>NC_141469.1:6703359-7303359 GCF_009769465.1 Tauraco erythrolophus | reverse complement strand
TTTATCTTATAAACCATGCTAGTATATATCATCACCCTTTGGACTGAAACCAACTCCTTCTCTCTAATCTCCCAATCGTTTCCCACAGAAAGCACGTACTTTCTTTAGCCCACGAAAGAAGGCAAGGACCTTAGGAAAATCAGGAGGATTGCAGGACATGGAAAGCCTATGTGAGCTGCATCCAAGAGCACATTTCCCAGCCTAAGAAACCGGTGCTATGAAATGGCCCTTTTCAGAGACTGAGAAATTACCATGGTGCCTAAAAGAAAAACTGCTTAGGCTACAAGTACTGAGGAACAACACTGCAGAGCCTTGGGTCTGATTCCCCAGCCGGAATTAAAGGTAAATCACGTAAAACAAATCAACATGCAGCAAACAAATGAGTAGAGATTGAAGCTTTTCATGTATATTGAAGTGACAACGTCGAAATGCAGTTTCTCCTGCCAAGCACAACTCCTACCCTCCCACTCATACAGCCAGCGTACAAAGTTTGTGACTCAGGAGTACTTGTGTGCTCTTTAGCTGCAACAGAAAATGCATTTTTGCAATCCTCGCAGCTCAGACCCCTAACCATACTCCACAGAGACCACCTGCAACGTCCTTGGCTCCCTGGTTCAGATTTCCCAACAGGAGCAGCGAGGACCGAGCGGAGAACCACACGTCTGACGGGGATATTCTGGCAGATATGCCCTGTGAGGTACAACCAGGTAAGGTCGATAACGACAGGAACGGAGAGCTGATGAAATGGAACCAGCAATTCTCTAAAACCACTTTGGTTTCAGGAAGAGTGTGCAGGCTGAAGTCTGCCAAGAAGCGCCAGCATCTGCTGCAGCACTAAGCTATAAGGGAGTAAACGGCACCTGGTTTCTGGAGGTGACCATCAATGCTTCTCTGATAAAGATTTTAATCATGTTTTTTGTCAGTGCCTGTACCTCAGCAGGTTCCTAGCGCTGCAGAACATCTTTGTCCCGCTTAGACTACTTCTTTCTTTTCATTGCTTCTGAGAGAAAACAAGTTTCAGCTTCAAAGCACGTAGGGCTGCAGTTTTAGTGCTGCAGAATCCCCACTTACCCGCTTCTTCTCTTTCCTCAATTCTTCTCTATCTGATTTACTGTTTACTTACAGACCATATGGGAAATATGTCGGGAAAGCATGCATCCGGGTTCACGTTCAGAATAAATACTTTTTATGACTATTCCCATGACCTGCAGCAATAGACTAGATTAGTCACCCACAACTATGTATAATCATACAATCGTTTAAATACATTTTCAAAACAGAATACGTTTTAAGATACAGATCAACTAAATATTCCTCTCTAGGCTTTCTAACAGCTATTTCCTACAACTTTATCATTTCCACCTGAGATAGAAGGCATTATCTTTCAAGCCTGGAGTCAATACAAGTATAAGAACACATGTGTCCATGTGAAAGTGCAGCCTGCAGACTAGTAGTGCTACCTGATCTGCTCAGTTTTCTTAACATAAGAACGATGAAGTGCAGCAGGAAGAGAGCTGAAGTAAAAGTGTCATCTATCTACACATGAAAAAAAAATAATTCTTTTTTATTCTCTTCCTTTTCCAGAAAACCAAACTCCCTCTAATTTTAGGTTCATCCAAAAGCAGATTTGTAAAAGCTTTCTGCTGAACAATAGAGTATTTCCCAAGCAGACTACATCACTTAATCCAAACCAAATAAATAAAGGGTCAAATTCAACCTTACCCATTACACTTAGCAACAAAATTGAAAGGAAATCTTGAAAAAGACATTTTGAATTGAAATACTTAACATCTTTGCAAGCTGAAACATTCTGAATTCTATTTCTAACATAAAAAATCAAGTCAATGGCACAAAATCAAATACATTCAATTTAGTGTATCCAAATAATTTTTCACCAGAAGAAAGTCTAAAATAAAATTTGTAGAAGTAAAATTAATAACTGCATTTTTTATATGTAAGTAATGAGACAGCTATGTCCTGTACTCCATCTTATTCAGGATTTTTTTTTTTTTTTTAATTTGTCATCAACCTCTGGGTTGAAGGAAAATCTGATGTGTTCCTTTTGCTTCGGGAAATAATTCTGATAATCTTTTAAGTGTTGTTGCACATGCGACTGCCAGGAGTGACGAATGCTTGTAGCCCTCCCCCACCTCCCCTCCCCACACCGTCCACCCCGCAGAAGCAGAAGCTGGCAGGCTCATCTGCTGAAGGATATTTGCGGACCATCTCATCGACCAAACTGACTGATTGCATCATGTTACAAGACTTAACCAGAACACATGGAAATCTTCCTTTTGTTAAAATCATACACAAAAGATGAAAAAATACAGAGATTTCATAAGGTAACTTGGCTTTGTGTATTTTTCTTTTTATGAAACGGAGGTCGGGTGTTATTTCTACAGGCAAACATTGGAATATTGTGGTAGCCCTCTAAAAAGGAAAGGGAAAGGGGTTTTGCTTTTCTTCTTTTTAAGAAATGCTTTCCCCATATGTTTCTGAAATGGTGTGTGAACTACTGTAAAGTCCTTCTATCTCACCAGGATGTTGCAGTTCAGCAACACACTCAAGCAAACGCTCAGCTGTGAGCACCTGAGTAAGTCTCCTCCTCGTCGGCATGAAGGATCCTGATGAAGAAGAGACTCACTCTTTATTTTTGAAGCGAAGCACATGGCGACCAGCTTTCCCGAACCTAGGCCTTTCCGCACGCTCACGAGCCCGTGGTATCGACCACGCTGCACAGAAAGCAGAGCTGTTCCTGGAACAGTCAGTGATCAATCTCTGCCAGCCGGCCGCTGCCTTTGCCAGCTCTGTTTGAACTTGGAAAACGTGGTATCTGGAAAATTATTCAACACTGCAAATTTTCTTTCAACGGATTTTCTTGTTGTTCTGCTTGTTTTGGGGGCAGAAGGCTGGAGCAGGAAGAGTCATTACATGGTGAAAAGCAAAAAACCACATTTTCATGTGTGATTACTTATATTAATATGTATCATTTTACATACATAGTACATCTACATATGGAACCTATTATTACTGAGGAAATGTTTTTTTAATGAGGAAGACTTGAACAATACTTAAGAGAGAAAATGTTCAAACCAATGTTAATTTGCAGCAGAAGTATCAAAATATTTTAATAAAAACCAGTAAAAAGACTGGTCTTCGTATCCAGGATCAGCCTGGTCTCATGTTTGCACCTTGAGAATAGGATTCAACTTGCATGGCTTTTCCAAGCTTCACAAACCTACTAAGCTGAAATTTAAATTCTGACTCTGTTAACGAGTTGCAAGAGTAAGACCAGTACTTCAGCTCCACAGAGAAGCAGATAGCTCACTATGCTTCTGTTTTCCAGATCCATGGAAGCATTTTTACTCTCTCCACTTATTTTTTTTACAGAGCCTGTGCCTGCCCTCCCTTCCTATCCCTGCAAACTCATCCAAAAATAAATTTAAAAAAAAGGGGGGGCATTTAGGTAATACAATCACTTTAGTATAAATGTAGTTAATTATATTCTCAATTGCTGAGCACTGTTTCCTCTCTCTCTCCCCCTGCATGCTGGGGTTAATTAACCTTTACTTAAATTTAGCATATGAATTAAGAAGAAACAAACAACAAAAACCCCTCGCTATTTTCAAAGGAAAAAATCTGGTGCTAAAAGGTCCTGGCAGGCTAAACTTTAGTACAATAAAATACTGGACTTTAAATGATAAAAATCAAGTGACTAAAAGCCCTCTGTTTTAAAAATGAGAGACTTTCAAGAAAGACGGTTCACTGTAGGAAAGCCACACTTTCTTTCAGGAATCATCTCAAAAACAAGGATGAATTATTAGTATCAAATATAAACCTCAAAATAGACTCTCTCTGTTATCATAATGCAAATATTAATGTGTATTTGCTATTCCTGCCAAATGTTATCAGTGTTGTTCTGACTCGCAGGGAACAACCTGTTCCGTGCAGATCCCGGCTGGGCTAGGACCGGACTAGGTTTATCATTTTAACACCAGTAACATTGTTTTGTTCACCTTGAGAAACCACAGCACAAGCAATGATCCAGGAGGATACCACATGGGTGTCTGCACTGACTTTTTAGGAAAAGCTTCAGGGGCCCCAGGACTGCGCAATCAGCAGAGCAGCTCCTGGGGTCACTCGCCATGGCTCTCACCACCTACATTAATTTACCCTCTTCAGTTACTCTTGTCAAGCCAGCAGTTTTAAGCCCTTTTTTTAAAAAAATTCCTTGAACTAATTTGTTTTGGGGTTTTTGGTTTTTCGTTTTTGTTTTAGTTGTTTTTTTTTTGTTTGTTTGGCTTTTTTTTTTAATGTAGCAATTTTCTAAGCTTCCTCAATGTGTTTTCCAAGACCCTCTTTCAATGGTATGGTGTCAGAATGGCAGTGAAACCAGCATCAGCCACTCCATTCTGGCTTCATCCAACTTACTGGTAGCATTCCATAGGAGTCAGGTACCCAAACACGTCCTGCAAAAGGTCACAATTCGTAATAATGCCCGATAAGTATTTCCGATGTAGTCCCTGATTTTGAATCTGCACAGTGCAAAGCCAGTCCTACTTAGCATACGGAAAGAAAGAAGGTGAATTATAATTTCTTCTGTTGCTTACTTCCAAATGCAACACTGAATGCTTTCCGAGTCTTATGTAACAACAGATTTCAAATTATAAATGTCACACAGGCATCATTTCAGGCTTTGAAATAGGGTTACTTGTTACCAAATACGATGTGTCAAATGATTTATCAAATTCAAATTCACGAGAAAGAAGAAATCAATGAGATGATCCAACCTATCTCCCAGCAAGTCCAGGACTGTTTCCAATGAAATGTAGACTGGCAGAAGAGAGATTTACTACCACAGTTTCTTAATGCTGTGTTTTATAACTTAGCAAGCCTTCCTATCATGCTTCACAGGGTACTCGTACCACGCACAATAGGCTCACCTGGATTCCCACCACCTGCCCAACTCAGTGAGTCACTCGCTGCCTGCATGCCTTTGATGCTGCATCTCTGTAGCCAATTTCTATAGATGGAGCTATTTTTGAAATAACTTATTGGACGGCAATAGCCTCATGGGGGCAAGGAAAAAAAAACAAAACCAGAGTTTGCTGGTTCAAAAAGACGCGGTAAGATTGGCGGATTTGTTTTTAAAAGTCAGGCTGATCTTTAACGTGCTTGCAGTAGCACTGAGGCCACACCAACCTGCACTCAACTTCAAAACGAAGATTAAAAGCAGAGGGATTCATCTGGCCACGGTTCCTCACAAAGACATATAGCCATGTCTCATATTAGAAAACTGTAAAAAGCAATACTGAAAACCTGGAAACGTTTATAACAACTTAGCTTGGGACTAAATGAAACAGAACATGCTTACTCTTTGATCCCATTAAGATGCAAGGGGTTTTCTTGGTCACGGAAAAATCATTCTGCTGTATCAAAATCTCGTCGGACAAAACAGCATTGGGTAGTTCATGCATCAGTTGGTTTGACAGAAATGAGCTGTTAGGAATTGACAGGCATATACACGACAGCAATAGAATATGGCTGCAAAAACACATCTTACCTCGAAAATTAAAATTAAATAAATAAAAGCTTTATGCATCTTCTGTTATTTCTGCTATCTAATTAATAACATACGTTAAATTAGAAGACATTTTAATCTTTAGGAATTAAAGAAACAGTCCTTGGATTTAGCAAGCTCAAACATGTATTTGATTTTAAGCACATTAAATAATTCCATTGGTTACAGGGAATTTTTTATGCACATTAAAATCCTTGAAATGCTGTAGGGTAATAATCTAAACTTTGACTAGGCTAGAAATGAGAAGGTGTTAATAGTCTGGGCTTGGTTGAAGTGATACAGATGATGAAATTCAGCTGAAGAGTTAAATTCAGATTTAAAACTCTCTCAGACTTTGCAACTCTGTCAGACCAATTTAGAACTAGCCATTCAGAAACAAGTACCCTCCTTGGTGCGACACACATATGAAAGTAAAGAAAAATATGTTCATGACAGATAAAAGTGGTTTCAGATTTGTAAGCACAGGCTGCAGACTATTTTTCAGTTCCTTGGTAAAGGGCACATCGATTAGCACTGTGGTATCTCTCTGCACTTTCATGACAAAGAAAAGATGAGCAGTAACACACTTCCATAGATTGAACACTAAGTGTTTGAAGAGCTAACAAGACATCTTTTTCGTTCATGATTAATTCCTGCTTCTCTAGGTTTCACGTACAAATTAAATAGCTTGTAAGGTTTCTGTTCCAAGCTGTCTATGAAATCCATCGCGCATGCAGAATTGAAGGAAGTGGACTGCTGCAATACACATCTAGTCAACTGGAACCCAGATAATGAAAACATTTTTGGTTTGAAATAGCTACAAAACGCAGTACATCTCCAGGATTACCTGGTCTTAAAATACTATGCCTGGCTGGATGATTCACTTGCAGCTTCTGCTGCTTCACCTTTAAAAGCAAATTCATTGCATGAGCTGGGGGATGTTCCCTTCAGAGGAAGGGCTGGTAGACTCACTTTCAACACTGCAAAGACAGACCTGTGTATAATTAAGTGCCAAAGATAACACAAACATTTAGAGTGCAATGTATATGGTACATATCGCCACCCAAATATGAATTTCTGAAAATCCTAAAACTTAGAGGAATAATTAAATATATGGTAAAAGCCCCTACTATGTCTACATAAATAAGAAAGGAGACATATATATATATATACACACACATTTGTAAAAGGTAACACAAGCAGGACACAAAACCCAAATGAACACAGTTACTATATGAGCAGGTCAAAAGAATGCAATGATAATACTACCTGAGTGATAATACTGCCAATTAATTTTTTAAAAGTCTCTTAACAAAAGTTAAAATCTTTTTCCATCACGAGAGAGACTTTTTGGCTGTACTGATACATCATCCTGAGTAAACTGGCTGAATTGCAAAGACAGACTGCTATCCTAGAATAATGAAAGGAAAGAAAAATATTTCTGCTCAAGACTGACATCTATCAATATAAAATATCTATTCTTGGCCATTGTTTGAAGTAAGGGAAGTAATTAAACTACGCAAAACCATTTTGATACCACTGCCCCATTTCCTGCACGTTAGTAACACAATGCCTCCCCCCGGCTCCATACGTGCCCTCCACTAACTCTCCACAGTAAACATCACACTTCCATATCGCACATTGGAGAGCGCTCCTGAACTGGGGAGTTGGGCAACAGCATTGCTCTATGCAAAACCAGCCAAGTCCAGTCAGGAAACAGATTAATTTGAAAGCCTTAATTAATGACTGAACATTTATACCGGCAAGATTTATGAGTTACAAGGAAGTAAGCCCAAAATATAACACTCCCTCCTGCATGCAAGCTCTCTTTTTAATGGTAAACAATTAGCCTAGGGTAAGATACTGTCTAAATTCTCAAGTTCACTTTCTTCCTCCAACTTCCAAGCATTGATAGAAGACAAATTAATTCCAGGGAGTTTTTTCTCTTTCATAAATATTGGTATTAATAAATAGGGGTTAATGTAGACAAAATACAGATTAAAAAAAATAAATCAGTGAGTTTCAAAATATTTTTTTTTAACTCACAAGTGCAAAAACAGTATACAAAAAAAGAAGACAAAAGGAAAGAACAGAATACTTTCTGGATGGATGAGTTTATAGAACTTATTTTCTATATATGCTTGAAGTAAAACATAAAAAAGAAAAGGAAGGTCTTTAGAGATTATATATATACTTATTAAAAATATATATAATCATATGCAAAAAACCACTCTCTTAAAATCCCCGGTTTTTCTTCCTTGAATTTACTTCACTGAACTCACAAATACTTTTGCAAATTTAGTAACAACGAATGTTAGAAATAAAGAGTAAATTTTCAGCTTTTAACATTTTGACTATATTCCACTTCTGAAGAGAACTGACATCTTATTATGATGAGCACTTACTCTTTGAATATTAAAACAAGACTGCCAACTCTTCTTTGGAAGTCCTCAGGCCTTAAACTAGAAAAGTCAAAATCAGGAAAAGTTTTGTTCTCTCTTGTTTATACTAAATTACTGAACACATCTTCTTGCCTGCAAATTTTCTTTCGCTGACAAAGGAGCGCGGTTTGTTTCCTGCCCTGGTTTACAGAACACGTAAATACACAAAAATGACCACAGAAAGGGCAAGATCTCACGAAAAGCCGTAACGCATCTGGTTACAAGCGCCTGCAATGAGCCCGCGTCTCTACGGCCATACCGTACACCCTCCCTGGCAAGGGAACTCCCCAAAACACCCTCTCCAAGTACAGAGCTACAACCACAACTTGCAGAGGTAACCAGAAACGCAAGCGACCTGTGGCTTTTGAGTTCGAGGTTGGGTTTTTTTGCTTGTTTGTGGTGGCGTGGCAGTGCTCAGCACCCAAGCCCCTATCATTGCCTGCCATAAGAAAAATCCCCAACAACTTGTCCTTCTGGCTTCTTCTCTTCGGTCCTTCGCTCTTGGCCGAATGACAAAAATCGTGCCTCAAATAGGAAAGTGGCTGCTTAAGAGAGATTGAGCGGAAAGAGTTTTCCTGACATGGACTCAAATTCTTGGAAACATCCTGCCACAAATACTACTCACAGAGTCTAACATGCTTTCCCACCCACCCCCTTCATTAGTTTCTCATCAAATGGGAGCTCACTGGGAGCAGTTCTGGAAAAAGACAAAGTTGGTTTATCCCAGTAAAAACCATAATAAGACCAAAATACACAAGACAAAAGAAGACATTGCTGGTCTTCCTCTCCTTTCCCTCCAACAGTGTGTTTCACTGTGCAATGTTAAGTATAACAGTAATAGCCTAGTTTTATCACAAATTTACTTTGTTTGCTAGAAAATGAATTATCAAACACCACAAAGCCAATCTCTGTAAGATGTCAATTACTCTGAAATCACCCCCCCTAGCTTGTCTAAATAAGAAAATAAATCATTGAACAAACAAAATCCAAAGCAGCTCTTTTAAACTGGGCAGAACGCTTTTGGTTCTCCTCCTCTGACAATGGAGATGTCAAGACCAGTTAGCAATCACAGTCATCTTGGGTTTTGCTGTTTTCTTCCACTGCCAGTGGTTAAACTCAGATCTGATGGCTCACTTCTATACATGCAATGCCATGGACAAATTACAGAAGACTAAGACCTGAAAGGGTTTTTTCCCTACCCACCTATCTTTGACATTTCCAGTACTCAAAGACAGGAAACAAAAAGCTTAAGCTGAGAACTAGGTGATAGTTTGAAGAAGTTTAATTAAAAAGCAAAACAGTCCATGGAATTGCTTCTAACATAGCTAATAATGTGCTGCAGAGTTATTATTGTGCTGTTTCCATCTGCCAATAACCATTTAATCCTTTGCCAAAGGCAATCTAAAGCTTTATGTATTTCCTTATGTATTTAAGGGAAACCATAAAAGGTAACTTGGAAATAACAACTTCCAATTTTTGATATACAAAAGTCTGAGCTACAGCAGTGCATGCACCCATCAGCTTTTCAGCAGTGCTAAGAAACCTTACTTGACAGCTTCTACTCCAGGCAACGGCTTGAATGCTAAGACCAAAGTTCTGTGCCAATACAAAATCTTTGTTGGGATTCAAATACAAAACAGAAAGCCAGCTACAGATGGCTCCCCTTAAAGTGCCTTCTTCAATGGGATTGCAGCTCTCCTCCTCATGAACAGCCAGTGTTCAGGCACGCTGCGAAAACAGAAGTTGCACGGCAAGAACGAAAATTTGTTTGACAACATAGGTTTGGCTGCAAATATGTGAAAGCTTCCCTGTTCCCACATTCAGCATCAGTGACTATCTTAATTACTAACAGCTTCTCAGACTGCTTCAGAATTACTGCTGAGCAGCTTAATCTCACCAAAAAGTCTCCAACTCCAACAACATCATTGCTAAAGTTCAGGGATAAAAAAAAGAAAGTAGAACAAAAATAGATATTTCAACTACTCTTTCCCACAAAAACGCACTTAGAAAAATAAAATTATACATAATCAAAACATCTTTGAAAGAAAAACAGCAGAGTGCATTTTCAAACTCAAATAACTTAATAGGATGACAACAAGTGTATAAGTTTGCAGATCAGGGATGGAAAGTATTAAAGCATACTCCAATTAAAATGTTATGAAAAAAAACAAAACTCAAAAAACTCTCCAAATACTTTATCAGTAATGATCATCCCTCCCAAAATAAACTCAATATTTACCAAATGAAATATTATTTCTATTATAGGAGAAAGCAATGGAAGCAGAATAGTTGGTGCACACTCTATACAAATAGAGTAGCTGTCACAGTGACAGCTTTTAAGTTCGAAATTCAGCACATTTACTGTTCAAGATATTCGCAGTCTAACGGCACACTTATTGATTTTATTAGATATTATTTCATTAGGTAGGAAATGTTCACAACAGAAACAATTACTTTGCTGATGACTGCCAAAGGCAAACATTCTATTTTATACGTACACAAAGATACCAATATATGTTCAAATATTTTAATTCATCTGCACACACCTCTCCAACCTTTGCAGTCCAGTGAAGTGTAAACAGTTAGTGTTGTCATTAAAATACATGTTCTTCATTCACAGCAACAATACTCAGGTAGATTGATAAGCTTTTATACCTGGGCTCTATTATTCCTTTGCCATTCATTAACATTTCTTCCACCTTGACAGCAATTTAACTGGCACAGTACCAGAAATACAAGTAGGTCAGCACAAGGTGTTCCTCTGTATGGTTTCATCTCCTATAAACAGCCTCCCTGAGTTAGCCCTCAGGTACTACATTTACATATTCCTAGTGCCAGTTAAGATAATAATCAGAACTATTTCAGCTATCATTGTCCAAGTACTACCCTTATGTTTGGAGGACTGGTTCTGTTAAGGACGGAAAGGAAATTTGACGGCAGAAGTGGGGAGCCCTCAGCAGCTCTCCTGGCAGAGCTGATGCTCAAGATTATGCCTCAGCGCTACCTCTGTGGGAAACCTCCTTGAAATCCTCAGCGTATCCAAGAGGAAAATGTATATACACGTAGAGAAAGGTAAATTGAACATTGAGGTTCGATAGACATTGTATACTATTAAAATTAATCATAACAAGCACTTAAGCCAGTCAGACACATGCTAATCTTAAGGGCATGAGAAATAGCAATGGATACGTAAGAATATTTACTTCCTCTCCCGCCTTGTTTATGAAAAAAGTGGATACAAATCAGTAGTCTCACAGAAAGTGAAACAAAAAAACTTCAGACATCTCTTCTGCTGATGTACTAAGACATACTCAGTACTGACAGCAACTTGTATACGCTGAGGGTCCGGCCATGAAGTCAGTGTGTAAGAGTCAAGGATCAGGAATTAATTCTCTGTGAAGTGCAATGACTTTTTGGTGACTTTTTCTAATTTGTGTGCCTTGTCTTATACTTTAGAACTAGAGTTGAGTCAAACTCAAAGCAGCAAGCTCACTTCTAACCACGTACCCTGTGACACATCATGACTTACAAGATCAAGTGCCAGCACTACAGGTTTAAATCAGAAAACCAGATCAGTGTGAGGAAAAAGTGTCGGGGTTTTTTTCTTTTCCTTTTTTAACACAAAAGCAAATTCTACCACTCTGAACTGATACAAGCATTTGTATTACGTAAATGAAAATACTTCAAAAGGCAGAAATAAACCAACATTTTCAATGCCTTCCTGATTACTGCAAATGGAATTTTTACTCTGAACACTATATACCTCCATTTGTCATCACTGGTATACTGAAAGTGTGTGCTTTAAGACATTGAATTCATCACTGTCTGATTAAAAAGGAGGAAAAAAAAAAAGAAGAATGAATTAAATTAAAAGTTGCTAGAAATAGCTCACAGGCAAAAAATAAAACTAAAAGAAAACAATAGCAATAGCCTAAAGAGACATATTTTTTCCTTCAGGAATGAATTCCCATCTGCTTTTAAGGAGCAACATGTTTTTCCATTGCAGGGAATTGCAGCCAAAACTGGGACAATAAAGCAGCAAAGCCACAGGCAAGAGCAGAGGGCACGTGGAGCTGGCTGACAGAGGATCAGCCTGGGTCCCTCTTTTATAAGCCTGTGTTTCGGTGGCAGCTCAAGAGTCACCCGCTGTGCCGGCACCGCACTCCCCTCTGCCACCCTCAGCAACGGGGAGCTCCTGGTAACTCCGCACGCCAGGTAGCGTGGAAAAGGGAAGGCAAGGGCAGGGAGGGAGGCAAACGGCATCGCCAGCGCTGCCGGTAAACGCAGGCGTCTCCCACGGCCTCGGCTGGTTTGGTGAAACGATGGCTGTTTTATAGGAGCTCGTCGGAAGCAAGCAGCCCCGTGGGCAGAGGATGGCTTACCCCTGACGCCAGCGATGCTCCTATTGCAGGTTCTCTCTCCAAACAGGTGTCCAGCACGGAACAACCCGTTCAAAAGCACAGGGAGGACAAAAGCAAATCCAAGTTCTCATTTACAGAACCTGGGTGGACAATGCCGTTAAAACAGTTAATGAAGACGCAGAAAGGAAGGAAAAATCATATTGAAATTAGCTGTAAGGTTCCTGCACCCCAAGCGTTTCAGCATTTAAGGAATCAAAACGTTCAGCTCTTTGGGCCGCACGGAGGAAGAAAAGCTCAGGTTTGAGAGGCAGGCTAAATTTTATACTTCAGCACTGTTTGGTGCTCGCCTGGGGGCTCATTCAAATTCCCTCTGGCGTCTTCCCCAAGTTCCTCTGAGGATCACTGTTCTTTGAGTTACTTGGGAAGCAGTTTCAACTGTATCCTCCTGAGCTGTTAATGGGTCTGACCTTTTCGGAAACGCTAATGTCCCTTCAGCCAGATGCATTAAATCTCCTCTGCTTGATTAAACTATTAGCAAATCATTATCTCACCGAAGGATAAAATGTTCTTTCCCAGATGAGCTAGCCATGCACAAATTTCAGTGCAAATACTCTCCTGTATACCAAACATTATGTTTTACATAAACATGCGAATTGCCAACCATGCTTTATATACTGCACACAGTACTTCATCGGGTCTCAGCCGAGACAAGACATACAAATCAGCTCGCTTAGGGAAAAAGGAAAAAAAAACCCACACCCCATCTCTGGAAAAAAAAAAAAAAGCATGAGGGGAACCAGATCTGTCTGAAGTACTAAAAAGGAGAGTAGGGAGAGGCGGCGTAACACCACAAACTCTTGTGGCTGGGCACCGCTGTGCCGATGAGTGATTGCCCAGACGCTCGCGCTGCCCTCGTTCCCGATCTGCCCGAGCACATTCTGCACGTACGAGGCTCTTGCGAGACCAGCAGTAAGCAAAATCCCATGGGAAGTCCTGTGTAGTTAGTTATTTCCTTTCCGGTGATTCATCTCGTTTATCCCAAACACTGACATTCGGAAAACATTCCGAATGCCAGGTATTTCCTCACCTTCCAGCCACCTGTGCCAAACACATCCTCAGCACCGATAAACATGTGTAGGAAGGTGGTGATTCCATATTACCCATATTGGACGAAGGCTGAGTCTCTTTTCCTCACCCACCCACACAAAAATGTTCACTTTTCAATGAGTGATATAAATTAACAGATCCTACGCATCATTCCAAGAGAAACTTCAGAGGTTCATCTGAGGCCTTAATCACGCCGCGATTCAATTTGACGGCGTCCCTCACTTTGAAAATTGCATTTCACTGTAACACCGTATCCTGGTGTGGAGCTACGCAGAACTCCTTCAGAAGGAAAGGCCATCCAGCAGAGTCAGCCCAGCGACGTTTCAGCCACAGATGCTTTAACTACCACAGTGTATTTTCAAATTACACATTTCTGATGGGACACATGCATTTTTTGGTGGCATCTCAGAAGTTCAAAATCTGAGGGCTCAGTCTCAAGGCATGATTTGTTGAGCACCTTCAACACCTGTTGAATTCAATGGGAATTGAACACACCCTGCGTCCAGCATAACTAAGCATAAAAGGAACATTTTAATTTAAAAATTAAAACCATGAGCTTTAGCCAGTATAGGATTTGAAGGGTCTACTGTTTGGGTTTTTTCCTCATACACAAACTTCACTCTCTTCTTTTTTTTTCTTTTGGATGTCTTTACTCCCAAAAGCCCATGTCTCTTTTTAGGCTACTATACAGGATTGGATCCATCGCTTTTAAAAGATGTTAAGCAGAAAGCCTTTCCCTTAAGTTTGGAAGATCTTTTCCTGCATGGAAAACTAGATGTAAAGAAGATAACACATCCTAATTTGTCAGACATCCTTTTTTTCCCTATATCTAAGGCCTCTCCCACCTTTACTGTAGATGCTCTTTACTAAAGAGACAAATTTTTCCCAATCTCTTAAAAGACTATTTACCCTCCTGTACACCGACAATGGAACGCATCCTCACTTCTTCTGTAGTTGATACCTTCCTCTATAAGAAAGAGAGGAGTTTGGCGAGGTTTTGGTTGTTTGGGGTGGTTTTTTTATTAAAGTTTATAGTTTAAATATTCCAATATCTGGTAAACAAGAACATGCATGTTTTGGAATACATATTTTAAGAGTCAAAGGCTTTAGCTGATTCGAGCAACTGTGCTGCTGTAACGACACTTTTTGGCATCAAACATGCTCTCATGTGAGCCAGAGCAAATCTTCATTGACTTCCTTTTTTCCCCCTCTCATTCTCTGTGTTCCCATCGAGAGTTATTGCAAAGTGAGAAAGATATTTTTTGCATTAACTATTCTACTTTGACTAAGAACTAGTGAAAGATTTACGAGTTTCCCAGATTCCCACTTTACTATCCTGTAAGCATGGAAACTGATAACACTATAGAAACAATGCCAGCCTTCGCTTTCACCATGACCTGCTTTCCACCAATTTAAAAGCAGTCAGTCCCATTAGTTTACTTCTATAAGCACACTTGTCTTAAGAATATTGTCATCATATCCAGAATATTCAATTTTTTATTACTTCTAACCAACTTTAAATTCAGAACAACTCAACACTTGATTTCAGTTTCTGCTTAAAACTTCCCTCTCTGCTACTGCCTCCGAAATGGTAACAACAACATAATCTGACCGGGGCTTAGACAATAAAAGAAGGTCCCTCACTCTACTGGGTTTATTTTCCTTTTTATCACCTACTTTCTGGAACAAAATATTTCTCCAGTGAGGACACGTTGTCTTCATCCCTTGCTCATTCCTTTTCGTGAAGTAAACTCCAAGGATTTGCAGACAGACACACCCCTTCCACTTAATATGTAAAGTAAATGATACAATTTTTTTTTCCCCACGCGGGTCTAATAGAGACATCAATCTTTGCATTTATAAAGGTAGGTGTCCTTCCTCTAGGCCAAGAAATGTTCCAGCTACAACCTTTCTTCTTTTCTGTTTGAGACAATGTATAATTTAAAAATTACAAGACAAGCAATTTCCTATCAGACATTGTCCATGTGATTTTGTTCTTAATTGCACTAGAAAGTGCTTTGAGACTATTGCTGTTTTCTATTACAACAGAGAGCAGCCCGTAAATACGGAAAACTTAATCTGAATCCCAAATTAAAAGAATAGAGCACCCAAGTTTGTAGAAGGCCCATCTTTCCTAAAGCAAGCTGGCTGTAGCAGCATCATGAAAGCAAGCAAATGTGACCCAAAGAATTCACACTGCTCGCACTTTAAAACATCGCTTTTAAATACTTCTGGTTGGATCTTTAATTAATTGTACTTTGTAGAAAGCACAGTGAGAAATCAAATGGATAAAATTTCTCAGCGTCAAGTATAACAGTGAAAACGCTCTAGGACAAAGCTATGCTCAAACTGAACAATCTCCAAGTGAAGACATCCCAGTTATATAAAACCATAAAAAAAAAAATCATCAGTTTTATAAAAGTCGGATCTCCTGCAATTTTGCCCAAAATAAAATGCAGAAACACTAGAATAAACCTTATAAAAGTTTTGATGCACACAATGCTGTTGTTTTAACCATTTTTATTGCTTTCAAGGACTAGAGACTTTTCCTACGTGCCTACCAGTGCTCCTTGCTAATGCTACAGCATCCGGAGGTGCCAGCGAGGCCAGCCGTGCAGCACAGCCCAGCACAGCCTCCTGCTGAACCATGTCTGGGGTCAGCTGCCCCAGCACAGCCTTCAACAGAAATTTCTTAGAAGAAAAAGGTGGGGGCAAAGACAAGAGCAGTTGTGACTGCTCCTCTGCCACACCAGTGAAACCTGCTGGTCTGCCTGTCAGGGCAAATGAGACATACGGTTGCTGCAGAGTTGTCCTTGAAGCAACCAGATCTACCCTGCGCGCGGCTTGGACACACTGGCTCAGCTGAAAAGAGGTTGAGGTGGTCCTGGAAAAAGGCAGATGCCTTGAGGGCAGAGACAGAGCCAAAGATGTTGCCTTAGAGGGAGGAGGGAATGATCCTGGGTGTCAACATCAGCTCTGAGATAAAATCTTGCTATCCAGACACTTCTAAAAATAAGTATCCCTGAAGCAGACCCTCAAGCATTGCTGCAGAGCACTACTTCAGAAGGGCCTGGAAATGAAGATCGAACTCAAACACAAATATTTCCAGAAAGCTGATGCTTTGTTTGATCTATACTATTAGCATAAAAAAGCTAACTGTAGAGACATTGCTCTTCTAATGCACTTTTTTTTCAACATTAAACTTCACTTACATATGAGAGAAGGAAATTGTAATTCGCCCTCATAAATTATCTTCCATCTTCTCTCACATGAAACAGTGGGAAGTAATCACCCTATTTTGCTATCTTGATATATCTTTAAAGGTACTCATTAAGAGAAACGTACATCCAGCAGGTGAATAGAGATAACTGGTCATAACTGATGACAGGCAAAAATATACAAATATCTGATCTGGAAAAAGGCCAAGCTGGAAGCCAGATGCACACTGAACTCTCCTCTTTACTTGCTGTTTATTCGGCTCATGTCAGGATGATTCAACGCATCTTTACACGCAACTCCCTATTCATACAGCATCTTCTAGTCACAAAACCAAGCATTTTCCATTTCTTTTTCTAAACAAAGGGTAGAACAGTGGAATGGGAACTTGCCATTCAACAGCGGAAACTATTTGTAAAGCTGGGAAGCTGGAGACACTGGGAAGAAAAGGCTTTAATGAAACTGGCCGCTGTGCGTGCCAACTGTCAAGACTTTTTATATATTCTTCCAGGGAACACTGACTGAGGCTTTTTTCTGTGTTTACTCTTTACATCCCAGTTTTTATAATTCTTTGAACAACGCAGAAGAACAAAATCCATGAGAAATACTGCATTAGGAACAGGCAGGCTTTTCTTCCCCTGCAACCAGTCTGTAGCTGCACTCAATGACCCATTAACTTATTTTTGGTTCTGTACGAAGCCAGCACTGAGACATTTGTGACTCATTATCAACTAGGCACAGGAATTCACCACAGGAGCCTCAGCTGATCCAGATCCAAAGGAAATCCCCATATGCTCAGAATTTCTGAAATACAAGCATTACAGTTGTTGCCTGGTAAGAAGACAGTTTCCATACACAACGGAGCATGTGTTTATATTTATGTTTTTGGAGGCTTGTAACTCAGCCAGAGGCAGATAAATTTTCCCAGGGCAGCAAAAGTCTATCACTGACATCCAGGTAAAAACATCGTACTGTTTCAAGTCACTACTCCAAACCGTGGAGGCAGTAGAGCTGTGACAGTTTTCCAGACCAACATTTACGCCTGCAATGCTTTCCATTATTGCCTTTTTTTCATTATGGGATCCCACATTCTGCAGCAGAAAGATGTGCTACGCAAAGCAGCTTTGCTCACTAGGCAGCTTTCATTCATTCATTCGTTCCCAGAGCACAGTTTGTCCTGTGCTGTGGAAGAGGAAAGCTCTGGCGGCTTTGACTTTGGTGCCCGCCGTGACACAGCTTCCCGGAACGAGCCTGGCAGCTCGCCCAGACACCGCTGCTGCGTACGGCAAGGTCTGACCCCATCCCTTGGACTTGGAGCACTCACAGCAGTACCCTCAACAGCCAGAGGTTACTAGTAGGCAACGCAGCATTTTACAACTTACAAGCATTTAAGTGATAGCTAAAGGAGAAGTCTTTCCTGAGAGCATATCCCATGACCAGTCAGCTGAGAAGGACTTTCAGCATTATAGGAATCACATGAATACTCCACAGTCACCTTCTCTTTTGGACCAAGACAAAAGTTTATCTTATTTTCCTGCCCTTGTAAACAGCACACGGAAAGATGGGGGGGCTGAGGGAAGCACATCACATTTTCCACTCTGCCATGGAAAAAGTATAAGGTGACTAGGTAATTAAAGATGGTGCGATAATGCGTACACTAGGGCTGGCTACAGTGAGGTGGAAATTTTAATTCTGGTATTTCATACCTTTTAAGAGCTCAAATTGGCAACCTTAATAACATTCTTTGAATTTTTGAACTAATATAATTACTTTCAATTAATCAAAATGAGGAAAGAATGAAATATCTTTTCACAAGACACTGCCATGAACAATATTCGGGGAGCAGAGTGGTGACCACTAACGTACCAATGCTTATTATGAGTGCCAGGCAGCACCTGACAAAGTTTCTCCTTCTACCCAGGACATGAAAGAATTGTCTGACTTCCACCTCTCTCCATGCCTCCTGGCAGTACATCCTTAATGAGGCCACCCGTGATAGAAGGCTCACCCTGGAAGAGGCCCTTCCCCTGGCAACAATCCTCTCATGGAGATCTTGCAGGAAGGAAGCCCCAGATGGTATTCTGTTTTCTGAGCAGAAACACAGAAATCTCTCAAACATTCCTTTTCACAATTCCCCCCACCACTTTGAGAAGACTCAAGGGAGGATACCTGGATGATGCTTGAATTCAATTTTAAAACCACAATGTTGTGCGCCGACTCCGTGGCCGTTACCATGGAGAAAATTTTACCTCTGCTCCTGAGTACTTGTGTGTGTGCTGAACGAGCTCGGCTACGCAGACCTCATCACTGACTGGCATGGACCGAAAGTGAAGTTTGAAGATCTCTCCGCGAGTGGCTGCATCTGGCAATGGCACGTAGATAACTCTGTCTATTCGTCCTGGTCTCAGCAAGGCCTGCAAGGAAAGCATCACAGGAAAAGGTACAGCACGTGCACAGCGCATCAAGAAAGTAAGAACCATGACTTGATTAAAACCAACAATGCCGCCAAATAACCAACGATTTCAGCAAAAGCAAGAAGCTGCACAAGAACCATCAGGCTATGTGCAAGAGGGGTTGTTCTCCTGTGGTAGAATGCATCAGCCACTGGAAAGACAGTAAGGCTGCTCTGCTTGAGAAATACCAGTTTATGGAAAAAAGGAATCATAAAGGAACCATAGTCATTTTCCTAAAATAATAACTTCAGGCTTGTTGCAAGGTGTGCTGGAATGTCAGTACTTGGCAGAAGGACAGGTGGCAACGGACACATCCCAAGTTCAGATCTTCAACCAAGACAACGAGAGGAGAAAAAAAAAACGTTTTTTGAAGTGAAGCTTACATTCTGGATTCCTGTTGCTTTGTCTCAAATTATTAGAGCTGCATATGCTTACAGAAGAGCAGACTACTCTGACAGTTTTTTATGCAAAATAAGGTAACAACAGACAGAGGCCAGTGATGCTCAGCTTCAAAAAGAGAGAGAAAAAAACATAGACCTGCAAAAGCACTACAGCACCTGGTCTTCCCTTCTCTTATGCCACAAGACAGCTGAAAATTCAGCGGATGAATACAGTTACAAGCTAAAGCCCCAACTTTGCAGTTTCATACACGTATACCGGCCCTTGCACTTTGGTTTCCCAGGGTTACTCACATTATATACACACTGGGGAGGCAGAAGGGTGGCAGAGCAAACTCTGGGCAGCAAAGATCGACAACGTAAGAGGGGACAACGGCCACAAAGCGCAGTGTGAAGGGTTCACACTGGACGGGAGGAAAAAAAAAAGTCTCTAGAAGAGAAGCACAGCCTCGGGGCAGGTCATCGGAGAGGCTGCGGAAACTCTGTCCTTGGGGGCTTTGCGGCTCGGCCAGACGAAGCCAAGCCCTGCCCGACGTGGTGCTGGCGACAGTCCCGCGTTGTGCGGGAGGGGGACCACGGGGCCTCTGGAAGCCCCTCCAACCAGCGTTTCTGGGACTTTATGCTCTCTGGATGGAGTACAAAGGTAAACATCATCTATATATAAAACAATTATATCCGATACACAGGAAAACCCAAGATCCTAAATTCATGAAAGCAGAGGAAGCTCATTGCCTTATATTTCTAAAAATCTCTAACGTTTCTGAAAATCATCTACAGTTAAAAAAGTAAACACCCTCCCAGCCTTTCTTACTTGACATTTGAAAGAAACAAAACCTGTGCATAGCAAATGCACGTAAATAGTATTTAAACTATTTTTTAAAAACTGAGCACTGTTTATAAGATTCAACATGTAACCTAAATTGTTTTTATGTTATGGTTCTCCCTTGGGCAGAGTAGTTTGAGTTCCAAATGACTAGAGATATTGCATGGCTGCCCTGGGCTGTCAGCCAATAAGTCTTTTCCCAGCCTGATCATGTCAGTGAAAGTCACGCTGAAAAAATAGTAGGAAAGAGCTTTCCTTCCTGCACAGCGTTGATCAAGTTAACACCCTTCCTAGAGTTTCTTTAAAAAGACTGTTGTAGTGCTTCAGAGTGGAAAAATGTACCCCGAATGTTTAGAGATGTCGTGTTATTTTTAAAACAGAACATGAAAACTCTCTGCAGAAAGTGCATGGCCCTGCGGTGTGTTGCATCAAGCTATGTAAGGAAGGCTCTACTGGGAAGACTAAAGGTCCATATCCAGCCTGGTACCCTGTCCCTGGCAGTGGCCAATGCTGGATCCCTACGAAAGAGAGCGAGAAGCAAGTCATCCACCGATGTTTCCTCAGCAGACTGTGCTACTTGCCACAGCACTCTTGATATATTCACCGAAGAACTCAGCCCACTGATGGTAACTCAACCAGTGTGTAATTCAGCATCTAAATCATGTGTGTATCAGGATATTGCCATTTTTTGCCAACATACTTGAAAGAGAAATTTGCATGTTTCAAGACTAGGCTTGGAGGGAGAGGAATTATACTGCAATTGTGTTCTGCGTGCTCTTAAGGAAATGCCCATAGCTAATTCTATTATCTAGAAGAAACAAGAAATGTTCACATGAGTACGGTGGTGTGCCTCTCTTAAATCAAGACGGGTTTAATCAGAACGCCGAGGTAATTAGAACATTTTCCAGAGCCAGCTTAGCTTCACACTCATGAATGACCATGGCTGTTGTGCAAATGGGATGGGAAAAACGCTTGATGCCAATCAACTGGGAGCAAGCACTGCCCTGCGCTGCATCGGCTTTCAGTTCTGAGATACAGTCTCCTAACACAACGGAGCACCACGCCTGCACAGCACAACTGCAGACGTAAAAGAGCAAATATATTTTTTTTTTCTCAGTTACTAAAAATTGTATTTCCTCCAGTTTGTCCCAAATGCTTTGCATTTTATATATAGTCATAGTTGGAGGCCCAAGTTTTAAACACGCTATCATTACTTTTTGCTACAATCAGGCCTAGGGACCTTATCCAAGACGGCCAGATGTGCTGGGAACTGTACAAAAAAAGCACAAGTCAGTCTCTGCAGTGCTCATGGCTTATACAGACGTAGACAAAAAGGACAGGAGAGAAAATATTCTGTAACCTCACTTGAGAGAAGAGTCAAATTCCCTCCAGCCCCCAGACAGAAAAGCAGATTGAACTGAGAGCTGGTCTCCACCAGCCTTCCCAGCTGGACGGAAAATGTGGTGACCCTGGGAGACCCCGGGCACAGCCTGACTGTTCCTCGTTCTGCTGTCACCACCCTTGTCCCTTTGGCAAACTACCGGGCCCCTCTCCTGAGGAACTAGAAGTGTTCCGGTGAGAGCCCGTAGGTGGGCTGCAGAGCTGCTCTGCTGCTCGCCGGTCTGAAAGCAACTGGAGAGCAACGGCAAGTCGAGGCCATTCTCATTTGCAGAACATCACGTTGCACTCTCAGGCTTTTGTTCTCTGCATACATCTCATGGAGATACTTCTTGGTTTTGGCCAAAATAATTGAGGGCTCAGAACTGAGCTGCATGTAGGGGTTGGCAATAAGGGAACAAGATATGCCCCTTGATGTTTTTGCACACTGAAGTTTCCTCTGGAGGACAACAAGCTCTGAGTTGCTTAGAGAAGCCTCCTGTGGCTTTTAATGTGGATGCCTGCAGCAGCGGTGTCACCTTTAACACCCAGGCCCCAGTCATGCTTACTTCTGCAGCTGGCAGGATGCTGCGTTTGATGGACGCTGGCACCACCTTTTTCCTCAACGCTGCTTTTCCTACAGACCTAGAAGTTATTTCTCTTCTCAGTGGGGTGTTGCGTGATGCAGGCACCACCACGGGGAGGGTTTTGGAGGTGGGATGCTCCACACGTGCCATGACTTTCACAGGCCATTCCAGAAGATGGAGCTTCGATTGCAATTTGCACTTTGGAAATCGTGAGGAGAGTGATAAGGACACCCAGGTCACCTCTGGACCAGCCCAGCTGCCCACAAGGTGCATTGGCAGCCAGCGCTGACCCGTCGGCGGGGCGGGAGGTGAAGCCTCCTGAGATTGATCCTCACTGCTGAGCATTGGGAGGAGGAGGAATTCAGCAGGAGAAGGCAGTGGCTTGGCTGAGCAGGAGGAGAGGCAGGTGGGGGAGGGTGAAGAGTTGAAGTGGGGCTGCAGGTTCAGGCAGATATGAGCTGCCGGGAGTACAAAATTAACCGCTCGCGGCTGGGAGATGCAAAACTGATTTGAGGCTGGGAGCACACAGAAGGTGGGAAGTTGATGGGGCCAAAATTAATTGATGTGTGTGCAGAGCTACATAATTCACTGATGGTGAGATGTGAGGGTTGCATAATTTATGTAGGCTAGGAAGGGCACAAAATTAAGTAATTGGGGTTTTGGTAGAAACCAGAATACTTCATACCATTAAGCAATTCTTTTGCAAGTTTATGTAATTTTTTTGTTGTTGTTACCACAACAGTTATGAAAGGGGTCTAAGTGCACGCACGCTGAAAGGTTATAGTGGTACACAGATACAATATCCTTCAGGGGAGCACCAGGAAAGTGGGATAATCGTCATGTAATATCATCAATAGCAAAACCACATTTCCATTAAGAAGAAACTGTTCCTCTTTTCAAAAAGAAACGCTTAAATTCTTTGGTAATTAAAATAGAGCATTACTTCAAAATATACCACTGGAAAAGATAGCTGGTTCAAAAATGTCTATTTTGTGTGCAATTATGAAGATAATTATTTCAGGAAAGAAAACTTAAATAGGTAAACCCAGGAAAATATTTGTGGTTCCTGTTAAGAATGGACTAGAATTAACCTTACTTAGGGCTCTGCTAATTTTCCTCCTCCTCCTTTCCTTTTTTTTTTTTTTTTTTTTTTTTAAGAAAGCATCCATCTTTAGTCAGCTTTTTGAAAGGATACTTGGCCATTTCAGGAACTACATTGTCAAACCGCACAGTTATAACTGCCAGAAGCACACCCAGCTGATGAGCCTTCTGTGGGATAGAAAAAACAGCTTTCCTACTGACATACTTCTACAGCCGTGCCTAACTCACCAAAATCATTCTTAATCAGATATTACAACAAAATCTCATACATACATAAACAGTGCAAGAGGGTAACCTGACATTAGAAAAAATATAATTCCAGAAACATGGCAAACTTGGACAAAACTTTCATTAGCAAAATGTTTCTTGCATAGCAAAACGTAAGCTGCAGAGTGAATGGCATATGGGGTGTGTAAGAGAGAGCAAGTAGGTTCAGCAGGTAACAAAGTTCATCTGGAGAATCAATGTTACTGCATGTTCTCTGCTGCAATCAATCTCCACAAGTAGGAACAGATTTTTTTTTTTATATACTAAATTTAAGACATTTCCTTTCAAGTAAAGACATTTATTTTCATGCAGAACCTAAAAAAAAAAAATGCAACTAAAAGTTTAATCCTGCTTTTGGAGTCCATTGGGATTAGACCACAGATGAAAATGAGAGGACTGGAAATAACAGAACAATCTGTCTCCTTCGTAACTAAATCCTTCCAACTTAAATTAACAATTGCTATTGATGAACCCTGGCTGTGGTCCCTACTTACACAGACTCCTGAATATCAGAGGTGCTCTATATCTTGTAATCTAATTTAATGCAACTTTTTTACTTTCATCATTAAACTATGTGAACATATGCAAGGCATTTTAAAGTCAGTCATATTCTTCCTGTAGTCTGTGCAAGCAGTAACTGTTCGTGAGATCCTTTCAGTGTTTTTGCCCACACGTCGGGACAGATGTGTTGCAAGAGTGGAAAATATTAAGGTAAGAGATAGGCTGAGGAAGTGAGTTTGTCAACAGCAATGAAAGGGCCTTCTTGTGCCATCACATTTATCTCTTGCAGGAATGAAGTCAGCTCCCGTAAAGGTGCTTCTCCTATGCTTTCGAGGCTCACCTCGGTGCCTGATATTTTCGTTCTCACCCTGTGCCAGAGCAGGTCACGCTCCCAACGCAACAGACCAGGAAGCCCTTGATATTTTAGGATCTTGGAAAGTTTCGAGTACGGGAAGCTCATCCGTCCTGTTTTCTAGACAGGCTACTGGAGGCTTTTTGCAACATGGATTAATTACTAAAATTAGAAGGTGCTGAGGGGAAAAGACATATTAAAGTATCACTATTAAGGGCTTAAAAACCACAGTCCAGTGGAGAGCTGAATTTTATTGTTCCACAAGGTTTTTATTCCCCCTCCATCTGGCATGAGCTGCTTCAGAAGGTAACCTCGGATTCCTCTGTTTCAGGTGACAGGCTTATTTGCTGTGTCACAAGCCTGGAGTCCTGTAATTACAGACTCCCGAGTCAAGCGATATCACTTTTTCCTTGCCAAGAGCCCCTTTCCCCACACTCCTCCTCCTCCTCCTCCCCACCTTCTTCCGTCTGTGCCAATGTCTGTCACCACCATCAGCACATGCCAACATCTCTAACCAGTTCCACTCTCTGATGACTTGTTTGCTGGTCACCACCCTTGTACTTCTCCCAAGATCTGTGCAGATTACTCTCTGCTGTCGTTACACAACATCTATGATTCCTCTCAGGGTGGAGCAGTTTGCTGCTTTAACCCGCAGTATATCCACTACTTCAAAAACTGCATTTGCAAACGGAATCTGATTAGATATTATTGGAAACTAGCTCCTACAAAACGTCGCAGTCTCCTATTATCAGTCCCTACGCAAAGGCTTCACCTTCCACACAGATTTCTAAAAATCAGGCTGTCCAACCCTTCCGTCACGTCAGTCTTGCTCAAGACCTGGAGCATTGTGCAAGTTGACAAGAAAAGACATGATAGATTTGACAGCAGGTGTTCAGGAAGAATGCGCACGATCGAGTGGCGGTGAGCACAGCGGGAACGTTTTACTCAGGCATTAACCAGAAGTACTAATTAAAGGCAGAGAACAAACACATGGTTTGATACACCGACAAACAGTAAACCAACTTGAACAGGGAAACAGTTTATTCCATCCAAGATGAAGCGATACAGAGAGTTAACCATCTGAAAAACAAGAATGCAATCTGCTCTCCACTGCTAAGCAGTGCTTGCATTGGATTCATCTGCTCGCTTTGCTTGTCCTCCACCTCTACTACCATTAGTTAATTCTTTTCCTTCAGTCGCTGATTTTTACCCGTATCCAGTTTGTCTCCTCAACAAGAGGGAAACTTTTCCGTGTAATTCAATGTATCTTCTGGAACTGCTCTCTTGGCTGGCTACCAACAGGAACTAACACCTTCAGCTAGTGCTACAGATCAATCTCTCAGCGAAACACAGTTTACCTTACAGTTCCAGTATGCAGAAAAATAACAAATTCATCTTTCCTTATAAAATGAAACGTAGGGAGAGAACTGCCTTGAATCAATAGAAACCACTGGTGTCACTTGCTTGAACGACATACCCTGCTTCTGCATGTTTCACAGCGAATCAGTCATTTCCACTAACGGTGGTGATTTTAAACAGATAATGAGCATCATTTAAATAACGAAGTTATAAACAGGCAGCGTTAAAAGCGCTTCAAGAAAGCAGAAATTTCCAGAGTTGATGGGAAAGCATATGGAGCCTCCACATGGCCAAAGCATTTAGAGCTGCTTTTGGTTCTATTTTTCTTCCCTGACGTCTGCTGTCAGGCATGGACGAGGTCGCACCGTGGGCTGAGTCCCCAGCCACCGCGCCACCACCGCGCAATGCCCACCGGCTCGTGTGTCCCAGCGCCCAGCAGTGCTGCCTGCAGCCAGGCATCTGCACCACAGCCCTCACCTTGCTGCCAAACCATGGGGTTTCGGGATGCTCCAGGCTGGAGGTAGCTGTGCCTCTGCCTTTGGGAATATGGCACCAAGCGTGTAGCGCCAGTAATTATTCAGCTGCCTTATCTTGCCTATACAGCTCAGGGAAGAGGCTGCTGTGCCCTCCTGCCCCCTCCAAAGCCCACCTCCCAGTGGTCCCTCTGGCAGCACGGGCTGCACTCCTGCGCCAGATGGCAGCCGTGGTCACGCATGGAGAAGGGGCAGAAGGGAAGAGGGACAGGTGGCAGGGTTACCGCCTCTCCCCACCTAAAGAAACTGCCTGTGGAAGCAGAAAAACTCTGCAAAAAGCCAGGCTTGTACTTCCAAACCTGCACAAAGCTGGACGCACCAAAATATTCTTGTCTTTTTAATCAGAGTAATATCAGTGTCCCAACTGCTGTACATCAGTCCTGCCACTGACAGAGTTTGATTAATATAGCTAATTCAAGGGGAATTGTGGAGAAAGAAGACTTGAGGAGACTTGTTTCGTTGCAGCAATGAGGCCATGTAAACACAACTGCGAGGAACAATGTGCTCCTTGGCCCATGCAGACGATACCAGAGCACGTTTTTATGTGGTTTTGTTCAGATAGGATTAAAATATCTCAAGAAACCAAGTTTCAATCACTTCTCTTGGCAGAAACATCTGCAGCCAGATACTCTGCAGCTGCAGAACCAGTATCTCCATGTTTTTTTCCCCCTGATATTTCAAACAGTAAAATTGGCCAGTTGGCACAAATTACTGCAGTGCTCATTGGGAGCCAAGCTTTGCCCTGGCCTCCATCTATAAAAGTCTAAACCTGTCAGTAACACAGCACATTTTCAATGCAGTAAAAGCAGTGCAAATCCAAGCAACCCTACTGATACAATTCCAGATACTCCAGTTTGGCACCACAGAAATTCATCTCCAAATCAAGCCTCTTACGTGCATTCAAAGACATGGAGGCACTGGCAGGGAATTGGGCTCTCCTCCCCACTGCTTTGCGAATATGGTCTCAGAAAAAACTGAGGCGATTTACAGCAGATTCCCCACGATCTGCCCATGCTTTCAGGACACTCAAACGCATGTTTTCACATCACAAACTCTGTTAAAACCAGTGCCTGACCTTTCTTCCTCTGCTTGTTCAGCTGCAGCTGTGCCATCCTCTCCTTGCGCCCGTGCTGAGTGGCAGAGCCTCGGCTCAGCGCTGCAGCACTGCCTTCCTTTGCAAGGGGGATTTCAGGGACAAGATTTTGTTCTGTGCCCGTGTCCCATCTTACGCAGCGGCACGCAAGACCAAGGATGTCCCAATTTTTGGCTACTTTCCTGCAATTTTAGTAAGGAGCAGGAGCGCTGGAGTCCTTTGCCACTTGCTGGGTCTCACAGAAAGGTTTTGATGTGGACAAGGCACTGGAACTCCCTCTCTTCTTCTCTAAATGTTAAGCAGCTCTTCCTCCCCCATTTTGAATAAAATGATTTTTAGTAAAGTTAATTTTAACTGAAGAAAAAAAAATAATCTATCATCAGCTAATAAACAACATAACACACCCTCTTCAGTGTATGTTTACATAAGAGAGTCCTCTGTGCTCCTGTCTAAGAGGTGCAAAACCTCAGGAATGTCAGGTTTTTTTTTCTTTTCCCTCTTTTTTTTTTGGGGCGGGTGGGGGGTTTTAATAAAAGAACCCCTTTAGAAAAGATAACAATTACATGTAATGGAACCTGGAACCAGAATCTTTTGGCAATTAATCACCCAGGAGCCGTTGCAATCCTGCAGGCTGTTTCTGACAGATTTTGAGAGCTTTACAGGAATCACTCGGATAAGATGTGCCTGGGCTGGCTTCTGACAGGGACTGATCATGTACAAAGTGGATTGTTGGTTTGGGTTTTTTTTTTTAGTTTGTATATTCATACACACACGCATATATATATATACACACTGAGAGACGTGCACTCATATATGCATTTCTATAGGAGTCTGTCTTTACATACATGGAAAAACTGCAGAACTCACTTATTAGCCCAGAGGCAAAAGAGAAAAAAAAAAAAAGAGAGGAAAAAAAAAAAGCCTTTTCTTCCTCTCAGCAAAGTAGAGCTATCCATCACTTAACAGAGATACTTCCTGTTTTCAAGCAGTTGGGAAGGCATGACTTCCAACCCAAATACTTGGCTTGGCAGACTATTCCTGTGTTGACAGATGCTTTTATAACCACTTCATTCCACCTGAAGTTTCAGTATAAAAGGAGGTGGGTTTTGTATTTTTTGTTTTGGTTTGTTTTTTCTGAAGGAGGAGAAAGGGAAAGCAGAAAGGAGAGGAAAGAGAAGGAAAAGGAAGGAAAATACCACAATTATAACAGCTGGATGACAGAGGTTAGCATAGCTCTGACAGATGTTACCATGTAACCTCAAAATGACATGTTAGGGGAAAAAAAAAACACCAAACCTGCTCCTTGTAGGAAAGAGAATTTTGAACTCCTGCCAAAATATTACAATTCTCTTCAGAAGCTTTTGAAAGCTGTAAGAATGATCTACCACATAATACAATATTTTCCACACATAAACTATGCCTTTACATTACCATAGCTGTCTGATTAAATTACCAGCAAGGGATGAGATTCTTTTCAGAGACACAGCTTAGCCCCAAATGACAAAAATCCACAGCATGTCAGCTCCACCAGGACCTGCCTTTTAACAGTTTTTCATCTTCTACGTTCTGTTTCCATAGGATTCATTAACGGGACACATTGTAAACGCTTCTTGAGACTGAATACTTCGGGGTGTGACAAACAGCAGTAAAAACGTGTTGCACACAAGAAGATGCATTTGTAAAGCTGCGTGATCCATTTTCTATAACCTTTTGTCATATCAGATTCTGTATTGCTTACACCTGGTTACTTCAGTGACTACTCTACCACAAAAACCTTGATGACTTTACCTGGCTTGTGACCAAACTTTACAGACCTGTCTAAAAAACTACAGATAAACAAAGTGTAAAAGAAACGTTCACGACCCATTTCTTATTCACAGGTATGTGAAATAAGCTGCTTCTATATATAGAAAGAAGAGATCAGCAGAGAGGTAGGTAACATGAATGAAACAATTCAGAAACAGTTTCAAAAGGAAATCAATGACTTTCCATCCTTACAGCCAACACTGTAGCAGAAAAAAAAAAAGATAGTTTCTGGTTTTCATTATTTGAAAGATCTTATTTTACTACCATGGCTCTGGAAGACCATTTGAAGCAATGAAGTAGATACTGGTCACAATAACTGTAAGCTAAAGGAAAAGTCATTCAATTCGTAGAGAGAATAAAGTCACAATATAAGAAATACCACTCATCTGTACTTGAAATTGGAAACCAACATGATCTTGCCTTTTTAAAGTCTGTCTTGAGACTTATATTCCAAAAAGACAGGGAGTAAACCAAGCAAATCCTGCTTTAACTCCCTCTCTCTGGGAGGTACAGCCCTCCTGCCCCTTTGTAACTAACACATACTGGGTACAATCCAGTTGCCAATACCATTTGAGACCCGCCACCCAAGGTATCTTAGATACCTCCCTGCGGCTGGAAGCTATTACCAATGAGACTTTCTGCCAGCCCAGGGGACAGCTGGTGGCCAGGCAGGAGCCTGCGGAGCAGGACAAATAGCACTGGATGTCTCTGTTCAGGCCCCTCCAGCCCAACCATGCTTTTGATATAAAAACAACCAGAAGACCCAGCATAGGTTTTTAACTCACTACTCAGCAGTTCAGATATCTGAACACCAGTGAAGCCTTCTCCCCCTTCCAAAAAACGCACTCCTAATCAATTTTTAGTTAAAAATTGAGGAGGAAAAAAAGAAAACAAGTATATGCAGTAGGAAAGAAGCCTCTAACCAGCATCTGGCGCATGCGATGAAGCACTGCTTCATATAGATCGTCTAGCAGCAGACACACAACATGAGTCTTTAAACAAGGCCATGCAGCTAAGGTGCCTTTCTGGGGTCAGACAAGCAGATCAGGAAAGAAGACTTTTTGAGGAAAGCCAGACGTGGTCACTGAGGATGCCACTGGCATACCAGCACAGGTGACATGGTTCCAGAGATTAAGAAAGCACGGGTAATACCAAAGAACTGCACACTTGAATATAAAATCCCAGATAGCTACATGCCAGGATATTAATATAGTCAAGACATGGGCTAATTAAGAACAGTGGTGCACTGGCTGGGTCAGAAGCCAAGATACTCTGCTTGAAGAAGAGGCCCCGGCAGACATGCCTTCTCTTATTACTGCAAGCAGACAATCACTGACTTCCTCCACCCGGATGCAGGAAGACAACCTGGTGGTTTTCTCCCTCATACCGGCAGAAACCACTTTACGTGTTGATCTTAGAAACTTGTGGGTGGTGTTGAGTTTACATAAATTATAGTGCTTACTGCAGCTGCCAGTTGCAAGTGACAGATAGAGCCTGGACTCTGAGATTAAAATATGTGCTTTCTAGTCATTAGGCCGTGAGCAGTGCTGATAGAAGTCCTGAAATCATTTTACAGGTTTGCCAAGTGTTTATAGCCCCTAATAGACATGAAACATTAGATGAAAACCTTTGGTGCCACCCAATTCACATTTTTTCCCCACATCGCCATGAGTTCCCTCAAACATACGCGAGACTGCTCATCATTGTCCATCTGGCTTTCTCCTTGACTGTCCCCAACTTCGTGAAGTCACCCATAATGTTTCCAACTCTAAGTACTTGTTAATGGAGAAATTATTTAGGTCAGACCCTTTTACATGTTGTACAGTCAGCCTGAAGGCGTTCCTGCCATGGCAGACAGTCTGGCATCAGATCTGGCTTCATTCTTACCGCATATCCTAGATATTTCCATCTTAATTTCTGGATAATTTAGGAGATTAAGTCTTGTTCAACTCCCTGACGAATCTCAGTATTTGTTATAAATTCATTCCATTTAATACCTACTATTTCCCTGAGGCGTTTACTTTCAAAAGCTTTTAGACGTCTGTCTGTACCTTTGGTGGATTTCCAGCTTTCACATCCAACTGTTAAGGTGGAAACAAAATTTCAGTAGAAGACTCATAGATTGGTTTCAAATTGTGGATTATCAACACCTAAACCTTCTTCATGTTGGTAAATGCAGCTGCTGTCTTGCTGATGCATTACACTATTTCTTTCTGGACATCCTATTCATTCACATCTTACTGCCACACAACGTGAAGACGTCTGTTTTGCATACAGCTTGTTTTGGTATCACATTATGGGAGTTGAAAACTACTGTGGTTCTCATTATGCCTATTTGTTTTTAAACTTACCTTTCCTGACCTCCCCCTTTCTTTTGTGCATGAGTATCTGTTGGATCTAGGTTACCTGGAAAACAACCTAGCTGTGGTTCCTGTTAAGTAACATAATGCATGTTCCACCTGAGTCAACTTTTTCTCTCCCCCTCTTTCCCGCTTAAACGAACAGTGTCTCCAAATGGCAGAGGTGAAAGATTGCACCTCTGCTTGATACCATTGTCTGCATAAAGGAATATTCATCCTGTCAATGCACACTTCAGCCAAGTAAGCTGCACCTTGATCTAAAGCCTTGATGAGGCAATTACTTCTCTTAACATATCCTGTCATTTCAAGATGTTAAAGACTCAATCCTGATGGACACAGTCAAATACTATCTTTAAATCTATGAGTATAATCTAGGTTACAAAACACTGGGGGACGTGTTTTAAATGAGTGTTTTGTTACGGTGGGGATTAAATCTGATCAGCACATCATCTTCTGTTCTACTGAACTTCAGCTGATCCCTTTATTCTGCCTGAAACAGCACAGGAGAAGACTTTTTTACCAACAAAAAAAAGCACAGCATCACACTAATTACTACAGTAGTTCAGAACATCTTTAATTTCTCCTCTAATTTTTTGCCTTTTTTTTTTAATCCCCAATTACACTTTTTCTACTGACTCCATACTTTAAAAATTAAGTTACTTTTACCAATGGCTTTTTTCATTTTCTGAGGCTGTATTCATTTATAGCTTTCCCTGTTTTTTGCTTTCGTATCAAGTCCTTCCCTTTATGCCATGAGCTTTATGAGGATATGATGAGGATATCTGTTTAAAGATCTTTTATTTGCTAAAATTGATAGATTATTGCACTGGTCAGTTGTTTAGTATTACTATTTGTTATTTTCTTCCCTTTTTGTAATAAAGATTTGGTTTTTTTCCATAGTAGGTCTCCTGAAGTGTATAAACATAAGCTGGTAAAGTGTTTTCTTATCACCTTTTTAACACTTCTTTATGTTTCTTTGATAAAGGCATCCATGAATCTCTTTTCTCTTTTTATACTGCATTTACTTGTGGTATAATTTATAGAAATTGGTTTTGTCCCCCTGAAAGGGTATGCTTGAACAGTTCCTTTGCACAATTTTCACAACTTTTACCTACATAAACTGACCGTGATTTATTCATACTTGAATGTCTGGAAAGCTGCACTTATTGTGCCAGCTATAAAGCTGTCAGGCAGAAAGGACTAAAACAAGACACGTTGAGCTCCTGAGGTCAGTCTGTTTTTCGGATAGGCTTCCTTGTTAAGTGTTGTGGGAGTTTTACTCTTCTTCTTCTTCTTCAGTTTACAAGTGTCCAGATAGGTGTGAGCTTTCTAACCAAACAAGCCTACTCTTCTTATGGAATGCAAGTTTTTGAAATCTTCAGTAATTCGAAAACATAAATACTGAAGTTAGTGCCATACGTGAGCTGCACTTTTTCTCAGCTAATATAGTAGAAGCATTTCAGTCCTATCTTGTTGCCAGTGCCACAGAATCCCACTCTTCAGCACTGAGGAACCGTAACGTATTAGTCAAGCAGAAAAAATACTTGATGGTACCATCATTTAAAAGCAGCATCGTGTTTTTCCTACCATCTTCACTGGTGAGTTACTGCTCATTTGCAAAGTGGAAACAGGAAATATCTTCAGTGTCCATAGCTAAGGTCTTCCCAGAATTTAGAAGTGTTTGATCCTGAAAGCTGAGTGACTTGCTTGGGAGTCACTCTGAACTACTGGATTTACCTTGGGCTCTAATCACTGTTTAGAAATAGATTTGAACTCTAGTCAATTTAGCGTAACCATTTGATTACTCCATCTGTCTTTCTGTAGTAATACTCTCGAGCTGTCATGTTGGCATGCAACGTATCATTTAAGACAGAAAATAGCACAGAGCAGGATATGGTTTAGGAATAATGTGCCCAGAGCTTGATGTAGCCCAAGGGCAATGTGGCTTGTAAGGAGACACCTATTTCCATTTTCTATTGATCTGGATTTCCTGAAGCATTTGCAAATTGCAGGAACTGTATCGAGACATTTCAAATTTAGATTACTCTTGCTTCAGAGAGACATCAGTACTCAAAGCTGCCCTCTAAGGAAGAGAAAACACAAATGATTGCCCTTTGAAAACGGACAACTCTTGAGTTCTAGGGTTAGGATTTATCAAAGGAAACTAAGGAAAAAAAAAATCCTACTTCATGCTAGTAGCTACATTTCTCACACTAAGAGCTTCAGAACTACTGAAATTTCCTCCCACATATTCTGTAGCTTTCAAAATTATACTCATATTCATTCTTCAAGTTTCTGAATCCTTAAAGCCATGCTTTGGCTGAGGGCCAGAACATGCAGGATCAAACAGAGAATTTCATTTTACTCAAGCTGCTCTGCTGGAAAAATCAGAGTTTCAGATTCTTTCTGAGGATGCAAAGATATAACCCTTTGGTACCAATAGCGTATGCAAGCAGAAATTAGCCCATGGGAAGTCTATGCCAGGAAATTCAGCTCCTGTCATGATGAGCACCAGAATCAAAACAGTCACAGAAGCTGGAAGAATTGCCTGGGTGTTCCCTGAAGGCTTGCACATATCCCTGAAACCCAGAGCTTGCACATACCAAATCGCAGCGAAGAACTGTCACTGGCTCAGCCTGTGCAAAGGTACTATGGGTAAACTAAAGCAAATGCACCCTCAAAACAAGTTCACTCTATGGACTTAAAGGGAAAACAGTGGACCTACACAGCAGATGAAAGTCCTTTTCTCAGCCACTATCACTTACCTAAGCAACTCCATTTTGAATTTCTCACAAAACAGATACCACCAGGAGTGAAGCACCTTGGTCTAAATTTAGTAGAGGCCACAGCATACTCACAAGATGCCACTCACTCACACACAAGGAACTACATTTGATGGGGATAGGGCCCTGGTGTACAGTAGCCAGGTCATGCTCAAAACATTTAGCATCCTGGAGGGCATGTGGGAATGGGGACCCAAAGAAAGAAAGAAAGAGAGAAGAAAGTTAGGAAAAAAAGAAATTTTATCAGTGTTTCCAAACACTAAATGCCACAGTCATGATAACTGAAATTGTGAGCCTGGCAAAAGTGAGATTACCAGAGAAAAATGGGGGCACAAACGAAAAATAATGAAATACCATTCTGGGCGGCCTCTCTACTCTTAAAATAGACTTGACATGAGAAGATGGATCGGGCTAACATGAAACTGATGGAATCTATTTGTAAGATATTTGACTTGAATGAAGGAAAATGTTTCTTTTCTTCATCGTCTTTTTCAAAGGACTGGACCTTCCTTCCAAATTTTGAAAAGCCTGGCATTGCTGGAACTTGGGCTATTTATAACACCATTTTACTGTGGACTTCCAGGCAGCAAAACCGTACTTGGCTATGGAGCACTCTTCTACACTGAATGGCAGAAGCTCCTCTTCTTGAAACTGTACAACTAAACAACATACTAAGATTTCTGAAGAGAAGGTTCCTATCTATATATGCACACAGCAGATGATGACATTTCCCAGCAGTTCCTCTTTTAATCATTATCTGCACTTCTGCCATTTTTTCAATGCAGAAAACAGGAAATATTTTGCTTTTCAACAGGAATCACTACAGAGATTTATTGGTGCTGTAATTTCTGTCACAAAGGGTGCTGACAATGAATCAAATTCCATTTTTTAAACACAAAAATGCAGATAATTAATACATAAACTGAAATAAATTATTCTCCAGACAGAGCTGGGTATTACGACTGTCAGATTTTGATGCAACTATGACTCCTCAGACCTGCTCAAGGAAAGTTAAAAATTCAGTTGTTGACACATTATTCAAATCTCCCTTAGCAAACACATTTGGCTTAGCATCTCTTTTTTGAAGGCTGATGTTTTAAAAACAACAGTTGTATAACAAAGAACACAGTTTCAAAACTCAGGAATCTTCCGTTCTTAAACTGTTAACTACAAAACCACCAGCATTCAAAAGAAAGCGAATCAAAAAACTGCCACGCTACAATCATCTGCACAGATGGGTGTTGGGGTCTGCACTGGAGAACTCCTTCAGCAGCATGAACAGTCTCCAGCAATGGCAGTATCACAATCTCTGTGGACTTTATACTCATTTCTGGTACACCTGCATGTAGACCAACACGAGTGTTTCATAACTCACTCAAGGGTTTCAGAATTCCCACAAGATTTATTAGCCAACACAACAGTTTTCGGTCTCTCTGAGTGCACAAACATGCACAGACAAAAAACTTCGGGGTGGGAGGGGATGGAAGTGGAAATGAATCTCAGAGTTAACGCTGCTTTTTTTTATCCCACTCTGCACATAGGAAACGCTTCCAGACAAATCCTCAAAGTCCTTGCACACAACGCAGAGCCTGCTCCTGTTGCATAGTACTTCATATTTTATTTCCTTACATCAATGCAGTCCTTAGCCAGACAAAAGCCTGTTCAGCTACAGCTGTGCATAATTGCAGGGCTTTGCTCCGTGAGCAATCCTGGTCCTGGCCCTCTGCCTGCAAATCACGTTGACCAAAGAAAAGAAAACATTTATCTGCAGTAGTTCAGGTTGCTCTGAAGTGTCCTCTCCAACACCACGCTCCACCTGTTTATAAATTGCTTGGATTTCATCATGGGGCATCCATGTCCCTCCTCCTGCCCAAGAAGAGGTCTTCTCAGTTCCGTATCCAGAAACCTACTCAGCCAGGCTGAAGGGAAACAAGCCACGTTCCTGCCTTCCCCATTTGTGCCAACACAACAGAAAAGTGACTGGAGGAGAGAAAAGATGAAGGGTACTTGGGAAGGATGGGACAAAGGTGATCTAATACAAAAGCCTGCACCCGGGAAAGTAGTAAGAGGTACCGTGCTCCAAATGCAATGCAGCCACTTGGGCCTTTTAATTTCATTTCCTAACAACAAATTCCAAGTAATGGGAAGGATCAGAGCCCACCTGCGGAATGGGACATTTAAGCCACCACACGTTGTCTGGGCAGATCTACGTTAGATGGGAGATATTTTTAACAAAGGAGATGGAGAGGGGCTAGGCACAGGGACTGGAGGGCTACTCCTAATTGTAGCTATGCCCTTGCGTGTCCTTTTAAATCTAGTATGGAAGCGGGACTTTAAAGCATTCGCTGAACACAGGAATAGAATGGCTGATGGCTGAGTCCCAGAAGTTTTCCCAATTATTTATTTGTATTTCAGATCTGACATTTCCTTCACAAAGAAATGGCCAGTCTCAGGTAAAACACATATTGGAAATAGATAACACACACCCAGAAAAGGAGATTTTGCAAGTGAATTCAAAATGAAAATACTTTAATTTGCCAAAAGGTCTTGTGGACACATCTTTGTCTATAGAGATCTATGAAAAGACTGGTCCTTGTCTCAATTATTCACTTTTTTTTCTTGAACTCAGACTATAAATGCCCAAATAATCAATTTTCTAAGAACTGGATTTGAGATTATCATAATTATTGTTATAATGTAATATAAACACTACTGCTTAGAGAACCATGCAGACAGTAATACACACAAAGTCAGCAGAGATGGTTCTGATCCATTACCAAAAGCTACCTTACTCAAGGAAAAACAGTAGGAAACAATTTTTCTGCCATGTTTACAATAATCACCACAAAACTATACTGAATTTATCAAAATGAAGGACTATTTCTCACTTGTTTTTGAATTACAACTCGATAAACCTGGAATAAAATAAAAAGTCTTTTAAATTTCTATTAAGTACTATATCCTAGACGGATGCTAAATTATCATGATACAGCTGATGTTACTGTTCATATTGCTGAAATGAAATTCGAAACATCACCAGTTATATCAGAAACAATTCCTTTAACTTCCTATTTGTATTTTCTTTTAAATTAAGACAGGCTATTGGAGTATCCCAAAAGATTATTTTTTTTTCCAATTAAGTATTTCCTGCTGTTTTTTCTCCAAGTTTTCATTCTTGTGAATTTCAGTGAAGCAGCTGTAAGAGGTAACAATTATAGCAAAAACATTTAATTACCCAACTAGCTTTTAAACAGTACCTGTGGGCACATACAGTCCTCACATGAAGTTACTTAAAAGTAAACCCACAGGAATTATTGTTAAATAATGGTACGGTTATCAAAGAAAATTATTCTCTGTGAGTCATTTCACATTAATTACAATATATTATTTGAAAGGTAACACAGATGCAGTTTATTCCGCAGTGCTCCTCGGAGAGTTTAATGAGTGGTCCCATTAGGAACCATAGGCAGGAACTGGACTGACACAGCTCTTGCCTGCACCAAATCCACCCCGCATATACCGGAGCCTACACTGAACTTGGCAGGAATGGACTGAAACAATAAAACTAATGAAAATCAGTTACAAGAGGCTACAAACAGCTGTAAAATATTTAGAGAAAACCATGGAATTGAAGACCTCACCAGATTTCTAAATCCTGTTTTCTAACACTTAAAATACCCACTCCACTTTTAAAAAATCTCTCCAAACGATGGTTTGATTTAACAGTACACTCTAAAAATCTGAGACTTAATCCAGAAAAAAACGCTATTCAAAATGCCATTTATAACTGAGAGAAGAGTAACACTTAGCAACATTTATAAATGTATAAACTAGAAAAGTAGTTGTTAATCTGTATGGTTTTCGCTCTTCCAGTAAGAAACTGGATCATACACATGTTTTTTTGAAGACAAAAACCTCTTCTTCTACAGCAGCCATCATTTTAATATGAGATTTAATAACACACATAGCTTTTATATTACTCACACGTGCAATACCATGTTTGTGCGCATCGAGCTCAACTGGAGTGCTGATAGCTCAGTTCTATGAATTAGACTACCAAGATTTCTTTTTTTCAGAGCTTCATAATAACCTTCCATTACCTTCCCAAATTCTTCACTGATGAGTCTAGCGAAGGCAGAATTACTGTAACTATGTACTCTTACACTTATTAAGACATAAGAGCCCCAGTTTTCTGTTGTAAACCAGTGCCGCTCCACTGTTGTCTTCTGGCCCTTTGTTAGTATCTCCAGCAGCAGAGGCTAGTCCCAGAAATCAAACAGTGGCCAGTGGCTTTTCCGTGATATGAATCAGCAAATTTATATAACCTCAAAATCGTAAAACTTAGGTGGTTGAATCTTACTCGTTATCCCGTCATCAAGTCCTTTTGGCCAGCAGGGAATTCCAGAATTCGGAAATTATCTCTAACTCACAGTGATCAACACATAAGAATTACAGACAGCTCTATTCTGCCCCAGGGAATTAAAGCCCGAGTTAAAGAGCTTCCTTACCAAGGATTTGCAGCTAAAATGTAAACCTGCACTAACTGTTTCTACCACGCAAGAAAAGCACCTGGAGTTAGAGCCAGACCATGGAGAAGAGAACAAGAGAAAAGTGAGAAAAACAGAAGAGCAAGAAGAGAACAGAAAAAGCCACCAAGAAGAAAGTCAAGAGAGAATGTTTTCCAATAAGATATACCAAAAGAGCCAAAGATGTCAATAGGATTCACGCACACGAGCAGTTCTTGAAGGGATCTGCCATAATTAGCACTGCAGTTTGACAGTGAATGGAAACGAACACCAGCAGTTAGAGCTGCCCAGAATTTGCATCTCTTCATTTTCTGGAGAAGATTTTAGGCTAAGAACTTCCAGGTCAGAAAAGCAAGTAAAAGACTCAAATGGTTATATGGCGTCTCCTTGGAGTTCCTGCTTGGATATCGCAGTCTTTTGTGGAACCATGTTCTTCAAGCATCCTGGCCGAGCCGCGTCCCTGGGGATGCAGGTGGCTGTCCCTGCAGCTGTGCCCCCACGCAGTGGTGCCAGGCAGCAGCCGGCTGCACGTCCCCTGCACGCAGGCTCCGGGGCACCCGGCACTGACCGAGAGCGGAGGGGTGAAGCACCCAGCAAGCACGGTAACGGCGTTTTCAAACCAAAGTACTTCCTCCAGTGAACTAGGTATCTCGTGTAAAAAACCCCAACTGGTTAGTAAAGAAAATCCTCATTTCTGTTAAAAGAAACCAATCAGAAATATTGATTATTCATATACAAAATTTATCTTTCTTTTCTTACTACAGGAGCGTCTTCAAAAAGTTATCTGACACGAGGAAAACAAAACCTGTTTTTCCTCCATTCAGATGGCTCTGGATATTTTGTCTATCCTTTGATAACTTTGGGTGAGATAAAGAAACTGCATCAGTTCTTTTCCATGTTAAAGGCAACTATGAACACAAAGTTAAGCTGTCAGCTTTCTAGAAATAGGAATGGTTAAAAATTCCACCTTTTTCTATCCAGGCTAGCCAAAGTCAGATAATTTTAGAAATTATTCTTGATAATTTTTTGGGCCTGGAAATTATTTGCTGATATTTTACTGGAAGAAGAAATTGTTTCACGTTATTCCACATTAAGACAGTTTGTCTCTTAGCACAGAAGTTCATAGAAGAAAGCGCAGCAGTTTGGTACATAAAACCTGACCTGTATAACCATAAATGAAAATTAATCTGAAAGATGAACAGTGTAACAATGCCTATTCTTGAAATTCCTCTGATAAGCACATACTAGAAGTCATCCAGGGAATATGCCCAAACTTCTCTACTGTCTAAACATGTTACCCTGAAGTCTCTACTATCATCTACACATAACATACAATGATGGCTTATCCTTGTATAGTTCGACACAACATTAGAAGTAAGACTTAAGAAGCCAGCCAAATATCCGAGGCTAAATCCCTAGCACATTAAAAGTCTATTTACTATTGCCCATAATTGCCATTTTATACATAAAAATGCACAAGGAGATCCATATGGATTTAACCATATTGTTCACTTCTTTGCTTTTTTTCTTTTGATACATGAAAGAACTAGGTCAACATTTTCCAGAATTACCCAACTTGCTTTATACAATAGGAAAGGAAAACCTTTCCTATTATGAACATTGTTTGGGGGAAAACAGTACAACATTTATGGGAATTTTTCTCATTTGACTTTTTAGACAAGGAAACATAGTAGAAAAACCCTCCACCATGTGGAATATAACAGATTTTTATGTGAAATATCAGTACAGACATCTACCACTGGAGCTAATAAAGCAGTAGCAGTCTATTAGGTGGGCCGCTCACCAGAGGGAGAATGAAGACTATATTATGCCTTTGGGTTTCACAGCTCTGTTCGGATTTCATAAGTATGCAGAGAAATGTAGACTCTATGTGACATTTCACGTACCAGTTACAAGATCCATCTGCTTGATTTTACCAGTATCAACTTGTACATCAGTTCTCTCCAATTTGTTTAGCCACTTGATACCCAGTTACACGGATGCCATTGCTCTCCACTCTTATTCTGCTCTTCTGGGTGCCCCTCTCAACTTTCAGTCCTCTGAGCGATATTGAGTCAGAAAACCAAAATGTCAGCAGTGCCAGAATAGATCACACCCAATGGCAACTGTTTAATTTAGCTGCCAAACTCCATCAAGCCTTTCGTGTACACGCAGAAATCAAAGTTTACTGGAAATAAAATCTGCCCAAATCTGGACAGACCTTTCACAAAGATAACAAAAGGTACACACATCACAAAAGTTTGAAGTCTCTCCTCTAGTGTACAAGCGGTGACACAGCTCCTCAACCAAACCACAGGAAAAAAACAAAAAACATCAAACCAACAATACCAGTATGGGCAAACCCAACGACTGGGGCAAGAGATCATTCCCATTATTTTTGTCTTGAGAAACACAAAAGTGGTGGCTTTGATGACATGAAGAAAGCTTGAAGCAGGCAATGGTCTCAATGGTCAAAGAATCATAATGTATAAAGATTCCTGTAACTGAACCATCTGACAAAGAGTTGAAAAACTTTAAATTCAGCCAGCACTACCAAGATCGCCTATAATAATCCTAAAAAGCATCCAGGGCTTCAGCCTCACTAAGGCAGGAGGTATCCTTGCATCATCCTACCTTGTCAGTGAAGATACAGTATTTTCAGCATTAGCTGATTGAAAGAGACTCCATAGACTTCATTAAATTGTCACATGGGATAGTTAACAGGTTACCTTCACATGAGCTAACGCATGGTGTTAAAAAAATGGGCAACGTCTGTATGAACTCCACTGCTGATCCCACATTTACATTAGTATCTTTAAACCCATCTAATTCAGTCTTTAATCTGTTTGAAATTAGGATGTGATATCTTTTTTTTTTTAAAAAAAAAGTAAATACCCCTTTGAGTAGAAGACAGCAGGCAATCTGGCAACACACGAATGCACTGAACCAAAGCACCTGGTGTAGGTCACCCCAAGAGCCTTGCCCCACTTCCTTTCAGCCTCGCTGCTGGGCAACCCCTTGCTGCCTCAACAGTAGTCAAAAGCCTGGAGAGTGCAAAGAGGAACACATCGTTCCCCAATATGCTCCTTCTTTATAACCAGCCAGTCATAAAAAACGCAGCCTCCAGAGATGCCACTGGGTCTTAAAATGGCACAGATTATATAGTTTATAACCACGGTCTACGTATGTCACCAGCATCATGGGCAGATACCCACTTCTGAGCACTGCTACAAACTACAGGGAAATAGTAGTTGACAGTTTATGTCCAAAGTGTTTTGGGGGTGCTTGGCTTATTTTAAGGTCTATTTTATTTATTTTTCCAGGATGTTGACAGGCCATCTGATAGTGCTGGAAGTGTGTTCACATTCTACTATCTCTACTTAAAATATTCAAAAGGTTATAGTAAGCAGAGGGAAAGGTAGCAGACACGGATCAGTATAGTGAGTCACATACTCACCCCAAGGGAAAGTATTGCTTACCTTTGATGAGGTAAGTAAATAATTAGCGATACTTACGGCACTTCTCTTCCAGTCTCTCAGAACAGTGTTACACAGGCAAAAGCTTTTGAAGACTTTAAGAAGGGAAACACTTGAAAATCATAATCTCCTCATGCAGGCAAAATATCACGCCTGCCAAACCGAGCATCTATACACAAGATCTTGAAATACTAAACTGATTAATGACTGTAACGGTTTTCCTTGATAGACTGCCTCATAAATAAAATCAACATTTTTCCTAAAACCAAAAGATTTCTCAGAAATGTGCTCACTCTGATGAAAGTTTCCACAAAACGTTTAGGGGCTTTGTCTCTCTATTGAGAGAGAAGCAATGGCATAAGCATGTCAGATCAGAGCCTAAAGAAATATTCTCTTTAGAAAAATCCAGTGATTTTTATTTTTTCTTATTTAAGGGAAGGATAAATGGGACTGCTGTGTCATGACCATAAATACCTTGAGTTTCAGATAATGAACCACAGTGAAGTGGGGTTCATCTGGCTAAATACCTGTCTTCATGCTAATCACCCTGCGCACCACAGATACTCAAGCGAGTTCCAGGCGTGATTAATTTTTTCATTAAAAGAGATACCTAAATAAAGTTATTTAAAATATCTAATTGACTACAAAAGTGCAATAAACCGGAATCAGTTTGATTAGCTTAGATGAATTCTTTTCTGCTCTTCACTGTCGGAATATTTATTTTTACCCTTATCATCATCATTACAAACCCAAGGTAAGTATACAAGAAAAATCGGAACTGTTTAGCATCACATGCTTTTGCACCAATAAAATTATCACCTTATTTGTGTTACCCTTTAACACTTCTCCTACAAAATAATTTTAGCCTCTAGATAACGAATTATAATATAAAACAAATAGAATAACTAAGAACAAACCCTATTTAAAAGATCGGAGCAGTGGCAAGATGCTAATGTAACAACACATATTAAATAGGTGTAATATTTCAAATTATTTGGTATTTTTCCTATTAAAAGATAGATGATGAAAGCCCAGAATTGCAATTAATAATATTTTGTTTTGTGTAACCACAAAATAAATTTATACAGTTCAGCTCTCACAGGTGTTTTTTCTCATTTTATTTTAGTTTTTACCAGCCAATTCTCTAGAATGACCAAACTCCTTTGTTTAAAGGCCATTCTCTACAGTGACTTATTTAAGGAAATTTTACTGAACACAAATACCCCATAATAGGTTACACAAAGTCTAAAACTCCATGAAAACAAAGCGCGCTCTGAGGATGGAAGAAAATGTAAGTCAAGAAAGAAATGCTGGAAAGGTTCACAATAAAAACAAGTTATCCAGCCCAGATATCAGCTGCTAGGGCTTTACAAACCCTGTGCCACCTCTTAACCTTTTGCCTTGGGTGGCTTCTGGTTCTCTTGGAGCTACTGAAAGCACTTTTCAGCTCCTATCAACATTTGGCACTATAGACCCTAAAGCTGCTAAAGTATTTGTAGCAATACTTGTTCTGTTTGTTACCGACTGACTCTTTGTGGAAGAACCTGGCTTTCACATAGTCTCTCTAACCTCAAGTAGCATCTCACCAGTCTGCAATATTTTGGTGTAGGCAAAAAAAATTATTTTATATACTTGAGTCGTTAAATGATTTAGAAAAAACACCACCCCACCAAACTAATTAACAGAGCATGATTTAAGACCAAGTAAGAAACATCAAAAGACATTACAACATTGTTTGATGCTCCTCTCTTGGCAATAAGCCTTCCTCAATTTCACAAACAGGGAAAACAACTGTTACACGTATGCTCACACACTCTTGGCTAGTGACACCAGACCTTTTGCTGCTAACTACACTGGTATGCCCTAGCTGCCAATCGGCTTCGAATATTTCTCAGAAACATGAGGTTCCTCCTGCAGCAATGCCTAGGTAATAAGGGATGATTATGAGATGAAAACATACTGACTTCCAAAGGAGAATAAACGGATACAAATACAGTGCAATACAGTATGAAGAATTTTATGTCTGTATAGGCGATCACAGAATTCTCCTCAAGGAATCATTTTCTCCTTCTCTGAAACTTAAAAAAAAAAAAAAAAGGATGTCAGTGGGAAACAACAGGAAAACAACTGGGGAAACCTAACGATATGGCTATTTTCTGACTATTCTCAGGTATTTAGAATTATTGAGAACATATAAAATAAAATTAGTTAAAAGATATTTTCTACAGAATAACTGACAACAGTGTTTATACTATTGCTTGATATTTCCTGAAATAGTTCCTGAAACTGCCAGATTTTCGAAGGAGGTTTCCATCATTTGTTGGTTTATGGTGCCCCTAGTCTTTACTGCAACACAACGACAGGAGCCTTTTCACTCCCTGATCTGCAATCCCATTTGGATGCTTTTAGCCCTTTTGGAAGCAGTAGCAGCAGCATGAGGAATGAATGAGATCAAGTACTTTTGGCCAATTACCAATGATGTCCCCTCAAGTCACCTGACAAAACACAGCAGTTGCTTCTCCTGTTTTTATACCTATGATGAACTTCAGTAATCACCTCTCTCCGCATATGAGGGAACATCTTAAGGTGCCTGGAAGCCACAAAAGTTTGGCAAACCAGTTGGCTCTGTTTTAAATATTATGTAGATTATAGAGGACAGAGAACAAGTCCTACTTTGTAAATACAATTAACAACTGTTACATCTTTACCTTTGCACTCAGGTTTTTCATTTTAACAGTTTGATCTCTGAGTCATACAAGCGTGTCTTCATTTTATTTGTTAGAGACAGAAATCCACACTCTTTTCCTCAGAACATGTGGATTCCCAGCAGTGGGCAAGAGGCACACTTGCCATTCTGGTTTGCAGAATAAATCGGCAGCCTGGAAGACCACACAGAGCTCAGGGAAGCTACTGCCTGCTCCCAACTAAGGAGATGGAACTGTCATTTGGCACAGTGTTTCCATGTCTAAAAGCCGGTGGAAAAACATCTTTAAAATAAAGGACTTAAACGCTTCGCTTAAGCACTCAGGTCAACCGAGGCCTAAGGAAAGACTTAAGACTGACATTTTGAGAATCTTTTCCTCTCTTTTTCAAGCTGCAACTTTAACAGTGCTCCACAGTGTATTTGAGAATAAAAGGACTCAGGAAGATGTGGGGGAGTTCTAAAAAAATTCAAACCTTGGTTAAGTGTAGAAGGTACTATGTATGAACACAGGAGGCTGCCATGCAGGAAAGATAATGTCAGCTGTCTGAAAGAAGTAGATGCAATAGCAAAATGGCCGAGCTGGGCAAATAATAAAATCTGGTCTGGTTCCCTCCTAATCAAAATAATCATTAATTATTGATAACTTCAGCACATTAATCAGCTGCTTGGGGAAAAAAAAAAATATCAAAGTCAAGTGCAATTGCTTCTAAATTCTTCTATGTGCTTGCATATCACCCTGCAAAAAGCAGCAAAAGTAAAAGCAGTTTGCTCAGAGAAACTCCACAGTCCTGAGAGTTAAAAGTATGAGAGAAGAAAGAATATTCTGCAATACACCTGCACTCTCATTTTGCTTTGCTGTGCAGCTTCCTCTGTGTAGGCGAGATAGTCCTAATTGGTGTTTGTACAGAACACGGGTAATCTTGTCTATGTGCATTGTATCAGGAACAGGCAAAATTAATCCATGCTATGTGAGGATAGACAAGAGATTTAAGTAGGTTTTTCATTCCAAGCTGTCTAACTGGAAGAAAGAAGTCATTAGGAAAAAAATATATTTGGCGTCTCCAAATATTTCTTCAACATGATATAACCTCTTTCCCCAAAACAAAAATTTTACAAGAAAGCCTTCCTTCCACATGCACCTTCTATTTCTGCATACATCCTCCCCATTTTGTAAATAATAGTTTGGCAAAACGTATGAAAAAATAAAAAATAATTGGCTGAGTTTTGGCAAAACTTAAAAAGTATAGGGAAAGTCTGAAAGAGAGAAAGCTGGGCACGTGATGATAACTTTGTTCTTGTATATAGGGTGAGTTATTCACAGCCTGCTAATTCGATGTTTGCCTGGATTCACAATTCACAGGTTCTATACAAGAGTTTGTATTTCTCTAGAAATGTCAAGTCTGAAAGGTTTTTCATTCCAAAATAAAAGGACACCAGCTCAAAGCTGCCATGTAGATGGTAACTGAAATTTGCTTCAAGCAAGGTGTGACTTAGAACAATTATGCGTACCCATTGCATGCCATCTCTCTGAAGCGGTGCCAACCCCAGAGAGACTAAATCTCTAAGGCACTGTGGATGCCAGGGAAGTTTCTGCTTTAAGCACGGACGAGCACTATCCTCTGATTTGCTTCAACCACAGAGAACTGTCACGCATTAGCAGGGAGGTGGCTTGCATGACCTAAGAGGTTGTTTTTGTCTCTGCATTCCAATGGTGAAATTTAGAGATGTCCATCAATAGCCGTGTAGGCACAGGCATTGCATCCACTTTTCCCACAAATGCATGAATTTGAGTCTGTGATCTCCTGTTTACTAAATTAACTAGCTTTCCGATATCTTTTTAAGGACTCCATAGGTGTTACGGGCCTCTACTTGTTTTCTGCTTTTTAAAAATTCTGTTTACATATTAAAAGTAACTACTTGCTGGTCATTAAACTTCAACTGACTATTGGATACCATATGCAGGAAACATTCTACATAGTGTTGTCAAAGAAAATAAACTTCTTGGTTGGAGGGAGGCAAAGGCAGGGGAAAAATATGACAATCAAAATAGCAGAAAATACTGTTTTCTCCAAAGTATGCCACCAAAAAGCCAGCAAGGGTCTTTTGAATCATGACCGTAGTTTACTTAAATAGAATAAATCACAAAACATGAATAGATAAGCCAGCTAGGGAAGATATATCTAAAATTCCTATCACATTTCAAGATTTTTCAAGGCGCTTCAGGAGTGTGAGTCCTAAATACCTGATTCTTTCTTACTTCTCGCCACAAGACAGGCCCTCCGCTCTGAAAAAGTTTGAGCAAAATACTTCTGAAAGTTTCACCTTCAGTGAGGTCATATCCTACTGAATTAATAATGTAATAGATCTTTATCACCTAGAGAAATGACTACAGCTCAGGCAATTTTCTGGGACACCTTCAGCATAGTACGAGTTTCATCAGCTAGAGGGCAAGGGGGAAGACACAAAAGGAACAGTCCTTTCGGGAAAAGCAATTTTCAAAAATTGTTTTGGGAATAACTCATTCTTGAGTGCTTGCGATCCAGGTATGTGCCACACATGATCTTGTGTTTAAGGCGCAGCTGGACTCCAAAGAGGAGATGGACAATAGGCTGGAGAGATTTATGTGGCTACAGGCTTGTTGGTTTTACTGTTAAGTGGTGCGCAGCTCTGATTTAAGATGTGCTGAGCAGGCCTTTATATAAAATAATAATAAATCAGTGATGCACATGTAGATTTATGTGTCAGGAGTCTAGAGCACAGCATGCATGCTTAATGAGTTTTATAAATCTGTATAAATAAATATAAATGAAATCTCACCATGGGATGTCCCTGCCTTGTGTCTCTCGATAGTACCTAAATTAGAGAGGGTCTGTTTTCAACATGTATATAAATACGCTCACAGAAACACACTGATTATCAGCCTGCAAAATCAGCTTGGGTTTTCAGAGCCAATTAAGCTCCCTGTGGGTTCATTTTTGTCAGGAAAGTCAGCAGAGACAACTCAAAACATACACAGGAAATTTATCTGCTGCCTAAGATGAGATTTGTACAATTGCTTTTCTGACCATGAATGCATTTATTTCATTTCTTCTTGCTAACTTTACATTTCCCATATACAATTCATGGTGTTATGCCAAGGTTACCCAGGTCCTTGGTATTAAAAGGTTATATAAATACATACATCCCTGGAGTAACTAAAATTAATCAGATATGGAGCATATAGAGTGCAGGCCTGAACTTGGAAAGGGAGGGAGGGTGAAAGCCAGACCCCTGACATTAAGAAAAAACCACAAAAAAACAAAAACAAACCACTTTCATTTGTAACTTCACACAAAACATGAAGAAATGTAATATCAGTGGGAACAAAAATCAACAGAAAATGTTTCCTCTGAGTGAGAAGGGAGGCAAACCCCCCAATATTTGTGCCTCTAGAAACTACCTGAGGACCTCTCAGTACTCTGCTTTCTCATGCTACTCCCTAAACCCAGCACCTGCACAGACCGCTGCCTTGAAGTCCGAGCACTGACAAGGACTTGAGGTTGGAGTCGAGTCTCAAACTGGCATTTTGCAGTCAATTTTCTGTCAAGCAAGCTACTCCACAAGTGAAACAAAATTAGATGACGGAAAAGCTGCAGTCAGGACTATGAAAGAACCAAACACATCGTTTCCTTTTCTGTGGTACTTCTGTTAACCCCACTGCACTCAGCTACAGTCACCAACATTACGCGTGAAAACGCTGGTGGAGGAATGGTGCAAAACAGTATCAGACAATAAGACTAATAATTTATAACTCTAGAAAATACTGTAACATTAACAGCAACAGTTTATGTTCGTAACATCTCTGCGAAACAAGGCAGTTTTACAAGCATGGAAATGGGGAAGCATAGACTTTTAGTGGTTTGTCAGAAGCATCCTAGGAAGTGGGTGTTCAAATTAGAATCAGCATCCAATTTTTTGCTTCTAGTCTTATACATGTGCAGCGTGGTAATCCCCCTAGCCTCAGGCAGTTCCTAAGTTCTTATAAACTTCTCTATCACTGCCACAGAGCAATCGGAAGCAGCTCCAGCTCTACGATAAGGCACTACAGTGGAAAAGTAAGCTGCCCTGGCTGGCTTAGTAACAAGCTGTTGGTGAGCAGCTTGAGCAATAGCACAACACTGCGAGCCAGCTTTGACCTGTATCACAGAAAAAAAGGACATGCTTTTATCGCAGAAAACTCATTTTTCCCTGAAACATCTCTCAGGCTAGCTCCGTACACCCCAGCTCCAGCTCCCATCCAATACAGACAGGTGGTTTGGACTTGGGCACTAGGCTGGACCAAAGAAACACTAGCAGAGACGGGGATGCGAGCTCTGCTGCAAGCCCAACAACCTTGAGCTTCAGCTCGAGTGTCAGTCATGCTGCTGCTCATGGCTGCAGATCCTATGTTGAAAGTAAAGGCTGGTCCCTCTCCCAAACTACCTGTGCAAATCTCTTTTTTTTTTGCCAAGATACCAGCTGAATGGAAGTAGGATGAAAAGGTTTTTACATGCTCTGTGGTTTTTGCAAGGACAATTTGGGCAGAGAAAAAGCACAAGAAAAATACTTGAAAGCTCAGGCACACCTGTTTGAAACTCAAAAAAGCATATATATATGTCACGCAATATGGCTCAGCACAGTTTTTTAAAATCCCATTTCCATTAGAAAAGGAAGCTGTCCACAAAACAGAAGCAATTTGTGCAGGTACTCTAGGTTTGATTATGGTCAAAAAAAATTTAAGAAATTGAAGAGATTTTTACTTTGTCTCCTGGTAAGCTTTGTTTTTCTGTCACTTAAACCAAGTATTTGATGGTCCCAGTAGATCCAGAATAGTTACTGAGGGTCAATAAATAACATATCTGTACACCCACACAAATTTTTTATGGATATATATACACTACTTAGAACCATTTTCTTTCTTTCACTGCCTATAAGTAGATGGACTTCTAAAACTCTAGGAGACTAGAAGTGTGAGAAGGAGTAAAAACTATTATTGTTCCCACCAACCTGTACTCAACAAGCTAAGATGGTATATCATCTCCAGAAATAAATTCCTGATTTTGTCAGTTTACATGACTGCAAGGTTCTGAGCACAGCTCCTCAAAGTATGTTCAACCGTGTTTCTTCTCGCCTCAGCACAGTCTTGCACTGAATTCTAAAACTCTCGCTCCCGATACTCGATTCTGCTTCACTTCAAATGCCTGTTCTTTCTATTACTCATCAAATAAGATTCAAAGCATAAATGGAACAAGGTGGTAGAAACTAGCTTCCAGCTCTAAATTCCTGACAGTACAAACCAAAGTCTGTAATTTATAGTTAAAAAAAAAAAAAAGCAATGACTTCTTGTTATTGTTACCTTTATTTGAGAGGTTACAGCCAAAAACTGTCCAAATTCCAGACAGTGCAGGAACAGTCACACTTTCTCCTGCCAACTTACAGCATGTTAGGACAGGAATAACTTTTTATAAGAGGACAATATGGTCGAGGCTTTTTCAGAACAACAATTTTTTAAACAGTGAATTAACACTATCTATATTCACTGACAAACTGATAACTAAACATCTGGCATCTGCCCATTCCCAACCAGATCAACAGCCATTTCCTCTGCTCTTGTTCTTGTTCTATGGATCATCTTTGCAAGAAATCTCAAGATCTGGCTGATGTCCTCCACTGCAAGTTCATTCTCCTTTTTAATTTTTCCACATTCCTAGCTAAGTCAGCTCTGTTTCTCTAACTTCAGTGAAAACAATTTCCAAAATCCTAAGTCTCTTTCACCAACTTTTCATTCAGTGTTCCTCCTTGCCACCACTTCCTTCCCACATATAATCCAGAAAATTTATTCCCATAGAAAATATCAAAACATAATACCTTCACCTTTCCATTTTCCAGCATCATTTGCATCTACAAGTCCTTCCTCTTGCATTTCTGTCCCAGCTGCAGTTTCCCTCTTCATAGAATCACAGAATCATAGAATGGTTTGGGTTGGATAAAGATCATGTAGTTCCAACTCCCCTGCCACAGGTAAGGACACCTTCCACTAGGATCAGGTTGCTCAAAGCCTCATCCAATCTGGCCTTGAACACTTACAGGGATGACACATCTTCTCATCTAGTCTCTTACTTCTCCTATCACTCCTCTACTTGCCCCTCCGGACTCACTTAACTCCTCTGCTTGAGTCCTTCACGTTCACATCCATCCTGTCCTCAGCCTTTTGGGTTCTTGACTCTCTCATTCCACAAAACAGTTTCTATCATCCTAAAAACCACAGTCTTCACTTCCTTTGCCCCCATCCCAAGCCTCTTCCCGTCTCTGTGTGGTGTCCAACTCTTCCAGTTCTTATCCTAGACTGTCTCTACTTGACATCTTCCACCACAGTCTCTTTCATACACATTGTCTGACAGCATGTTCCTCACTGATACTTAAACTATTTTTCCCATCTTCCAGTGATGTCATCTGACATCAACATAGGTATGTGTGTCTTCCCAAAACTTGCCTGCAGGCATCCCTTCCACCAGTTTCCTATATTTTCATCTCCTGTGGGGGTCTCGCTGCTCACTGCCTTTGTTTCTCTTCTCCTCTCCCCTCACAAGCTGTCTTTCAGCATGCTTAAGCCATAAACACAAATACAACCACGATTTCTACACTGAATATTCAAATTCTGTTGCAGTTTTTCACTCTCTTCTTCAAACTTCTTAAGTAACATCTCAAAGAGATGCAGAGAGCCACTGTCAGCTCAAGAATGACATGGATACAGCAGTTGATTTACCTCCATCACTCTTCCCACTCATTGTGAACCAGAAAATTACCCTGTCAATCAAGATTCTAACCCGATCACCACTGACTCAGGCCATTTCCTGAGTTCTTCACTCTTACAGGAGATCTAAACTTTGCAGGTTCTTTCTGCAAAACTTTTCTAAATTAGATTCACTCATCAAAATACTAACTCCTGCCTCACCTCAGCCCATATTGATGCCCTCCATCACTGATTCATTAGGTGCTTGGTGTACTTAAGAACAAGCACACACACAAAGCAAAATCTAAAGCACGTTACATTGCCTCCAACACTTGCACTTTGGAGTGGGTTTTGCCAATAATCTCTATCCTGCATGTCTTATCTGCACTTTTTCAGAGTCTTCATAGCTATGAAGTACACACACTCACACCAAATCCCACAATCCTTACAAAATTCGGTCCATTAACATGCTGAGGCCAGTGCATGATATCTCTGTTGCTCTGCTGTTTTCACCTTTCTGCCTGCAGTCATTTGTTGCCTCAGATGCCTCCCTCACACTGAATCTTGTACCAAGATTATCAGTTCTTTCAGTCAGAAACCTTGCTGGCGCTCTGCCTCTGAGAAACGGGCTCCAGTCCCCAAATAAAGTCCAAAGGCATTACCACTTGGTAAATAATGAAAAATTTAAGTTTCTGCCCAACTATAATATTTCAAAATGAATTAATGCGTAGTTCTCTCCTGTATGCTGGCTATTAAAAGCCTAACCAGAATCTGCATTTCTGAGATTTTTGCAGCCCTTTAATACCTGTGTTATGCCTCTTTTTCCTACGGCAAAAATATAAAATAAAGCAAGTATGCCACTTAGTTAGTGTTTCAGACTAATTAAAAACAAGCCACTTCAGTTCTCTAAGCATAAGTATCAACATTTTCATGAAGAAAAAGTACTTATAAAAACATTAGAACTTCCATTTTATAAAAGGAGTAATGGAAGGTAGAAAGATCAGTTAGTTTCTAGCAGCAAAATCATACAAGTTGAGACACAGACCTTGAATATAACCCCATCTGATGTCCTTTTGTTTGGTGATCTATGCAGATAGGCATTACCCACCAAATTAAGCAAGAAACACTAAAAGAGTAATAGAAAAATGACCACTTCTACAATGAGCAAAGATGCAGAAGGTTTTGTGAGTGAGGCATTTGAAGAGCAACAAAGCCTCTTCTCTTCCCTTAGAGTGAGCAATCAGATGAAGAAATACCTTCTTGATCTGCTGATTCTGATCAGATTGTTTGCCAATTAATATTAGTAAAACACACTAATAAATTTTATTCCAAACCAGAGTTACTGAGAATGGAGTCCAGATTACTGAGAATATTCTCAATTAAATTAGTGAGAGTAAAATGTAGAACTTCTAAGTGCTAGCTTACAATTGAGAGCATAACATTACAAGCCATGCTTGTGCTTTTCCACCTACGAAGAAGCAACAGGACCTTGTAGAAATAACTGCACAGCAGGATCTAACAAAAGTATAATGATGCCTCATTTCATACCAAGGACTCCTAAAGCACAAGGCACTGCATTGCTGCATCCAGTATTAACTCACAGTCATCTCTAGGGTGGAACCTATGTCCATATAATTATTTTGCACAGGTAATATAAATTAATACTTTCCAGTGAAACAAGTCACCTTCTGAGACATCACTCCAGGTGAGCCTGTCTGGAGCTCACATCACCGAACTTCATACAGACGCCTTTCATCACACAGCTGCCTCTAAAAAATGGCCAAAAATCAGCCCTCAACTCGTGAAGAAGCGATGGTGGGGACAAAGACAGCTCAGGCTGTCAACTCCAGCTGCCACCGCCTGGGTAACCACCAGCCAGTTCGGTTCACAGGAGATGCACAGCCCTGCTCTTGGCATGGTTCATGCAGGGCTAACACCAGCAGTGCATGTCCCAAGGGGAGCGGAGAGATGCTGTCCCCACCCTGGGGGCACCGGCTCCTCCAGCACCGAGACACAGCCACAGTGCAGGTGAGGACCTCCGCTTCTGCTGGGGACCCGCTGGGCACCTTCCACTGCCCTCCCTCTGATTTGTGCTGTGCTTTAAAGAAAAGTCTTGAAGTTTTTCCCTTCCCGACAGACGTGCGTGCAGCACTGAGCGCGTACCAACCCCGAACCGCACCCAGCCACAGGCACCGCCGCGCTAAAGCCTCCGGCTACCTCCTGACAATGTCATCAGGTGAAGCAGGCACTCGGTGTCCTGAATAAACAGAGCAGGATGAGGGAGTGAATTACTGACGTTTCCGGGTCTGAAGAGAGACCTCCGGAGCCTCAGCCTCTTTCCAGGTCAGACTGGCTGCCGCCACGAGCGCTGATGGGGAAAGGGAGAGCAATGATGCTCTCCTTATGGTGAGCGAGGGCCAGGGAGACAGATGGAGGAAAGGAAAAACATATTTCTAATACCTCACAGACTTCTCGGTTAGAAAAACCTGTTATCCCGGCCTTTCCTCCCCCCCCCCCCCCCCCCCCCCCCCCCCCGTTATTTCATTGACAGGATTAAGATTCTTATCTCAGTAAGCTATTTTCTTGACGTTGAAAATCAACATTGGTTATGGAACCTGGGGAGGACAAATGGACTGATAAGCTTGTGGCTGTTGGCACACCCTGGCTGATGAACCCACCGGGACTACAGCACACGCATACTCTCCTATGGCTGGCGAGGTGGGCAACCATCAGTTTTGATCAAGTCATTTAGACAAACTAATAAATGAACAGAAGATCCTATTTCACCCAAATCTAATTTCTCTACTCAAAACGCAGGTTTTATAGGGCAGAAAGACTGAAATGGAGGAAACCCAAAACAGTCCAGGGTCCTCAGGAAAACCTCAACCTACTGTGTAATTTATTTTAATAATACTTTCAGATGATGACCACGGTATTCAAAGGCTGTTCAGTGTTCCTGGGAACCTTTTGACTTTAAACTGCCCAGCCCTGATTCCTCTAGCTCTCAGCATTAGCATGAAGGTGGAGAGAAATAATACCAGGAAAATAATTGCAGTTCTCAGATGCCAAGATACATCTCCCTAGTCCTGGAGATGGACTTCTAATATAACTTACTCAGCAGACACAAAGTTTCTTCAAGCTACTGAGGATTAAATGGAGATAAAATTATCTTTTCAAAGTCCCCTCTTCTTGCTATTTTATCTGTAGTGTGTCTCAGTCCCTGGGGACTCGAGAAAGCAGCTGGCACAGACTGTGGCTAGGCAGGCCAGGCACATCAGCTCCCTGAGGCTCTCTCCTTGCTCACAAGAAATTGTTGAGCAGGAGTCTTTGGTGAGCTTAAGGTCCTTACAGAGCCAACTATAACCTCTCATCTTCCAGAGAGATGTAACTCAGTATCACCAAACTCAAATGTACAAAATATCACAAAACACTTTCAATACGTTGATCTACTGAAGTGTTCAGATGTCATTACCAAACAGCCTGTCATTTTCAAATTCGTTTTAAAGGGCGAGGGCAGAAGGAGCCCTGTAAGAATGCTGAACATGTGCTACTTTATATTTTTCCACATAATGCCGAACAGTATTCCTTAGCTGTATCCTTTACTGCTATTGTTACAAAGCCTGTGTTCTTTCATCAGCTATTTGGGAGCTCCTGTGTTTCAAGAGTTATTTACAAAATTCAACTATTACAACTAAATCTCTCCGCTCATTTGAATAGGTGTCACCTTCCAAAGTCTGTTGGTAAGTCTCAAAGAAAGAAGTGTGAAGATGCAGGCTACTCCATCCTTTCAAGAGTTTTTTCCACTACATGCAGCATCACTTTTAGGAAATGCATTGTAGTGAACAGAGAGCAAGCCAGCTGGCACCATGCAGCTGTCACACTCAACAGGGCTTGTCACAGCCAACAAGTCTGTCCATGCACTTAACTAACTCCTAGAATTGCAGTTTTGACTGAGTACTTACCTTAAACTTGGATTCTGTTGACATTACCCTAATTGCTACGGCCAGAACATGATCTTCCTGGGACTACACAGGTACGGTTTTGTTAAGGAGCAAGAAATATTTACAGTCTCACACCTGGGACAGAAGGCGTAAGAGACGGATGGGAACAGTCTTGCCCTGCTGCCACGCACTCTTCCTGCCGAAGCACTTGGGACACCAGCTTCCAGAACACTCGGCTTTCTTTTTGATTACAAAGTCTTCCGAGTGTCTGGTAACACGGGTGTGAGGCTGGCAGGAGAGTCTTTAACTAATGGTCAGGATAGAAAGTGTATGTACGTCTTTGTATAATCACAACTTTTTTTTTTTTTAATATATATTACAGGTGTAGAATGAATTCTTTTGTTTTGTGCTGTTTTTAACATACCAGCACTCTTCTATGGTTTTTCCCGCAGAGTTGTCTTGACTTGACAGCAAAAGTAACACTATTATTTTCCAACAACAACAAAAAATTTCAATCTCCCATACTCTTTCTCTGACCCAGTGAACCTCTTCTGTAACTTTACACCAGAGGACAGCCCTGCTCTGTGTTTCAATCTTATTAAATGCTTTTAAGATTTTAATCATCATTCATTGGCTGCTAAGTGAATATTATATCCCTTTCCTGTAGGCAATCAGATACTATAATGCTTTAATGTTAAAACTTGTTACTGCTGCATACAAAAGAGTAACAAATAGTTTCTTATTTAGCGCTGGACTGGTACCCAGAACACCACCTAACTAGCTGTAAATATACTTTATAAATAGAGTTGATCCAACAATATTTGAAAACAAAATTGCAAAAGACAATGCTTATAATGAAAAAACAGGCATAGTTGTAGAACAATAATCAGCAGTCATGACTTCACATTTTTATGGGCAAATGCTAAAACTGTACTGGTTCAGTCCAATGACATTTTTAACAGGCTCAGTGGAAAACTCCACTACCCTTGTTTTTTTTTGTTTTGCAGTCCTCTTGGTAAATACACCATTTGGTTGTGTATATTGTGGCAATTACTCTAGTTCACAAGCGAGAAAAAAAACACCGTCGACGATATTCCTGATAAACATGCTGGTGCTCTGTACCTGCAAGGAGGAGCAAATTGGGAATTCAAGCAATTCTTGTATTCTTTCTTACGCATCTACTTTTTGGCAACTGCTAGAGACTGGAAATCGGACTAGACGAATCCTTAGTCTGGCTGCTCTTACGTGCCTGAGATTTTAAAATAATCTGATAAACTGGCAGAGCAGCTCTGCACAACACGCAGCGTGGTGGGTCCCTGACCAGCTGCAGTGCCAGCTCAGGAATCCGCTGCTGCTGCTCGTCTCCTGACCAGTATTCCCATCATCACATCCCCCCCAGCCCTCTGCTGCCATAACGCTTGTGTGCACTGCAACCAGGGAAACAGAAATCAAAATTATTTCTCTTTACTCAGGACTAAAACACTCACTTTGAATTAAGCTCTAATTTCACACAGTAATCAAATAAGTAACAGAAAATTCTTCTTTTTCAAACCTCTGGTTTTGTTTTCCTTTCCTAGATTCTTTCGAACTCCCAAGGATCTGACCTCAAGCACAATAACGTCAATGAAAACGCTGGGTCATGACTAAAGCTGGCTTTCCCCTCCGCTCCCTCCATGATAGTTACAGGCAAAATAGAACAACCACCTGTTGACAGGTAACACTAATTTACAGTCATATGAGAGGTAGAAGCAGCGCACACAGGCTGTAAACTGAGCTCAGTACTGTTCGTTACTCTATAACTTCATGTCTCGAGTTTCCTTACAATCACATCAACAACTTCTTAAAAGACAAGTTTTCCTCCAAATTATTATATCCTTTAAGTCATTGGGTATCTCCTAGTCTGTCATCAAATAATAAAGAACACAATACATGTATAAAAAGTCAGAAAGGAATCCTTTAATGTGCTTTTACCAAGATGGTTCTTTCAGCTTTGCAGCTCAATTCATGCACTACAGGTTAATGAGAAAAAGAGGCACGGGACAACTTTTGAATTATGATCTTTTAAAAAATATTGTTTTAAAAACCTCCTTCCTACCAAAACACCTGAGTTAAAAGAAGGGAACATGGAGGGCAGCTGGGGGACAGGGAACAATTCTTGCCCTACCAGCAATTCCAGTGAAGGTTTTTCCTTCGACACTTGCCCAAGCATGTTAATTCCCGCACTATTCAATATTCCATGAAAACAAACAAAACAATGCATTATCCAATTTTAAATTCTGAATAAGTATAATTGTGCATGAAGTATTTCTTGGCTGAATTGCATACCCACAAATACTATTCCTAGATTTCAGTATGCATTACCAAGTTATAAAGAAGGTGCTGATATTTATGATTTTGTAGTAAATAATAACGTTCTTCACACCAGATGTACCTTTATTGTGGCAGTGGACTCCGTTTATCTTTCAATAAGCTATTAAACCATTACAACCAGAAAGGCAACTATAACTTCTGAGGAAGCTTACAGCATCGCTTAAATAAAAACAAACACCATCAGGCTTCTTCCTTACACCTCTATATTATTTGATTTCTATGTGTGTTTATCTATATATACACATAGATACATAGTTCTGATATTTAGAAAGTGGTATATACATGGAAATTATGCTTTATGGCCACTAAGACCACTCTATTTAACAGGAAAAGTTGGCAGGGAGAGAAAGGAAGAAAAGCTGGTGTCAACCTGTGTTTTTGCTGGACTGATACGTTACCTGCCCATCCAGCAACATGAATCAGTTCAGCTGCAGTGGAATCATTCCTCTGAGCTTCACAGCAAGCACACACTGATTTTTACGTAAGTGAATGAGTGTACTGTTAACCCACCACACTCACCTAATAAAGGACATTCTTTCAGTTGGGAAAGAAAGGTTAGATGGTAAAGCTACCATCCAAAATATCTTCCTTTATGCTGATTATCTAACATAAACAGGAAAGATGCTAATTAGGATAGAAACATGATGCTTCAAAGACCTTAATTTATTGTAGTGTAATCTAGCCACTACCTTGCAAACAGAAAGGACTTTTCATCATTACTACTGCTGGGAGTTAAAATTGGTAATAAATTTGATGTCAGACATTTTGGAGGTGATTGTCACCTTGATGGTCTACCAGTAAGGTGTTATCAGAAAGCTAAAACACCTGTAAACTCAACTGTAAACAACTTCTATATCACTGAGAGTCACTAGGCTTTTCTTTTTCATTGGTTCAGGAAGTTGCATCAATGTATTTATTTGTATTGATGATCAAAGCATCTTGAACAGGTTCACAAGCAATACAACAAAAAAAGCTATTGTAACTACCTGCTGAAAAACACAAAGTCAAAAGGCCAGCAGCATGGAACTAAATTTCACCTCAAGAAAAACAGAAAAAAAGACGCTTTTGCCAGGCACCATAAAACCATTCTCATTTGCTTTCACTGAGAAAGTTTGAATAAAAATTCTCAGCATAGTATTTGCCTTTCTGAAATCACTGACTGTAATACTTTGAACTTAAACATCTATATGTAAATATATTTTGGTTAATCAGGAATCATATAAAATCAAAACGAAAATAAATTTGGTGAGATAACAAAATGGGAGTTCTCGCCAACAACTATTCCGAGCCCGCAAGATACACCAGTGCAGACTTCCAGACAGATTTACTACTTGTAACTGAAACTCACCTTGAAACAATGGAGGGTAAAGACACAAACTTAACCTGAAAAACACACAGAGTTTTAATGAACCACACACTCAACTTTCTTTTCAGCAAGCTGGTTTGCAGGACATCCTTTCGTGAAAATATGTACACTGAACAACTGTAAACAAAAGTGGCTCTGAAGAATTTTACGGCTTAATTTTTCTACCTGTAATAGTCATATTGCCAAAGTAATGGGAAAGGTATGAGCAATTCTTTAAACAGTTGTGTTTTAATTCCGATGCCAAGTCTTTTGGTTATGAAGAATTTTTTTGACTGAGTTGAAAGTCTATCGCAAGTACACAGAAAGACCTAGGGCAAGAACAAAGGTGCAGGGCAGAAGCTAGTTTATTCAGGCTTGTCAAGTTAAATCTTGTAAAATATGTACACATGTAATTGTTTTCATCATTTATGTATGTTTCAAGCGTGGAGGGGGCCTCCTGCACCATTTAGGTAGAAGACAAGCACCGATTCTGGAAGTCGCTCAATTCTGGCACTGTCTGAAGTTTTAAAAGTGTTTGGGTTTTTTTTTTTTGCTGGTCACACTAAGACAGACAATCAGGAACCATCTAATTTGTTTCAAGCAGAAATGTCTCAACAGCAGCCTGAACTTTGCAAGCAACTGTAACAGTGGGTTAGACACATTATAAAGGATTAAACAAAGCAATAAAGTAATGGGGAATAAAATGAGGGGCAATGAGTGTGTGGGAGACACTGTAATTGAGAAAGCGTTACAAAACGAGGCACCACTTGCAATAACTGCAGTAAAACAGTTAATGAAAGCGCAGCACAAATCTGGTTTCTCTCTCGTTGTCACTTATTTTTCTGAATGACTAGATTTGCTGCCTCTTTTCTTCTAAAAAAAAAAATGACGGATTACAAAAGGGACACCTGGAAAAACACGGATGTGGTCTTTTTAGCTCCAGCCTACCTCCCTGTCCCCCCCACGCACACTCATCGCTGCCCAGGCTCCTCCCCATCTTCTTTCTTTCCTCAAAAGCAGTTCCTCTCAGCCACAGGAATGCCAAGCCATTCTTTCAGGTAGCTCAGCCTCACCGCTTCTTCTCTCACATGTCAGGATGCGCCATTCAACAGAGCTTTGTAGGTACATGTTGGGAGGGTTTTTTTTCCGTATTGGTACCAGGAGCGCACACAAATGGTTCATGAAGAAAACAGGGAGTTCTCTGTACCTACCAGGTCCCCAGACACCATTTGATCACTTTTACGGCAAGATTTTTCTCTTACGCTTGCTTTTTATCATTATTTTGACACATGTTAACTACAAGAGATCCTGGGGTGGGGGGAGGGAGGGGTGGAAATTGCATATATTCATTCAGCAGCAACACTATTTTGAATAGAGGAATGAAAATCTCAGAGGAATTTTTTCGATACACATTAGTTGACTTTTGAGTTGACCAATTTCAACACTGCAAAAGGCAGTGAAAAAGGAAAAAATATGCAGCGGATCCAATATATCTCTCCCACCAGTCCCTATGGCGATGAGAAGAGAAACACAACAGCCCACATGGAGCTTTCTGGACTCTGAGTCATTAACAGTGTTCATGAAAAATACCTTTTTCTTGTAACATCTTGAAGTGAGACTTTGTGCAAGTCTCCCATCAGCTTCTCTACACCTAAAAGGGAATAAGAGGACTTATCCTGCTTGGTAACCTGGCTAAAGAAGCAAGCAGGTACAGATTTCAGTGAGAGAAGAGTAGTAGCTGAGGATAAATAAGACAGTATTACCACACGTTTAGGATGCTACTGTGAAAACTGCAGTTTAAAAAGTTTGTTCCCATGTATGTATTTCATGCAGTTTCTCACAGTTGGAAGTAACTATTCCGGAAAATAGCAGGACTGATACATCACCTCTTCGTTACGCAGAGTTCTATCCTTGATGTGTGGCTAAGCCCAATTGCATTCAAGAAGTAGCACACATAAATGAAATCATCATTTATGTCCTCAGAATTTGCTAAACCATTAAAAAGGTGACTCTTGGAACAAATGCAAAATAAAAAATAAAATCTCTCTCAGAGTTTACAGTGCTGGAAAATACTGATCAAATTTTTCCATGGTATATATAAAAAAAAAAAAAAATCAACTTTTTTTACATAACCAAAAGTTCTGCAACATCCACACTGACAACAGAATTCCATGAAGGTATGACATCTCCTAGGCAGGGATAGAAAGGACGGCCTAACTGAGAATTATTCTGAGACAAGAGAAGCTTCTGTACAACCTTCTACTCTAACCAAAAAAACACTGCATATGTTACAGGGAGGTCTGATCTGGTGACATTTGTGAAATAGCAACTAGGAAAGCATCAAAATTTTGCAGGATATTCGGAGAGATCAAATGTACACCTGGAATCATAACAACTAGCTGAAGGTACTCCTGTGACAGGTGTTTGAAACAATACATTTGGGGTTTTTTTTAAGAATACCAAGGAGAAGTGAAGGTCTCTGAGCCTTTTCCCAAAACTGCAACTAAGTAGATTATCAGCACACAACACAATGCAATGGCAAAACGAGTACCAAAACGATCAGAAAAAGTGCTCTTCTCATTATATCTGTTGCCTGCAAAGCAAACTCTAAGCAAGCTTTAAGCCTCCTCTGGAATAATCCGGAGAAGGGCTTCATAGTAGAACCTTGGCCTCACGTGTTCCTCAAAAAGCATTCCACAACAATCCTGAAAAATCAGATGGGTCATTTCTTCCCGCAACGTTATCTAATAATAAATATTACACGGCAAGCATCAACAGCAGTATCGCTCCCACGTTAATTGCTTCCCTTGCAAAGAAAATGACACGTCTGTTTTCTTTTTTCATATTAACAAAAGAATAGTAAAAGGGGTTCCTTGTATCATGTCCCTCTTCCAAAATTCAAAATAGTTGCCAAAAATATAACCTGTATATCATTAGTGGAAAAAGAATTTCCTGGGGGAAAGGTAGTGTGCATGTAATTTCCGCTATCTACCACATGGAGTATTTAGGAAACAAACATTATTTTCCCTATAATGGCAAAACAAGTTATGTGAGCAAGATGAAATGATTCTCAAGTTTGGGCTTTATTCCAAAACCCTTATATATTAAACCCAACCATCAGCTGGATCATGATGCCTGTTTTCTAAAGAATATAATAGATGGAAACCTGCTTCTTAAACTGTTTTTCATACAACAGGAAACAGACAAAAACTCATCACAACAGTAACATTCACAGAGGCAAAAGAAAGTACTGATCTAGAAATCAGAGCTCTTTCTTGCTGAATACTTTTTTCTTTAATAAAGATTGAAAGTGTATCACTTTCAGCAAGAACACAGAGCTCAGCTTGCATTTATATTATGCATTATATATTTTTGAAGTTATTTATAAATTAAAGAGAAAAACGTTCCATTGCAACCTGATACACAATGCTTATATACAGTCATGTCTCACCAGTCTAAAACACACAAAATACACAGGCACTTATGTGCAGGAACACACACACAAACACATACACACACAAACAAGGCTTGAAGTTTTAGAATGTTTTAAAATATGTTCGTAGACAAAGTTTCTGCCATTTATGATGGAGAAATATAAACCACTTCTGAATGTTTCCCCCCTTCTCCATTATTTAAAATTAAGAAAAGTTAGCACTTCGCATACTTTAATATGTAACATTGAAAATAAAAATTATTTTCCTCTGAAATTTCGTTATAATGCAATTAGGTGGTTAAAATAGCCCTCTCACTTCAAAAAACACAGATTCGCTTGCCCCAAAATAAAAACTGTTCGGCGGACAAAAATCAATGAACTTATCAGATACAATCTGGTAACTTCTCAACATTCGAGCTACCGACAATATTGCCCTCTTGAATAACCACAGCCTTGGGAAAGGTTAAACCTGTGGGGTCCTCATCGGAAAGTCCCTGAGTAAATTATAACATGTGATGATGACATTCCTGTGTCTTTTGGAACCAGCAGGGGAAGTAAGGGTAGGTCATTATAAGCCACTTGCCTTTACAACCGGCTGTAAAAGACAATGAGGACAGGAAGCTTCCCACCGAGATCAAGGTGCACGATCCCCAGCTAAAAATAAACAAGACCCCATAGTCACATCTGCTGGAAAATATCATTGGAGCCTGAATTCCCAGGTGCCAAAGCAACGGGAAGAGAATGCCTCGGTACAGCAGGCTCCCAAAGGATCACAAAATAATAATTACAGGGATTGGCAATGATCACTGTTCGTGTTAACACTGTAGATAAAAATATCAGAGCGTGCTAACTTGTTTTACTAGGGAAAAAAAGAAAATTAAAATAAAAAAATCAGATTAAAGAATTTAAATTTACTTCAAATTTATCTCTGCCATCCTTTTGTTCACAGACACAAGTCCTGGAGTCTGAGACAAAACCTTGCTATTAAAACTTACGGTGCAGGAGAAAAATTAAAAAATTTCTACTGTTCACCAGATGCCTCAACTCTTCCCAAGACCAAGTCTCTCAGAGAAAAAGTAGGTGCTGCCAGTGCAGCCCCAACTCAAGCTTTTCTGCCACGTGTGACATACCCTGCTTCAGTTACCAGCACGCTGAGGAGCACAGAGTGCTGGGGGACACTACAGCAGCCCGTGCTTGTCCTCTCCCAGCAGGTGGTGATCGCTTCCCTCATGGAAGTTCGCTTATCCTTAGCTACTTAAGCCACCAAACTGGCCAGCATTGATTTACTACGAGCACATACAGCCCCTGCAGAGCCTCCAACCTGTGCTGACACAGGTTTTTTCCCCACAGGGAGAAGAGATATTTCAGAAGCTAGGAGGAAAAAAGGGAACTCTTAGGGAAGCAGTGCAGTTTTCCAGCCACGGTGAGGTTGGTGAACAAGGGAGTAAAAAGTCCAGGGGACACCAGTCAAACACCACGGGTGGTCGGCAAGCTCTTAACATGCTCTAGCTCCTCATACAGACAGAAGACACGGCTGGTGGTTGGTTTTGTTTTGTTTGTTCGAGATTTTTGTTTGTTTTTCTTTAACTCTGTGAAAAAAGTCAATCTTAAATGAAGCTTTGAAAAAGGAAAAGGCAAAGTCTTACACAGAAGGTGAGCTGCAGCCCCTCCCCAGCCAATCTTTGCTCTGAACTGGAGGACCATCCCTAAGGGCTGACATGCCCTTAGCAGGCTGGCTTCAGCAATGTGCCTGTGAACAATGTGACTACAACTTGAGTCATAAAATTCTTTCCTTTTCTGATTTTTTGGCAGCTCTTTCTGCACAGAAAGGCCTGGTGATAGACTATAGTCTAGAGACTACAGTGGGAATAACGGAAATTCAGAATGCTCCAAAAACTAATTCTGATACCACTAATGAATAAATTTATTAGACCTGAGGCAGTTTTTCATTTAATTCGTAGATACCTTAGAAAAGTTTTAGACACAATGGATTGGAAACCATTTCTGGCTGTCAGTACTAGGAAAAACTATGCACAAGAACGTACCCTGAAACCTGATATAAAGATTACCTAAACAAAAAGAAGACCTGGGACTAAAACACAGCATGAAAAGTATTCCAGTTGTGGGAGGGCGGAGGAGCATCATGTTTCAGGCCCTTAGAATGTTTTAATTACTTACATTTCATAGTGTACCGCTTGAAGCTTTCTCCTCTAAAGAAGAGGAGCTTTTCACACTCCCAGTACTCCTCTCCTGTACACTCGGTGGTTCACTGTTTCTTCTATTTCTTCAAACAGCTTTTAAAAACCCACTCTCTTCCTCAGTGCCAAGAATAGCTACAACTGGTGTGGAAGAACTACTTCTACCGACTGGGGGTAACCGTACACTCACTAAATAATCATAGAATTGCATAATTATACAGACAAGCTCCTCTTTAAAATAGCATGCTCATGTCCTAAGAATCAGCAGGGAGGACTGAAAAATAGAACTAGCGAGGGAAAAAAAGCAATTAGCCTTTTTTCACTCTTCTTTCCAGTTGATAACTATCTTTGCAGGAGTAATTTCTGCGAAGTGTTAACGGCTAATATATGTCACTCTCTACAGACTCTGCTGCACAGTACCACCTGAGAGCTATCACATACTCATTCTCTTGGACACATTTTCCACATTACTTGAATACATCCTACCTTTAAAACTATTCTGGCATGACATTAAGGAAGTTGTGGCTCAGGTGGTAAATCCAGGACCATCTTGAAAAGCAAGCTGGTAAATTAAGCTATATTCAATTAAACGGGAAACCACTGGTTGTTAAGATTTTCTAAAACTATCCCTAAGAACAAAAGGCATTTAAAATTTTTGTTGACTGCCTAATAGCAGGAGCTCTATTCTGGTTCCAAAGCATTCATACTACAATATAAGCAGCCCTCACACATCCCCATATGAGACAGTTCAAGCTGTAGCAGCTCTAAAGCCCTTGTACTTGATGCAGCAGCGCTCTGTGTGTCTCGCCCTTTGGGAATTCGGTTGAAGGTGCAAGCAGCATTTGCCTTCAGCATGCAGGTAAGGTACAGATCTATGATTCTCTCCTTTCCCACATTCCCTTTTGCATCTCCTCCCAACATAGTCAACAAAAGCAATGAAGCAAAAAGCAAGGTTCAGTTTGCCCCCAGCCCCACTCCTGCAGAGCATCAGGCCTTTTTAAACAAAGTTCAATATAGCATTCAAACCACCTGAATCCCGTCCACTAAAACCCAAATCTTTCAGGTATCAATGCAAAATGAAGTTCATTAGCTGAATTCTTCCATGGGTTTGCTTTTTCCCCCCCAATAACGCTACTTTTGCAAGATTCAAATCTGCTGCATATGAATGTCCAGAGCATCACTTCATCACTTCCAGCAGAGCACAGGAGTGCTCGTTTCAGCACGGCCCAGGGCATCAGACTCCAGGTGAGGGAAACCAGAGGGGCAATTTCAGGGCCTCCCCTGGCTCAGGATTATCATCCAAAACGGAAAGTAAAGCTTACATAGAGGAGAAGCAAGTTACCCAGGTATTCTGCCAAATCACGTTGTTTTAAAATATTATTTCTTTTTTATGTCTACATTACCAAGACCCCATAGTACCTTGACAGTTTATTATACGAACACACAAGTACAGAAAAGCAGGTCAAGTCTTTTTTCTAACACTTAAGATTTTTGCAGTAAAAATGTCTGCAAAATAACTTCATGCATGAAAACTCCCATCCTGGAGGTTTTATGGAAAAAACATCAGTTTATTAAAACAGTAATTAATTTCAGTATTTTCATGCAAATCAGCTTGGTTGCCTTTGCAGCTCAGTTACCTTCTCAGCTGCTTCCTCTCCACTTTTTTTTTTTAAAACTTATTAATATTACAAAGTATGGACCAGATGCAGATGCAGGAAGAAACTTCCCTAAGCAAGAATGATTTGCAGGGCAGACCCTTTGGTTTGATTGCTGCAGCGACGGAGATCAGACATACAGCTTTAGGGGAAACATCCAATGTCACATTTTAAACACCTGCATAAAAAAAAAATCTCACTCTGATCAGGGGAACCGGGGGACTGGGATTTATGAGTAAGACTGTCAAGAGTATAAGAAACAGAATACAGTATTTCCAGCTCCCTTGCCAAATACATATTATGACTTCAGTTCATTTTACATAGATTCAAGCAAGCAACAAAAAAAAAAAAAGAAGAGAAAAAGAGAAATACAGGAAAAAAAATAATTGGTCTTACAGCCTACAGAAACATCAGGGATTAAATGTCAATAGCAAATCTCTCAGTACTTCCTGCCACCATGCCACATAAAGCCTGCTTTCAAGCCAAACATCTGCTTTGTCTGTCCCAAACAGGAACTCATGAGAAGGAAATGTAGCACCCTTTACCACTGTGGTCAAAAGACAACATTTTTTGAATTCCACTCTATTCAACGATTCACCTGTAAAATCTCTGAAAGAGTAAGTATAAAAAAAAAAAAAGATTCTGCTATTTGTACCCTGTTCCTCAAGGGCTTGCATGACCAAGGCATCATTCATCAATCACGCAAATGTTGCATTGGCAAGAATATTCACCCAGGCTAATGCTTTTTACAGAAGTTCCAGTTCCACATACATTAATTCTGAAAAAATAAACCAGACTGACATTTATTATGTGCACATGTATATAGAACCCTCTCTCTCTTTTGCTCTCTAAAATGTGAGATTATACAAAAAAAAAAAAAATCAGGTGTTTCAATGACATTAACACTGCTTTGGGAGTACAGTTTTCTCTGTGTCTAATGCTATCAAACCTCCACAATAGCTGCAGTGGATTCCATAGCATTCCTATTTTCCTGCTTGTGATTCCAACTAACAAATGACACTGTAAACTAGAGTATGTACTGAAAATTGATGTGGCAAATCAAAACATACAGAAACATTTTTCTAGGCCAGGATTTCTAGTGGACTGCATCAGAGCTTTCGTAGCAGAGCATTTTGATGTCTCAGGCAGTGGAGGTCTCTTGGAAACTGCATTCAAAATTCCCTGCTGTCATTTATGAAGGCTGATGAAATATTTTCCTGATATATAATAAGACACCAACCTCTATGATGGGTGGGATCTTATCAAATGAATACAAGATTTTTAGAATTTCAAGTAACAGACTGTACTCCATTCAGAAAAACCCTGGTTGGATGCCAAAACAGGTGCAGGCAAACTTTGAAACCTAGTATGTATTTTGACAGTGAAATACTAGTGAAATTGTTCCTATTATATATTTATTATATGGTTTTTTGTAACAAACCACAAATTTTTATGACCATGTACAAACAATCCAAAATAAACGGCAAAGAATAGTAAAATATATCAAATTATCTTCCACTTATGTTTGAGCTTCAGTTTCATTCAGCTGAACTGTACCAATATACACCATCCGAAAATCGTGCCAAAACATTCCTACGTCCATATACTAATTTTTGTATGTAGTTATTTAATCATCTCCCCAGTTTGTTGAGACACTCCAGTCAGTGTTCTCCTTTTACAGAGCCTAAACTACAGAGCCAGGAAGGGGCAAAACCCAGATGAACACTTCTTGTTCCTTAATGCTGTGATGAGTCTTACAGATCACAGTGCACTATAGAGCCAAGGAGTTGAGGGACACAAACTATACTACTGTTCAGAAAAAAAAAATATTTTAGAATAGTATTATTTGGCTATGAACTTCAAACAGAGTTCAAAACTGGAAAAAACACTGCCATGGCATGAACATTAAAATAAGGGAGGGAGACAAAAAGGAGAGACAAAATTGAGATAATGCACACATGCGCACAAACACACAGAGAAAAACTTCAACAATAAATAAATCCATAGCACTATCAACAAATAAATAAAAAAGCTTAATAAATTTAGCACCTGTTGTGATTATGAGACCTTTTTTAAAAGAAGACAGTGAGTTATCAACAATAGAGGTAAGGAATCAGAAGTTCAGGTCAAATTAATAACTAGTTATGAATGTGTGTTGTTCAGTTTCCTTCAGTTTGGATAAATCAGCAATGAAAAAAGAAATCCAAATTTTTTCAGGAATATAAAAATGACATTTTCTTTTTTTTTTCCTCCTGTCAAATGGTATTGGCATTGTCATTCAGATCTTATAGAAGTAAATGACAAAAACCAGATTCTAATAGCAAAAGGGTTTTCAATAAACAATAATATTTAGCTAGTGTGCATTATTTAAAGAGAGTATTTTGTTAGGACTTGCTGGAGTTTTCAGTTGTTTTATCTTGTAAGTCTCTTGTATCAGTTTCAAGCCAAAGTCATGTTTCCACATGAAATACTAATATTCTCATTTTACACTAGTGGGCACGCTGCATTTCGACAAGCTGCAACTTGCCGTCAAACGCAGCTTGCATCGCTGGGGAAACGGTACATTTTTAGGTCAACATTTAACAGAAAGAGCCATTAAGCACCTCTGTGCGAAACACCATTTGCTTCCCTTAGAACATACAGCACACGTATTAATCCTTACACATATTGAGAATTTAAGGATGACTAGGAGACATTCCTTCTTAACAAGGAATTCGCTCTGCATGAATCTATATGCTGTTGGTGGAAGGTCTTTGACTCTGCTCTTCATCTACACAACAGAGAAACAGATAGGAAACAGAAATTCACATTTTCAAGAGAGCTGTTAAGCGATGAAACACATTAAAAAAAAAAATCCTTCAGGCCTTCAGTCCTGTTTCCTCAAATTTGCTGCTACCATGGACATCTGAACATGGGGGACTTAGCTCCAAGTCAGACCACCTGGTAGGCTGCTGAAAAGCCAGGAAGGCCTGGGAACCTTTGTATCTCAGTGAAATGAAAGACCTTTTCCCATCCAGCCACCCCTAATTGCTCAGTGTACCTCCTGGTGATGGTAAAGGAAATGAGCTGCTGCTCAATTCACTAGAGCCCTGTTCTATAGTTGACTTTGAAAAAAAAAAATCAATGGGGAGGGGAAAAAACATAAAAAAGTAGTTAAGCAAAATTCATTACTGGACTTAAAAGAAACTTGTATCTTATTCCTAGCTCACTTTTAGTTTCCCATACAGTTTTGAGCATATGCATTTAACCTGCGCTACCACAGCTGCTCACTGCTTCACCTGGTTCTTAGATGTATAAACACCATTAATGACTGTGACCTCCTCAGCTATTTTGGTGGAAAGAAGCATCGATATCTTTAGGTACCACCCTACATCCACTTCCATGCTCTACACTAGTGGTTTGTATCTTTTCAGCTACCAGATTTATTTTGTCATAACAGTAATTCCACAATACGGTCACACAGCAGCTTCCTAACAGTTAAGACTGCAAGTGCTTTTCCATAACAAAGAACACCTGCCAACTCTTTAAAAGTTGTGGGAGAAGTACACAACCCTAACCCGGCACATGCTGGAATTAATTCAGAGGTGTATTTGGTTTTAGAACCCCAATAAAGTTTCCAAGGCATGTGAGAAAGCAAGCAGACCTTTAGAAAAGTCAAGTAGTTAGTAATTTACTTTCTACTGTGGGACAGATTTTCATGAACTTACCTAGACATCAATCAGTTCCCATCTTTTATGGGAACTTTATTATCACAGCTCATTTTTAACCTAGTCCTTGCAATATTTTCCAAGAGTGATCTCTTGAAACTTAAAAAACAAACACATACAAACTTTGACCAAATTGAAAATTAATGACACACCATTTATCAGTTCTCTGCAAGGGAGAACTAAATTTGGAAATGTGAATACTCAGGAAAGTGGACATTAAACCAGAATTAATTTTGTGTGTTTTTTAACATGGCAGGTATTGAAAGACTTCTTTTAGCATGTACTCTTGCTAAACTCATGGAGGACTCCTTCACTATTATAAACCAAATAAAGAATTTAAAATGGTACATGGCAACTCCTCTGAAGCATCTTCACATGATGGCAGGTGGGAAGAGACTTATTTTCTAATTAATGTAATTATAATCTAATTTATTGGATCTGTTTTTAGGAGACAAAAAACTTCTGAGAAGCAATACCTTCCACAGGACCTGGGCACCACTTGCCTGATAATTCCTCAAGTGTTTGAGTAAAGCATCAGAAGCAAAACTGTTTAAACTGAAATCTGGCCCGTTGTCTCACATGAATTATTAGAAGCTTATGAGGGGAGTAATGAGAGGAGGAGAAAGGGAAAGAGGGAGAAAATGAAAGAACATTGGGAAATTAGAAGACATAGCGGTAACTCAGGAAATATTAAAATTATAATAAAATGTTTAGAAAAGGGAGAACAAGCATTAGAAAAATCTGTGTTTAGTTTAATCTAACAAGTAACTTAAACCGTGTCCTAGAGGCACCAATCATGTCTCATCCTCTTCAGCAACAACTTGGTTTCAACGGTAGATTCTGGTGTTTGTTTTTGAAGGAAGGATTTTCTCCAACTGCTATAAAAAACTTGCAACAAATTTAATTTGAGGAACACATGATCCTTCTGCAACTGGAGAATCAAGAATGTCAGCCATGAAGAACTGATTTCATGCACAAGGAACCTGGCATGGTGCAGCATGGGTGACAGCGAAGTGCAATAACCAGTTAAATGTTGGGTTAGCTTCCTTTCTCTCCTGGAGAGTGGACAATTTCACTCTCTTAGTTAACCACACAGGGCTGAGTAAATGGGCAGCTCTACATCCTGCACTGTTTAATAACAAGTAATATACGTGCAAGCTAGAGTCCCAGCATGAACAAGAGACACCCTTGCATAGGTGCCTAAAAATTTTGGATCTGTCTCATTGTCTAAAGGAGGAAGGCGATGGAAATAGTTTTACTTCATTTGTATCTGTTATTTTTCAGTTGACTAATGGATAAACTCAGAATTAGATTTTTTACAAATGCCTTTCAACTGGTTGAAAATATTTCCAGTGGAAAATCCTAATTTTTAAGATTGAACAGAGCTCTGCTCATCTGGGCTGCTTCTGGGGTCTGTGTACTGCTGTCAGGAATAAAAGTGTTTTTCAAACCACTACACAGCTAAGAATAGACCTGTCCTGTTTGCTTCCCCTAGTTATACTACCTTCTGAAATACCAATACAGCTGATCCAGCAAAACATTAAGAGCTGCTTCCTTCTCTCATGCAGAGTTAGGATTATTCAATTAGTTTAAGTATTTTTAGTACACAGCATATTTTAGATTTACTTTAGTCATCTAATACTGAACATAATCTAAAGATACCACTGCCGGATTCAACCACAGCTCCAGTCTGCCCATCTCATCAATTACAAGTCACAACACAGAGGACTGGCACATGAAGTTACCCACTCTCTCCTACTCCCCAGCTCCTTTACAGGCTCAATGAATCCACAGGACAACCAGAAAAAAAAAAAAAAAAATTGTGACTAAAGCATTTGAAGCAAGAAAGGAGGGACTGTTATTTTACACCTCAACAGTCTTCTAGTCTTCAGTTTCTTATAGATAAGCCTGCCATAGCTGAAAAAGCCCCCCTCTAAGAACCACCGAAGCATGCACACGGTACTACACTGGGCCACTTGCAGTATTACCATAAGGGCAGTCCAACCCTATCCACTTGTTTATCAGTATTAATTTTGCCATGCCAAAATGAGGATAGTTATTCTCTTGGGGCAAGAAGCTTGCCCATACTTGTACTGATAATGATCTAGTTTAGTTTTAGGCTTTAACAAAATGAGGAAAATACAATGATGACACTAAAATACACGTTGAAAACCTAAATTCCATTATTTTACAATAATTGAAGAGTGTGTTTGTCACCTTTCTTTTTTTTCATATAGTAGCAGATAGACAATAGTATGAAAAAGACACACTTTGGAAAGATTTAGTTAGTATTTCAGAATAATTAAGATTAATGGAAGGCTTCCAAACTAGCTCGCTAATGCATCATGCACAGCCTATTAAGCTTGACACAGTAGGTTTTTCTCATGGCCTTGACTGCAATGACTATTTAATGTATCTGGTGTGTGCTGTCCCCTAGGACCACAAAATAGACTCTATAAACTGTTAGGACAAACACTGACGTGCATCTAACTTTGTTTATTGCTGAAGCCAGGCCAAACAGTGCTAATTGCAGTTCTTCTGCTAAACAACGTTTACACGCTAATTAGTCCACTTCCTAAACTAAATGTTCCAAGAAAAACTAAGAATATATGGCAAAGTGCCACTAAGTTGCAGTCTCATCAAGTATGTCACTTCACAGACAAACACGGACAGGTAACAAATGGTAAATTCCAAAGGATGAACCAATGTATGTGCCTGAACAATGTAAAGAAAGTCTCCACCATCTGAGAAAGGAAAGCAGTTCCATGGCTTTAGTTCAGATGGAACCAAAACATTCAACTCCTAACGGTGGAGAAAAATACACTGTTGTACTCAATGAGACAGAATGGCAAGAGTGAGAGTGTCTCCAAGAAAATAATATGCTGTATTTTGATTGCAAATGCATTATACTACCATTATTTATAGTCTGGACTACTAACCAAAAACCTAAACAGGACATGTTGGCTGAACGATCTAGAAAGCTAAATCATTCAAATCTTTGAAGACAGCAAATTGAACCATTCAAGAGAAACAAAATCTGGTTGTGTTTTACAGACCAACAGCAGGTCCATTTTGCGAGGGGTGGGGAGGGGCTGGGGAAGGAGGCTAAAAAAAAACGACTGAAACTCCAATAAGGGCAAATGCTCATGTTCCTAAAGGTAGCTCCTGGGCAAGGAGAGGACACGAGCATGAGATGAAGAAGAACAGAAGTCACAGCTACAAGATCACAGTAAGGAAGGAGAAGGGAGAATGGTCCCAAGGGGAGCTTTTCCCTCTCCTTTCCAGGACAGCTTCAGTTATGAGGCAGTGAGCTCTGGAACATACATGATTTTGTTCACCCTGCATATGATCACGTATTTTTTATTATGTAAAATATAATCATTTAAAAAGAGAGTCAAAACATTCAGATACGAAGGTCTTCAGTGTTTTTTTTTCTTTTTAAGATAAGTCACAGGTTACTTGCACAAAAAACATGGTAATATGTTTTCATGCATCAGTCTCAACTCCAAGTTCTTCAGAGCACGGGCAGGCAGTGCAAGGCCGAGTACAAAAGGATCTGGATCTCTAGACGCTCCTGCATTATCAGTACCACTGGCAATCAGAAATGCCTTTTGCTCTGTTTAATGAAAGGAGGAAAAACTCTTGACCTGGAATTTCAAGCTAACTTTGCAATTTTTGTCTTCTGACCCCACAGTCTCTGACCTGTGTTTCATTTCACTCTGATGCTGAAAGACTTCCTTGCGTGGCTACAGCGAGTGCCAGACATGCAGTCTGACCTGGTCCGGATCTGCAGAAACCTTATCTCCAGCCAGTAACTTCCTCTGCAACTACAAAGGAGACCTGGACAACAGCTGACTCCCTGCTGCACCTCCAAACGGGACAAAATGAAGCAAAATCCACGAGCACGCCTAACTGTCCCGGGCACCTCAAGAGTCCCACGGCTTCCTCTCCCTGTCCCACAGGGTGGCCGCTTGCCCACACACCTGAGGCTAAAAGGGGTTCCCCTCCCACCATCTGCGCCCTCGGAGCCTCTGATCATGCCTATGAAACACACACCAGAGTCTCAAGGGGGTCCTTCCTCTTTCCTACACATAACCTCAAATGCTTTCCCCCGCTGTTACCAGGTACCGTGTGCACTTCTGATAAGAGTGGCTGGCTCTGAACTGTCCCTCTCAGGGAAGGAGACATGGGGAAGAGGAAGGGGAAAAGGTGCGTGTCCCCCGAGGAGCCAAGAGGGGTAAGTGCCCATGCAACAGGAGATAAAGTGCCCTGCAGCAAGATAAAATTCCCTTCAGGATATGAATAAGCGCAAGGTGGCAAAGGATAAGCGCAGCAGAAAAAAGTGAGACAGAAATAGGGCACATTAACCAACACCTCATCATTTCTAGGTTTTAGGATGCATCTGGGAGCTGTGTTTGGGTTTCCCTATTTAAACTTTCATGCGGCTAAATGCCTAACTTGGCTAAAAAGGTTCACTCAGCAGTAGGATATGGCTGCAAAATATCTCTTCAGCTGTTTTACACCACTCTAGAAAAATTGGTGGTTTCTCCTCCCCACAGCTTGATCTTTTCTAAACCATGGAATCTTCAGATGATCTTTCTTAAATCACATAAACCTACTTCTAGAGCTGCCTTCTTTTTTAGTTCATTGGTTTCTCAGTTACCAAGAACCAAGGGCACAGTAATCTTTAGAAGTTATGATAGTAAGAAAACAATCACTCCCAACAGTTCAGTACTGTCCAAAAGAAAGCAAACAGTTCATAAGCTATTAAAACTGTGTCTTCAAAACCTTCAACTGAAAAGACCAGTAATTTCACTTATTTATTAACAGGTTCTTAAATCAACCCACATTTTCTCTTTCATTCAACTCTTAGTCTCCAGTCTCATTAAAGGAATGAACTACCTTTCCAACGATGGGGAAACCCATGGAGAACCCAAGGCTACTTAGCTAATTCACAAACACATCACGTTGCTGGTAGAGGAAAACACTGTCTGCAGCTTTGTTTATGCTTGTGGATGCCAAAGGATATACTCAAAAGGTACATGTAATCAGCAATCTGCAGAGTATTGCTGTGAAAAAAGGACAGTGCTCCACACACATTATTTACTACAAATGTAATCAGCTTCAGAAGATTTCTTTCTTAAAACATTAAAACCTTGAAAAAATTTCATGCCCTCCATACAAATGAATTTATCACGCAAGTTTTTAGAATGCTCTCATGGTTGACAATTATTATTTATTCTGTCATTTCTTTATAGAGCACGAATATTGTTTTGCCTGTAGGTTGAGTTTGGAAAAATACTTCAAAATTCAAGCTGTTACTGTGAGGATCCAATATTCCTAGAGAACTTGTAGTCATGCACAAATCAGAATGCCGTCTATAAAGCAAGGTGAGGACTATTTCAGGGTCATATACACTCAAAAAAGTGAACAGTAAGTGCTACGTTAGTATAATTTTGGAAAAAGAAAACTCATAAGAAAGATTCACCAACAAAACATAGCGCCTTTTAAACACTCAGGATGTGATTTTCACAATCCTACTGCCCACAAAAATACTTTTGGAAAAGCAACATGACTAGCAGAGAATAACAGCCATTAAAAAGAATAGGAAAGCTGTCAATAGCTCCCTTCTCATTTGGGCCACTGTGATTTCTAGGCTTAAGAACACATTTTCACTGATGAGAGAAATGAAAAAACAAAGTCGAGAATGATTGTACATTCTCGTTATTAATGAGATTTACGTTATTAATGAATGTACATTTACGTTATTAATGTAAATAACCCCCAAGCTCTGGAAGTGAGGCAGCACAGATCTTGTCTTACTTCATCTAACAGCAAACATTCCCTGCCACCAAAGTCTGTGATTGTTGCAGGTGAACAGCCGGCTGCAAATTTTGGGTGTGACACATATCAGAGGGAGGCCCTAAGAGACTTTCCACCATGCTCAGTAGGTCCTGCCTCTCCCATACTGGTGCTTTCAGAGTTCCCAGCAGCTTCTCACACCACTTTGTAGCAAAGGTCACATTTCAGTAGACAGCACCTCACCTCTCCTGTTATGCACAAAGCCCTTTGTGAAACCCACAGGGACGATGGTAGGTATGGAAAAGCAATCACAATGAAGTACCCCTCAACTCCGAACTTTGCCTCAGACATGGTAATGAGTGTTTCCAACTTTTAAAAGAAAATTAAGAGAATATGGACTGCTTTAACTCTCTCTCAGACTTGTCTACAAAGACATTAATGGCTATATTAATCCTGTTGGAACACTTGTATTCCAGGATTAATGTTTCTTACCCTCTTCTGCTTATATTCTGTACACAGTAAAAACAGAAAGAAAAAAAAAGCTTTCATCCTGGCATATAAGTGTCCTCATGAGGAGTTACACTGGGACAGCCACCACAGGATCAAAGAACTTCCTTGGAGGATAAAGCCTTTATCTCCACTGCTCCTTTGTTCCCTTCCTGTTGACTTGAAATGAAAAGGAAAGCTAAGACCAGCAGTTCCCCTGACTGCTAGTTTGGGTATCGCTGGACAGCTAAGGGACTATTACATCTGTCATGAAAATTCTCTTTCTCATAAGATAACACAGCTTTCTATGATTAAGTCATGTATTTTCTGGGCCAAATTCACCCACGGTTTTCAGTGCAGACCCAGTAAATCCAAAACATCTGGGTACATAAAACAAAGACCAGAAACTAGTCTTCCGAGTCTGACAAATACTAATGGTTATCTCCTCATGCTTATGGATTCAAACACTTGAGATAAATTTTCTAACAACTACAACTTATTTTACAAATGCAGATTGTGGGAAAGACTTGCTTTCTTCATTACATTAAAAAAAACAACTAACCAACCAAACCACAAAAAAACAAAAACAAATCAACAACAAAAAAAAACAAACCACGCAACCAAACACATTACTTGTAGTGGGAAACAGCTGCTTTGTTCCACTAAAAGAGAAGTCTGATTATACCATAAGCTTACAAGATATGGATTATTTCTCATTGTTGCAGCTCTAACGCCATAGATGTCATATCCATCAGATTCCTCCTGCAACATCTACCAAGAACCAAGACATTTACTAACACAGAACAGGACTTGCTTAGCTGGGCCTTAAGCTAATAGAAGTACTGAATTGTAAACAGGCAGTGCTTTAGGACAAAACACGTCAAAAGAGCAGAATTTAAACAATGACATGTAAGGAAAAATGAAAATCCAATCACTTGCAATTAGACTCAAAACATGTTCAGTCCCCGTTGCTGCTCACCAATAGCCACAATAAATGAAGGCATAAAAGTATCTCTAGTAACCGTAAGAAGTTACATTTAATAGAGGAGAAGCCTTATTTGGTGCAATGGGTGCAAACAAAATAAGGGAGAAAAATGTTCCATGACCTAAATAACAGGTTATTTCCTCAACGGCCAATGGAATTTAAAAGTGCCTAGTGCCTAAACAATTAATGTGCTCCAGTTAATCTCATAGTTTCTTCAACCATTCAGCCTGAGTTTTGATATTTTTTTATTTCTGCTAGCTGCAAGCAACAGTATCAGACAGCTGAGATCCAAGATTGGTTTTTTCATTAATTTCAGCAAATGCTGTACATTCAAGCAGAAAAATAACAGGGATTTAAATAAGAAATATTGTTATATTTAATATTCTAATTTGTAAGCATAGAAGTAAGAAAAAAAAAACATTCAAAGTGAAAATGCTCCTTCCGTTCCCATTACTTACTGAGTAGATTAGATTAGAAAAATCAATGCTTACTTTATTATGTTATGATCATATCCAGAATTGTTTCCTAAGGTTCCTTCTGTTGGCAAAAACAATGAGATTCAAAAGTACAAATAAATAAAATACAGTTAAATATCCATATAAGTAAAAATGCCATGAAGAAAAAAAAATCATATTTTGAAAAGCTGTCCTCTCAGGTACATCTGCCAACCGGCCCAAATGTCCAAATCAGGAGAAAAATGTATTTCAGAAGTTGGCCTAACAAATCAATAGTCATCATCTCTACCACGAAATACATTCCTGATTTAGTCCTACCAGGCTCTTAAAGAGCTGAATATCTTAAGTATGAGAAATTTTGCAAAAGGTACAGTAGCAGTAAATAAGAAGTAAAGCAGTAAATAAGAAACAGGATGCTTTACAAGGTATCATACAAAGTGATTTCATTCTGTGATTTATTTTTGATGCAAAGCTTTAGCTGTCGTTTAAAAGTGGTAATGTAAAATTGAAATTGTCATTTTACTCTTCACCAAGTATATATATCCTATAGACCAGGAGGGAATCAATGTAATAATAATTTCTTTCCCTAATACATACTTTTTCTTACTGCCTTTTTCTCCATCCAGCCCAAGTCGGCGTGCTTGCTCTACAGGGGGTAGCTGTACTTTCCCCTCTTGACAAATACACCCGTTCCACTAACAGTTGCAGAGAAAGCACAACAGTCGTCTGCATACCTTTATAATACGCATTGTCCATAAGCACTCGTGGAATTAAACAGTGAAGTTCACCCTCGAGGCTGTGGCTGATTGGAAGGATACAGAATGCTTTTGCAAACAGGTCAGTCAGGAAGGTTAAGAGAGCAGACAGAAAAACGGATAGCTGAGAATAACCCTGCAACTCTGTTGCCAACTTGCAGGAAACCCACAACGTATTTTAATAGATGTCATTACTTAAATCTCTTGATACTTGCATGCTCCGTGCCAAAACGGGCAACTTCATTTCTATGGCAACCAGAGCACTGCAGCTACCCACTTCTGCCATCACAAGTTCTTCTCCACTTTCCCCTTTGTTGTAACTTTAATTCACTCGGTATTGCAGGGACGGGGGAAGGAGAAGCAGGGCAGCATCACTGCTTTTGTTACTAAAAAACCCACTTATCCATTTCAGAAAAGGATCTGAACAGCCAAAAGAGTGATAATGCGAATCTAAAACACGACAACTTTGCTTTAACAAGCAGTAGGAAGAAATAAGGAAGAAGTCATAAAGAGCAGAAATTAGAGGATAAGAAACAAAACTCACGGAAAGAGTTTTAGAAAAAAAAAACAGAAAGATTTGATATGTAACACAGCAACTGTCAGTTCAAAATAAGAAATACCAGGAAAGGGAAATATGAGAAGGAAGCACAGAGGTGGTGAAGGGACAATAGCCAGCAAAGAAAGAAATGCGACTGAAGAAAATTTTGGGAGTGAGTAAAAGGAATCACAGAAAACAGAACTTACAAAAATGTCCAAAGCCCTGAAATTTTGAACAAGATACTTTAAAAAACAAACAGGAAAAAAAACCAACCAACCAACATACATCAGTCTTCAGCTTCCTGAATTGCATTTTGCAAAGTTGTGAGACCATTGACATTTTTTGGTCTGGTTTCACCAGGAAATTAGGTCTACGTCATCACATCACATCCAAGGATAACTGAGCCAATAACACCCCTACCACTGGCTCACATTACCCACATGCATCAGAAGGGCAGAGCTACAACATTTCTACACCTTCTATGACCGGAGGAGAGTGGAGAGAAGATAGTGACTCCATCAACATCACTGCAAGGGAAAGCATGGAGCATCTTCCTACCTTTCACCAGGTGTCTGAGACCTCCCGTGGTAAAGGCTTTTCCAAAACTAAGAGCAAGAAGGTGATCAGAGTTCTCTCTCTAACTAGATACCTCTGAATCTGCTCCAAAGTCACTGTTTCTCTACCGTGTTAATTACCTAGTGTCTAGACTGGCACTAACTCCAGCTAAGGTTTTTTCCCTGCTGATAGGGCATTATATTCCTTTCCTTGGTGAGTTCTGTGGTGTTTAATACACCGTAAGTCTAGCTTCAGCCTTTCTAAAATTCAGTGGACAAAGTCAGTCAACCAGGAGATAAAGAAATCCATCAGAAGTTTCATTAGTATTTTCAGCTTTGTGGAATCGCTTGTTTCGGCTCTGGGAGGAAAGGATGTCGATGTGAAAAAGCTGATTCTGTTGCCATGAATTATTTTCAAGATACATTTTTTTCAATCTATAATTTATTTGCACTTTTGAGAAAAACTATTTTGACTCAGTACCTTTCTCATCGGTAATCAATTTGTAAAACCTCAGTTCGTAAGCGATTGCTGGAAAAGCGGCAGAATCAGAGAAAGCAAAAAACTGAAAAGGAAAGGAAAATACAATACAGTTGGAAATTTCCTTACAAACCGATTTTGATTTTGTCAATAGTGACAAAATGAGAGGCAGCTAACATGAACAGGAAGGGTGGGACACACTAAGATGGAGAAATACAGTGCCAGGGAAGAGACAAGAGAAGAAGTACAAAGACAGGGAGGAAAAGCAGGCGAAAATCTGAAAGCATGAAGTCAACAGAATGAAGAAAGGTCAAGCTGGGAGCAACGAGAAATTCAGCCATTGAATAGGCCAGTGTTCACAAAAGGAGCAAGTCAGAAGGAAAAGCATCATTAGTGGTGGAAAAGGGCAAGTTGTGGTTCAGAGAAAAACAATTGAGAAAGATTGGGGTGGGGGGGAGGACGGGAAACCCACACGGAGTTTGGTAAAGACTAACTCAAGTGAATGAACTGAAAGAGCGAACAGGAGATGCCATCCAGAGAACAGTAAGATGGCTCAAAAAGAAAAAAAGGATTCCAGAGACACTGGGATCTAGTTGATTTTGACCTTGGAAATGGAGAACTTGTTTGGCATATTTGAGAAGAGTCTCAGCTAACTTTAGGCATTAAAGCACAACTTTGCCTCCTTTTACACGACACAATGACTTTGTCCAATTTTTTTCAAATTTACGAGAAGACAAAGTGTAAAGCAGACTGTGAAAGAAATGAGTTTTGAAATAAAAAATCCAAACCCTTACAAACTTTTTATCATCACCGTAATTGTAACACCTCTAATGTTGTTGAAAGAATTCTGCCACTCACTCCACTGTTTTCACTTTGCAAGCAAACCTCCCGATACAGACCACATGCAGGAAAACAGATTTTGAGTATGTGGGGAAAAAGTGAGCATAATTACAATCATACAATGTAATTACATTTATACATACATAAAAATGCAGTCTCAGAATTACAGCACACATTGAAATTCAGCAGCTACTACCTGAGAAATGAAAGAATAGTAAATTGGGCATCTGAAACGATGGTTCTGAAAGGACAATGCAATGCATATATCAGTCTTCACTACCTAGTGCTAAGATTGCTACAGCCATCCAAAATGCAGTTTGTAACTGTCTCTTCAACATGACACAGGCAAAGCATTATCTTTTATGAATCAGCTGACAAAGGAAAAAAAAAAAAAGATTCCTGGCAAACACACAGCTCTCAAGATCAAGGGAACACGTCCCTGAAAGTTCTTCCATTTCTTTAAAGTATTTCTCTACAAGCCTTGCCTTTCTTGCAGACCCAGACCACAATGACCGTAACAACATGATTACAACATAGGACATAACAGTAATTAATCTGCTCCCTTAAATTGCTCCAGTCTTCTATTCTGCATTTGGGATTACAGCAATTCCTTGCCTTATCACTGGAAACTGATTATTTTCTGAAAAAAAAAAAAAAAAAAAGAAATAACAAGTACTAGTCCTCACATCATGAGCAACATTTTAAGAAGTGAAATTGCTCTTAAACACTGCTGAATCTTTTGCATTTCACAGAAACCTGATGCACTACATAAAGAAACAGGCTTTGGAGGCAGAGGACAAGACCAAGAAATCACATTATGCCCCAGAACAAAAAGTTTAGTTAGCTGCAAAAGAGGTAATTGTAAAATTCTAACCCAATTAGTTCAGATCTATCTTTTACACTACTTCAGAAGTATTTCCTGATATTAGTTTATGGAATACACATCTTTAAGAAAACCAAAAGGAAAAAAGTAGATAGTAAAATAACTAACTAAATAAGTAAGAGTAGAAGGTGCAGCAGCTGAGGAGAGCTGCAATAAGAAGTTTGCAGCTAAGGTCCAATTAATACTTCTACTTCTTTTTCTTGTGAACTTCAACATGGCACCAAACCATGTCTGAATTACAACCTGCTGCCATTTAGGTGGGCTTTCATCCTGGTAAGCTGTACAGCAGACAAAGCCCTTGCGAGGATTTCCCTTCATTATGAATTAGTGTCTAACATTGAGAACGCCTTTCATCAGCAGCTTGTATTGCCTTCAGGTGCCTATAAATTCCTCTCAGTCTTTCTGTAGCACTTGTCTATCAGACCATGTCATCAATTTTACTGCAGGCAAGAGGCGGACACACCTCTTCCTGAGACACAACAATTACCACAGCCACTCTTGCGTTATCATTTCATATCAGCTCATTGCCAACTGCTAATCACCCACAACCCGCTATGGAAAACACGTCCCACTTCCCAGGCTCTCTTCACGTCGCTGGTGCTGAGAGCTGTGAGGCTACGACAGTCTCATCGCCATCACTCGCTCTGATGCCACCCACCCAACACGTTCATGTGGCAATCATGCCACCTCCTCTCTCCTTCCACTAATATACCATGATAAACAAACTATATTCCAAGAGATTTTTTTCCTTTATTATGACTTCATTATTCATGTATAGCCTTTTTATTGACGATGTCAAGCCTACATGAAAAAAAAAAAATCAGGCATTACATGCCATCTGAATAGAAACGAACAGCTAACATACTTGTGAAATAAGAAGAGACCTCCAAATTTTTATCCAAGTCTGTGCTGCACTTGCTTGTAAAATAGGTTATTTTGTTAAAGAAGAGCTGACTGAAATTGTATCTTCTCTTTTCAACATTAAAAAATAACACGTGAACACACCCATCCCTCTAGGGACAAGGCACTCAAGAGATGGGATAGAGAGTGCTTAATGTTGAGGGTCACCAACTTACTCTTGCTTATGGTCAAGAGAAATCTAAAGCTGTAACTGCCACCTCATAGCCGTTTGGTTAAATGTGCTGGTGCTCAGCTCACTGGCTAGTACCAATGGCTGTTCATTCATACCACCTCTGCCATCAAGCAGCTGTGAGATTCCTCACTTAGACACAAAGATCAAAGAAGAGGGATCAAGTGAAGTGTTGTCTGCATGAAGATATCATCCTCCACCTAAAATTACATTGGAAGGCCTAATTCTGACTCCAGTTAACATCTGCATTTTCACCAATAAACAATCACTCAGATCCTAGACCTGAATCCTAAACTGAACACTGTGCATGCAGACATATTCCAGTTAAAGATGAGTATTTTTCAGTTTAACTTCCGTTACCAGTGAAGGCAATTGAGGCAGGCCAAAACCCTAGATAAAATTAAACCAGTAGCCCTATGCCAGAAAGAGAGCCCAAATACAGGGGACTATAAAGACAAACCTTCCGATATAGGTGAAACTTAAAATGTATCCTGTAAAATGTAGGAAGCAATGTCCACAAATTAATTTTAAGATTCATTAACAGAGTTGAGTGAGGAAGGCAGAGACCTGAAGAAAAGGCTTAATTGCTCAGGGTTACTATTTTATATTTTTCAGAATTTAAATTAAACTTGTCTGAAGAATGCTTCTTCCCAAAAGGGAAAATGAGAACGGCACACTCCTGTGCAGAGCCCAGAAACACTTCTCACAGGCTGCAAGACTCAAACCTCAGGTGCCAGCAGCCGGTCCAGGTCTCAACCACCTGATAAAAGTACAGACAAACAATGAAAAGCGATCGGAGTTACCAAGACTCAGCAAAGTTCCCCTCCTTCCTCTGAAGCACAGTGATTGACCTCGTCAATCCTAATGCACTGCAATTAATCTCAAGCAAAATGAGTTCAGTTAAACCACCTTCGTGGCTCAAGTTCTGATGCTTGCTTTGGCACAGGAGAACCACCCACGCATGATTCAGTTACTCCATCTCAGCAGCAGCTCCTAGCTCCGGGGTAGGAAAGTCACGCGACCCAACAACTTCATGGCTTGTGACTGCCAACCCATACTTTTATTGCACACGTTGTCATATTGCTGCAGTCATGAGATGCAGCTCATTTGTGCTGCCAAGCACCTTTTCTCTGTAGAAGTATTTCAGGAACCAAGTTCAATGCAGTCTACTTCTCTCTCATGTTTTAGTAGAGACAGCATCCTCTGCAGAGACAGAGCATCCTGCTGCTTTTCCACCTCTTGAAGAGCACACCCCAGCAGCTATTCCTCACCAAGTTCCCACTGCACGAGGGAACAAACGCACACCACTGAATTATTCTTACGAAACAATTTGGTCTTCAAACCCTTAACTCTCATCCAAACGTGTATTTTGCTTGTCACTCTTGTTTTCATAGGAAGGAAGTGATGATAAACAAATTACTGCACAAAAGCATGTGAGCTCTGGCAGGCAGTTTCAAAGCTATTGACAAAAACCAGTCTATTCACTGCAAGCATCCTACTTGTCCAATCTCTCCGATCAGGATGCAGAGGACTAATTCAATAGTTCCTGATGGAAAAACACCTAGTGGGCGTGTTTGATTTCCAGAGACAATGGTTTGCTCTGTGGAGCTTTTCTCTACCTCCATCCCTCTGTTCCCCCACCTTTTTATTTGTCCTTTTCTTTTTTTAAGATCTGAACAATTTGCTCTGACACACCATAGTAATATTTCACTTCCACAAAACCTAATTTAAAAAAAAGAAAGCAGAGAAAGAAAAAAATCTGGGAGAGGGTGAGGTGGTTTTCAGTAAGGCTGGGTCCTTACTAAGTACTACTTAGTCGCAGGCTGCTTCCCACAGACAAGTTCACATTACGTGGACTACAAAGGGTAAGGAGTGTCAAAAAGTATCCTGTATTGTAACTTGTTAAACAATTCAAAGAGAATCAGGTCTAAATTGGAGTATTTCTAAACTCTAGAGTAACAGGTTAAATACAGCAGACCAACAAATGCTGCTGAGTTCACAGCATCTCACAGGCTACCTGAAGACTGAGTCCCTGCCACCAGCAAGTTAATTTGCTCCCTACCCTTCGAACTATGACAAGGCTTTTCATACATGAGCCACCAGGCACATAAAAAGAGCACGTGAAAAATCATAGCAAAGATCACTTCTTCCAGTGTTCTCCTCTCACAACAGCACTGATCAATTACAGTTCCAGTACCATTCGCAGATCTTTGACAAAGCAAAATTTCATGTTTTACAAAAAGCTACTCCAGTCACAGGTTAGAATCTCATCAAAATAGCGAACTCATCGTCCTCTTCAACAATATTTGTTAGGAATGGAAAAACTATCTAATGCAGCTTATTTATCAACATTCCCCTTTCGCTTCCAAAGGCACATGCCTGCTATCTTGTGCAACTGAACTTCACTGAGGTAGCAGCCTGAGATTTAAGACATATTACTGGTCTGAGCCCAAATCAGAAGGTCTCTGTCATGTTTCTGAAAGCTACTAAGCTACTTTATTTGTTTTTCTTTAAAAAAAAAAAAACACAAAACAAAACCAGACAACATACAATACTAAACTTGCAATTTCCATAAGGCAAGTAACTCTCAAAAAAAACTGAATTCTGAACATCCTACATATAAAATAAGGACACACATCCCCATAACCGAATATTTCGCAGGTTTCCCTTGAAATCCATCTCCCAAAATACTGGCTACTCCTTGTTTTATCCAGTGCTTTTAAAGTTGAAAACCTGTAAAGACACTTCACCGTACTGTCAACATCTGCTGCCCCTGTGACCAGTAAGCAAAGAGTAGAGCTATTAACTCATAATTCAGAGGTAACACTAAGTTTCAGGCCAATTCTGCAAGAGAGGTGAAGCTGACAACAACTTTAGGCTTATCACCTCTTATGCCACAGCAGCTTAACTTGCAATTCCATCAATCAGATAACTTTTCAGTTCAGCACACAGTTCACTTAGATTTTTCTCCTCCAAGTCCCCCTTACACTACAAATCCAGGGAATCAATCCAGAATTATTCTTCTACAGAACGGCACAAACCAGTGTTATGGTACAAATCCAAAAATGACAAGAAAGAAAAGTTTTCTTTCAATTATCTCCAGACATTGCTCAAAAAACCAAGAAGCTGAGCTCAGCTCTTCACAATGCAGAAGATACACACTGGTTAGGTCAAGCTTCTGAAGTTTAAATCTGAGAACACAGCGGTTCATATTTTTGTTAACATCTAGGACTGCTACAAGTAGGAAGACTGAAAGTACAAAGTAGGACCAGAAAGAATGCTGAAATTAGTCCCATCATTTTATGCTCTGATCAATAGGAGATGGCCTGCTACTACAAGCTGTGCAATTGGAATAAATGATGTCCTTCTAAAAGAGGATATCAGCAATAACTCATGAAAAATGTAGAAGACAGATGGACAGAATGGTTGAAACAGTACTAGGGACTCCTTGGATTGTATTCTGAGATTATCTTTGTGCTCTACATTTTTTATATATCTATTTAAGATTGTAGTAATTACAGCTAGCAAAAATTTAATTTACGTTTATATGAACTGTGATGCAGAGGGAAAAAAACATAGTACATGGCAAAATTGTATTATCTCTCAGTGGGAATATCAGCATTAGGTGCACTATGCTGATAAGCTATGGCAATAAGCTACTTGCCATTTTGCACTTCATCTTTCCCTCAGTTTTGAAACCTATATTGACAGCACAGGTGGAGATACTCCAACATATCACACCACTATCGATCATTGGATTCATGGAGCACAAGACTAGCGGGCCCTCAGGATTGCTGCTTCTTTGATCTTAAAGTCATGCACCATTTTCTGAAAAATGACTTCACTTGATATTGGTCTCTCTCTTCACACTAGCTAAATCAGACCTGCGACTTCATTACCAGAAGAAAAAGTGATTTTCTTCATGCCACATTCTATTTTCAGATTGATTTTTACACCCACTTTGCTGAGAAATCAAAAGTTCAGAGCTCTCACAATCCCTTTTGCTTTCCAAACATGCTCACACATACACACCGTTAGAGGACTTCTTGCACTTTGGCAGCTTTTCTTTGTTTCAATAACAATCTGGATGGAGAAAAAACAAAGCGCTCTCCTCCTTCCTCCCCCGCAAATGATCTGCTTTTAATCACAACTAACATTTAAAACGGACATTAGAAAGGAGAGGCTACCCCTTTATAATTACGGAGCTTGATAATTACCTGGTGACTTGTAACAGACCGTTCTCAATGCATCCTCCGTCCTCTCTCCCTTGATAATGTAATCTAATCTCTTGGCTATGCTTTCATCTGGCATCCGATGCTGCACGTTGTTTATCAAACAACAATCTTTTCTTAGGTAATGACAGAACAAAGGCAAAGAAGAGCAGCTATGGTAATACTACAGCACTTACCACTTCAAAAGTAACTGCATCGGTATAATTTACATCGCCTGTGTGCTTTTTTGTTTTTCTTCTTTTAAATCTAGTATTATCTCCTCCATGGGAGACCATGACTCACCTTTGCTATTGTGCAAATGTCAACAGTGGAAGTGAAAACTATGGTTTTTTAAATACACATTTTCCTCTCTCAATAGCACATTCAGAAATTCTGGTAAGACTCTAAACACAAGGTAAATTTCTCAAACTTCTTACATCACAAAATGTAAGAGAAGTCAGGTTGCAGAAGTTTCTGCTTTGGATTTTCTGGGGCCAATGATCCTGTTTCCTAAAGATGCTGGTACTTCACATTCTCAATGTGCCTTAACTTTCAGTACTTCTTCACATCCACAAATCAGAACAGGATGATCTCTGTAACATCCCACCTGTGCTACGTGCAAGGCACAATTCTGATGTAATGAAGAACCAGGGCCTCAAACCCCTAATATTTTGACAGTTTACATCTACAAGGACTACAAATGGTAGCACAGTAGTAAAAATAAAGCTGCCATCATCAATTAGCAGCTTAGTATCAAATCAGAAAGAAATAGCTAGGTTCATCTGTATAAATGGTATCTGCAGATCCAAGATAGTATTAATCACTGAATCACAAGCTTGGTAACTCTTATCAGGTGTCTTTCCCCACAAAAAAAAAAGGTAGAACAATTAAAAAAATAGATCTGGGTGAAGGAAGAGATAGACAAGTATGAGGTATACAAATATATAGCACCATGTTAATCTTTAAGATGGTTGTACCAAAAGCAACTGAACACATGCATTACTACAAAAAAAGCTCTCAAGTACGACTCTGAGTCATATCAGCACAAGCCTTTCACAAACATGAAGTGTAATACTCCCTGGCTGTGCTTCTATTTATGACTCACTACCAAAGCATAATAGCTTTATGGTGCATGACACTGACCCAAACTAATATTGTTATTAAGATGATAACACATTTCTCCTGCTCACTCTTCATGTGAATTAAACAGTTTCAGCAAGAAATTCCATCATCTCTAACCATAAGTTCAAGCACACAGTGCTGCTGATGCTCTACCAAGACACAGCATAACCACATACTTAAGAATGAACCAATGAAGGACTGAGATTAGTAAGTCAAAACCACAGAAAAATGTGGTTGTGTGGGTGTGAGGATGAGGCCGAGATGTGATGCTGTTTCAGTCTGACTGAAAACACTGTCCTGGGACAGGCAAGTCAGGTCAACTCCAGAACTAAAGGTAGGGGAAAACAGGTAACAGCACTGCAAGTAACGTGTGCACCGTTATATTCTTCCATAGTCCATCAGGTAAGGCATCCATTCCCTGAAGCACCAATTCACCTAATGACACTAAGTTAACCAACATTATTAAGAAAAGAAAATTTTTTTTTAAAAAAAAAGAGAGAAGAAGGCTCACAATTTTCTCCTGTTGCATAAAAAGTAATTCTTATCCTTCATCACAATATTATTTCAGAGGCCTTTATAGTAATGATCTTTGCAGATGTTCACATAGTTATAAGGAAGCTCACGAGGAAAAGCCAAAGAGTTATGTTGAAGCTTTGCTGACAGAACAGAAAACACTTCTGATTTTCCAGAAAGAAGGAAGGCCTTAGGACCTAGTTATCCAACTCAAATAATACCTGAAATAAGTAATTCACAGGATATATTTTTAATTGACAGTAATTTTTGCAAAAACCTAAAGGACTTCAGATAGGAATGCATAATAAAACATAAATAAAAAGCCACTTCTGCAACAAAACAACAGTTACGAAGCCATTTCTCGAGCACATAAAGAGCGAGCTCTAAAACTATGAGCTGATTTCTTTAATGCCAGCGCTTAACCCAGAGCTTTTACTGACCCAGAGACATCACGCCTCTGGCGATCCTGCGAGAAAGTAGGGCACTTGGCTTCCCCTCCGCTGCTCCCCCCATGCGCAAAGGAAGCTGTTATGACACGGAACAGGTGTGGAGCTTTGACTCAACAGCCACGCACGACTTCCCATTATATACCTATCATTTATGGGACCACTTATACTGTCTTCTGCCACGAGGTTAGGCTGGAGGTGAAAGAAGCCATGCCACATCCTATCAATCTGGCAGCCTGCACACAAAACCTGTCTCTTTGCATTTGTTATGTGAAGAGACCCTATGTGTTCTGTCCCTCCCCATGCGTTCCTGCTCTGGCCTCTTCTGCTTTAGGGAAAAAGAATAAAAAAGAAAAAGAATAAAAAAGAAAAAGAATAAAAAAGAAAAAGAATAAAAAAGAAAAAGAATAAAAAAGAAAAAGAATAAAAAAGAAAAAGAATAAAAAAGAAAAAGAATAAAAAAGAAAAAGAATAAAAAAGAAAAAGAATAAAAAAGAAAAAGAATAAAAAAGAAAAAGAATAAAAAAGAAAAAGAATAAAAAAGAAAAAGAATAAAAAAGAAAAAGAATAAAAAAGAAAAAGAATAAAAAAGAAAAAGAATAAAAAAGAAAAAGAAAAAAAGAAAAAGAAATAAAAAGAAAAGAATAAAAAAGAAAAAGAGAAAAAAAGAAAAGAATAAAAAAGAAAAGATAAAAAAGAAAAGAATAAAAAAAGAAAAAGAATAAAAAGAAAAAGAATAAAAAAAGAAAAGAATAAAAAAGAAAAAGAATAAAAAAGAAAAAGAATAAAAAAGAAAAAGAATAAAAAAGAAAAAGAATAAAAAAGAAAAGAATAAAAAAGAAAAGATAAAAAGAAAAAAGAATAAAAAGAAAAGAATAAAAAAGAAAAAGAATAAAAAAGAAAAAGAATAAAAAAGAAAAAGAATAAAAAAGAAAAAGAATAAAAAAGAAAAAGAATAAAAAAGAAAAAGGAATAGAAAAAGAAAAAGAATAAAAAAGAAAAAGAATAAAAAAGAAAAAGAATAAAAAAGAAAAGAATAAAAAAGAAAAAGAATAAAAAAGAAAAAGAAGAAAAAAGAAAAAGAATAAAAAAGAAAAAGAATAAAAAAGAAAAAGAATAAAAAAGAAAAAGAATAAAAAGAAAAAGAATAAAAAAGAAAAAGAATAAAAAAGAAAAAGAATAAAAAGAAAAAGAATAAAAAAGAAAAAGATAAAAAAGAAAAAGAATAAAAAGAAAAAGAATAAAAAGAAAAAGAATAAAAAAGAAAAAGAATAAAAAAGAAAAAGAATAAAAAAGAAAAAGAATAAAAAGAAAAAGAATAAAAAAGAAAAAAGAATAAAAAGAAAAAGAATAAAAAGAAAAAGAATAAAAAAGAAAAAGAATAAAAAAAGGAAAAGAATAAAAAAGAAAAGAATAAAAAAGAAAAAAGAATAAAAAAGAAAAAGAATAAAAAGAAAAAGAATAAAAAAAAAGAGAAAAAGAAAAAGAAGAAAAAAGAAAAGAATAAAAAAGAAAAAAGAAGAAAAAAGAAAAAGAATAAAAAAGAAAAAGAAGAAAAAAGAAAAAGAATAAAAAAGAAAAAGAAGAAAAAAGAAAAAAGAATAAAAAAGAAAAAGAATAAAAAGAAAAAGAATAAAAAAGAAAAAGAATAAAAAAGAAAAAGAATAAAAAAGAAAAAAGAATAAAAAAGAAAAAGAATAAAAAAGAAAAAGAATAAAAAAAGAAAAAGAATAAAAAAAGAAAAAGAATAAAAAAAGAAAAAGAATAAAAAAAGAAAAAGAATAAAAAAAGAAAAAGAATAAAAAAAGAAAAAGAATAAAAAAAAGAAAAAGAATAAAAAAAAGAAAAAGAATAAAAAAAAGAAAAGAATAAAAAAAAGAAAAAGAAAGACACTCTGAGAAGCATTTAAATAAACAGACTAGATCCTAACCAAAGGAAAAGTTTCATCAGCATGCTAACCATTTCATTTCCTCTCAATCGCTTGCGTAACAACAGTGAATAAATCAGATGGATTTAGGTTGTTTCTAGTGGTATTTAAGTGGTGACACTACCCGATCCCGATGGCAATAAGAGCGCTGTAATTGGGCCTTAACAGCTTTTGCGCCTGAACCTTTCCGTTAAATCTTCTCACAGCGATCCACTTATATCCCCCCGGCAAAACAGTGGGTCATGAGGAGGCATCCAGGCTAATTCACAAGTTAATTCAGGCACCAGTCACACGGTTCAATTAAAGCAACACTCAGACTAAACGCAGACCCGTGTATTTCCACACCGTACGAAGAGCAACACCGCTGATGTTGCCACCGTGCCGTTCCCCGACACCTGCTCTGGCTCATTCACACCTAGTTCACCCCTGTGCAGCCTAATGTCAGGTCAAACACGGAGTCTGTCCTGCTTTTAAGTCACTTGGTTCTCCAGTTCAAAATCGCTTCTCAAACTAGTGCAGGTAACAAAACAGTTCCTACAAGAAGCACTGCCCACCCACCTATCTCTCAAAAATGCAGTAATTATTTAGTAATATCTACCCATTGTTCAGTGCATGCTGCTTGCTACCGATAAAAAGATAAATTTTGGAGCAGTTGCAAGTGTTAAAATACTTTGCACCTGTTTGTGCATTAAAACCCCGATGTTTCGGCAGCCCCAGCTTTAGTTCAGTCCTGGGCAGAGTTGATGAGCGTGAGGAAGGCAGGATGCATTCTGCAAGGGCTCCACAGCCACAGGATCAAGGGAAGGGAGGAGGAGGAGAACCCAGAGCACATCTTCAGCTCCCTTCCATAATTCTGTAATTAAAAAAAAAAATATTTCTTTGTGCTGAAATGATTTCCACTAATGTCACCTATCCAGCAAATTACCGCTACTCCTCGCAGCCTATACCGCTGCCAATAATTCTTGGTAAGCACAAAGGTTAAAAAACCTGCAATACTTATTGGGTAGCTCTTGTAAAAATGACGAACTGTCAGTGAATCATAGCTTTATTAGCCACTGATTACCCCAGTCTAAAAGAAAACTGCCATAATTAACCTCCTCATTGCTGCTGCCCAACTTTCTTACCTTTGCTAATAAAATCTTAGCACGGTTACTACTTCTATTTTACTACACAAGAGTCATGCTACGATTTAACTACAAGAGAACGTTTATCAGTTAAAGCGTGTGTTTTAGAACATGAAAATTGGGGTTATTTTCTCAAGTTTTCTAAGAAAGTACTGTAACAGCTGAATAACGAAAGGTTATTTTAACCTCCAAAGGCTATTGTTTCTTTTTTTTCCCTCCCAAAAATTGTCTGGATCCAGAAAACACAAGGCTGCTGTGCCCTGGGCTAGAATAGAAGGGGGGGATGATAGGAGCGGGGTGCCTGTTTACAATTACCCCGTTCCTGTTTTTAATGAATCTTTTTGAATGACTACTAAGTGCTGGTTTTGTTCTTTGGAACAAGGGAGCTATTACTGGAGGACTAAAAAAAGGAAGGAAAAGGGAAAGCAAACGGAAAGCAGCCAAACTCAAAGGCGTTTCAAACATTTCAGCTGTATGTCCCGGAGGTAATCTGCTCCGCAGGCACCAGACTGTCCCTACACATCTGCAGTCTCGTCTCTTCCTCTTCCTTACCATTCAAAAATGAAACAGCTGAGTTAAGGGTGGACAAGACAACGACAGAACTAAAGTAAAAACTCATAGATACCTACTAAAATATGAAGAATTGCGTTATTCAAATTTGAGTAACTAGAACTTAATCACCACCTACATTTGGCTACTACTGCCACTTGCAAGCAAGCCTTCCAGAACCACGTAAGCAGTCGACTTCAAGGGGAAGGGATGGATGACGTTTGTCTTGCACCATCCCCTGCCTTCCGTGCACACCATCTGATAGTCACCCTCCTCCAGAATCTGGTCTGCCACTCCAGACAGCTACCACTAAGACACAGAAAAGGAGCAGAACTCCCATTCTGCCTCCCTGTTGCACACACACACTTCTCCTCCTCCTTGCAGGGACCAGAACTTCAGAAATTCTGCTATTAAATATCGGGCCAGAGATTTCAGCTGAAGGACTATCAACTTGCAGACCACCACAGGCAACCCTGAGAGCCTTCACTGAGAATCCTGAGTATTTCACTCAGAAATCCAGTTTTCTGTCTTTTTTCCTAGGCTAGTAAAGTTGCAAAGTATCAGCCCTTCTTAGTTCAGCAACCTGATAAGCAGAAAAAGTATTTCAGATTTAGTTCTTACCACATCTTGGTTAAACACCGTCCCTTATAAGAAGCACAGTGAGTATATTTCATGATTAACCAAAAAGTATCGTAACAACAACTAACGTTTTCCTTCAACAAAGTTGTTTCAAAAAATTACATGGTACTGACACACAAAACCAGCACTACATGGTTTGTTTAGAGTGGTGTGGTTTAAATACTCTGTTGACACACATTTAGAGAAACCTCCTTACAGCCACAGCGTTTGAGTAACACAACCATGTCAAATTTATGCCAGTGAAACTATCATGTACCTCAGCAAATTACCAAGTTTTTCTATATGCATAATTGATGACATCATCAATCCACTTTACTGAAAATACTGCTTAGAAGAAAATAGTTTTCCTCCAGGTCTCAGCAAAAACATGCAATGCTCCATGACTTGCTATATGGCAGTCCATTTATAAAGCTGACTGGGGGTGGACAGTTTCAATTACTTAACTGTTCATCATTTATGACATTTGTTTATTTACAAAAGATACTGGTCCTCTACTGTGTATGAAACTATCAATGTTGCACAGGGATATTAAAATATCATGACTGTGATCTCACTGCTCCTTATTGCACTACTTCCAGTATCTTCAAAGCCGTCGAATACATCAGGGCTTGTATCAACAGAAGTTGTACATGCCTATACTGTATAGAGGTATTTGCATCTAAAACAAACATTCGTGTTCACCTGCCGCACACAGGGCATAGAGGGCAATAGCTGTGCTCTGCTCTTCTGCTTGCCTACTCATACTCTATAGAAGAAGTTTTTATTCTTGCCCCTGTTAATTGCCAGCATGGTATTGCAGAAGAGGCAGTTCCAAAGCAGGAAAAGCAGGAAAGGAGAGAACATCATCCAATAAATCTGCAATATTTCAAAGCATAGGGAAAAAGAAAACAGGGAGGAGAGGGAAACAGAATAAAGTTGTTCAGTTTTTGGCTTTTTTGACATTTAGAGAAGCAACAATCAAGAAAAAAATTGTTCTGTTTACCTTCACAGCAAGTGTTGGACATAGCAAAAAAAAAAAACCCTAAGGAAAAGATTAAAAAATTGCAATTACAGTATTATTTCTACTTCTGTAAAAAGTAGCAGTGCAAAATAAAACTTTCCTTAAACACAATTAATTGGCACGCACACATGATATTCCTACCCTATAAAAGTGAAATAATAATATATGTTACTTAGTATATTGATTAATCCCATGTGGTTTTGCCACAGCTTACCACAAAGGGTTTGGCAATACCTCTGCAGCCAACATAATAAAAGCAATTATATAAATAAAATCATAATAAAAAGCTTGCAACATATTCTCTCGAAGTATTGTGTAAAGCAAGAAACTGCTCTGAACAAGAAAAAATGAGCAGCCATTATTATACAAAACCAGCACCTGTCTACTTTAACATCTCATTTCACACACATCTTTGACAGAGAGGTTGTCATCAGCTGAGAAACATGACCTGCGTACTTTCCATCCTTCAAGCCGGGCGGGTACTTACAGCCTTGGAGCCACCATGACTCATTTGATGACAAGAAGTTGCATTTCCTTTACGCTTGATTTGCGGCAACCACATTTTGCCCTTCAGCCTCCCTGCAACGGTGGCTGGAACGCACGTTTCCCTGTAAGGCAGCTTATTACTCACATCAAGGGGGGTAAGTTACCACACCTTTTCCACAGCAAATAAAGGAGGATGTGCCACCGCAACGCAAACGACCACCTTTGCTGCTGTTGGTGCATCAAAACCTTCAGTCTCCGCTTGGTGAGGATGTTCCAAGCTCCCGGAAGCAGAAAGTGACTAATACCGTCAATTATAAGGGCTTACATTAATTTTAAAACATAGGTATGACAAAACACATTTGTATAAGATTTCTTCTTGAAATCTAGATAGTTTTATCACCTGAATAAATGGAAAATCCATGGTGCAATCTGAGATGCTCATCTCAGCGACACTATATGGCAGTGATCGCTATAAGCTATTTCTCTCTTCGATTATATTTTTTAAATTAAATCTTTTCATTAGCCACTTACTTAGCACTGTTAGTGCCGCTTATCTACTCAACATAATGATCTCCTTCAAGTTACAAGGAACACAAATAGATATTTTCATTCCATCTTTTTTCCCCCATTCACTGTTACGTTCGCTTTTGCCTTCTTTCTACTCACATTCAGCCAAGATCAAAATCATAAGAATAAAAGACATGCTCCCTTATCTGAAGGTTGTTGTACTCCCCCAACGATTGCGATTGCTGATCTCTGAACCTCCTCCACAGCACCTTATCAGCGCTGGCCACATTGTCCCATTCGAGAGCATAACACCAAAACTATTTTTATATCATCCCTATACTGCTCAGCATATATCTTAACGCTTGCTTTGTTTTTTGATTGTTGCTGCACTCGGAGCAGATATTTTCATTGGCAGCGAGCCATCCATAAGTAATCCCTCAAACAAATACTTTGCGCTCGTGAAACCTCAGGCAGGACTCTACAACATACACACAAAGGAGAACAAAATGAGGTTGCAGCTGCCCATGCAGGTCTGGTAAACTCCCAGAATCCGGCTTTACAACCTTTTGTCAGATTCTATGGGGGTTTTTTTGAAGCTTAAAAGAAGAGCTATCTGCAAGGAAACCCAGAGAGTCTATCGCATGGCACACTGCTGACAAAACAGCAACTCGGAGTCCTCACCTTATAGTGGGCAGGGACAGGTTTTCTTCTGCAGCGTGCTTGACACAATACGATCCTGGGTCTATCACCAGGGCTCCCAGTAGCCTTCCTGCATATACTGACCTAAATAGTCAATCCACAGACCAGACACTTTCGATCTGGAGGAAGAGAATGATTTGTGGTAGCAGGAGGATGTTATTCTGTATGGGGACCAGCCACTCGAAAGCCCTACCACGGATACGTAGCCTGTGGATTATACTACTATTTGCAAGGCAGCAGAGAAATTACTTCTTTTAAGACTTGGCTTCTTTTCCTGGCCCCTAAGGAGGAATGTGGTCCAGTGGTTACCAGCATCACAACCAAACACAGACTTCTCTGAAAGTCTGGGTGACTAAATGGATGCTAGAGAGCTCTGGTACAGTTGCAATTAGACCTCTGCTTCTCCACAAGTATCTAATATGACCACAAGCAACATCTCAATCATGTCATCTGCAGACAGGGCGAGCGCTCCTTGCTTGCCTTCTGTCTGCAATACTGTGTCACAGCGACCATAAAATGCAGACAACAGTCACTTGTGAGACTCATACACGTGCCTTTTTCAGATACTTTGGCCCTCTTCTTTACCACAACGGACAGCGAGGGAGCTTCTGAATTCTCACCTCTCTCCAAGCCCAAAGTCTAGCTCCGTCCTTCGCAAATAAAGGATATCATGGAAGATGAGAGTACAGTTAACACAGAAACCAGTATGTTGTCCAGACTACCCACAATACAGAGAAGATGTTTGTAGAATTTTGTGATAAGCTGATTAAATTTGCTGAGCAAATATATTTTCCATGGCCAAATCTAGGCGAATCCTCCCAGGGAAAGCAGTTCTCCTGTTTGGATCACCACCAATGCTCCAAAGATAAAGAGCCTGGAGTTTTTCAGAGACTTGATTTAATCTCAACAAATTATTCTTTTTTTTTTTTTTTTTTTCCTCTTAAATTCTCAGAATCAGCTACAACATTCATTGTCAAGAAACAGGTCAGCCCAAAACAAAGAGCAAGTCCAGAATATTTCAGAGTGGTTAATGTCAGGCACTATGTCCTTAGTGGTACCTACAGGTTTTGATACCACAGCAGTCAAAGAACGAGAAAGAGTTGAGGCTTTGAAGTTTCTTCCCTGTTTTACTTACACATACACACAAGTGTTTGTTGGTTTTTTTGGTTGGTTCACATCATTCAGGGAAAAGGTACAGCTAGAGCAGCAGAAAATCTCCTCCTGTCAGAGTATGTTGCCACTCCACCAGGGCCTCCTGCCAGCTTTGCTAGAGAAACACAGCTCTTGGGGATGTTGAACACGGTCACAACTATATGAACCTTGTGAGCAGACCAGACACAAGCAGAACTTCAGACAGGCAAATCAAAATTAGTGCACAAGGGAGATTTATTGCCAAGTTACTAAAATTTCTGTTCATTCAAGTTTGTGTGCAATTTGCATTACCTTGCACAAAAGTGCAATTGAATTTCTTTTCAGTTCAGTTGCACGTACAACATTGCTCCTGCTCCTCTTTTGCCAGCTGCCATTTCTCTAGGAAACATAACTTGTATGGAGATTAAAGAGAAAGCAGGAAACAAGGGTATCTTAAAAGGAAATTCCCCACATTTTTTTCCCCTCTCAGACTATAAAACAGGACGAAGATGACTTCGGGATTAAACACATCATATCTTTGGGGTGTCATTTACAACACAGATGAAAACTGAAGTGAAACTGAGAGCATGAAGACAGGACAGACTTTTTCACAGAATTTTCATCAGAGATTTTAACTGGCAAATATGTAAACCTACAGATAGAAGCTTAAATTTGAAGGAGAAAATCTATCCTCCCAGCTATTAGTTTACATTTTCTATGCATTTTGGAACTCAAGAAACCAGTTCATATGTCCTGGAGAGCAGTTGTGTGCCTACATCATATAGTAAAAATTAATGAAAAGGAAAAGAAAACAGAATCAGTGATACAGCCCCATCTAAAGAGTGTCATGTCAGATAACAGCAATATTCTTGTTCTAGTAACCCTTACACAACTTTGTTTTCCTGTCTTTTATATCCCATACATTTCTTTCTTTGCTTTCTTCTTCCACCAACATTTTGATATACCCTACTGCCTTGCCTGCATAATGCACACTTTCCACAGATGTAAGTGCAGTACTTCGAAACAGCCATAATGGCAACACCATCTTCCCACTGAAAGAAAACGATTTCTGTTTTCTTCCCATTGCTCTTTCCCTTGGGCTTGCCTTCTCAGTTCCTTGTATCTTTTCCTATTGTCACACGACAGGGACTTATTTTTAAAGCATCTCTTCAGATGGAATATCTGTATAGCAGGTATCTATTTTGCCAGCCACTGCACACTGGCAAAAACCCGACCCATGCTCCCTTGGCGGGAAGCTGAAGGAGAGTAGGAAGGAAAGGGAACGGAGAGTATCATTTGCTATCAGGGCAAGCAGCATTTTCAATAACTGAGGGCAATTTAACACGTGAGCAGGTGTAACCTTTCCATGTTACACAAGTATTGGTCAGAAGTTAGCGTCAGAGAGAGAGACGGACACAAGTCCTTTTCAAGCCTATTGCAAGTGGCCATTATGAGCAAGTTTTTTTCCAGCAGCCTTGCATGTATTTTGCCTTTCTTCTAGGAAGAAAAATAGCAAGGATTATGCCCAGAGCACCCATGCTCTTGAGTCTTACTTTCACAAACCATAACAGACTGTAAACATCCTTAAGAACTTCATCTTCCTTGTCATTCATGACACAAAAGCTGCACTGCATTCCTCTGGCAATCCCGAGTGGCAGAATTCAACTAAAACATGTTTTCCTGAGCAATAAATATCTTTCAGTCTTTACCATGTACACAGATTGGGCTATCCTGGAAGAGGCAAAATGTCCTTTATCTACCATTGCAGAAGACAGTCTTACCAGTCTCTACAGATCATCATCTATTTTTGCTGAAGAGATTTAAATTATTCAGAGGATCAGAGAAAATCAGGCCCATTAGTGGGCTCTTTCAAGTGGAAAAAGTGGGCGCTTTTCACCTGTTTGCAGCACACTGCTACAGCTCAAAGGGTTGGAGGAGGAGAGAGGGGGGCACAAAACAGGAGGGGACAGAGGGACCACAGCAGCTAGCAGCTCTAGAGTCTTGTCTCTGCTCAAAAGACCCAGTTTGCTATTGCTAGGCATGTCACTTAGTCCCAGACCAAGAGCCATCTCGCACAGGAAACCTTAAATGCCACCATGGTACATGAGGCGTAGTTGACACATCTGCGCCTTTGGTTTGGGCAAGGGACAAAGCAGACTGCAAGCATGGGCCAAATTCACCGGCAGGTGTGTAAGGCTGGCTTCGATCCCCTGAGCTGTTCTGAAGGAGAGGAGGCTTCCTCACCGCGTTTTCCTCCATCCCACAGCAGCTGTACACCACAAATGCCCATATAAGTTCAGATGGTGCAAAGAGTACACGTAAATAATACCGTGGGGGCAGATAGGAATTAGAAAAGGTCATTTGCAAAATTAATCTTTTAGATACTTCAGCAAAGACGTAGATTTTCTGCATTCTAAACAAATAAATAATAAATGTAAATGATATCAGAGGACTTTCAATCCCTTAACAGAGGTTAAGTATTTTCTATTAATTTCAAAGCTAATGGAAAAAAAGTCCCTATTGACTTTATCTTCAATCTTTTTCTCCTTCTCTAGAGACTCAAAACAAATTTCAGAAATAACCAGATGGTCAGTGAGCATTGGAAAATGGCTTTTGATGATAAAACCTAATTAGTTCTGACCTGATCTCCATTGTGTATTATCAGCTTTGGCCATCGTAAGAACTTTGCAGTTCCACAACCACTACAGACAAAACTTGGACACAAAGTCTGGTGAAAACCCTTACTCCCTGGATTCCCCCGGCCCTCTTATTTTATGCAAGTGACTTTAAAGAAGGCTAATAGATCTACAAGGAAATTAGTACTTGCACTAATAGCTCAAGTTTATTCTGAAGCTTTCGTTTCCTTTTAACTCAGATACATTCTGCAGATTTGCTTTTCCGTATGACGGTGTTTCAGGCTTATTGGTAAAACACCACAGTCACAGAGAAGATTCCTTGCTGAAACTACAACTCTCCCTTTACAGCTTATTAAAGCCAGTTCGAGCCAGAATAACAAAAAGTAAAGAAACAAAGCAATTGCATAGCTGTCATTTAAAAACACATATTCTTAAAAGGCTTTAGGGGTATCATTTATGAAACACAAAGAGATTTCCTTCTTTAGCAGTGTTCCAACACATTACTCCTTCGTGCTTACTCCAAGACATGAATATACTTGTCTAAAATGTCAGAGAGGTATTTATACCAAGGCAGCTCTTCAGAAACCTATTATTGTGAATACAAAACAGGAAGTACAGTAATACCATCAGTATATGTTAAATAATGCTCTAGTATAAACTGTGCTCTTCAATTAATAAGCAGTGTTAACCCCTTTAGGGGAAAGGGAGATGTGAAGTGTGAATTGAAAATACTGAGTCACAGTATTTTTCCCACAAGGTTTTTTGTTTCATTGGCTTGTTTTGGTTTGGGTTTTTTGCCCTCCCCTCCTAACAGCAGACAGAACACAACAGAGGACAGAATTTGCAATATAAATGAGAAAATGAGGGAAGGAAAAAAAAGAGAGAAAAAGCAAGGGTCAAAGTTTGATGACGTGTTGTAAAGTGAAAAAAAGAAAACCATGAAAAGATAATAAAATAATAGTACAATAAATGCTTAATGATACTTTGCAACTCCTTTCAGTTCTCATGCTTTCAGTAACTAAGCTTTGTAACAACTACGCCATGTGGAAGGTGCATCTTTAGGAAAATACTCCACCAACTATTCAAATACATCTGTACTGGTGTACAAGTGACAACTATTTGGAACAGGACATAAATAAAAATACCACATAATACTGAATATTCTTCAGCCACTTCACTGGTATTCTACAAAACAGCATGATTAAAGTAAAAGTTAAACATTAATTTAAAAAAAAATCATTTTTATAAGCATTAACCACAGTGAATTAGAGAAACATAGGGGTTTTTTTACTAAAAAAATAAACTAAATAATAAAAAAGACATTATCCCACAGTGAGACAGACACTCCAGGCACAAAAGCAAAGATCTTTCCTCACCTATGTTGAGTAAGAAAATATTTTTAAATAGACAGATTTCTAGAATACAAGTGAGACAACCCAACCACCAGCTTGTTCTTTTCAAAATATCCACAGCTGGAATAAAACAAAATTCAAGAGCTTCCCAAGTACAAAGACCTGAAACAAAAAACACAAGCAAATCTCAGATGGGTAGAAATCAAAATTCCTCTTTTCTAAGGTCTGACAAACCTATATCTACTTACAAAAGCGTAAGAACATCTTTTTTCACACAACTCAGTCACACAGTCTTTCTCCCCACTCTCCTACAGGCGCAGTATTTTGAAATCTTCATGCGAGCTTGAACTTTGGTTTGACTGCCATCTGCTGATCCCGTGTTTTGGGAACATGAAGACTCATTTAAAAACATGTGCAAGTTTCAAAAATGTTCAATGTTTTTTTTCTTCCAGTTCTTGGTAACAAAGAAATTAGAGAATTAGTGATAACAGATATTTATGTTTAAAGAAATCATATTAGCCCAAATGTCCTGGTATTTAGCAACTTTTAGCTAATTTTCAGATAAACAAACAGAAAAAGTAATAATTTTGTGTGCACGAGTAAGATGACAATTGAAACAAAAGCATGCAACACACAGGACCATTGTGATAGTAAGAAACAGGGAATTATGTACAACAGCTACTCCTTAAAGAAAAGAGAAACATACCTGAAGCAACTATTTAAAAAACAAGGAAAATATAGAATAGTAATAGACTACCTTTATACTCCTGTGCAAGGGAGAACATCACCACAATCCATTTCGCAACATGAATGTTTGATGTTATGTAAAATCCTTGTTTTGTTGTACCCCAATGAACCACGCACAGAAAAGAAACTAAATTCACTTTCAGGACCCTTACATTTTGCTGTTTTCTTTCCTTCAAGATAACACGTACTTTGTGAAGGGCTGAATGGGTTGCTGATGCTGAAATGATGGAATCAAGCTGTGAATACAATCAAACTACAAGCCTCTCTGGAAGTGACCATACCATGGACAAGGACAGGGCTTTAAGTGATTTATTCTCCTGTTCCATATAGGAATACCTGTCCTGTTAAACCAGCTTTAGCTTGCATAAATGTCTACAGCAGGAGACTGAGCAGCCTGTACATGTGCAGAAAGTTACCATCTCTGGGCACCAGGACCACCTGGCTGAGAAAATATAAGAAGGGCATGGAGCTACTGGAGCGAGTCCAGAGGAGGGCCGCGAAGATGATCTGAGGGCTGGAGCACCTCTGCTATGAAGACAGGCTGAGAGAGTCGGGGCTGTTCAGCCTGGAGAAGAGAAGGCTCCGGGGTGACCTTATTGCAGCTTCCCAGTACCCTAAAGGAGGCCTACAGAAAAGCTGGAGAGGGTCTTTTTACAAGGGTGTGTAGTGATAGGACAAGGGGCAATGGATTTAAACTGAAAGAGGGCAGATTTAGATTAGATATAAGGAAGACATTTTTTACATTGAGGGTGGTGAGGCACTGGAACAGGTTGCCCAGAGAAGTTGTGGATGCCCCATCCCTGGAAGTGTTCAAGGCCAGGTTGGATGAGGCTTTGGGCAACCTGGTGTAGTGGAGGATTTCTCCGCCCATGGCAGGAGGGGTTGGAACTAGATGATCTTTAAGGTCCCTTCCAACCCTAACCATTCTATGATTCTATGATTCTAATATCTGGTTTATTTTCACTCTCTCCCTCATCTTTGATGAGGCAAGAGAGCTCTTCTGTCCCCCACTTTCCTTCTCAATTTGTTCCTTCAGCAAAGCTGTAGTTCTTTCTTATATGGGAAAATTAAAAAAATCAAGTGATTATATTTATCCAAGCAGGCAACTGTAAAGCCCAAAGGGTTCACAATTGCCAAAATTGAATGTTTCAGCATAGTCTGTATCCATGATATACTTCTGCCTAATTAGATACTCCCTTTAGTCACCTTCTTCTAGTTCCTAGAATTCTAATTCTGCAAACATTCAAATACATGCTTAGGTTTAAAGTAAAGCTTACACATAAACGATTCCAGTGTTGGAAACAAATATAATCTTTGGCTTCTGGGAAAAGAAAACAGTTATAAAGGCTTGACTGTGGACTGAAGGAGTTCCAGCAAACCTACTCAAGTTCCAGGTTAAGATCTTTTGTATCAGTATTTTTATGAGACTAAGATCCACATGAAGAAAAAGCAAACCCATGGAAATCTCACCACAAAAAAAAACACCAACAAAAACAGGTTGCCATTTGAATAACGAGTTTGGATTTTTCTGCGAGCCCAGAACTTCAGGTGGCATGCCAGATACACAACTTCTGGCTATTCTGAATCAAACCACAATTTTTATTCTCTTAGAACAGTACTAATTAAAATCATTTATTTTAAAATATATTCAGTGTCTCAGAAGGTTAATGGTTCCAATTAATATTTTTCCTTCTCCAAGAACTTACATTATTTGTGTTCTGTCACAGCAGTGCTGGCAGATCGTGTCAAAATACGCCTTTGTTGTGGAAATGTGTCTGCTTAAACACTTTCTATATTTGTGATGTGGCATCTTCTGTGAAACATACTCTGTTTTCACATGCAAAACAAAGACAGAGCAGATTCCTATTCTCTACAAAAACTGTAAATGATCTTATACAAATCCTGCAAATGACCTAGAACCTTCGGTGGTGGCTTCTTTCCTTTTCTTGCTCTGTCTGCTAGAAATAAAAGTAATCCAAGAATAAAAGTAAGCCAAAAAGAGGAAACACACGGCTTCCTTTTCAGTCATAATCCTGAAATTTCTTCAGATGCAGTGAGGTTGCACAGCCATAGAAGAGGGAAGACTTTTGTCATCTATAAACGTTAATCAGCAATTTTGTCGAGAAGCAGTGACGGAACAGCACCTAATGCCTCCATTACAGTGCCTATAGCAATCAGAGCTATTTCCCTTTGTTTCCATTGCTATTGCAAGCACTCTTGTTCAGGATGCACAAAGAATGCAGAGGTCTTCAATAAGGTGGTGTCATTTTTCTACAGACTCTAGACTAGCCATAACTGCAGTGAGGAGCACAACCTATTTGCGCTCCACATCGATTTTTTGCACTCTTCCATGCCTTGACAATGTTTTTTCTGGAGAGCAGGCAGACGGTTGAAGCAGTATCATAAAATACCTCCCTGTTGGTGCAGCAAGTCTACATTCTGATAGCAAAATGCACGCATGAGCAAGATGAAAAAGCTTACTAGTCATTTTCTAAACAAAAGTGCATTATTTAACACACATCAGTACTGCTGAATCTAGTTAAGACATACCTTTCATTTAAGAAATGAACTGTTTATCTTGATTTCAGTTGCATAGAACCAAACCACTGTTTAAAAGTTGTATCCTCTGTAGCCAATGTTTGTGGGTGAAGAATAAGGTTTGCACTCTGGCTCCCCTGGGAAATGCATTGTTTCTATGTACAGGCAGGGAAGCTCAGAGGAGCACAAGAAACAGGAATCCATGGGGAAATCTAGGATGAAGCCAGTTACATTTCCTCGCACCCACTCAAATGGCATCATTACTGCATGAAGACAACAGAGAAACTCAGAAATCAGATCAAAATGGTACTGAAGCACTGAAACAGGTATTTAAAGACTTTAACACACTTCAGTATTAAACACATGAAATAATGGTGTTCCAATTTTCTAAAAGAAAGAAAAAGGATTTTGTAAGCTAACACAGAGTACTTACATTCCTTAATAAACTAAAATAAATGGCCACTTTATAAGCGCAGTAACATGTTCCAAGGTGCGTGTTGCCAGTTACACACACCCCATATGTTGACTGACGAACACACACACCCTGGCGCGTGTTCTTGCTTATGTATCTCACGTGCCTCCCTGTTAAGCAATGGAATAAGAAAGACTTGCCTTGCAAACTGACTAATGTTGCCTCTTCTCACTCGGTGACTTCTGCAGAAAATATTCCCTAAGAAAAACAACTTCTGAAACAGAGTTAAGCTATTTGCAATCTTAAGTACACTCTCTCTGTCTGCAAGACCCAACTCTGCGATAATCTCCGTTTTCCGTATCACTGTCAAGCATGTGTTTTCCCCCAGACTGGGTTGGCATTCAGCATTTTTCTGCGTACATTGCTGCCTGCTGTACAGACACAGCCCTCCTTACAGATTGCTCTTTCCATACCAGCCAGTTACTCTCAATGACTGTGCCTGTTTCATTATTTTCCTCTTTATAAAAAGATGGGCATGCTCATGCTCTCCACACAATGGCAAGGTACGCTGTGGTATGGAGATGGCCTTCTTTTAGAATGATTTTTCTCTTTAAAAAAAACCAACAAATTTTGTTTTGCTTCTACTTGCTTATTTTGAATAAATGCAAATGAAAAACTCAATGAAACTACTCATTTGACTTTCAGACCCTTCTCTCTCAATCAGCTTCAAATACCTTGTAGTCTACAAGGTTTTCTAGGTTATCCCAAACGTCTAGCAAACTGTCATGATTCTGAGCCAGTTCTTACAGTTGTATATACATCAAATTATATAGAGCTTCAAACAAGCTTTTTTTATTAAATTACATTGGCATATGCAACCCTGAGGTATTCTGGTGACCTAAATAGTCATCCACCAAGTTTCCACCACTCATAAGAGATGTTAATGTCTCGTTTGGACATGAACAGAGCCCTAGCTTTGCGGTCCTGCATGTATGCATAACAATCCTTGCACACACTTTATGAAAATGGTATATTATGAACCAGTGACCCCCAGATCGTTCCCTTTTCTCTTATGATACATTATTATAGTACTGCCTTCATTTAGCTTGATGTTAAGAATTATTTTTTGTAATAACTAAGATCGTACAGAAAGAACCTGTTTGTTTCTGAACAAACCTATTATCTTTCATTGTTCTATCTACTGCACATGAATGGTATTTCTACTTATGCCTAAGCAGCATGTACATCATGTGTGCAAGACATCCACCTTTCGTCTCTGATGGAGTAAATAAAAGGTAAAGCTGAACCTCCTCCAATAGAAAAAAAAATTAAAATCAACTAGTGGAAATTCTGCCTATGATTTCCTATTTTATCTTCTCCCCACAGAGACTTCAAAAACAACAAAAAAAATGGTCCCAATCAACTGAATGGACTAATGATAGCATCTAATATCCATAAAGAACCTTAAGCAAAAGATTACTAACAACCTTACTGAGAAACAAGTGCATATCAGCTAATCCCTAAATTCAACAGCTCTTTAGAGTCTTTTACTAATGTAGAGAGCTTGATCATATTCTAACTTGCTCATTATAAAGCTCTGGGTTCAGAGGTTTTCTAAAACTAAAACTGAAAAGGTCACCACCTTAAAGTGTACAACCAAACAACGAAATCGTACACTGGCTACCTCATTCTCCCAAGCTGCACTCCGTTGTGATTGATACTAAACCAGTGATATGCACAATGCTGGGCTTTCTATTTCACCAGAACTTCCATTTTTACTGAAACATCTTCCACCCTATTAGAGGGAGATAAGTATCAACATTTAATATAGAAGTCACTCAACATTTTACATTATAAGATCATGCATTTAGTAGCTTATGGTATTGTGAGCTTTGACCTTCTTGTCCTTCCCAAGCTGGCTGGCTGCCTTCACCGATTTGTTTTGTAACATTCCAGTCAAAACATTTCAGCTGTTGCATGAGAAGATTAGGAAAAATGTTGCTTTATTGCCAGTTTCAAAAAATTAAAATTTATTGCCAGTTTCAAAAAATTAAAATTATTTCACCCTAACCTTTAGAGGGAGGTCTTGAGACCTGATCACATTAGAAGGACTTGAAACATGTCAATTTGAAAAACCTTTGTGAGGTCTCTTGATGTTTTACAGACACGTTTTCCAAGTTTTGACCACTCAAAGACTGAGCCTACCAAGGCTCAATGAGTCTGCAGGCCATGCTGGATCCAGGCTTCCAAAACAACAGCAGGAAAACGACCTCTCCTCTTATTGGAGTCACTTGAATCTAGTCAAGCAGGAGGAGGAAAAAGAGGACACCAGAACTGACTCCGCAAGACAGAAAAGCCTGGTATGAGGAGTGAACATATTGAAAACGAAGTGTCTGGACAGTGGGGCAAAACTGATACTCACTAAGAAAGGACTCTAGATGTCAAAGCCTGGGAGGAAAAAGAGGATTGAGAACTCCTGGCTGGGCAGAAACACATCCAATGAGAAGCACAAACACAGGGGAAAAAAGTTGACATCAACTGAGCAAAAAGACTAGAAGCAAGAATCATACTAAGATCAGATTAATAGCTTGCTGAAGATCATGAAGTCAGTAGACACAGCAAATACAGACCAAGAGGATACTGCATAAAGAGAGCAGGAAAATTGAATTGGGAGAAATATCAAGGAAAGAATATAAGGAAGAAGTTAGGCTTATCAAAAGTTGGAAGAAACATTACCACTGAACAAGTAATTTATCTACACATTCTTATGTTGTCAGAAAACACCCTGGATAACAGGTAAAAGTCCCATTCTTGCATAGTAGACCCCACAAAGGACAGCCAAGGAGTTTAATATTGTTGTCAATTTACCATCTATTTCAAGCAAACAAGTTCTCTACAGCAGATCTAGAGGGTCATGTACTGCTGACAACCCAAAGATCTCAATATGACACCACACGATGGAACCTGAAGAATCCCTCAGAAACTAGTAATTGTTAATCTGATTTCAAACAGTGTAAATCAAAGCCCTCAAAAGTAAGGAAATGTGAGTATTAAGGTAATTAAAGTAGAGGCGATCATAATGACTTGTAAAAGTAATTTTCTTAATTAATGCAATTTAATTAATCACGCACAACGAATACCACTTTAATTAACATAAATAAAGATTGCATTATGATGCACATGTACAAAGAAGAACGATTTAAGATTGTACACGCAATCTTACCTATGGCAGTTCTTAACTCATGGGTACTCGACAAACACAACATTCTCTACAAAGCTATTTTAGTATAGTATACACAAAAACACTACATACATACTATGCATTTTGCATTCACAGAGAGGAAAGCTGGGCAGAAGACCAACTGCAAAGCAAGCTCTAAACGTGCCCTTGGCTATGGCCCAAGCACCATAATTGCAGCCGTTCCTCTAACTTCTGTAGCTGACAGTACTACACTAACATCCGTTTCAGCATCACTCCCGTAAATATTTAAAAAACAAGACTTTTTGGAACGCCTCTTCCTTGACTGTTATCACTACCCTAATGAGGCTTATTAAATATAATAAGACTCATGCCATCCAACATGCTGACATGCCCTGCTGTGCTTTGCTTATCTGCCACAAAGCCCAGTATCCCCAACTACAAACCATCAAGGCCCTGACAGCTCCTGAGGATGCTTCTACAGGAACCGAGCCAGGCCATACATCTCTGGAGAGCTCCTCAGCTGTACCCCTCCCCTGCACGACCCAAACACTGACACAAAGTGGAAAGAGTGAGTTGAAAGGATTTAGAAAGAAGACGTTATCATCATGTAGACTGCTCTCAAGTAATTCAAGTAGAAAGTGAAAACCTGTACCTTTATAAGGACACACACAAGTTTTAGCAGTTAAAACTTGCTGGACAGGTACACGAAACTTAGTCATAAAACTAGTGTTACTCCTCTAGATAAAGTCGCTTGCTTTGCCACTAAACCCACATGAAGAATAGGATTGACCTAACCCAACACTTAAGAATTTACACCCAGTCTACAGGTACTGCTCTAATGCATCTTATTTTTAGAGGCGTTATTAATTTTAGCTCCGTATGTTCCCATGTTATCTTACAAATACAGTATTATTTCCATGTTACTGTTAAAAAAAAAACAAAACAAACCAAAAAACCTCACTTGGTATCACGGTTACAGACTCATTGAACGGAGGGACAGTATTTACACAACAAACTTGAATCTGACAGTCTTTAGAATTTCCCACCTTGTTGATAATCTGGAGGCTTTCTAACACGCTGTGCTCCTCATCTTGAATTTGTAAGTCTAGAAGGCATGAGTAAGAACAAACTTTGGCTCTTGGCCTTTGCTTTCTCATCTTTGTACTTTTCCAAATGAAATAAATATGCTTTGATACCTTCAAGCGAGTTTTTTGGCACGTGTTGCAGAGAAGATTATGAAAGTATTAGTGATGCTAAAATACATGACTTGAGTCGATGTAAGGAAAGCTTTCCATTACAAGGAATAAGAGCAGGCATATTTACTTTTCTATTTTATTTGAAGTAAACCTATTGTATTTTTTACATACATTGTTTGGATGCATGTTTCCACAGACAAAATAAAGTCAACTTACCCTGGCCCTATAGTATATCTGTTAAAGGAGAAAATATGCAGCCCAGCAAGTTTTCCCTCCAACCCTTCTTTTCAGGCAAGTAATAAATCTTGAGTGAAAAAGTCACTGTGCTCTTCAGCTGTCACCACTAAGATTTTGTTTTTTAAAACTGTAGCAGCCTTAAGGCTGATTTACTACTCAGCCCTCCACACTGACAATCGAATAGTTGGAAACGAAAATCACTTTTGCACACCTGGAAATATTTTATTTGCTGTACTCATGAGAAAACAAAGTTTTCATCAGTGAGGAAGGAGCAGGGGGGAAGAGAAGGAGGGAAAGAGAGAGATTCAGGTGAATCTTTTAAAACCTAGTTCTTGACTTAAAGAAAAACTTCACACATATGTACATCAACACAGAAATTGCCTCTGCATTCAGAGTGGTCAGGCTCTCCAAGGACTATGGGTTCACTATGCAATCAAGCCTCAAATACCAACTTGGAAGTCTTGGCCAGTAAACAGCAGTGCTCATCAACTGCGTCTATTCAGTCATTTCAGTTTGGCAGGTGAAAAGAATGTGTGGCAATTTTTAAATCATTTCATTCACTCTCTTGCTCTTCTTTTTTTAAATAAACTTAGTAAGCTCTGAATCACCCTAAAATGCAACATCTGATATTAATAAAGGCAGAATTATACCTTTGAGAAACAACTACTTTCCAGAGCACCTCTTTGCTCTGGTGAGAGTTGCAAGTTTAACAAGATTAAGGGTAAAAACCCAAACACATACCAGAGAAAACCAATTGATGGAAAACGTGATGGTGCCAAGATTGTGAAACTAGTTTAGAATATCAGATCATCTTTTCAATGGCATGTAGTTTGATATCATTTTTCCCTAAAGCTTAATTTTCTGAAAATTTATTATATGCTCCAGAACAATCTTGTCTTCAAAAGAAATCCCACATCTTCTGTTATTTCAAAGAACCGTACTTGCACCTGGGCAAAATGATGTAAGCACTCTAGGTGCCGGCTGACTGAAAAGGAGACCCACAAAGTCTCGCTCTCTGTTTTTAATCCCAGGGCTTTACAAGAATATGAGGAGTGCCCTTTGACAAGCAGAGAGGCATTTCAGCATTTCAAGTAAAAAAATAATAATTAATGGTTGAGCGGTGCAGAGAGGCACGGCAATTGTACTCACGTGCTTTGATTCCTACTCTGAAATACTTTCCCACCTGCTCTATTCTCATGATTCCTACAAAGCCCATCTACAAATGAAGACTGATTTCAGTAATATGATATAAGGGAGGGAAAGCAGGTTAACAAATTACTTGTTAGCTGTCTCGACCAGTCCCAGGCTGGACTTCAGCTCCAGTAACCTGGCAGTGTCAAATTAAGTATGTAAAAAGATTTCACTCTAACTAGTGTTTGCTTAGTACTAACTTACTGAACTGTCATAAAACACTTTGCCAAGCAATAAGTGTCCCAGCACCATCTCCTAGTAAAAAGGACCCAGTTTTGTGCTCCAGATTTTTCAAATCTGGATGAAACTTGCAAAGAAGTAACACTGAGAAATGACAGCCAGAGACATATCCCCATTCCTGGCTGAGACTCTGCTTGTATGGTATCACTGCAAGGCTAATGGACATTTGACTGCTCATCCTTCAGCCAAATCCAATGCAGAGTAGAATGAAAAGCGAGATATTTACATTTCCTCTTCCAGAGTCCTAAAGCACTTTAATATAGGTGAGTCCTTCTTTCAGGCATAGCTTGATTAAAGAGTTTCACACCTCAGTACTAGGGACAGGAAAAGAAAAATAAAAAAATCAAAGTTGTTCTTCACAATTCCACATACAAGTCTATTTGTGTTCACATACCTAAAGCCGCAAGGAGTGGTGGGATGGTTTGTAGAGAAGATGGAGCCAGACACTTTCAGAGGTACACGGCAGGCACAAGTTACAGCAAGCTAGGTTGCTAGATATAAGAGAATAATATCTTCCCGGTGAAGGTGGCCAAACAGTGCAGCAGGTGCCCAGAGGCCGTGAAGTCTCCATCCCTGGAGAAACTTAAAACTCTCCTGGATCAGTCCTGAGCAATCTGGCCTAACACTGAAGTTGCCCTGCTCAAGCAGGAGGCTGGACCAGAAGACCTCCAGAGGCCCTCTCCAACCTAGAGCATTTTCTGATCTTTGATGAAACAGTGCAGTGGGAGGGTGTCACAGGGGGAAACACAGCACACGACTGATGCATTATGTGGTCTGTAACTCGATAGTCCTATAGTATATTTGGGAAAACTGAAATCCTACCAAGACAAAGCTGTAACACAGGGAGAACTTTTAGACCAAAACGGAAATCGCAAATAGGCGACTATGTAACATGGTAGTGAGTTAAGGTTATGATGCTGCATCAGTCTGCTAAATATTCTTGTAGCATCACCTGCTCTAGAGCAGCTTGTATACATTTCCAGACAACAATGAATAAATAGGCAAGCTTCTTTCCTATTCCTTTTAACTTGTAAAACTGCAAACCTAAATATTTGAATTTCTTCCATAAGCCATCAGAAAGACAGAACTTTGATGTTTTTAAAGAGGAAAGATTATTTACTTTTGCTGCAGGCAAGAAATTATAATTTCTTTACTGATTCAGCCAAATGGCTCTATCGTGCATTTTTTATTTTCATCAAACCAAGCCACTTTAAGGTTGTCCCATAACTACACAGTAATCAACATTTCGAGGGGCAGATCAACTTGATGAACCTCTGTTTGACTTCTCTGCCTAAAAGAACTCCTTCAAATCCAAATGAACCACAGGGGAAGGGAGTTTTATTCCCTTTCCTCATCCTTGGCAGTTGCTAGGAAGAATATAGGCTTCAGTTTTGTTTTAGTTTGTTCACGTAAGCAGAACGGACAACTCCATAGCATCCACGTAGTTCTTCAACTAAATACGCTGAATTCCAAGTCAGTGGTTAATACACTGAAGCCCACAGAGATTATCTAAGGAACAGCAAAACTCACAGGTGAAGGAAGAGAGAGTGGAGGAGGAAGGCTAGGGAGCAGGAAGGTTTTAAAAAGCAAAATAAATATTGAAAAGGAGGCAGCAAAAATCCTCTGCACTGACACAATACGCAGAACACATGTTCTTATACCAACAATCAAGATGCTTCAAAACTGGGAGCCAAGCCCTCAGTGAGCTGCTAACAAAGCATTTGTCAAGATTCAGCTCTTTCAGTGTTCAACGTACCAGGACAGTTCTTGGTTTAAACTAAACTAAAGCCCATGAAGGAGGACAAAATCCAGACTATCATCGATCTAGAGACAATGGAAACGTTGACAGTACAGCATCTCATCAATCTTCATTTGTCCTATCACATCCTGTCATTCTTATGCAAATGCATATTTGAGGATACATCTTTTCTGCACCCCAAGATAAGGAGAACTGAAGCTGTCAGGAGAACCAGGATGTCATCTTATACCACAGGCCATCACTTTACTCAGCGCCTCGTGTTTTACATCACAGCTAATGTGTTTGACATTCAAATTTGACCCAGCAGGAGGTAAAACTATCTGATGCCACAGCAACAAGCATCTTGCTTCCTGTGCTAAAACATTCACCAAGGTCCCTGGGGATCTGACAGTCTCCCTTCCTTAGCTGTGCTCTTGCTAATGGAAATTGAAACACTGTTTAAGAGGAAAAAAGATATCTGCATGAGCAGGTAATGATAGCAATTCACCCTTCTCACCCAAGGAATGAGCCCAGCAGTAACAGGCTAGGAAAACAGGTTCCACTGAAAAAGGAAAAAAGGGCATACATATCCTGATGAGTTGGTCTAGGTTTTCTTCCATAGAAATCTGTCAGACTATAGCAGAAGGCCTGTCCACATGTATGTCTGAATAGGACATTTCATTTCAAGCTAATCAAATTATACTCAGTGTTCAAAACATCTAATGCGAGGTTTGCAGGGATGAGTGATCTCTCTTGCTAGGCCAGCTGATACATGGCAAAATACAGACAAGCTTTGAATTGTAAGCAGCTCCATAAAGTTACTGCAAAATATTTTAGGTATGAAACAAAAAAATAAAAAAAAATCGCTCCTGAATGGGCAAGTCACCAAAAACAAAAAGCATTTTTCCAATTCTACTTACAGAACGAAAAATAAAAGGGAAGATTTTACTACTATTACTGACTCAGAGTGTTTTGTTTCTGTATCACTTTCAAAGAAGGTTCAGAACATCTTGTTCCAGATTATTTCCCTTCCAAGTGAAGTCACTTTCTGTATCATACATGGCTGAAAACAGTATGTACCATTTTTGTTTTCTTATGAAAAACAGAAATTATCCCGAAGTATTTCCAGCATCACATGAATGGGATGCAAAGTAGCTAAGTGCTATAAATGGGGAACACAAGGTTGGAATAATATTTCAATACGATTATGACATCTTCGAAAAATTACCTTATTAATAGACATTTGTTACAAGTCAAAACATGTTTACCATTAAACATGACTTTATAAAGTCTGACACAAAATCTATTCACTACCTGAAAGCAACACACTGTAGTCTGCAGAGATGATGAAGTCTGCACTGGGCTCAAGGGAATACCCTTATATTTGACATTCCTATGTGCTGTTTTGAAATTAAAGAAGATTAATCATCACACATTTTCAGTTAAGCAGCAGTCCAATAATTAAGATGTTGAATGGATTATTACCAATTTTGTAAGGATATAATACAAAAACTTACAAAGTGTGCATTCCTCAAACATTTCTTGATTTGAAAAGCTAAAAGATACTCACAAAAAGTATACCAGACATCTTCCCAATCCCTGGAAATGGAGAAGACAGACTGCCTTATGCCTTTATACCACACGTAAAGCTTATGTATTAAAAATTACTGTATAGTCACCATATACCTATGAAAACAGGACACTCATTTATCGTAATACATAACTGAACTGATATTTCCACATAAAAATATTAAATTGATCTAACAAAATGTTACCTTTTCAAAGTGATCACCTATCACAAAGTAAACTAGAAGTCCATACTTAAAGATTTCTCATTAAGTGAAGCTGACAATACAAACGTTTTCTGGTGTCAGTATTCTTTTTTCCAGGGGGGAAAAAAAAGTGCAACTCATGCACTGCAAATATCGCATAGACCAGGAGAAGATGGTGGCCTGGTATAGCCTGTCCGGTCTGGATGAAGCAGGATATGAGCAATGTCAACTCAAATGCAATTCTCCAGTCTCTTTAAATCACAGTTTAAAATCCCCCTTCCTCCACATTGGTGAAATTTTGCTCTGCTATTCTGTAAGTGAATGCTTTCTTCACAGTTACCAGAACTAATTTTTCCCCATTTTATCTTGGTAAAAACAGTTTTAAATGAAGATCTAAAATATCCATTCATGGTTTCTTGCCTCCCACACACCTTGCTCCTGTGGGAGGCACTGTCTCATGCAACTTTTTCTCTTTTCTTTACATTTAAAGTCAAGACTATCAGCTTTACTCATGGAAAGAATACATAAGATACATTGTCATCTCAACGCAACTGTGTTGTTAGTTCTTAAAAGTTCACCACCCCCATAAAATTCAGATGCACAGAAGATGTAAAATTTTCACCCACCATATTAAAATGAAAACTTTCAGCCTCAGGCTAAGACATCCGGATTTGCATCAGTGATGCAGGTACAGTTGGCATACATCTAGTAACTTAGGTTCTATCTAGAAGTTCTCACTATTGCAGGGTGGCACCCATAACACACGGTAGCACTGTCCCAATATCACCAATACTTGAAATAAACACTGTCCCAGTATGCCAATATTTCAAATAAAAAGTAAAGTATAAGAAAAGAGCATTCACAGTTGGCCCAAGAGAAATTCAGCAAAAGGGAAAATGACAGAGAACTGAATTCCCACGTGGTGATGGAGATAACAGCACAATGTTGAACTAACTCAGAAGAAAACTTCCTTTCTGTCCAACAAACAGAATCTTTTCAAATTCAGCTTAGTTTGATGCCAAAGAATACTCACCAAAGAACACTGAAATCAATTTGAACTTTTTCACTGATGAGTTTTACCATCTTACTGAAAACTCTTTGCTAGCTCTACTTTACCATGGCAGACACAGGAGACAGTGTCTAAGTAAGCCTCTGTCAGGACACCATCAGCTGTGTGGCTTCTTTCAGTTCAGAAGGGAAGAGGCTGTGTTCTGGAGTCAAAATACAAGTTTTCTTTTCCCAAGACTTTGTGTGCATACGAACCTTACTTTAAAAGTGTGCACTTCATATATACTTTATGCCTGAATGCTCCAAGACAAATAGAAAAGACTATTCCAGAAACAGCTTAAAAAAATAGGAGAATTTGTTAACGTTAAAATTATTTCAGAAACTTATAAGAAACCCTAGAAAAGATCAGGAAAAATAAATTTAATTAAGTCGTCATCTAACTCATGAATGCAGCGAAGGCGAAAAGTTGTGGAATAAAGAACCTTACCGACACTACCAAATATATCTTAAAGGAAATCACTTCAGGCTGGTCCGTCCACTGCACTTAGCTGTGAGCAGGCACAGCAGTGGTAGACGGTTTTAAAGTGGATTTTCTAGAGGGTTGCTGGGTTGGTTTTGTGCTCGGAGGTTTTCTGCAACTAAGTGTTACAACCTTCCTGTCTTTACAAACTTGAAATGTTATGTCGCTCCAGCAGGATCCAAGGAGAAATTGCACTGTTTACAGTTGGAAACAGTATTGCTGGCAGCAGGCTAATGGTACCGAGGAGATATTTAATCTTTTGAAAGGAAGTAACTAATGAAACCAACAAACTCCAGCAAACCCCTGCATAAACAAACACAACAGAAGCAAAAAACCACAAAAGCAGTTTGACAGAAATGTTCTTGCACAAGTTCAATGAGCTTGATTTAAGCAAAATTTCTTCTAGGAAACAGACACTTAAGGCTATCCCAGAACATTTTGTTTCTGTTAAAAATTCTGTAGAGTGGAAAAAAAATTAATCAGGGACACAATCCTTTCCTTTGTCTTGTTTTCATTTTCCAACTTCTACTCCTAACGATTAAATTGATTAGACAACAGTTTGGAGAGTAAAAGAGAACTGGATTATTCCAAAATCAGGTCTTCTCTAGAGAACAGGATATATGACAATGCATCTATTTGTACCTTGTCTATCATGTCCGGTCTGTTTGTAGCTGCCAAGATTGTCACGTCCTTCAGCTGTTCTATCCCATCCATTTCCGTTAATAACTGAGCCAAGACACGGTCTGCTACATTTCCAGCACCTGAAGAGCTGATGTAAAAAAAAAAAAAAAAGCATTAGCTTTCCCTTCCTAGAAAATTGGAGAAAGGAAAGAATACACTGTTCTTTTCAATTTACAGAAGTCCATCTTTTCATATTAATTCTTTCTGATTTTTATTTTCACCTTCAATCCTTGACATAGTATCAGTCATATGAAGCAAGTAAACGTAAATTGGAGAATTAGTCCTTCAAAAGATTTCTTGGTGTTCAGTAAAGCAACTGAGGTTTTTTCCTTACTACCCTGCTATGTAGGTTATAAAGATTTTAACACAATGTGGATGTCTGGAATAAACATTTTTAAGATAACAACTGAATTCATGCAGCTTCTTTACTAGTCAGATAAACTTTTGTTTTTAGCAGCATCCAAGTGAGTGGATGCTTACACCACCCTATGCAGTATAAAAAAAATAGGTAGTTATGCATTTTGCAGGATAGCTCTACATTTTTATGTTCTCCCCAACACATGAGAATAAATTGAGTGCTGACCAACTGTTTCATAATAGCATTGTCAGTCCTTTAACTCTAGCTGATATTCCAGATATCAGGGGACCAAAAAAAAAAAGACTGAGAAACAGAAAATTCAGTGTTTCATGTCTCTACCCTTAAACAAGTCCTTTTCAATACAATTTTTAAAATCTAATCTCTGCAATTTTCCAGATACCTAACTTTGTGCTAAGAAGCCAAAAGAAGTCTGATATTTAAAGTGAGGCTGGGTTTCTTCCTGCAACATACATTTTTCTATTGTCAACCCAAATCTACATCGAATTAAGATCATTTTTTAATCTCAAATGTTTTGAAAGTCCTTTTTCAACAGTACTTTTAAATGCTTATACAGATATACACACACAAATGCAGTACAATTACCATGCCAAATACTAGTTTCCAAAAAGAATTACTAAGTTTTAAAATGTAAGCACTCCAATTATTTCCAACAGCTAGAGAATAGTTGCATAGTTATTATGAACGTATCCTGCTGCAGCACTACCATCCACCACCAGCACCTGCACCCTTAGCGCTTCCTAAACATCGCGCAGCCAAAACAGTAATGAGTCCACCACTGCTGTACAGATCTCCTCCAAATAAATTCTCTGACTTTCCTATTCTACAACTGCTTCTGCAATTTTCCAGTGCAAAACAAGTTAACTTATCAGACCTAGTCTGGAAAATATCTTTGAGGAGCTACAATAAGTGTTGGCTAAAAGAATATTTAGGTTGCTAAGAAATATTAGAGAAGGGACTTGGGTTAGCTAGCTGTCAGCTATCTGGTTTGCTGCAGTCGCATTAGGAATTCCCAAGTGATGTCAGAGCGTTTCTAACATACCCAGGGGTCACGGTCCCATTGACTTATAGCGGGCTGAACATGACAAAACACTTCAGGTGTCGGACAACGATAGTAAATGCTTTTCGAAGGACACCGAGCTTAAAGGAAATTAAAATCAACTTTGTAACATAAGCGAGTCTCAGTAGGGATTCAGGCCTCCCATCTTGCTTAAGTTTCCCATTTACTTGACTTTATACCCAATGGACTGCACATAGGAAAAAGCTAAGCGAAGGAAAAAAAAATAATTGTAAGACTGAGACTAAAACATTAACTTTATGAGATGATCTGAAGCTCGAGGACTTTGGGGGAGATGCTACACATTTTTATTTTTTTTAAGAAAACAAAGAAGAAATATTTGGTTTTAAAAAGAGAGGTGACTAAAACGGATATTACATCTTTCCCCAATAGAAACATGTCTCTTAACAAGCTTCAGATTGAAAAAAATGATTAAACAAGTATTTATTCTGAAGAAACCCTCCACTGTTACAGGGGAACGTATATTGCAAAGACTTTCATGCAATCAGGGCATAATCAGAAAACTGCAGTTAAGCAATCACTGATGGTATAATACTGCTCAAACAATGAAGGGGGAAACTAGTGCATTATTAGGGGCTTTATTATTATCTGTTAAAAGCAGAGTGAAAAAAATGAAAGCCACACATGCAAAAAATATCAATCATAAAAATAGTATCAAATGAAGAGATGTCTGGCACCTATGACACCAGGAATTTCCAGTTTCAGTGCTTTTATTTACATATTTCACTAAGCTGACATATGATGCATCATTTTTAGCAGAGACTCTACAGCAAATTAGCTTTTGGCTCAACAGGATGCCCTGTAAAAATCACAGGCAGGCACAGGTTTACCACGAGAGATCTCTTTACCAGCTGCTCGGCGCTGTGTCAGAGCCGCACCATGCACTCCGAGAGCTCCAGCGCCGCCCAAGCTGTTAATCTGAAGGGTGACACACAAGTATGCGTTTTCCCATTTTCCCATGATTTCCCAGCAAGGGTTTCAAATTAACACAGGCAACGTTCATTAAGACTGCCCGGACTCTCGACGCAAACGGCAGCCAGAGAAACAAATTATGATTAACCCTCCAGTCCCACGGAGGCACTGCCAAAACCAACTTCCAGCCAAGGGGCTGCCTTTGCCCCCCCCTCCCAGCCCGACCTCCGCACGTTGATGTCATCATCACAACTGCATGGAAATAGTCCTCAAAAGGCACGTCCTGGTACAAACTAATTTCCTGTCAACACATCGCCTGCAAATCCAGGCAGTCAGAATTAAGCCCCTCACAAAATCCACGCAGGGCCATGTGTGCGCGTACGCGAGAGCTGTGCCCTCACCAGAAATACCTTGAACTTCAAAATAAAAAGCTTGTGAGCAAAGGGGAGCCTGGCTGCTCCATCAGGGCCTGAGAATTTCAAGTACTCTCTTGTGTTGCCCTAAGGAAATACATCAGTCTGTAGACTACGTGTTATTTTAATCTTTTCGCCAACTCCTCTTTCTTTAAAATACTCAATGAAGGAGTTTTAAAGGCAAAAAATGTCTTTGCTTACTAGTTTACTACATTAGTTAGAGCCAAATATCCTCCTCTGTGTGATATTTCAGCTAATTCAGCAAGTGTCTCACCAGTCTCAGACCAGGCACACACACTTCACTTGGCCGACGGAGAAGCTCCCCGGACAGCAAAGCCTGTCAGGTAAAAATACCTGCGGATTAAAGCAGACTATTGAAGGCGAATATAGAAAACAAAACCAGTTCTCAGTTTTTTATTTTAGCTAAAGGTGCTTCCAATATGCATGCTGACAGACTAAAATATGTATTCTACAGTGTACCAAAGCCTCACGATTCATCTGAATTGATTCTGGCCTTCGCTGATGGAACTGAGACACTCTGAGCCCCAGCTCCAAATTCAATATAGCAGGTGGGAGCTCTCCATAGCACCTTTCTTATTCTTATCTCCTTTTGCCTTATCCAATGACCATTCTAACCAGGTCGATTTGGATCTCAGTGGGCACCAACATTTCCACTTGAACATCTTAAGCCACTCTCACACTACTTTGGCGGATACAAAAGCAACTGCAGTCTGATTCTATCACTGCATCAAGGAGTACATACAGTTCACCAGCATATATAGCTCTTCAAGCCAAGGAGATTTTATTTCCAGACATAACCAGATATATGAAATCACCAGAAATAAATATTACCATTCTTGCTATAGACATTTTTTGGACAGCAATTGACTTCTTGTTTTGCATATTTTTACTTCTTTAACTTCCTTTTCTTCTCCACTCCCTCTCCTTTATCTGACATATTTTTAAAATCTGAAAAGTAAAAACACTCTAAGATTGAAGTCATTATGGTTTCACCTCACAATGAAATTTGGCAAGTATCACCACTGCGAGCTGGTGCAAACATACACTTGCATCATCTGACAACCTAGAACACTTTCAAAGCCAATACAATGAATACGTGGGGTTTTTTTTCAGAACACCAGATGGCATTTTCATTGGAAAATGTACTTCAATCTCAATCATCATTTAAATCCTGTAAAGGAGAACCAGTGACTCTCCATCCCACCACTGACTTCAATGGCACTGAAGCCTGTCTGAACACCTTAGCTTCGGAATCAGGACCTTAGTTCAGTTATGCTGCTAAACTGTAGACATGGAAATGCAGGAAATATTCACACAAGAACATTTTGAGCACTCTTAAATCCACAGTGACTGTGAAGCCTGGGAGAGAGGGCCCCTCTCTTGAAAAGCCCCATTTCTGCACAGATGACCCCACCTCAGGCAGATCTGCAAGGTCGAAGAGGCAAACCTCAGGAGAAGTATCCAGGATAAACGACTGCAGAGGGATTAATCTCCACACAGCTGAAATCTATAACGCAGATTTTGTGAGAAGGGAGTACAGCCCACCTTCTTTTCCAAAATGTCCTATCAGGCAAGATTTACATACAGATAAAAGCTGCCTTTATTACTTTTCTCCCTTAACAAAAGAATTGCAATCATAATCAAAATCTACAGGTTTTAAAAATACTTGTGGACGTGCTATCATCTCAAATGATTCTTTCACTGGAACCTCTGGAAATAATTTCATACCAAAACAAATGTAAAAATCATTGACATGACAAAACGGTTGGTATCAAAAAATTAATACAGGTTGAAATAGACCCTTCTGGCAGGACTTTCCGCTTCTCCACAAACTACCGAAGTAAAAGGTTCCTGAAATACCAAAGCCCCCTGCCAGCACGCTCCCACGCGAGAGTCGCCTTGCTCGCACAGTCTGAAGGATTTTTATTGAGTCTGACGTTTCTGTCAGGGCTTTGCAGGGGTAACCTGTCAGCAAGGAGCACCTGCCAAGTCCGTCTTTTCCATCCAACTGCTGCAATCGTAATTAACTGTCACACTGTTTTATTTCCTCCCCTCTCAAACTCTGGTGAAATATAGCTTTAGCTTTGGCAGTCAAGGTTTTCCACAGCATAAGGAAAAATAATAATAATAATCTACCCCAATAGCATTACCAGAAAAATAATAGTTGCAGCATCTTTACAGATGCTGAATTTGACTCAAAAATTGTATCAGAGGGGCATTTTGTCCAGCAGAACGGACACTGCCATGTCAGTTAGAAAAAGCAGGCTCTTCCACACAGATATTCCCTGCTGAAACAGTAATTCAGTCAGAATATTCCTATATCTAAAGACAGCGGAGCAGGCTCTTACATTAGCTTTGAACTTTGCTTCCCTTGAGTGCTACTGGGGCTTCAAAACCCAAATTTATTAAGTATATTGGGTTTACAGAGACACGCTTGTTTACATAAGCAGAAAAATATCCCTATTTTTTTTCCACCCTCAAAACCACAACACCTTTCACAGCACATACTTATTTCTGCTTACAAGCATGATTTGAGCTGCAAAACTGTCATCCACAATTACCAACTGATTCCTCTATGTACATACACTCACAACAAAAGAGGTATTTCACAAAACAAAACGGCATAGCAAGCACACCTAGGCCTAAGAGATCATTAGTAAGTATGGTACAACCTCAATGCATATTATTAATTCAGATCGGACACTACAGATACTACAGGCTTGGATGTTATTAAAAAAGTCTAGGAGAGATATACAGCATGTAAATCTTGTATGTTATCAGTTAAATATTTTGGCTATTCATTAAAAAAACAAAACAAATCCTCTTCAGCGCTAAGATAAGAAACATTCCTCATAGTAGGGAATTTTCTTGCCTGTGTCATCAGAAAAGCTCTCAAAGAAGATAATCCTAAATCCTTCCCTTCGCCAGCACCCTACAATTAGATGCTGTTATATTCTGTATGTGCTTTTATCAGCTGTTACCCACTATATTGTTTCATAACATCCCTGTTTCCCAAAGAGCAAAATTCAAGAACTACGGAAGTGAAGTCTCCAGAGGAAATCTGGGGAAGTCTCCAAACTCCAGAGACTGGGTAGAACGTTTAGCTTTACGGTCACCTCCAGGCCAAAATGGTGTTTTGCCAACTGTCAATTCACCGACTAAATGCAGTTCATGTCATTTGGTTTTTAAGACATTAGAAAAGCATAGAAAAATAAAAGAACTCCTAGTACTCCTTGAGCCACCTCCAACTTCTAAGCTAGCTTCCTAAAAAGAGAAGATGAGTTTTGTGGAAATAGGAAACAGTGCTCAGCTGTCAGCAGGTGACTTTGAAACAAATGGTCTATAGACTGCAGAAACATCCTAATTATCCTTCACAATCACGCAACCAGCCTCTTCCGTTTGCCTAAATTTCTCATTATTGCAGCTTCCAGAAGTTAGCGAAGTAAGTGCATAAAAAGGAAACACAATTAAAGGAGAGAAAAGGAGGAAAGGAGCCAGTTTGAGATGGGTTTGGAATCAACAGGCTTTCTTCCAGAGGGCTGTGCCCATGCACATCTCCAAATCCTTAACTACCTAGGTGGTGATCCATTGTCCGTTTCCATCTGCCTGCAACTAATTCCAGATGCACGTCCATGAAAGATAGATATTAGGCCTTGCTTTCATCTGGCCCTGGCACCATCTGGCTGAGACAGGAATGATGCCAACGTTGAGAGTTCTCCTATTCTTGTCTTAAAAAAGAAAAAACACACAATGCAATCCAAACACACACCTGATGCACAGTCTATTTCCCACTTCCTTTCTTTCTGTTCCCCTCAGCATTTCTCCTCTGCGCATTCCTGGAAGTTAATCAAGTTGAAAACTGCAATCAATCACGCCTACCAGGGAAGCAAATACAGTTTAAGTTGGAAGTATTACAGACCTAGAAGAAAGTAACTAAACTGGATTTCATTTCATTATAACAATATTTAAATATAAGAGGTTCACCTTCATCCGGAATAAGTTTCATTTCTAAGTTTTAATTACAATTATGTTCCCCTTGTATTTCATTTAAAACAAACCAACAAATAACTAAGACCTTCAATGGTTATAGTCCCGACGCCGCAGGCAGTTGTAGCCTGCTTGGGCCCATTTCAAGTGGTTAAGCTGACCTTTTTCCATAGCCAATGCCATACCAGGAATTGAAGTGGTCACCACGTATGGCCACTTCTGATCCCTCTAATCCTGGTATCTGTTTCAACTGGGCCTCTGGCAGGAATCTAGGCAGAGGCTCGAATTCATGTCTTTGGCAGAAGCAGATCGCTACAGGTCGGTTTTGCAGCAGCACTCCCAAGCACTGCAGAACCCACATGAACAGACGCGATTGGTCCCTCTAAACCCTACACATTTATCCACGCGCTTGAATGACTGCAAGAAAAAAAGTTTACAGATCCAGTCCTGCTTCCACTGACGCCAATGAAAGTCTCTACTGACTTCAAATGTTCAAATTATAATACAGGCTGGCAAAGTTACAAATTATTGGGTCTTTTAAACAAAAAGGAAGAAGCATAGATTTAAAACTCATGATGATAAAGGATTCTTGCTAGAAAAGAAGCGTTAATGAGTTTGCTTTAAAATTAAAGTGATTCCAGATATTTATCACATATACATACAACCTACAGGTAATGCCATCTGTTAAAATTGCTATTCCAAAGCAAATTACAAGCCTTACTGCATGATTAAATCATTTCAAAACTTTACTTTTTCACCACTCCTTGCTAGGCCTAAAATAGAAAGCTGGCACTGGACATGCAGCCTTTTTCCCAGACAATATTTCTAGTTGGATACCAAATTCCAAAACTTTAAGGAATTCAGACAACAGTCACAGAAGTTTTGAATGCCTCAACTCCATCACATTCAAACACAGCTCAGATATTGCAGGGAATCAGCTGAAGTTCCTCAATTCAGGGACAACCAGTGCCAACCTAAGCCAGAAATGCAAAGCTCTTCACCTAACTGAGCCAGCTGCAAGAACTGGGTCCCTCACAACACAAGTATGGCACAAGGAAACTCAATTTCTTCTATGTGTTCCTTGTTCATTTTCTTTTGCCTCTGCAACTAGATGATCTTTGAGGTCCCTTCCAAACCTAACCATTCTATGATTCTATGAGTCTTATTAGGGTGACAATATCTCCTCCAGCTCTACTACTGGTAATTTACCCTGTGCAAGGTGCTTTTCTGCTGAGAACCTCTATCCTACCAAATGGCTCTTTGGTTTGTCCCTGCAGGGTCCAGCCTGTAGGTTTCATTGCTAGGATGCAATACACTGACCTTCTTCATGGCAGAGGTTGTTGATCACACCAGGCAATTTGCATACATACAAAAATGCAACAGTCTGATCAAGTGCACAGTGTAATATGTGCTAAAGTGTACAGTATAAACAGGTGCTAAAACATTCCAGAAAGATAGACAGTTTGGTTTAAAACCAGAAGATTTGTCAGTCCCTGTTAAAAGCAGAGGTGGCACAGTACAAAAGAGAAGCTGCTGTTCTTCACAGCTTCATTTAGAAGCCTGAGAGCCTCAAAAGTTAAGACTGCAAATATTTTAATACCTAAAGTGAAAATAATACGTCTTTCAGAGGCTCTGAGCGTTTTAAATTGTGGCTTAGGAATGTATCTATCCTCCCCTCAGCATACAGGGTAACACACCTCCCTGGAAAAGCATCATCGCATTGCAGTTTCGGGTGATCGGTACCAAAGTCTCTTCACTTCGTCACTTCCACCCTCACTCTGAAAAGGTTCGCACTATTCATCTACCAACTTGTTTTGGCCTCCACAAGTCAAATGCAAGTGACTGATTTTGTCCCTCATCTTTCTTTTTTTTTCCCCCCTTTGAAAGTGGAATTTATCAGTCTCTCTCACATCAGTCTACAGCATTTCCCATCTTACATTACAAAGATTTGCAGTTAAAGGGGAAAACGCTTTGCTTCTGAAAAACATGAAAAGGAACAAATATGTCTCTTGCCCAAAAATCCTAAAAATCCTACTTATATAAACAATGTCCCATTTCCAAAGCACAGAGATTTCTTAAGTTCAGCAAACAGACTGTCTGTGCTGCATTTACACAGAGCCACATTCATTCATCACTTTCAAGTCTAATTACCAAGTCATTTCCCTCTTGGCAACCTCTAATGGCCAGAAGAATTAGGTTTTACATGGTCAGGATACCAAGGGATAACAAATACCCATAACTCTCTGCAGCTGCGCGATTTGTAAAGCCTCTCAAGCTTTGTCCGGGCAAGGGATTACTGCGAGGCAAACTCTCCCCCCCATGTGCTGCTCTATCTGGACCAGTCCTGCGGGTCTCACTTCAGCACAGTCTCTCCTAAAAAAAGTCATAACAACATCTTTCAAAAGTAAAGAGAAAGAAAAGAAAGTCATAACATGCTTGTGGCCTCAAACACTAATTAGAACCACAGAGCAGTGGAAAAGGCTCCGTGCATCACAACGTTCCCCTCTCCTGGTGCACAACTGCTCCTTGCTGCATGTTAATCCGTGAAACATCAGTTTTGTTTGAAAGATGTCAAGTGGTAGATTGCTGGAGCTACTCCCATATGTGTAACTCACAGTGAAGGAGAATATATAACAAGAATGTCTAATAAATAAAACACTGTGGCACATCCGAATGCAGCTACAGTGTTTGCCACGGTGTAACGGCTTGTGCAGTGACAGAGACTCCACGACATGATGCGAAGGAGACATCAGAGAATGGTGCAAGCAAGAAAATGCCTAAGCTTTCTTGATCTACCTGTATTACAATTAATTACAAAAGTCTATTAGTTTGTATGTGCCTGCTGATGAGAAGGGATTGCTTAGTGATCTCTACAGAAGGCTGGGAACAAAACATTAGTGTTTTAAACCCACAAGCTTTAGTAAAATCTAAACAAGTAACAGTGGGTTAAGGAATACCTGGTAAAGTGCTTTGAAGAGTAAAAACATTAACCAATTACTCAACAGTATTTCACATCTGTATTTCAGATCTGAACTATACATAAAGCTACTCTCACAACTCAACAGTTTAGGCTTCTCTGTGTCTCTGGACATGTCCTGTTAGGATCAGGAGAGGTTATCTACTCAAGAGATTTGGGATGCAGAACATTCTGCACAAAGCCCCCAGAACCCTAACAAGGATTTAAACAGAGAGGAAAAACTTTTACAAAGCTGTATCACCAAGTGTTTTTCGCTGCCAAGGCTGAGAAAACCAATTCAACCAACAGAGGGAATAGGGAGACAATATAAACAGGTGTTTCCTTGAAAACTTCAGTATGGTTAGTAATAGTACAGGAAATGGATCTCCAGAGGCCACAAATCGTTAGCATCTCTAATGCATTTGCAAATTCCTACTGTGCAAAGTCAGCCTGTAAAAAAAGGCCATTTCTAATAAGTGCCTTGTCTGGTTTCCTACACCATTTAATTTCAGATGAATTTTATGAGAACTCTGCTACATATTTTACCTCCCATCTGGTTCAGATTTGACAATGAAATATTTGTGTGTCCCACCCTGTTCTTTTTAAAGCTCCAAAACCAGATGTCTCCAGCACAACATGACTGCAGCAGGTCATACCACATTCTTCAGCAAGCTGTGCCAGGCCTACAACCCCCCACAGACAGTTCCAGGTCAGGTAAAATTGGGTTGTTTACTCCCCAAAAGAATAAAGCAAGCAAACAAACAAACTCAACACCTCTAGGGCACCGTGTGAAAAGGCTGATTAAAACCTACTATGGCTTATTCTTCCAAAAGGTTTTACCTTGATGAAGTGGTGTTTCTGAAAGCTAAACACATTAAGAATTGCAGCAGGGGGAGATTTTTCCTGCCCCCCCTTCTATTGGCTTGATTCCAGCACACATTTTTGCAACTTCTCCATTGTGATAAGCAGGCAGGTGTTTCAGTGCGTACCACCGGGTGGCTAGTGCTTCTAGGAAGTTTACAATTTTCACAGTTGCATACATTGCATATGAGAAGGAAGCTGATGAAAACGCCTTCTATCAGATTTTGCATTTTCAACAGAAAACATGTTCATTTCTTAGCGGTTTCACAGGGCAGCTCTACGCTGCACATGATGCCACCTCCTACAACAATTTGTGTTGCAGAAATCTTTTATCCTTTCCTGCGGATACAAACGGCCCTTTCGCCATACAAAAGAATCTGTATGAGTGCCCAGGCAGCTTCTTTTCCAGAAAAATGATGAAGTTGTGATGTGCTTTTAAACTGGACAAATACTTTCTACAAGTGGTAGTATTCTATAAGAAGGTATCTCTCAAGACAGACCACTTACAGAGCCTGTCAAATCTTAAATGCTATACCAGCAACTAAAACCTGCTATAATCCTCCTTCAGACAAGTGCTAAACATCCCTGGGAATCATCACAAAGCAGGATAATAAAAAAACCAACATTGTTAGCTACTTGCACAATAATCCCTTTTTAATGTCACACATGAAAGGACATAAGCATTCCCAAATCTTTTCATGAAGCTTTTCCCAGTCTGGTGAAATGTTTAAAAGCAAGTGTAAATTCAGGCATATGAGTAGTCTCCTTGGAAATTTGTGTTATATATCATATGATCGTATTGTTTGCTTGATGTTATATTTTGCCAGTGCAACACCCTTGGGAAAAGAAAGTAGTTACTGGAAATAAATGCAAGCTAAAACCACTGAAAAGAGCCAAAGGGCATGAGAACCAGTAGAATCATTTCTGCTAATGAGATGAGAAAGGAGGAACTCCACCAGCTCACCTGTTTATGCCAAGTTAAATATGCTTGAGTAGAAAACAAATGCTATCCTTCTACATGTGGAATGAATATATTTAATGAAATAATTCTAGAAAGGTAATACACTTATGATTGCACAATGTAAGAGTAATTAATCAGAAAATCATGTCTGTGATTTCTGTAAGAGGATTACTTACTTTCCCCTTTCAACTGCCAAGGCGTCTATTTCATCAAAGAAAAGAATGGAAGGAGACACCGCTCTGGCTTTCCTAAAGATCTAGAAAAACAAGAATGAAACATTCGGTGTTAAGGGACAGAAAATTTTTTACAGAATGCTATCACCCCCTGCACACCTCAGAGTGAGCAGCGCTACAGAGCATCACAGAACAGACACAAGCCTTATAGTTTTTTTTTTTTAAAAAACACACAACAAACAGACCTTTTAGCAGTTATTCATGATACTGCGTGATGCAAGTGTATAGGGAAAGCTGCTGCCAGACTCCGAATTTGACTTGCATCACTAGGCCAATACAGGAGGAAGTTAAACAATACAAAATATTCCTTCTGCTTTTTATTTATTTATTTTTTTAAAACTTAAGCCAGGAGGCTTTTTGGAAAGTTTAAAGGTAACCTTATAAGCAGAGAAGAATTTGAATGCCAAGAAAGCTTAACATATAACATAATGTATAGCTTCCCCTTTCTCACCTCTCTCACTGCTCGTTCAGATTCACCAACATATTTATTCATCAGCTCAGGTCCCTAAAAATGTAAAAAAAAAGTTTAAAAAGTACATTACATTGACATACAAAATGACTGCGAAAATCTGCTGCTGCTACATGACTGATGCTCTGTTACAAAGAATTTTGACAATTTGTCACTTGCAAGTCCTATTTGTGCTTTTTTTGGACTTAGCTGCTACCTGTACCAAGCCTTCCTCCACTTGTTAGAATCATAGAATAGGATGGGTTGGAAGGGATCTCAAAGATCATCTAGTTCCAAGCCCCCTGCCATGGGCAGGGACACCCTCCACTACACCAGGTTCCTCAACGCCTCATCCAACCTGGCCCTAAACACTTCCAGTGTTCCAAGTGCTACCTGTTGTAGCACTGTGCATGCATGTAACTACACATGTAGTTTAGTCCTCTCATCATACCACTTTCCTAGTACTTTCATGAGGAACAGAATCAACCAAAAACACTGTGGGGTTCTTAAAAACTGTTGGCTCAACAACAGCAACAAGGGGGCTGCAAATCAGCCAAAAAGATGAATTACAGAAAAGCATTTACTTGTGCTCTCAACAAGAATCCTGTACAGCCATGCACCAAAACAGGGACTTAAACCAGTGTTTAACAGCACTTCTTTGAACCTGGCAGTTTGCAGGTCCTGAACAAAAAAGCTGCCGTAGCAGCACACCTGAAACCCATCCATGAGGCACTCCATCCCCAGCAAGAAAGCTGTTCAGTGTCTTAGCTCATTCGCATTCCTCCTCCCCTCTGCCAAGACTGCCAAGCACGATTATTAGTGCCAGCTGCTGTGATGCCTGTTTATACTCACAGTCTTGTCCACTAGGAACAGACCAGAGACCACAAGGTCAACGTTCAAGTCTTGAACAAGTACTTACAATTATAAAAATTAAAACAACGGAGAAGTCTCAGAGCATTTTCTGTTCTGCTACACCCTGTAGAATAGGCTGCTTAAATAGTGCTTCCTAATGGAACTAGGCTCTCGTGGGATTGGTAACGACTCATTGACTGCAGCCTGGCTTGAATTAACATTGACCTGCAGCCACAGCCAACGATTATCCACTGCCTTGAGCGAAAAGAGCCAGCGGGTACAATCTATTTTCCAGGGAACAGGTGTCCTCGCAATTTCACTAGCGGAAACGACATCCTTCTTCACAGTCAGAAAACTGAACAACCTTTCCATGCTTCACAGCTGTGACTACATTCAGGTAACCCTCAGCTCAGAGCAGTAGAGCAGCTTTAAACAGCAGGTTTGCTAGAATTAAGAATGTGTGGCAGACACACACTTATACATTGGCAGTGACAGAGCTTCTGCTACAACCCTTCTTTCAATGGGACCATCTGGACTTTGTACCCAGAACCGTAGAATACAGACTCATCACTCTTAAAACGCAGCACGCTGCTTTTTGGGGTCTCCACGCTCATTTTCAGTCTTGCAGTAACGGTTAATGCACTGACTTTATCTTGACACTAGCACCATTGGAAAGTACCTGCACGTATGTATGGAGAAGAGCGTATACTCTAAAGAGAGAAGCACGGGATATCTGACACAGCATCCAGGCTATGTGGCTATATTTATGTATTTATTTTCAAAGAGTTGATCATTATCTGAAGGACCAGCTGAGATACAGCAGTAGCCAGATCTGGCGTACCACAGAGGTAAAAGCAATCATATAAGGATTGGAAGAGCATCGTGTGCCTTGTTCATAGGAAATGTAAATGATCCAGTTAGCAAAGCTTCCTTTCAGCAACATCCTCCCTTAAAGCAACTGCAGTAGCTAAAGTTAAAGCGTCACCTGCAGGCTTTCGACAACTTCAGAATCTGAGTCTGTTGGATACTTGCGTGGAAACAGAATTATTCATCAACATAACCGATGAAGAAAACAGGAAAGACACAGAGAAGGAAAAAACAAGGTAAGAGAGAGAAACACAAAGCCTTTTCCTACTATTCACTGTGGACACCAAACATGACGAGTGTGCAGCAGTTTGTGCAGAACAGGCTGGCAGCTCAAAGAGACAGCATCCAGCTGCTCTGGGCCCCTGCCATCCATCACACTCAGTGCAGATGAGAAATCCGATAGCATGATCCTAACAAATCCTTAGGGAACGAGAGCAAAGTCTTCTCTTTCTGTCTCGCTTTCTGTTAAACTGAGCTGATACACTGGGAAACCTCTGCAGATTCTACCCACAATTACAGACTTCTTTCACTGACTTGTTCTTGGAGCCTGTGGACCTTCTCTTTCATGCCCTTATTCTCATAAGTAATCTTCATTCACATCAGTATTCTCATGGAAAGCAACATCATATACATCAGTGCCAATAGCGTACTCCTCTAGTATGACACAACATCAAATAGCCTGACATTTTCTTTTCTTTTGTCTCAGCAAAAAAATACTTAAAACCAAAACTACTCTCTTTGAGCTTTAAGGTACAATATAATTTTAGAGGCTTCGAGTTTTATTTTTAATTAAGCATTAAAATATGACCAAGGCAACATCAAAGCAATAAATACTGTTTAAAATGTTTCCAACGAGAATTATTTTGAATGCATGGTTTTGCAGTAAGCTTTGACACGAAGTTTTTCTCCGTTTTTGCCTTCATTAAGCAGCAACTCCGGGTGAAAGCCCACTAAGTATTAATGACCTGCGTCTCTTCATGGGAATTTTCATGAAAATGGATTTAGAATCATGGAATGGTTTGGGTTGGAAGGGACCTCAAAGATCATCTAGTTCCAACCCCCCTGCCATGGGCAGGGACACCCTCCACTACACCAGGTTGCCCAAAACCTCATCCAACCTGGCCTTGAACATTTGAAGGTCTTCTAGTTCACCATTCATGAGCGATACCAAAACTGCCGTTCAGAATCATGGGTTTTATTGCGAGCAGCTTGGAACTTTTATTATACATGGCAATAAAGGAAAAGACTCCGAAGTAAAAGAAAGCATGCACAGAAGAGGAGGAATTGGTATACATTTCATCTCATGCAAACACTTAAAACCACAACACAAAAACTAGACATGTTCAAAGAATCTGGGCATAGCAACTGAATTGCGTTAGCTCTGGTCCCACCTGAGCTGAACCTGTGCCCTACCCTGTCTGCAAACGGGCTGTCCTTTGGCTGAGGTTGATACGAGGTCTTCCAAAAGATACCTCTGTGTGACAAGCAGTCTACAAGCCATCACAGAGTCACCTGATGACAGCTGACAGTTTCCAGTTTTCACAAAGCTCACCTTCTCTTTTTAGGAAGTTTGCTTTGAAGTTGGAGGCCACTCAAGAAATACCAGGAGGGTTTTTTTATTTATTTTTCAGTGCTTTTCTAATGCTTTAAAAAAATCAAATGACATGAGCCTGACTTAGTCAGCAATTCGACATTTGTTGAAACATCATTTTTGGCCCAGAGGGAAGCATAATGATTCCTTTAAAAGCTGTTTACAGCTGTTGATATACTGACCAAGAGGTGCTAGCAACAATCGGTCCACTGTAACGATGCATAGCTGTGTTCCCTTCTGCAACAAGCCATCTCCATATGAAGGGATGTGAAGAAAGGAACATGACTTGTTATCTCTGGTCATTTGCACAGGGACTCCAAATCTAGCAAAAGATTTAGAGCAGGAAACTGGCAGAAATAGTTGCAGATGAGCCGTGCACATAAGCACACTGTTTGTGAGCTACAATCCAGGCTAACCGTATAAAATCTGCCAATTCAGGCCCACTGTGTACTGCTGAGTTTTGTTTATTCAGCTTCAAAGTAGAGATAGTTTCCAGGTATGCTCTGCTTAAAGACTATCCCATCCTCGTTTACAAGATACATTCCCCTTGTATCACGAAATCTTCCACTTGTTTATGGTCTGGATTGGGTGTGGATTTTTCTCTCTGTTGATTTTTAAATTAAAAAAGCAAGGAAAAAAGACAATTCCTTACATATGTTCAGAATAAGCTCTTGAAAGATTAACTGCACAAAAGATAAAGCCCCTGTATACAGGCTGCAACATGAGATAAGCTTATGTGCACATAGTTATGACAGAAGTTCTCAAAGTGTTTTTAAACTGCAAGAACAACATCTGGTATCCCCGAAGTTAAAGAGTATCAGTAATTTTTCTAAGCAGTGCTTAAAACCACTTGCAGATTTTTCTCCACCTAAAAACACTGGGGTAGCGACGTTCAACTGATAAGAAATTTAGTCAGTGACTTCCCTCTATAAATAATTTTTTTACTATTTTGACAATCAGGTAGAATCATAGAATGGTTAGGGCTGGAAGGGACCTTCAAAGGTCATCTAGTCCAACCCCCCTGCAAGGAACAGGGATATAGGTAAGTTATGTACTTAAGCTTGTTGAGCCAGATGGACACTGCTCCAGATTTCTCCAGCATACAGCTCTGTCTACTCTCTTCAAAAATCCTGCCATAATCTCACATGCAGGTTCTGGGCCCTAACACAGACACACTAAACTATGTTAGCAGTAGAGTACAAGTCATTTTTTAAAAATCCAATGGATTAGAGAATCTACATTACATCCTACAAATTATGATACATACTGCACAATTCTTTCTTTGTCATGTTCAAAGTAGAAATGATCAGACCCTAAAATATCAGTTTAATTAATATTTAATTTCAGATGAAGTATCTAGAAACTGAGCTCTGCGTTGTGAATCTCAAAAAGAAAGAAAGAAAAAAGGGAGTGCCAAAATCAGTCTTCAACTGTTCACAATGTGTACCAAGGGCAGTGTTCATTGCCCACACTCAGACATCTGCATCCGAGATAAACATTCACACTAATTTGGACAGACCAAAACGTCTACCTCACAGATGCAATGCACCTCACTCTGAAGTGCCAATTTCTCATCAGTCTGCAGGAGGAGCGTAGACAGCCAGCTCAGAGGAGCAAAGCTTGATCCCATCCCTACCAGTACCTCTTTCATGGAGTTAAAACCAGCGTTTTGGCTTCCTTTTTCTTTATTTATTTTTTATTCTTTCCAGTTCCATGACAATGCAGGTGAGATGCTCTACTATAACAACATCAACTGATTTGGAAGAGACTCAGAAATTAGTTACTTAGCCTTTCGATACTGTAACCTCAACTGCAAAACGCTATCCCATCCTTAACACTGTCCAACCAAAGAAACACACAACTCAGGCTGGCTGCAGGAAAGAGAGTTAACAAGATAAACAGTGAGACTTCCTTTATTTTAACAGCAAGGCTATTTCTAATGCAAAGGTTGGACATGTGTGATCTGGTAATTGGTTACACTACAAAGAAAAATATTTGCTCAGAAAACGCATTATATTTGCTTGTTAAGAATAAAGCCTACTACTCTTTCAATACTGTTTAACGATTTGATCTGCATCACTCCCAGCTTCTCAGCAGATGTAAACTCCAGGCTGAGCACCGTGCACCATTCTAATCGCTTCCTCTCCCTCTGTCCTGCATTCCAGACGACCTTAAAAACCTGTTGGTACTTGTCTGGTGTTTTAAAAACTTCAACAGGTGCTTGTGGGCTCCAAAGTATCTAAGACAGTAGGCTGGCAAAAAAATAGTCATCCTCGATCCTTGCAGTGAAGTTGCTAAAAGCAGCATACTCAAACTGTGAAGGCAAATATAAAATCCATCTTTCTTTATTGGCATGTCTCAGAATCCACCTGTTCGCCGTTTGCCTCGACTAGCAAACTTCAATGACAATCTTTTGAGGCTTCTTTGCACAATACAGAAGCCAGTACTTGTAATGTGGAGCAAACTGACTGGAAACATTGAATTAAATTCACTGCATGCACCAGTGCCTTCAGGGAGGGCCCTCTCCAGCGCTCAGGCTTGGCTGCTACTCAAATTTACCAGGATTTTGCACGCTTACTAAGTGCTCCACCAGCACAGGCACAACAGTATCAAGTCGGAGGTGAAATTCTATCATGACAGATTTGAAGCAGATCTAAAAGTAAACCATCCTGCTTCCCTGCTCCATCCACAGAGAAATCCCTTTTCAAGTCATTCCTGTTCAGCACGGATTTTCAGCACCCGTTCCTGTTCACTACTACTTCCAGCTACAGGCTAAAATGCTGCCATTCGCTACTCCGTCTAGGACCAGGCTTGGCACCATCAGGGCAGTATCCACATGGGACCAAAAATCATACAGCAAGGTGACACAGTACTAGCCATCCGCGCTGCTAACTATATTCAGCTACTGACACTTCACCCCTCCAGCAACATGATTCCACGATTGCTGACAAGCCCTTGGGAAGTTTAAGAGAAAGAGAAACTAAGTGCTGATAAAAATTAATCTTGCAAAGTAACTCAGAAGGGACACGGAGATGGGATTATCTTTGAATCATCTTCTGCCTGCACGTTCACTTTTGGGAAGCTTATGGTAAGAACGGATGAATGCCTTATTTTACTTTTACTTGAGTAAAACACGCAGATAGCTTCAGGATTAAAAGAGTCCATTAAAGTATCTCAAATTGCTATCCCTTATAAAAAATGTTATAGAAATTCTTCAAATGCAGTTAGTTTCCCTACCTGCTAATTAACTAACAAGTTACTGAAAATGTGTTAGCATGGATCTTTTTGGAAGTTTTATCAAACGTTAGCCAGAGTTTCTCATAAAACTACAACACCTCTTTATTTTTCCTCTTAAATGTTTTGCTTAGCTAGTTACAGGCACGAAGCTTTCCTCTTTCATGCTTCTGCTCACTGAAATCCCCATCAAAAGGCTAAACTATCTCCCCAAAATTCAGTGACAGCTCTTCACAAAGCAAAGCAGTCGGCCTTTCCAAGCCTCATTAATCTGTTCGAGCTGCCACAGCCAAGAGCTGAAGGGAAAAGCAGAGGAAACTTCAACTGGAAAATATTTTGACGTAATTGACCCAGACGACAAACTAAGCTTAAGCACATGTCAAGCACGGGGAGTGGTACAAAAAGCATCCACAGGGTGATACAGGAAGTCAAATCAAGCCAAGGTGAAGTCAGAGCTCTGAGAACAGTGTATATTTTTGTAATCACTGTGAGCTGAAAAAAGAAAAGATTTCTTCAGCCCAAGCTCTTAAGAAACAGCAAATAAAGTGTCAGGAGTATTTTCTAACTTTTTTTTTCCCCCTCACCATAGCTGGAGCTCATAACCAATGCAAATAATATTATAGAGCAGTCTAGTACCGTTGGTTTGCTCGGTGTTAACATCCTTAAATACTATTTACTGCCATGGGTGGGTTTGGGGTGGTTTTTTAAATACTGTTTCACAACATTTACAGTGTCTCACTTAGCGGAATTCCAAGGGGTTTAAATTTTGAGCATTTAAATTTTCTGAAAATTTAAGCTACTTTTTGTCAATATCACCAAGTTTTCGCCTTAGTTTGGATTATAAATAGACAAGTATTAAAAAGCAGTAAGAGGAAAAACGATGCTTCCAAAACCATCGCAAGCATATAGAAGTTACATAATTTTTCTTGTTATTTATTTTATAAACTCAGGTAATCTACCTGATGGACAGAAAACAGAACTCAAAGTCCCCTGTTAATATAACCCTGAGCAAAAGCCTCCTGAAATTAGCAGAAAGTCTCCTTCTGGTTTTAGCAGGCTGAGTAAGTAGAAGGTAGCACAATGCAGGATACCATCAACAACATACAACCCCTCTAGCACACAGCACCCTGGTCCTATGAACAACTCAAGGGGCAAAAGGCTTTTGCAATCCCCACAGCCCTTACGGGACTGTCAGCTAAGGAACACGTTGTAACTGGGTGATGGAGTTTATCTGGGTAGGTATCAGCCTGACAACACAAGAGCCAACTTCAGTGCTCATTTTGAAATAGGTTAAAACCAAAAAAGCACAACCATTTTCTTATTTGATAGTAAAGTTAATTACCTAGAGACCACAATAATGAGACAAAAAACAAAATAAATCCAGAGATTCTCTGCAAGTTGCTTACCAGAAAAGCAACAAAGAATCTAAGAAGAAAAGTAGTATTCATTAGACTCTTAGCACAACACAACGATACAGGATTTCATAAAAATAAAATCAAAAAAATACAAATATTCCAAGAGGGTAGTCATAGCAAATCTAAATAAACTAAGCCACAAGACAAATGCAGATATAATTATCTATGCTATAAAGCAAGATATGGAAGTTCCCTCCAAAAATATTGTTACAATATCACCTTAAAATCTTAGTGGTCCAATCAACATATATCTCAAAAAAGAAGCCAGCCAAAGCTGACCCTAAGTGCAAGAACTGTCAAAACAGTACAGAGAGATACCCACCACATAAACAGACAAAAGAGGGGAAAAAAAGCCCACAGAAATAACACGGTGTCAAAGGGTTTCATTTCCTTCATGTTCAATTTTAGAAAGCTAGATGACATCTAAAGCAAAAATGTCACAGAGAGAGTTGTATATAACAGAAAGGTGTCATCAGCCTGGCAGAAGCTGAAACTTATATCCCCCATGCTATTAATATTTATAGGTCCAATACGTGTATACAATTTTATTTTCCTGTTAGTAAAAGAATGCATAAAATACACTTCAGAAGAAAACTACAAGCTTTGGGGTGAGCACAAAAGGAGTGTGAAGGAGTACAAAAGTGCATAGAAGGCTGACTGAAATAATAATTCAGCCAGATCAAAAACCACTGATAAATCAAGACTGATGTTCAATCCTGAAGAATGAAAAAAATTATCTTAATTCCTTTACACAGTCTTATACTCGCTTGTATCCATGACCGCAAAACACGAAAAACTCTTGAATAAGTTGAGAACAATTCCGTTGTCTTTTTGTAACAGAGGTTTAGGAGATGACCACTAAAACCATTAAAAGCTTCAATGCTTCAAGAGATTTAGAAAATGTGATGATGGGAGGGAACAGGAAAAGCCATCTCCCCTGGAAAGTAGCTGGCAACCTCCTCTCCAGTAAATTTAGCAGATATATTGTATTAAAGACAAAGAAAGTCAAGTGAAAGAATAAAAATAAGCAATTCCCCTTAGGAATTATATGCAAGATTTCTTTGTAAAACAAACCAACCAACCAACTGCTTTTCTCTGGAAAAGCAAAAGGTCACCAATCTTGGTGAAAATACTGCTATAAAAAGTTTTGGCCAAATATCAAAGAGCATGTTTACAAAAGGGCCACATTCATTGTACCACTAACCATTCAAACCTCACAATAGATTTCAGGAGAGGACAGGATGCAACGACAAACATTTTTTTCAGCTCCGCTGCCCAGAAACTACATCTGGACTCTGTCCATCTTCCAAACCTCGTTAGAGACCAGTCAGGCACAGGCTGGAGACTGCGCCGATTTGACCATGCCTCATATAGCATCATGACAACCAGCCGTGCCTGAGACACATGGAAACGTCACATTTTAACCGATCACATGTAACCCAGCTGAAGTACCTCATTTAACAGAGTCAGCTGTCCAAACTGCACAGACACATCTGGACAAACAGTGCAAAGCCTTCCCGGAGCCAGGCTGGGACAGGGGTGATACCTGTTGCACTCGAGCAGGACAGCCAACTTAGACACGCAGAGTACGTTCAGCACTGCCCAAGAGAGCTGGACTCACTGTGCCCAGGTATCTCAGATGCAGCGTGCAGACATAATAGGTCCATCTCCCAAAAGTCACTGGACCAAGTAAGCACTGCATGTAACGTATCCGATTTCCTCTCAGGTTTCGGACACAGAGGAGAGATGGCATCCAGCAGCAGGCTCCCACAGCCAGAGCTATGCCTCCAGTCTGCGGTCTGTTCTCGAGATGGAGCCAAGAACCTGAGCCACCTGAACTATACTGAAAGAGTACATGTATCCTACAGGCTGTACAGCAGACGCTTTTCATCAAAATTACTTATTTGGGGCAGGAGAGACTGGAAGGAAAATGCAAGTCTGAAAAGTAAATTATCAAGAAACACACTTCCATTTCAAAAAGCCTGGTATCAGTTCCAGGGACAGATATTTGAGACATAGCGTAGAAAACGGGAAAATTAATAGGACTATAAGCAAGAAAAGAAAAAACCCTTCTCTTGAAAAACAAAACAAACCAAAAAACCACATATTCATCTATTTGGATTTATTGCAGGAACACATGCAGTGGAAATTAATTCATGCCTGTTGTGCTTTAAGAAGTGCTACAGACAACGATGTTTAACACATTTAGTACATGATGGATGTCGCCTTTTCTGTCCAGGAAGCAAATGTGAAGTTAGAGAAAGTGGGCTATGTTCCCCTCCTGGAGTTGACGTATCCAAGGCTGGACATGCTCCAGAGATGTGCTTCTTGAAACATCTGTACATTGAATATTCAACCAGTTCCGGGCCAAGGGATTTAAACCAACAGGGAATAACAGGCAGTTTCCCCAAGCCAGCCACTTCTGCTGCAGCTTGTCAATGACAGGGGCTGTGCACTGCCAGAACTCTGCTGTCAAAAATACTGCATTACTGTACAAAAGCATTTCGTATCAGAGCACCTTCGGATACCTCCTATTCAGCATGAGCCACCTTTTACTTTTGGACAATGAACTGCATCAGTGAAAGTGTCTGATGTAGCTTTTACTGATGAATACAGGACAGCGACAATGCTCATTTTTAACTGTTGGTTTTGAGTTTGTTTTTTTTTTTTTTTTCCCCCTCAGACTCCTACCTTTTTTCCCCACCCTCTCAGGCATCAGTGCTTCAGGCAAGACAAAGAGGAATGTTTTCTTTTAAGCAGTGCAGGAGGAAAAGGTTACCTTGTTTACCAGTAACTCTGGAGTACAAAGAACTACTTTGTCTTTATGGAAGAGGCAGTAAAGGTAGTGTTTCTGAAGGGCTGAGGTTTCCAAGGCTGCTCTTGTTGAAGTGACCGTGACCCAGAGACCCATCTGCAATACCAGGAAGCACAGGCAACGAAGGGCTGCTGGCTTCAGGGTCAGCGTGACTGCCTCTGCTCCCAGAGAGGACAGGATCCAGAGCTACGGCTACAGTGAGCCTCTGAAAGGACAGGCAGAAGAGGAAGCCGTGTAGAAACTAACACCACAAAAGGCTTTGTGAGTAAAGAGGCGGTCAACAGACAAGAGTACGTGATCCTACTGCTGAGGAGATGGTACTTTAAAAATACTTAAACAAATGTTTTTTCTTGCACTTCATTAACATTCTGACACAGCTGCAAGACTAACCCATGTGGAATCACTCTGCTATCTTTTTTTCTTCCCATGAGCTGACGCTCAGTATGATTATTAAATAATGTCCATTCATGCGTTTTCCATACAACCCAGAGTAATCAATTACCCTGATTCATAGGCAATGAAATCCAAAGTTTTTCTATACTTATAGTGTTTCTAATCCTGAGAGAATATGCCACTCATCTAAGAGTACTCCAGATATAACTAATTCTGCAAACTTTCTAAAAACTGATGAAGAACAACTGTTTCCTCTGTAAAAAGGCAAATAAGGCAAGAAAAATCTGTAATGAAACATGAAGAGTAAGATAAGGAAAGTGACTTTGCTGAGGAATGAAAAGGAATGTAAGAGATGAGATGATAGTATTTCCACACAAGCAAGTAATCATTACAGTAAAAAGAGCTACCTACTATCAAGAGTTGCTTTAAGAATTTGTGTCCATTTTTAAAAAAATTTTAAATCATATCAGTAATTAAGATGTCACTACACAGCTTACCCATCCATCCAACATATAATTTCTGTGCTGTGATAAAATAAATAATTTTTATAAAAGCATACAAGAAAGCACTAGTCCTTTTCAAAAGAAAACACAAATATTACTTGATATTTACAAGGTGTTTGCTGTAGTCCATAGAATGATCAGAAACACTAAGCCACAGGTTTCTAGCACTGGAAATTGGTAAAACATCAACAGGAGTTAAGAAACATTAACACAGGAGTTAAGAAAATGTAAGACTAAACGGCCCACCTTCACTGCCAAGAAGTTGAGGCCACTTTCATGAGCCAAAGCTTTTGCTATCATTGTTTTCGAGCACCCAGGAGGTCCGTAAAGCAGCACACCTTTAGGAGGCTGAATCCCCATTCGGATGAAGGAGTCGGGATGTTTGAGAGGCCACTCAACTGCCTGCTTCAATTTCAGCTTGACATCTTCTAGTCCTCCTATGTCTGACCAAGATACCTGCAAAGCAGAAAATTTTGCTCAATTCAGATAACCAAGTAAAACTATTGAAAAAGAAAACAAAACAAAAACGCTGTGTAGAATGCATACTGGTAATTTCATGAAGTTGTTTTTAACAAGTCACTTGTTCAAAAAACCTTTTTCTCAACAAGAAGAAATTTTTCTCAACGAGAAGAAATTATTTTTCTCAACAAAGTCGCACAAAGTAAGTGAGATTAGACTCACTTTTGTGCTGGTGGATGTAGATAAAATATTTTGTTTCTACTTTGAAGGTCAATAACAAAATATAGAAAAATAACAATAAAATGACAGCATGATCATACAGGCAGCAACACCTTGCATGATCACTACCAAAGTCACAACTTGGTTCTCTTGGGTTTTTTTAATGTGATACTGATGCAGAACTTGTAAATTACTTTGACGCCTTCCCTGAAGGAAAGGACTGTCTGAGCTTAAGCTGGTTTTACTTATAGCTGCAGAATAAGGCCCTGATCCCAGCTGCATAATCCCACTAAGATGAACAGGACTGAGTGTTACAAGTTTTCGAGGTTCCTCCACTTGCCAACACTATCACTCCCACACAGGACTTGGGCACTAGAGATCTGACTAGAAGCTTAAAAACAAGCAATCCTCCAAACAGACAAGTACCGACAGAAAAGAAAAACCACACACTAAAAAAGCAACACTCAAACCCAAAACTGCAGTTAAATTTGCTCTGCTGAAGACACAGACAAGCTTGTCAGGCATACATCAGGACAGAACTAATACATCCTACCCAAAACAGAAGACAGATATAAAGCCTGCTACACCTCTCCCTGCATTGCTGTCAACAAGCCTGAGACTGCTCCGCACATTCCCCGGTCTGTTCTTCGTCCTGTCACCATCCATTCCCATCCACTTCAAATATTAAACATGTCAAGACGCACCTAAATCAAATGATCTTCTGCCTTAAAACACTCTTCCGAAAATTTACTAGACATAAATCACCCTTCAGCTCTGGAAAGTCAGCTACACCTAAAAGGCAGGCAGAGCATTATTAATGAGAGGCAACATATTGCCTTTCTCCTGACTTGAAAACTGGGGTCACTCCTGGCTCGTCCCTATTGCTGTTTTCCTGATACCAGTACTCAAGGTGGAAACCAAAAGTAGAAAGTCCCCGAAAGAGGCAATTCAGTCTACTACTGCAGTGGAAGAAAAAGCACTTTTGTTTGAGTCCAAGCAAACTGCAAACCAAATGAAACTTCCCCTTGTCAGTCTTTGACATAAAAGAAAATTACAAAGCAGAGAGCAAACACCAAAGATCAATACGCATGGGTCAACCCCTCAGAAATATTCTGAGTTTAAAGGCTAACTGGAAGGTGAAGAGCAGCCAATCTGCTGCCTGCAGAACATCCTCTCTCTCACAGCAGGAATATCATAGAATCATAGAATGGTTAGGGCTGGAAGGGACCTTCAAAGGTCATCTAGTCCAACCCCCCTGCAAGGAACAGGGATATCTCCAACTAGATCAGGTTGCTCAGGGCCTCGTCCAACTCGGCCTTGAACGTCTCCAGGGATGGAGCATCCACCACCTCTCTGGGCAACCTGTTCCAGTGTTCTACAACTCTCATGGTAAAAAATTTTTTCCTAATATCCAACCTGAATCTACCTCCCTCTATTTTAAAACCATTACCCCTTGTCCTATCACAACAGGCCCTCCTGAACAGCCTCTCCCCATCTTTCTTGTAGGCCCCCTTGAGGTACTGGAAGACCGCTATAAGGTCACCCCGGAGCCTCCTCTTCTCCAGGCTGAGCAGCCCCAACTCTTTCAGCCTGTCCTCATAGGAAAGGTGCTCCAGCCCTCTTATCTTCGTGGCCCTCCTCTGGACCCTCTCCAGCTGGTCTATGTCCTTCTTATGTTGGGGGCTCCAGAACTGGACGCAGTACTCCAGGTGAGGTCTCAATATGTTACAGGAACCCTAGAAAAAAGCACAACTCTTTCTTTTTCTTAGTGACCAGCAGCTTCTGCTTCTTAAATAATTACTTTATAAGCCTGCGGAAGTATGAAATATGCAGAGTTGATCACCACTGACTACTAAGAAGGATCTGTGGGCAGAGGGATCTGCCAAAGGCAGGATTCCCTTATGGAAAAAAGAAAAAAAAAAAAAGAAAAACAGGAAAGAAACCCGAATTCAGTAAAGGTCAGAGCAAAGTGAAGGCTGAGTCAGAGTACCCCAGTAGCAGGGGAGGAGAGAATTTTAGCAGGGGCATTACCAAAGCAGCATGTCACTTCTGGTAACTTGTAAGCCAGCTTTTGCAACCTGCCAATATTCCCTCTCCAAGTGCTGCTTCACACCACAAGCAAGATTAACTGCACAAGTCGGATTAAAGGAATGGTAGCAAACAGATGAAAACGGGCTGTGCACGAGTCTCTAGTCTAGAAATGAAAGTGTTTGTATGAATTCAACAAAACAGTAAAGGGAGAAACTCCACAACAAATCTTGGCGTTTTTAACCAACTTTTTCTTAGGGAAGAAGACATAGAACATAAGCTTGTTCTCATTTTTCGGTATCAATCCTTAGTAATATCTGGTAAAGCATAGACTAGTCATTCCTATCATCATGTCTTTCAATGATTTTGACAAATATGAAAAAGAATGCCTTAAAATTAACTAAGCCATCAGGAATTCCCTATACTTTGCGCAACAGAATGTGAAATCCATTAGCGGTACTTTGCACACGTACAAAAAGTCAGGGAGAAAACACCCAAGTGTTATTTTTACCCTCTCACAAACACTCGGACTATTGCATGTGTTTTCTGAGGCATCATTCAAGTGATTTTTCAGCCCCATGACATGCCATTTAACACCCACACAAGCAATAGAACTGTACAGAAAAGGTGAAGTAGGGCCACCTACATGAAGGTTGTTTTCAGTAATCAGGAGACTTATTCTAATTTTGTTTACATTTAAAATCAGGAAGAGGAGGAACGGGAGACAACTGGGTCAGGACATACAAACAGGGCCACTAAATGTGAGCTTGGCCGTTATGAGTTAAAAAAATAGTTAACCAGTCAGAAATTCAGTTAACTTATTTAGAATTTCTATAATACAAGGTATGGAATTCAAGCAGCAATGGTATTAAAAGCAAGAATAGCTAACAAAACGCTACCTTCACATTCTGGTCAAGGCCTAAACAAAACTTTTTTTTTTTTTTCCTCATTTCAAAAGGATAGAGGTAAGTGTGGGGGGAAACAAAATACAAACAACCAAAAAACAAACAGTCCAGCAACAATAAAACACTCAAAAGAATCCTATTAGATTCATATAAGCTTGGAAGAACTAGGTGGATTGTTTGTACACACAAATCCTTAGTAACTTCCCAACTGCAATTAACCCAGGTTCTAGAGCACACATGAGGACAGCCAGCTCCACTTTTACCTGCACATGAACTCAAAAGAAAGGTCTTGCAGCATCAGCAATGAAGTGTGATACTCCGTCACTGTGGAAATGGTTTTAAAGAGTAGCCTTGGGGCTGAGCTTACACGCACAGAGACGGTGCTCTGCTACAGTGTGAGACACCAAGATTTCATTACTGCCCCAATCTTGAGCTCTCCCCAGGTCAACAGAGCTCAGAATACGATGCACAGCAGCAACTCCCCAGAGGCTGCTAAGCAGCAGCAATAAAGAAATAAAGCAGACATGCAAAGGATGTCTCATCCAGAACCTTTTGGCTGCAAAGACACAAATCTGAGTGTTGAATTACAGTAAAGGGAGTGAAACAGGCAAGTGAAACCCATAGCACTCAACAAAAATTTCCGAAAGACCCACAGGAGAGGGAGGAATGGCAACTATAGTGCAACTCTCCAAAGAGCCGAAGTATAAACTTCCTGATTTATAATGTGTATCCCCTCTCTCCTAAATCCCTGCTGCAGAAAAAGCAGCCTTCTAAAAAGGTTGTGACACACAGCAAAGTTCAAGAAACGTTCTGTAAAAACAGAAAACAAGATGCCACGCGGAACCAGGCAGGTAAGTATTTTGTGTTTGCTTTGGTCACAGCCAACACGCATGGCAATCCAGGCACACGTGGAAAGACAAAGGAACACAGAAAGGAGGAACACAAAAAAAAAAGCACATGGTGGCACCTCCATCTCCAACAGCTCCTCCTGCACACAAGCTCACTTTGTCTTCCACCCCAAACTCTCTTTGTTTTGGCAGTTTTCCCCACCAGTAATTTTGAATATGCTTGGAATAAGAAAAGACCTCAAGAGCTTAACAACAAAAACCCTAATAACTAACTTCTCATAAAGCACTTCTCAGAAGCAGACTGCAAAGCATTCTATAAAGGTTATCAAATTTCCTCAGACAACCAAGAAGTGACTAGCTTGAGGCCACCCAAACAAGTCACTTCTGATATATCCCCTTGTTCCTTAGCTACTACCCCAGGTATACATAAAACAAGAGTTTTTTCCAGGTTTTAAGTAAGATAAAAGACTACGACAGAACAACTTAGCCTAGCAGCCTTCTAAACAGCCACTACTCAATTCTAGGACCTAAAAGGCAAAGACAGATTTGAAAACTAAATTTTATTTACAGTCTACTCAAAATTCCGCAGACTTCAGAGAACCAGCTCTATGTTGACGAAACAATTTGGAGTTCATGATAAAACAAGTAATTGTTTCCATTCAGGACCAGAAGTGATATCAGCTTCAAAAAAAAAAAAAAAAAAAAAACAGCAGCCCATAAATGGCCAAGGTTTCATGACTGCAAGGGAAAGGGCAATTCCAACAAAATTCATTTACTTGTGGCTTTATTTAAAAGTTACTTTGAACTCTTCTCATTCAAGCAAAGCAGTGAAACGAAAAAAAAAACACAACACCAAAACTCCACCATCTGAAAAACAAAGTTCAAAATCACAAAAGTCTTAGTTTAATTCAGCATGTACATCAATGGTTTTACTTGTAACTAACTGCATAGCCCAAAAGCTCCATCCACACCAAGGCGGCTGCCAAGTGAATAATATAGCTGCAATAAACAGCAAAAAATCGGATATTATTAATGTAGCTCAGACTTCTGTCTTCTCTTTGGAAAAAAAAAAAATCTCACAGCTGACCATTTATTTAGTGTTTGAAGTTATTTTTAGCAAGGATTTTTTAGATGACAAACAGTGTTAAGGTCAGACTTTAAAACATGAAGGAATGTAACCCCTGATATCTAACAAATTTATCCACACAATTAGCTATCTAGCTGGATAGCTTCTGGGAGAGCAGGAAAAGAAAAGCCTCTCCTTACAGACAGAAAGTATCTGGAGATTAATCAATACAGCATGGTTTCACAAAATACTACGCATAAAGATTCATTACCCAAGGGAAAAACTAAACAAAACACATTTCTAGGTTTCTGGAAGAAAACTGGACTTCTGTCTGGTTCGTGCTTTCTTTTTTGTTTCCAGCACATCCAGCTATAATTTTTGCATTTTTGTAAGAATGGAACAAAAGGTGTAAGTAAGGCAGTTTCTATCGGTATCAATTTCTGCAGAGCATGTAAGTAACATATCACTGTACACCATGGCCAAAAACAACTAAGTAAAGTGTTGAATGGCTAAGTGGCCCATGCCCATGGACTGAAAGCACTGTATTGAAAAGAGAAGTAAATTAGTAAAGAGGAAGAACTTCTTACAGAAATTAGGACTATTAGCATCAGTTCTAATGTGGCAAGTAAGTAGTTTTAAGGTTTCTCTACACGTGTTGCAGGAGTAGACCTTCAAGCATAACAGCCACCCAGCTGCAGCATACCGAAGTTCCTTCAACTAACCCCAGACTTGAGCTGAATTAGGGCACTTCTCCAATTCAAATACAAATGGTGACGGAGTAATTAGCCATAAGGCTAGTGGTGGTGTTACAATGCCAGATCTACCCTACTGTGACTTTCATGGACAGCTGCATCAGTACTTCCAGATATTCAGACTGCTTCTGAGCATGCACAGGAACCTTAGCTTCAGTAGGCAGGTAGTTCTGCAGCCCAATATAATGGTTAAACTGAATTCTCGCACTTCCTTTCGTAGGTGATGTGAGAGGACAGAAAGTCTGTTGCAGCTGGTACTTTCGATTCCACTTTAAACTCACCACAGGCACGAAGCAGATGGCCTGAAACTTACCCTACATCTTCACAGAATACGTATTATTTTCTAAAAATGCAGGTCCTGTCAGCACAAAAGGAATCTGCACTATGTTGTTATTTCCCCTTCAATAAAGGAATGAATTTCAGCAGTATTCCAGCAACTCAGCTGGTATTTAACAAATAAAAACAAGTGACAACCAAGGAAAACACTGACAGGATGGTTTAGTGGACGATATGAGCCTGAGTAGTAGGCTGACTGATTCAGAACAGATTTCTTGCAGTACCTCAAGACCTTGCTTCTATCTGTCCTTGTTTAGCATCAGTCCATCTGTCTCCAAATAGGCTGGTATTTCTAAAAGGCACAGCACAGTGGTAATGACGTGAGCCCAAGAGCCAGCAGCACAATAAGCAACGAGAAAATTAGTAAATCTGGTTCTCAGCAGAGCTAATTAGGCCTTGCGGATATCGATGCCACTACGCCATTTCCAGGAAAAGTTGTCTGGGGCCAGCCCAGGCATTTCCACCCAGCACTTCACTGCACAGCATGGACTCTTAACAAGCCAAGTGTGATATCCGAACTGGCTGTGCGCAGCATCCTGTTTGCAGATTTTATTTCCCATTCCTACAGTTTGGGAATAAGGGTCTACAGTTGTGCAATCCAACTCTCAGATGACTCATCTGCATGCAATGAGACATAAATGTTTTCTGCTAGGGCTCAGGGAGCTGCTGAGAAACACCAGCATGAGGGCTCGCAGAGTCAAGATTTAGTAAGACTAAATACAACATTTTATTTTGCTGAATCTTAAGCCAGATCAGAGTCGTCTTAAATCGGATCAGTTCTCCAGCCCAAGTTATGTTGTGTCTGCTACTGAACTATACAATACCTAACTGAGAGGACAGTGAACCTGGCACCGCCGAAAGAACTCTTCATGTAATGACAGCCCCTGATGGGTAACTGCTTGGCAGTAATAACCTGCCTACAGCATCTAATTCTGCCCTCAGGAAAAACCATGTCATGTCACCGAAGACGTTCAGGTCACAGCAGTATGAACTGCATGTAGAATTCATCAAATTCTTTACATAAAAATCACAGCCATCAATCTCTTCACAGCTTCATTTCAATACATTTTGGTTACAAATGCCAACGGTTGGTTTCTGCTTAAGTTTGTGTCAGCTTTACAAAAGGCTTTGGGTTTCATGGCTGTTCAGGATCTGCTTTGAGCAGACATCTTAAGCTTTTTACTCCATTAACCCACTCAGCATATAAAACTACAGATCAGGAGATAGGCCGTTGCACTACCAACTCTTCCTAAAGTATTAGGAACTTAAGCTTCTGCAAATAGGTCTTCAAAATTATAATTAAATAAGCAAATATGCAAACAAAAAGATGATGCACAACTTTTACTGGCAATTTGAAGATTCCACTTCACAAAATTACTCTCTTTTGGTAGGGCATTTCAATGCCTAACTGCAACACTTAACAATAACACTTAACTCTAACAATGTTCTAGTGTATCACAAAAAATAACTTACTTTTGGCACATCAACTGCCACCTCCCTCATGGCACTGGGCCTGACATCATTCATCCCCTGCAGGAAGTCATTGAAAGTAATCATCACTGACCCAGCCACCTCGCTGTCTAATAGGTTCGGCCTTTTCCCCAGTGCTCTCCGCAGTGCGTACAAACCTATTAAAAACAGAAAAACATGAAAATATGTGACTTCCTCCCAGTTCTCACAAACAAAGTGTACAACACAAAAAACACAGAGCAGCACTGGAAAGGAAATGATGTTCAAAAGAACGTCTCAACGCCAGGCCTTAACGAGGTCAGAGAACATGTAAGACTTGTGATGAGAGAGCAAGCAAAAGGGGGTTTAATGATCACAGACAGAATAGAAACTAAATCCATTCCAAAAGACAGAATGAAACAGCCTTGCCCCTGTGTTTCTAGAGATGAAGCTAACAGAGCAAAACCTCCAAATGTCTATACATTGATCCAAATACATTTCTAAACCACAGAGGAAGAGGGATAACAAATACTCAAGGCAAACGTTAAATCAGCTCACGTAAGACACCTGCAACCTTGTCTATTCTTCTGTTGTTAGGACTATGTTTTCCAAGCTGCTCTTAAAAACAAACTGATGAGGTTTCTTTTACTTTAATTGGAACCCTATTTTGCTAACTAGTCAGAGGTCAGATACCTATATTTTTCTTGATACGCAACAAACCTTCCCTGCAACACTCAATAGCTTTTCGTTCCCTTCAGCGATCACACTTCTCAACCACACGCAGGCACAGCTTTTACCTTCTCCTTCGTTTGGCCAAATCACTCGCATACAATACCTATAAACCTTGATCCTAATTCCTAGCTTCCCTCTATAATTCAATCTTTCAAAAGCCACACAAGTCCCACCACTCGCACACCAAAATACCAGTACTCCTTGGGCAGGACCAAGTGGTACTGTCTGCAGCTCCCAGGCATTCCCCAGAGGGAGCAGCTACAGCGCCTGTTGTGTGAGATATAATATAATTTGGAGTTCTATTGCTTCTATCTCCAACCCTGTTCTGTGAACTGAAACTGTTAAATATTTCATTTGGTATGCTATTACATGATGAGTATAATCTTATACAAAGGTATAGACACATACACACACACGCAGACATTTAATATCTGTTGTTATGAGTTACCAAAAAAATGAGGCTGGCAGTATGACATCAGTTTGCCTTGCATGACCATAAAAAGACAAACATTGGTTAAATATAGAAAAGATTTAACAAAACATAAATTAGTGCTACATGAAAGGACAATAAAAGGGATAAGCTGTTTCTGAAAACAGACACGGTTTTAACTTGCAGCGGATTGTTGTCTTTTTTCTACAGAGGCACTAGTAGATGTGGACATGCAAAGTTTCTGACAATGACAGGAATTTTGCATTTCCTACAATATATAGAACGTGTGAAGAGATGTAATATCTCCCCTGTGAAGCAATACAGCTGGTGTCGCTCCATAAACTGCCACTTACAGCAGAGCCTGAGCACCTGCATTCAATAGCCAGGCCCTTAATTCAATAATAGGGAGAAAAAAAACCACAACTTTGTAATTCAGGTTTGCCCTTGCACAGAACATCCAGAACTAATAAGATATATAAATAAAAACATTCCATGAGGCCAAGGAGAAAAATGAAAATCTGGTCACAAAAGGACAACTATAAAACATAACTGACTCATTTTAACAACTCAGAAAATTTTGATGTTATTCCTCCCCCCCTTCTTCCTTCCTCTGAAACAGTTCCTTTTAAGCAAACAAAAAACTTGGGCAAGACAACATAGATTAACCCTCCCAGATTTCAAATTTACATCCAAGCAAATAAACTCAACATTTTATTCTAGTATCACTGCAGCTAAGGTTTTGCGGGGTAGGAGCAGGTATTGAGGTTCAGTCCTACATTTTCTTTTTGGTGAAGTCAATTTGCATGGCACTGTCACTCTAAAAAAATGAAAGAATAAATAACACAGCATGAAATTAAGTCATAGAGAAAACAAGTAACTGATAAATATCTCTGCTTCTCATTTCTATATACATCTGCTCCATCAATTACCAGTTTAGTCCAGTGCCCATTTGATGTGTTTTAATTGTGTGATGGGTATCTTTTTTCGTGACATGAGGCATTCTCAAAAACAAACATGTTTATTTTAAAAACTGAGAGAGAACAGCACATAAAAATGCCCAAGGAGAACACTGCTCTTAAGGATCATTGCTGCCAGTGCTACTAGGAGTACAAGTGAAATCTCAGTCCTCAGCAGCAGATTTGAAATGCAGCAGCCTTGATCCAGAACAGGAATAAAGAGGTCACAGCTTTCCAAACAAAGCCTGAATTCATTTCAGCATGTGCATGCACACACCACTGCACAGGTCAGCATTTAATTGAAACAATGTTTTACATTAAAACAATAATAAAAAACAGATTGAAAAAGAAAGCATGATTCTTCCTGTTTCCTCCTGTTATCATAATCATTCTTTCCTGCTCTTCAGATTGACCTCTAACCAGAGGCGGGGGGGGGGAAGTCTTATTAACAGAAGGATACAGCCAGCGGCTTGCCAGAGGCAGAAAAACACATCCTTGTCTCGAGACACTGGAAGATGTATTTAAAGTCAGTAAAGGCAGGACAGGGTGCAAAACACATTGCTAGGAGCAACGCAGAGGGCAAAGGTGGTGATGCACTACAGCAAACGCAGGTTTATCACGACAGAAGTTACCACGCAGATAAAGTGAAGGTTCAGAAATAGTATCGCAGAAAACATGGAGCCCCTGGGCTTAGTGCTGGGTATCTTTCGCCTGGGAAAGTTTTTGTTTGAGTACATGTCATTGCTGAAACTGAGTCTGAGCAGAGCATCTGTTTCAGCCCTGCTCGCTCCTTTTCAGACACTTTCATTCTTAAGGATTAATGAACATCAGCAGCCTTCTGGCAGTGACTGACAAGGCTTGGAAGCAGGTGAAGAGGTTCTCACTGCTTATTCCGGCAGGAAGGGGAGGAAGGACGCAGACGTAGTTAGCCTGGCTGTATGGTTGGTGGGACTGTTTGCACAGGCACGGGCTACCTATTTCTACTAAAGGGATACGTGACTGGTCCCGAGGACAACCCTAAGGGAAGCAGAAACTTGACTTGGAAGGCACCCTTTGCAACAGTGAACACCACTGATTCTCAGTGGAGTATAAATGGAAAATCCCAGTGGAAAAAAAAAAAATAAAAGAAGCAAGCATAATAAGTCATGCATGATTACAAACAATGGAAAATAAACAATTTGTTCCAGTCCAGCAACTGTGTGCTCTACCTCACCGACTCATCCTGTCTGTCTAGAACAGAGGAAACTAAGTGGACAGAGGGGAAAAAAACAGCAGAACACCCTGTGCTGGTACAGATGATCCTTCCCTGGTACTAGGCTATGCATGAGGTCAATAGCATTGTTTCCCTGAAAGATTTTCTTGCTCACAGCTTGGCTAAGTGTTGGCACATTAGATCATATTCACAAATGTCTGAGCCTAAAAATAGACTCTATGACACTGCTATATTTGTCAGAGTCTGTGTATAATTATACACTACTGTAAATAATAGAAAACATCCACTCAAAACGACTAACATACATCATTTAGGTTTCAAAAAGAGAATATATATAACACTTGAGGAAATGAACTGAACAAAACAAAACTGTTAATCGCGCATCTTTCACTGCTCGTCAGCTACTTCTTCCACAAATCCATCTTGTCTGGACTTACTTTTCCAGAATCCTAATACCAGAATTTGTAAGTAGCTTCAAAGAAATCATAATCTTGTAAAATTGTTTACAAAAGGAAACGTTCCTTCTTTCCCTGCTAATCTGGCACTTCCCTCCCAAATTACTGTGGCCAAATCCTGAAAACACATACCACTTCTCTCTGTGACAGCTGTCAGATCCAACATGATACTGTCCTGCATGGCTGGAAGTGGAATGATCAATGGCATATGGAAAGATTTCAGCTTCCTAATAGCACTGGATGAGGCACCTTCCTCTACTTCTAGATCTTCACATACGATACTTCAAAATTTAAGTTTCATGCATCAAAAAAGCATTTCATATAACTAAAAATCAATTTTGAACTTTAGAAACTGTAAGGAGTATACTTGACTTCACAGGCAATGGATACAATAGTTATTCTGGATTTAATATTTTTGAGATAAGGAGCTCTTCTGCTTTACACTTGACAATTTTTAATCAGCACAGCTTTCTCCTTCATGAAAACAAGCCCAAAATTATACTAAGAAATCTCTTCTAGAACTTCAAATATCATACACTACGAATCACATGTATTCTTGAACATATCATAGTCTCGTAAACAAAGGGAGCTTATAGCACTTCATCAGATCAGGATATTGGATGGTCAAATCCAAGACAAAAATAGACAGCATGTATGTATGTTGTTTGCAGTTATGCATAAATAGACACAAAGCCTGTTTGCCTAGCAGACAGAAGCCTCACCTCATCACTAATAAGGATCACTGCTCCACAGAGAATGTCCTGCAGACACATCCTCACCTGTTGGTCAATCTTTTATCCTGTGCAGACTCGGCAAACCAGCTCTTACCCATCATGGTGAGACACAGCACTAAGCAGTAACAAGGGCAGCTGTCCTCAGCACTGAGGGACAGCAGGGATATGCCTAGGCAAAGCCTCCTTTTCCCTTTACTTCCCAGATAAAATAACGGAACAACAGCACCAGGTAAGCACCTGAGGTCTGTGAACTACAAGCAAGTTTTCCTCTGACCTGGGGGCAGGAACCACCAATTCACAATAGCTGAAGATTTCAGATGTGTTCTCCCATTTGCATCCTAAGAAACTTCTACAATTTGGAGAGGGTTTTGTGTGTTTTGTTTTGTAGTTTTTTGTTTGGTTTGGTTGATTTTGTTTTGTCTTCCCCCTCCCTCCAAAGGTACATAAGTATGGAATCAAAACAAACAAATTTACCAGGGAATAAATCCATGGACCAGACTCTATTAATATATACTTTTAACTTATTTATTTTTTATTTAATCTGTACATAAAATATATGCTTATTTAGAAAAAAAATCAGGAAGCAGAAACCCTTAGTTTTGCTCTTGAAACCATATTCTGCAATCTGTCTTTAGCTGCCAGTGCTATATAGGAAAAATCCCTAAAGAACTTTCATATACTGTTTGCACAGGAAGGATAATGCCCTTAAATCTCTTGTAACCATAACATTGCAAATTCACTCGGCTAACCTGAGCACTAATCTACTGTAGGGATTATGTACACGATTTATAGTCCTTCGTGAAGAGCTCCAGCATTTGCTGGAACATGTCTGTGGAGCTAACTAAAAGTTGCTGAGAGGTACGACAGGGGAGGGAAAGGAAGGAAGGAGGAACTGTATTTTCAAAACTTCTCATACAGGAAACAGTTTATTCACAGATCAGGTATGCACACATCATTTATCCCAAGACAATGACAACGAAGGGAAATAAGGAATACCAGACGGCCTGTTTCTAGCCTGCTCTCATATCTAAATGTACCTAGGGTAAGGTTAGTCACATGTGTGTTAGAAGAAAAATAAAGACTGCCAGGCTATCAGAATAGCAAGGGCAGAAAGACAAGGAGCAACAGCAAGTGGCTAAATGCTGATCTAATTGTAATGAGGAACGTCGTCAAGTCAGAATATAGCTAAAGGTTAAAGTAGGGTGACCTGTGAAAAACTTGGCCTGGAAATTTTTAAGCTCTGTCCCACAGTAGTAGCTATTCATTCTAGATACAAACGCCTACTGCTAACTGATTTTACTCCCACAGAACTAACACAGACATAAAAATTAAGTTACATTTCACCAGAGGATCTTTTATGATCTTTCATCAATTAAACAAAAGAACTAAGACTGCTTTCAGATCCTAAGTTTGCCATTATATATTCCAGGAAAACATTTTACCTGGAGCCTGACAGGGAGTGAGAAAACATTGTACCTATAGTACCTGTAGTACCATTTCTACACAAGTAGCTTGTCTGAACTGCAGCTCACGCTAGCTTATTCAGAAAAAACACACAGCTATGGACAACATCTTTTTTCAATTCAGATATTGAGAAAGTTTGCAACTTTGCAACCTGAAGACGAACATCTACTCCAAAGGGGTTAGTTCAGATCTTCCTAAAGCCAGCAGAGCAAGATGCAGTGAGATGAATCTTAACGTGGTCAGGCCCTCACTATGGACTATTAGGGTAACAAAACTCCTAGGGATTTTTAGTACAGGAAGAATTGCACCTCAAATGTATTTGAAACAGAGTCTATTATCATTGCTATTCAAGTTACATCTGAAACCAGACTCAGGACAAAAGCTGAAAGGACAAAAAAATGGGATACCAATTGCTTCACAGAGATGACACTGTTCTTGAGCTCTAGAGGTTCCCATATTCTGCTCACTCAAAAAAATGTGAGCAAGCCAAAATTTGAAGAGAACTAAGGAGAGAAGTGTTAGCCAAAATTCAAAAGATACCTGAATCTACAAACACAAACTACGTCAAATGAAATTCTGCCTAAAAGAAGACAAAGTGGCATAAATGACTATCGGACACATCACGGAAAAAAACAACAGAAAACAAAATGAAAAACGATTGCCTTTCCAAAATTGCAAAAAGTTACTTTTTAAAATGTAATACATCTTTCAAACAAGTAATTTTCCAAAAAGTATGCTTGCATCTTGGAGAATATATAGTTTTAGTCCAAATACATAATTCCAATTCATAACTGGAGCCTGCTCCAGAACCAGGAAATAGAGTAACTTTCTGCATCACAAGGGACCAAGTCTGAATCACCTGCGGTAATTTAACGCCAGGCTACTGGAGGGCTGCAGTGAACACAAACTCTGTTAGCAAGAGAAAAACACTGCACTGCTTGTGTGTGGGTCAGCAGTAACAGTGAGCATGGTTATCCTACTTCAGCTGGCAGGACGTGAAAAATTAGGCAAGACATGATGGGAGAGGAAGAAGGAAGTGTGTAAGTCTGCAGAATACCCTTCAGTTAGCAAAATGCCAGTTTAGACGAATGACTGTGTACGGCATGTTGCATTACTACGAAGAAAGTCCACAGATTTGCCAAACCCTTCTCAGAGATCAAAGGTCAGGAAGCTGTCTTCAGTTCTTAGATGTGCAAAACCTCTAAAGTTAACACAGGGGAGCAAGCAGCTCAGATCATTGTAGGAAAAAAAATCCCAATCTATAGGGTAATTTAAAAGATAGTGGACTGCAGTATCTTCAAAAATCAGTTTAGTCTTAAATAAATCATTTTCATTCATTCAAAGGTGCTATACAGACAGCAGAGGATTTCTTCTGTTGCTACAGGAGTAGCATTGTCTGGCACACAGCCCTCATCCAGCTTCGCATCCAGGGAGCTGTGAGACACAAAACCCAATAAGCAGAACAGCAATTAACACACCACTCCTGCCAACGTGACTTAGAGCTGGGTTACCGACATCGTGTTGATTTCCAGGTCTAGAAAATAAACAGGGACCCCACAGAACTGTCTGTTCCCACCACAGCTCGGCCAATGACCCAGCCTAAGACAGTATCTGCCCTTAATTTATTCTGTTCTTAAACTACATGACATAACACTAAATTTTCAGGATCTGCAAGCTGAGGAATGATGTTCTGACTGCTGTTTCACAGCCCACTTCTCTGCACAGGTAGGGCTGCACCAACGCAGGCTCTTCTGGCTTCATGCACCCCCTCACCCTTGAAACCCAGCACACTGTTTTAAAAGGGCTGACCCTCCAACCCATTCAAACACAGAAGTTTCTATATGCATTGCCACATGAATAATATAGTTTCTTCTGTACTGCTCAAGATGAAGAAGCAAGAGCACGGTGTCTATTTGCCATGAAGGTTAATTTAAAATATTAATGACAGTTATTGATCAACTCTTCTGAAAGTATTCTTCATTTCCTGCTTATATAAATATCAGCAAACGGAATGGGATGTGCTTTAAACAGACTATTAAGTAGTCAACCCACAACTGTGTATATGAAGTCAGCAATTCCATCATCCAATTAACTGTAAACCAGTTTCAGATAAAAACAGACTTAAAATTAGTTATGATGAAAACCAAAAGTTCACATGCCCTGGCTGCAGTAAGTGCAACGTATTTCCATACAAAAACAAAAACCAAGTACCATTACAAACAAACAAAAAAGGCCAAAGATTTTACATAAGAAAAAATAACTACAAAAAGCAACATAACATGCACCAGCATCTTTTCAGAAAGGGAAACAGAGGAAGACTTTCGCTCTCTGGATACAAAGACAGTTGTACTAAGGAAATATCCGTGTAATCAGCATATGCAAAGACACAGGGGGAAAAGAAGATCCAGAAATTTTGCAATCACATCAGAATGACACCGAACCAAAGTAAAAAGGGTGAGAATCTAACCTAGGTAGCTAAAGTAACAGAATTTGTGGAATCTTAGGAAAGGAGTTAACTATTTTAAATGTCTAAGACAGTAATTCTAAAAACCAATTTAGACTTTGCCTTTGACCCACAAGATGTCGCACAGAGGAAATCCTAAGAAAGAGGGCAAGGGATCCCACAGACAAGAACAAGGTCACCACACTCCACCCAGTCTCCAGTCTGCTCCTTCAAACCACTCCGCAGCGTCCAGATGTAGCTGTTTCTGCACAAAAGCCATCGTCCTGAGTTAGTGCTCTGAGAAACAATCCAAAAACATATGTTACAGTCCGAGTCCAAAAAGCCACATTGCTTTGTTACGCATGTGAGCAAACTAGGTCAATTCCTTTGGTTTAAAAACAGCTTCTGCATTAAAGACCCAACTTTAAAATTACAGAACACAGGACTAACTTAAAACTCACAAATGCTCAAGATGAAGATTGGATTTTTCTTGGTCTTCTTACACCGTAAATTAGCATGATGGAACGGTGTCAGAAAATTCAATTGTTCCAGTCCAAAAATTAATTTGTAGCTTGACTTCCGTATCACGTCTGGACTTTTCAGTGCATTTCAAAATTCAGTGTCCTGCCATTTCTGTAAAAATCTCTCAATTTCATAAGAACACATTTTTTGGTATTGACCATCTGACTATACATGTTATTAATATTCCCCCAAAACCCCACATTTTCTACATGACCTTTTTATAAAAAGGCAAGCAGCCTTTCCCACCTCATTTTGAATGTCCCATGGGAACCAGTATTCAGTTAGAGAATGCAATAGCACATCATTTGCAACAGCATAGTTTCAATCTTTTTTCACGCTACAAAACAAAATAAGTAACATACACATAGCATTTTCAGTCACTTTCCATAAGAGAATAAAAGAACTATAGCATGTCAAGCAGTGCCTTCCCTTTAAAAGTTGTAACTACAATCAGTTAATTTGAAAACAAACCAAAAAACACCCTGCAAAACAAACAATCCCATTGCCTTGGCCATCAGTTGCCTTTGTCAAAATCTACACTTTCAGCAGTGTCTCAGCCTACATTCAGGACTAGAATCCAAGAAAAATATTTACGTTTGCTGTACACCCCCAGCAGAACTCAGGTGCAAATCATGTTGGGAAAGGTTCAGCCTGAACCATGAACTTCACGGCTTAAAGAAAGGATAGATATTCTTGATGGCCTAACACCAGGCTGTTTCATCAAGACCATGACTGAGCTGGAATGAAGAGCTCGGATCTGCAACACAGGGCTGAGAAGCCACACATTGAACGCAGCGTTTGTCTAACTGAAAGACCAGTCAGAGGCTGGTCCTCAGGGCGCACAGAGACTCACTGTTAATCACATTAGCCCAAACGGCTCACGTTTCCTGCAGGTGGTCAGGCTACCAAAACTGCAGAAGCTAGGGAAAAAAACAACACACAGATCCAACAAAGAGACATTCCTGGGTTTCAGGGGAATTTACTTCCCCATCAGTTAAAGGGAAAAACATAAAAAAACCCAAACCACACAACCACCTAGGAGCCAGTCCTTCAATTGCCTGATTTTTTTTGTTTTTATTTTTAATGCAAGTGGATCGCAGAAACTCTTTTTCGGACTGTAAAAGATAGAGCAGGAAGTTTTTCAGCTCCAGTAAAAGCCGAGTATGGTATTCCCCTAAATAAATTATACTTTTACAGATCTAATACCTACATATAATCAATATACAGAGGAGCTGTCAATAAAACAGCATAAAGACTCTCCATCCTAGCTGTATTGTCCATCAGAACGCAGGGGTAATAAGGGCCAAACGAATACCATCGAAAACAAGATGCTCAAAGAACGGGACTCTAAAATGACGAACATAAGACAACAGACCGTATCATATCTATGCGAGCAGCTTCACAGGTTCAGGAGAGCAATGCTGATCCATACTGGTCAAAGATGTGGCTCAGTTTCATATTTAGTAACGTTTTCTGTGACAGTCAGCTCAGGTCAGTGAACCATTATAATCCTGAAGGCTAAGCAAAGCAATACCTTTAACTGTACTGCAATCAGGCAACTGAAAAAAACTTTGCTGCAAAACAAAGCGATTAGTGCTTCTTTCACAGAAGTCTCAAAGTTTCAGTGGTTGCAACGCATCCTCCTCTCTGGAACCAAACATGTTATTGCAAGAGAGACCACTATTTAAACAAAGACATTTGTTCTTCCTCTCCTCATGATGCTATCTTATCACAGTCCAAGTGTTTTATATCAGCACACTGAAATTATGTGTAATGAACAAGGATGTTCAAGATAAATTGTAAGAGTTACAAAGCAAATACTTCCTTTCTCTGTAAACAATATGACCAAACCCACTTCTTGAAGAAATCAGGCTATATTTATATTCACCCTCTTGAAATGCTACAGGCAGCCATAGAAGGATAAGTTTATAATAAATTGCTATATTTGGAAAACTTTGTTGCTAAGCATCTTCTAACATTCAGTACAGTTTATACCATTCACGTCCCTGCTACATAATTAACATTTCATATGTTTTTCCAAAAAAAGTGCAGTGCTTATCTTTGTTGTTAAATTAAAACTGTTACAATTTTTTAGGGAATTAATAAAAGACTGTGTGGCCAATTAATTAAAGCAAAAGCAAAAAGATCTCAGGAGCGTACAAACACTGACATTACATGCAACGAGATGGCAGAGTCTATCTTCTAAACATGCCTCTGCTTGAGTTAAAACAATTCAGAACACAGCTGTTCAGGCTAAAAGGTAGTCTACTAAACTTAGGACAGAGTAGACCTTTCCCAGTTTTAAGAATACAACTCTCAGCTGCACACATAACTAAGCCCTCTTCTTGTCAAGGATTCTGTGCACGTGAATCCCTCAGAGGGTACTCAACTCCTCAAGAGTCTACCACGAGGAGCCTGTTGCAAGCTGATGTCCACAGAACGTGGTCCAGTGCCCATCAAGGTATCTGCAGGTTTTCTATACCATGCTGTTAACCTATATGAAAACATGCAGTTAACTACAGAAATCACAAGCATATTGCTAGGCAGTAAACAATCACAGCAAATCCCAATTTCTCCAACGTAGTCGTTCCAGATAATGTAACCTTGAACAGAGATGAGGTACACTAGTTCTGAAAGCACTGCATCTAAGCTAGTGATACTTGCCGTGTTAGAAATACCAGTTTTACTTTTAATTTTGCTGAAATGACCATAGGTATTTGTAAAACAGACAAATAATACTTGCTCAGCATGAGAGAGGGGGTTCAAGCACTCTGTGCAACAATGAAGACTGGGATAGACACACACACGGAACTGGTGCCTGTCACCCTTGTTGTCAACTCAGAACAATACTGTAAGCTTCATGATACCTAGCGTTTTTCCTATAAAGTCACAAAATTTTGTGGTATCATTTGGAAAAAAGCTAGAACTGTATCTTTAGTAGAGAAAAAGAAGGTATTGGAAGAAAAATCCACTAATATTTTTGTTTTAATTCAGCAGATCAAATAAAAACACTTCTAACTGATTATTATATCCATCTATATATAAATATTTCACAGGTGTTTGGTCATAATACCCTGTTTGGAAAGAATCCAGAGCACGCTGCACAGACTCTCCAGCTTTCTTATCACCTTCCTTCTCCTTGCCCATTCCAGCATATACCTCAGTGCAATTTTCTCCATACCATATACACAGGGGCCTAGAAACATTCAGCGCAAGCTGAACATTAAAGGCTCCTAAAACTTCTTAATGACTTTCATGAAAAAGGACAGTGTTGCTGAACAGAATAGAAAACTTGCCTGACCCCAGAAGTATCGCTAAGCAATTCCTGTACTGGGGAAGAAAAAACAACTTCTGCCAAGAAAAGAGCTGGAATATGTTTAACTCTACAATAGCTACTTATTTTTCATTAACACATGTTTTTCAGAATTATATAGAAGATAAACATCAAAGCTTTTATAATGAAATGTCTTAGAAAACCTAACTATAGATGCAAAAGTGAAAGGTTTGCCCATCACAGCCCTACACTTACTACATTTACCATGTTACATTAATTACTACACCCTTGGTTTATATAAGCAGTATATACACAGTATTTTACACGTGTTAAAAAAACAGAGTTGAAGCATAAAGATAAGGAAGGATGAGTCCTTTGGAAATGATCTAAACTTTGTATTAAGAATATAAACATACTTAGCTTGTAAGCTTTCAGGCTTTCCAGCCACAAATGAAGTATCTAAAGATATAAATGGGGTAACCAGGACTCAAGAGCCTCCCAAAGGCCACTACTGCAATACAGTTAGCAAGCAACAATAACCTTCTACCAAAAACTGAACATGTATTTCTGAGTTCAGAATTCCTGTTTCTAAATTAGTTTCCATGTTTCCCATGTACTTACACATCATACGTGAAGGTGGCACAAGTAACCTTAAAATTGCTGAAAGAACTCTTAACTCGGATATTGCCTGAATATTAAGCATTTTGATTATTTAGAAATGCACACCAGCAGTCTTAACTATATGTTTATATCATGTTTTATGTTGTAATATATACAAAATATTATGTTCAATTCTGAGTCCTACACTACCAAAAGGTTATTGACAAACTGGAGGGAGTTCAGAGAAAATCAGCATAATTTCTCAGAAGGCAGGAAGGACTTATTTATGAGGAAAGATTAAAAGAGCTAAATATTTATAGTTTGGCTCAGTAATGAATGAGGAGGTAGAGGACATGAGAACAGTCTAGAGATATCTGAAGGGTGTAAACACTAAGGAGGGAGAGTGAATGTGTTATACAAGGATGTAAATAGAAATAATGGGATAAAACTAAACAAGGAAAGCTTAGGCTGAATATCAGAGAGCATTCCTGGACAGCAAGCTATCTTGGCCCACAGCACAGTAAGTGAAGCAATAGAAGCCCATTGCTTGGAACAACAAACAAGACTAGACAAAACACTGGAAAATTTGCCATATGGAATAACCCCACTCTGCTGAGAAGAAATATTACCTCATAAAGGCTAGTCTTTTCTAAATTTAACACCAGTGAAAGCAGTAATATTTTACAAGGTGGTGAAAATTTAATATAAAAATACATATCAAGAGCTTAATCAGGAAAAAAAAAGAATTCAACTAAGAATGTTGCTTAACCACGAGCAACTTAATTTCAATTTATGTAATACTTTGACCAAATCGTGCTTCTGCAACTCTTTGGAAAGGAAAAAGACATGTGGGCTGCAAAGAGTTAGCAGCGCTGGACTGTATTCTCCCCAGCAGAGGTCACTCCAAGTTAACAAAAGATGAGGAAATTTAACAGTATGAATTCAAACTTTAGGGAAGAAGACATCCTCCTTCCCAGGACTGGCTTTGGATGCAAAGCTCCCAGATAACAGCGTGTCCTGCAGTCAGTCGCAGGTAGGTGCCAGAAGTTTTGGATCCACATAGCGCGTAATGTTCTATTTGCACAATATTAAAAATTTATTTTCTAAACAGCTCTCATGAAGTGCGTAAATATTGCCTATTTGCAGATGGATTATGAAGTGTCCAGAACCAATGTGCACAAGCACAAGTAAAACCTAGGTTGGGTCAAGTTTGGAATTGAAACCGTAACACTTTTCACTGAAAATTTTAAATTTCATTATTCAGGTATTTACTACATGAGGGCTGTGACACAAGCAGATTGACAGGCTACCAAAAACACAAAGGAAGGATAATAAAATGGGACTTTATCTTTTTGTTGTTGTTGTTTGTATATATTTGTTTTAAAAAGAATGTTTGCCAACTTAAAACAGTTTTAAAACACAACTGAAGCCAACAGAAGAGTGCTATAAAAAGAATAGCCTGTGTCCATGCGTATTTTTTTCTTCTTGATCCATACAAAAGTCCACAAACTCATATTTGAGAACTATCCCTTAAAAATTCTACAAACTGGCAAGTAAAAAACCTTGCTGTTCCAGGTGCCATCACCCCTAATAAAACCTCTGTTATCTTCATAGTTAATTCTGATGCAAGAATTAACTGTGCACTGTGCCACTGCCAGAGGAAGCTGTCCCAGTGCCAAAGGAAACAAAAGCAACCAGCACATACAGCAAACGTATTTGCCAGCTACAAGGGAGCAAATATGCATACACAGAGCTGAAAAGTCATATTTTGACTAGACTATTTTAAATGGCTGCTCACGGGCAGATTTAAGGTTCAACACTTCAACCACGTAAACGCGTTCTAGCAAAACGTAAGAATTGATAGAGTGTACTTTTAATATTTCATCCAATGAAAACAGAAGTGAACTCCTGTTTAAGTATTCCCTGGAACATACTGAACCCTGGCTGCATGACACGTGGATAATTCTCCAGGACTACGCCTGTACCAGAGGCCAAGGGACGCTTTCCAGCCCCCGGCTCAGGGCATGCTCTCCAGCTCTCCCAGCTCCACCGCACAGCCTGACCCGGGTGCATACAGTGCCCTGGCCCCTGTCACAAGCTCCTCATCTGCAGGCAAAGGAAATACAGGCACAAAATACCTAACGGAGTCACAGTAAACACCACTGAGGCTGACAACCTCAACATCCTGGGAACCAAGACCTGCAGGACAAGCTGTCTAGCCTGAGTAACTTGGGATTTTTGTACAGAAGAGGTAGGCTCTAGGGTAGAAAAACTCTTAGGGATATGTCAGTTAACTCAACCATTGGTAAACAGCTAGCTATCTAACATGCTAGAAATGGCACGTGGGATTCCCCAGTGTTATTAATCTTAACATTCAATTTTAAAATCTATTAATACTCAAAAGTGTTTTTTCTGGTCTGCCCAGGAGCTGATTAGTATTTCTCATATTCCATGCTTGGCTGTGTTTTCTTTGACACAAAAAATAATTAAATCTCATTGTTATGAAAGCTCTAAGTACAGACTGTGGATTTTTTTTTTTTCTTAAACAAAACAAAGAGACTAACAATAAAGTAAGATCCTAAATAAGACATGCCAAGTCTTACCTGCCTCCTTGCACAAGGCTGCTAAGTCTGCACCCACGTAACCATGTGCACTATCAGCCAGTTGGGTCAACTCCGTTGCCGTGAGCGAATGGGGAACTTTCTTAAGAAGCTTTTGGAGTATGTCCAGACGGTCTTGGGCATTAGGAATTCCAATTTCTATCTCTTTATCAAAACGCCCAGGCCTGCGCAGCGCTGCATCCAGTGCATGAGGACGATTAGTGGCCCCAAGTACCAAGAGCTGTCCTTCACTGCCCTCCTGAAGGCATCAAACAAAGCAAAATAATAATTTTAAAATACAATCAAATGTCATGCAGCTTATAAACATACTTCTTGCTTACTTTTCCCAACTATTAAATGCACCAAAATCCTGATGCTAGCTCTAAATGAACAAAGCAAACTTTTCAGAATATATAGCTCACAAGTCATCTCATCCAATTTATCTCTGACTGCAATTCAGCAATGCTATAGGCTGAATGCACATACAGATAATACAAGAGAAACTTTACTCTAAGATGCCTTCATCCCAAGGTCTCCCACTCTAATCCGCAAGAATTTGCTTTCCTATATCAGGAACGTAAGCACCAAGGAAAGAAAAATAAGTGCTTAAGCTGAAAGGCAGCACTGGCACAAGAACAAAAAGGTATCAACTGACCTTGAATAAACAAGGTTGAGAAACAAATCATTTAAGGTATGGAAACCTGCAGAGACAGGTTATACAGCTTCCTATAGGGTCAGTAGGAAAAGCAAGGTCAAAAATCCTAATCTATTTCCTCAAGCTCTGCTTTTTCACTTTTAGAGTGAGTCAAAATCAGCTAGGAGGTCTCTTGCAGTGCCAGTCTCTCTTTGTGAATGAAGCACTTTCTCCAGGAAGAATATCCATCAGCCCCTGTCATCAGAAAATAGGTTCTGCCTGTGAAGTCCAGACTGGGCAACTCAAACTATCATGCAGGAAAATAATGAGAAATAATGCAACCTACACACATGTCACTAGAAGTATTTTGGTGACTTTGATTTCAGAGCAATTACAAATAACCTGGCTTAGTTCAATGATGGATTTTGACTAAAATTTCAGTTTTATCTTCAAAACTACAATAGTGGGAGAAGGCAAAGGAAAGACAGTGAATAGAGGAAAACTCACTTTCTTTTAATCTCAGTTATCAGGAGACATTCCCTTCCTATGTCTTCTGCCTAGCGTCCAACAAAGCATTAGATTACTATATGAAGTTTCACCTAAGCCTATTTTCTTTTCCCCAGAACAGCACATCTGTAATTGGCTACATTACAGAAGCAAGATTATTTTGTTCAGTTAGTCCTCATACACATTAGTTGTCTCAATACAGTCTGCTTACTGAGCCAATGCCATCCATTAATGTCAGCAATGAAGCAACAACTCTCTTTTCAACTTCATTCTGAGCCCCTTCTCTCTTTGGACAGAGAGCATCCAACTCATCTATAAATATAATGGAGGGCTGACTGGAAAAAAAAAAAAAGAGAAAAAAATGTTAAGGTGCTTAGGAAGATTTAAAACACCAAAGCAGAGAAGTGCAAAGCTGTTTATGGAAAGTGTCCAGTTCCTACAAAAATTAACAAGCATCCCATTCCTCTAGGCAACTGAAAGTTTCAACCTTGACTATGGTGTTACTCAGAGAGATAACGAAAATGACTAACATATTAGACAACTAATACTTTTAAGATGACCTATCAATCCACTTTTCTCTGACTCTCTCCCAAAGACTCAATACCAAATATACCGATTTCATGAGTAAAAAGACAGCGTTTTATTTGCCACTTCTACAAATACAAGAGGCCATAGTCTTTTGCATGTTATGGACAAAAATCATCTGGAAGTCTGAAGTCTGCTTTAACCAGGTCTAACAAATTCGGGCAGAATGCTACCCTAATCCAGAGGTAAGCTATATCCAGTACCACACTAGCTCATTTAGAGCTGGCTTCCACATCTCAACACAGTACTACATTGGTCTCCAAAGACAAAACTAGAGAGAAAAAATTGGATCCAGGTGAAACGCTGGCTCATGCTTCCATCTGTTGAAATAAGCATACAATATCCTAACGATACAGATCAAGGGACCCGGCACCATCTGCAACAGTCTCTTAAAAAAGGCAGTGTCCAAAAGCATTTAATAGGCATACTAGAATTTCACTGCTTTCCTTCTAGCTAAGCTCTGTATAAACAAATTTATTTCCTTTTAAAAACCACCGCAGGAAAAAATTACAATTCAAAGATTCTTGCAAATGGTTTTAAGAACACTAACGCTGGAACGAATACCGTGAGTGAGTGGGAACGAATACAATTATCCAAAAGGACATACCGCAGAGAAGCTTCAGCAAATATCTGACGCAATCTTGATTCAGATTCCCCATAAAACCTATAATAATTAAAATATTTTAATAAAACGCTTTTTTTGGTCTTTTCCAGGCAACTTAGAAAATTACTGCTTGTGTGTTCCAAAAAGCCACAGTGCACCCTTTGAAAGTCCCGAAGTATACGCAGATCTACAATAACCTTTATTTCCACAAGGACAAGAAGTTAAGGTAAAACGGGGTACAAAGATATAGCCAAATTGTAACCAGAAAAAAGATTAAAGGGAAAAGCTTCTCTCTTCTGTGTCAGAAATAATTTTATCTATATTTTTAAAGAAAAAAAAATTAGTTCCCTGGAGACATTAACCTGTGCAGTATCATCTCTTAATTTCGAATATACTTTAACAAGTCATTCTTCTTGTTGGAGAACTGACACACAATTGCAGATGTAGTTTTAGTCCTCTCTTCAATTTAGTCCATGCCTTACACAAATTCCTTGGCCAAATCCAATAAACCTCTTCTATTACAAGAAGAAACATAAGCCCTACTTGAGAAAACTCCCATTTGTTTTTGCCTCTCTTGGGCAGATAGCCCATAGGCACTTCTACATCTACATCCATCCAATGGATAGATGCCAGGACAGATTTTGGGCTAATATCTTTATAGAATTAATGAAAATAAATTGGGTGGACTTACTTGCTTATTATTTCAGGACCATTAATAACGGTAACATGAGCGCCAACCTCATTTGCAATGGCTTTGGCAATCATGGTCTTCCCGGTACCTGGAGGGCCATACAATAGCACTCCTCTAGGAGGAGGGATCCCTACAAACAAGCACACGCACACAAACAGAGATGGAAATTATTTGTGATAAATGCCCAACTGAACAACCTGTGCTTGTACATTTCACTGTCCCAGTTATTACCAGTTACAACTTGACCTCAGCATTAACGTTTTTAACAGACATATCTGGATAAAATTGTAGGCTTTCAGTGGGAAGAGCACTCTTATATGGAACATACATCTACACTTTCTACTTTCAAAGTCCAAATGATTCTGTTTAAAAGGCAACTATTTAAATTGTTGTATTTTTCAGCAGTTAAACATTATATTCTCCCTATGCCTTGTGGTATGTGTTTGGGATTTTTTCCAAAAACTATTGCACTGAGTACCTAACGTCCATGCATGTTCTTTATTAAGTTATTCATGAATCTTACACTGACAAGAATACTTACAAAAAGCTGAAAAATATACATCAAAAGGATGACTTTCTCTCTTTAATGGCAAATATTAAGAACCAAAACAGACAGAAACATTCAGGCACAGAACATAAGGGACACTAGAAGAACAAGGTACTACTGTGTACAGTTAAAACTGGACAGAAACTACAGGTAACTACCTGAGATCGTAATATTTCTTCATGTAAAGAGCCAAAAAAAAAAGTTTCAGACTAGCAAAGCCAAATTAAATAAGCACAAAGCCAAAAACAGAAGGTGGAAAATTAGAAAGCAAAAAGAAGTGACAAATGTTTGAAAAAGAACTGACCCTGGCACAAAAGACATTGCTGAAACATGAACAAAGAAGAAACTTTGGTTGGTTACAGTGATGCCAAGCAGGGAATGATGCTCAAGGGCAACAGAGAATACTTGGTCTTTGTTTCAATAAAATTGATTCTAGTTCTTTAATAGAATTAATAAATTGATTCTAGAATACTACGTCTGTGTGGTCAGAAAGCCCAAATCTTATCAACTAATACACTCAAAAAAAAAATTGTCTGCTTGCTGATAAGAGGATAGAAATAAAGTGTCTTTCCGACAGGTTACTTCACAACACTCCATTAAAGCATGTGCTGCTCCCTCATGTGGCGTTTCTGGTACTGGCAAGAAAACAGAGCTGCTGAACCAAAGGTCTCACCTCAACTGACAACCTCACTCCCCACGAGCAGATAAGGACACTCAACGTTTGGAGGGTTAGTAAAGGTTTGTAACTGGTGAGGAAACATCAAAACTTCTCAGGTAATTAGCAGAGAATCTGATCAAGCACTTTTGGGACTAAATATGAAGAATGCTGATGCTGAAGCAACCTCTCTGCTAACACAAAACCAGGCGGTGATGCTGAGGTTGGAGGTCAGCGAATTGAGCTGGACCACATGTGGATGAGGATGCCTCAAGCCATCCCACTGACACCCGTCGATCACGCCCAAGCACCGCACATGGAAAGAGCCACCTGTGTCTTATGGAAATTGTCCTGGTGATCACTGAAATCACTGCCTCTCTAAAGGATATATGTGTCAGAAGAGAAAAGGCAAAGAAATAAAAAGCCTCAAAGACATGATATTAAAGAAATATTTATAGGTAAAAGCCCTGTCTCAGTGACACATGCCTAGACAAGGGCAGCGAGCAGACATGCCTGCTTTACCTGTACACCCATTTGTGACAAACACACAGTAGCGTTTTATCGTTGTCACAAAAATCCTAAATTCATATATGTGTTAGACACAACTTTATATATGGCAACACTAACCATGTCAGTTTTCCACCCTGTAATTCCATACTAATCTACTAGTCAACAGCCTCAAAAGCTGCCTTAAAATTTTGCAGGGACCCTACAACACACAGGGATAAAAACACCAGAAGAATTAGTCTGGCTGAGATTTTCTCAACTCAAAAAATAGCATTAGTTGACTCTACCAAAATAAATTAAGATCTTACTATAACACCACAAACATCTGCACCTTTCAAAACGCACACGGATAGAAGCCTTTCCTATTTGCTGTAAATTCTCCTTATGCATACTTGAATTTTCTTAGACATGATTTTTTTTTTTCCCTACTCAATTATTTTTCACACAAGCTAATTGTAACAGTTTGACATTGCTTGGATACACAAGTATACCAGATTAGTGTTAAACAAAATTCAGTGCACATTCCTGGAATAACTTGTGGGATTTTTTTTTTTTTTTTAAAGTCACTTTAAAGAAAAAAAAATAGTATCAAATGAAGAAAGCCAACTCTTAGGCATCATACCGTAACTCCTGAACAGTTCAGCTTGCTTCAAGGGTAGTTCAACTGTTTCTCTAATAGTTTTGAGCTGGCTGCTTAAACCTCCTATCATATCATAGGTGACTCGGGACTCACGATCACCATCTTCTGCTACCTTGGTCCTCGTTTCAATAAAATTGATTCTAGTTCTTGAAGAAATGAAGTAAAAAGCGTCTGTATTGCTTATTGCTCCAGTTTTGACAGTTAGTGGGAGTCCCTCACTGCCTCCTTTCCCAGCCAACTCCAAATCTTCGCTGAGGTCTGCAGCATCTCCCTTGCTGAAGGTTTTATCTCCCTGACCAGAGTCTTGACCATCGGCTGCCACAGCAGAACTGGGTGTAACTGGTGAACCTGGATCCATGGGTTTGCTTGGTGTGCTCATAGATGCAACCTCTGGACTATCATCAATGTCCATCTTGCCGAGCTGTAAGGACAAATCTAAGGAACTTGTCTCCAAATCAGATCTTTCAAGGTCTGGCTCATGCACATCACTGGAAATGGTACTGCCCTGGGCAGTCAGCTCTGCACCATCAGTTCCTTTCACTTTCATCACCGCGATGTTACAAGGTTTGCCATAGAAAGTGAAAGCCAAGTGGTTTCCTGGTAAAACTATTTTCCCATCTATGAGAAGATTAAAACAGGAAAAAAAAAAAAAGACAAATAAGAAGAAATTTCAATCTACTTTGGCAGCAATAACATTCAGACATTCTTGTATCAGAATAATTCTTTATCAGGAAGCCTGAAGAGTGCTATCAATTAACATAACAAAAGGTAGTTAGGTAATTTCAAGTTAATTTCAGGTAATTTAAATGATCTGTTTTTACACAAGCAGATTGTTCTGGATAAACTTTCATCAGTATCGTATGTAATCTCTCCTATAAGCTCATCATTAATTTGAGTTTTTTTAACTTTCATACAGCATTCAAAGGGAGATTGTGGAACTAGTACTGTAAGAAGTAAAAATTTTGTATTTCCTGTGTGTCTAACACATTCATTTAGCCCACCTTCTTTCAAAGTCTTGGCATAAAAAAGGTAAGGTTTTAGCATTTGCACTGACAGAGAAAGATCAGGAAATGTGATCTGAATGCACCCTACAGGCACAAAAAACAAAGGCAAAAATGTAAACAAGATTTATTATTTCCAGTCAAACTCATGAATTTGGAACACAGTTCATGTTTCCTGCTCCTTAGCATAGCAATACTGCTATTGATTCCTAACTAGAAGTTTCTCTTTGAGTAGAACAATTTGTAGTGAGTGCTTTGAGTAGCAATTTCTTGAATAACTTACCTTGCTTTTTCCCCATACTTACACATATCTACCCAATGAATAGCAATTTTGCTTGTTTACCACCAACATAAAAAACAAGACTAAGTATAAGATTTCTTGTTAATACTGATCCCTTATCTTGTTTTTAACACGAAGTATTACGCTTTTCTTCGCAGTGCAAGTAAATTCTGAAGCACATCACTGTATCAGCCAGGCAGCCAGCAATGACTGCTAAACAACCGTAACTTGAAGCAGCAACACGTATAATGGACAAAAGGAATGGAACCAGGATTAATACGAATTAGATATTTACAGCATGGCAAAATTATTTAGCCTACAGAAGACAGATCCCTAAAAGAGGTGTGAGCAGACTAATGCCCTCTATTTTGCCATAAGCCCTTGATTTAGAACATAATAGGAAGCTGTTTGCTTTTCTATCCAAAACTTGATGATCTACTACAAAAGTTAAACAGTCAAAAGAGAAGCAGAAAACCCATACCTAGGTTTCTCAGTAGACAGACAGACATTTCCTCCGCATTAACGATGGCATCTTTGTCTCTGTGTTAGGAAAGAGGAAAAAAAAAAAAAAAATCAGTATTTTTTCAACCAGTAACTACTTCAAAACCAGGAGTCCACACTGCTAAGGCACCAGAATCATAGAATGGTTTGGGTTGGAAGGGACCTTAAAGATCAATTTTACAGTATATGATTTAACCCCACAAACAGAAAAGAGGGATGAGCACTTTACAGTCTTCGGATCATATCATCTTAAGTCTGAAGATACTGGACACACAGTAAGAAAGTAAGTGCAAATATTTAATTTTGGGTTACTTTTTCCACACAAAACACTGTAATAAACAATATCGTAAGTTATTTGTAATCTTAAGAAATGATAAACATAAGGAATGCATGCTTCTCATCTCACCAGGCAGAACAGCCATCGCTACATTTACCGAACTGAAAAAATTACAGATCAGGTAGGTGTCTCTCAGCCCTGCAAACACGCACACGCATCTTTTGTTGATTAAACTGGTGCCTTGAGCACTTGCAAAACTGTGCATGTCTGAAGCACTGCACATCCACTATCCAAACAGAACAAGTTTTCCTCAGCATGCATTTCCTAGTCTTTTATTTAATCAAGTCTAAGTGACTCAATAGATAAGCCTTAAGCCACTTCACTCACCAGCCCCAGCCAGGCCTACAGCATCTTCTCCAACACCATCTTGTCACTGGGATTTACCACACAACTGGGCACATGTGCGCTTAGCCCAAAGCAAATGAAAGGTAAAAGGTGTCTCACGTGAATGGTGTTTTTATTAAAATATTTTACTTGACACTTACAACTCACTGAGAGCACAGACATCATTAACTCTCCCTGCTCCTCAGACAGACTGCAATGCATAAGGCTGTCGTGATTCAATCATTTTTCAGTGACAGTTTATCCATACAATCTTTCTCCTTGCGGCTTTACCATTTATTAAAGCCCATTAAATCACTTTTTTTAATTCCTTAGGACTTAACCCCCTCGGCCAACCTGTAGGAGCCTCACACACTAGCCCTTCTGTTTTCACAACAAAATAAAGGTTTCACTACATCCATTTCGCAGACAAATGTCCACAACCTTTGGGAGCACTTAGACCTGTATGATGAAAAAGCGTTACACCAACGGCATTTAAAGCAGACACAGCTGCTGCAAATAACAGCATGATCAACGGGGGGAGCTCTAAACCTGGAAATAAAACCTCATCTCTCAATTCTACTGATAAGAAACAACTTGAGGGAAAGAGGGGTATTACGCTAATTTAGAGGAGAGCTCTCAAAAGATCAGAGCCATTCCTGACAAGGAAACACATACTCAATTACATTGCTGGGGATGGATTTTTTTTAAACAGAAGAAAAAGCTAAATTATGCACACAAGCAAATCCCCAGAGGTATTAATTTGCAGAGAGTGAACTACACCTGTAAAGCATTCAGAAAACCAGGCAGTACTGAAATAATGAGATTTCTGTTTATTCTTCTAATAATTTATATTCTTACATGATAGGATGGCACAATGGTTTATAATAAATGAACAGGCTTAAAGTAGGCCAATTAGAGTTTTCATGTTTTGTCTCCGAGAATAATTCCAGAAAAAGTCATTTATAGGACTTTTAATCTCATGGTACATATGTACAACAATCCTCAGAGCCTGACTCTTGACTGGCTGAGAAGGAAAACTCTGGCTGTAGAACAGTTTAAAAAAAAAATTACAGTAATCACAAATATTTCAGAAGTTACCTGCAATTTCTCTGACCTCAACTTTAGCTTATACTTCAGTAAAAGTCACAGCTTTAAAGAAAGAATGCATTGAATATTAACATGAGGAAACATAAATAGATTTATTTAATTTAATGTAGGGTTGGTTTTTTAATGAAATGAGTGTTTTCAACCACCTCTATAACCAAAAGTATGTAATAATAATAAAACTTCCTATAGGATTAAATTAGCCGTAACAAAAAGCCATAAAGATACAATTTTTGTTTCATTTTCTGGTGAGGAGAGAGACACGGAGGGTGAAAGCAAGCTGATGGCAGGAAGTCAGCATACAATGCGCAACCAAGTTAACCAGTAAAACTGTAATTAAAGCTAAACTGGTTATATTACCAACAAAAAGCAAGATTGCCTCACCAACATTTCTGTGAGTCAGTATGCTGGAAAACAGCATCTCCCCCTTAAAATGGACAATGACAATGTTATGTTTGAAAACAGAGGTTTGACAGGGAAGCGAAGTTAATTTATAGAAATTAAAGTGTTGGGACACTTTCAAAAGTACTGTAAAATAACTTTATTTAGGAAATAAATATAATCAGATTCTGCATCAACCCAAATTATCAGTCTGTGGAATGTTATGAGAATGAAAAATACAGGAAGCCATTCAGCAGATCAGTAAACTGCTAACTTCTCAAAGCATTCATGATTTCAAGACAAAGATGATTTCCACCTTTTGCTCCTTTTTTGGGGTCAATTTCAATCAAAAAACAAAAACCCACCTCTGAGAATTCACAATCCTAGAAAATATTCCAGTAAATAAAAGCAGAGCACAAAACCACATATACAAAGGTGAAGTTTTGAAGGGAAGTAGTTAAAAAAAAATAAATTAAATTAAAAAAATCACTTCACTCTCCCCAACCTGTCAGCCAGTAGTTCTCTTAACCACTACAGGACCTTTCAACAAGAGCTTCTCAGAGGGCAGTTTACAGTATACTTTCTAATGACAAAAGCAGCGACATGGGCTTCTTTTATCCTGACATCAACTCTAAGCACAGAGATCACCCTCATCCTTTACAAGTGACTTACAAGCTTAAAGAATTTGCCTTGACTGTGCTGTTATACACCCTTGTGTAATACAACCGCAAGCAGGCAGCTTGACCTCTGCTTCAGGAGGTGCTGGGCTATCGTTGCTATTCATTAATTTCATGTAAAAAAAAAAATCTCTTAAGACTAATAAGCTTAGTGTCATTATATTCTCTACAACAGCACCACTCCTGAGCTGAGCCACTACCTACAGAGGAGGCAGCAGTTAGCCATGAGTTACCAAACTTTAGTCTTAATTCTACAAGCATCTGTACCTGTTTGACTTTGTCTGGGTACTAATTCCATCACAGCAAGAGAGAAAAACAGCATCTTCTAAGAGGTAAGAGTCTGCAGTGCAAAGCAGACACCTCACAGTACATCACTAGGTTATAACAAGTTGCATACCTCAACTTTACATCAACTTCTTCTGCCTGGATGACTGCACCAGTCACAGGCTGCACAGTGACAGCATCACCTGGATTTACTTTCAGGTTCTTCTGCGTGGTTTCACTCAGCCCAATTTTCCCACCTGGAAAGCCTGTGGTGGGCCAAGCAGTACAGACCTAGGAAGAGTTTCAAAGCAAACAACTGTCAGCTGAGATTTTCCCCTCCCGTTTCCAGTCCTTCAGTTAAAGCAATGTTTTCTTGTGACAAACATAGGCTGAGGGGCAAGAAGCAGTAGATTAAAACCTCATGCCACAGAGTAAGATACAAGTAGTACTGAGTTCTTAAGATATGATCCAAGAGACTTTTCAAGGAAGGGGCTATGTTTTGCCTACAAAGGAGATGAAATTCGACCGGGACTCTACACATTCTGCAGATGACACAATATCATACACTGTGCTGACTAGGAAATGCTACAAATCAATGAAAACAGAAGCATAAAGGGCTATAATCTTTGAAAATAAAATACATGTGTGCGCATATACAACATACACACATGACTTAGAAGCTTCTTGAAAAAATCAGTATATATTTTTTTCCAGTACTGAGAATAAAGATGTAAATAACAGCGCAGAAAACATGGAAAAGGCACGTTCATTATCTTTCCCAGTGCACGCTCGCTTTTGGTCCCTACTGATCACCACGGGAACACACGGGAAGCACCGGGAAAGCAGCCGCAGGGACACCAAAGCGCCTCACCTCCTGCCGCCCGCCGGCAGAGGTGAGCAGGACCGGACGGCCTATGCAGGCGTTCGCGGCCTTCATGCTGCTCAGCGACAGCTGGGCCAGGGCTCTCCGCAACATTTTCGGGACTTGGTCATCTCCTAACGTTTTCAAGAGAAAAAAAAAAAAAAAACCACATCGTTTTTTTCCTACTTATCAAACCAATACAGTATTTCCCGCGCTCCCCGGCCAGCACGCCTCACAAAACCCCTCCGGCCCCACGTGGGGGGAAACCGCGCTGAGGCGGGAGCGCTCCGGACCGGCCCGAGAACGCCGACGGCCGCACGCTGCTGCTCGCTGGGTTTTCCACCCTGTCTGCGGCGGTAATGGCTCTTCCACACGGCAACAAAACGCGAGTTTCACGGGGGCTCAGCCAACCTGGCCGGAGAAACCGGCCCCGGACCCGCCACGACCGTCTTCACGAGGGCACGGGGCAGCCCCTCGGCCCCGCGCCCGCTCCGGCGGCCCCGGGAGCGGGAGCCCGGCTCGACAGGAACTCGTTTTTAAACGCGCCGCTCTCAGCCCGCCTGGCCGGGGCAGGCGTGCGCCCGGCCCCGCCACCCGCACTCCCGTACCTGCCTCCACGGGGTCGGCGACGCGCAGCGCCAGCAGCCCGCCCTCCGCCGCACCCGGAGGGGCGGCCCGCGGCGAGCCACCGCTGCCCGGGACCTGCCGCCCCTTGCTTTTCCTTCTGGAGGAGGCTGCCATGCTGCCGCGCCGGCTGCCGCCAAGCGGTTCCGGGGTCAGAGGTCGGCCCCGCCCCGGGGGCGGCCGCTTCCCGCCGCCCTGCCCGCTTCCGCCCTGCGCGGCGCCATGGTGAGGCTATGGCGGGCGCTGCCCCGGGGCTGCGTGGCCCTGGCGGGGCTGCGGGCCCGGCAGGACAGGTTCGGGGGGGTGAGCGTGGACCTGGCCGAGCTGCGCCGCCCCGTCCGCCTGGAGCGGGCCGCCTTCGGGCGGTGGCTGCGGGGCAAGTGCCGGGCGGGGGACGCCGGGGCAGCGGGGTGGGCGGGGAGGGGGGCGGCGGCGGCGGGTCTCCCACGCACCCCCACAGCCTCGGCCGGGTGGTGAAGGGTGTTTGCAGGGGCGGCGGAAGGGTGCAGAGATGTTTCCCTGTGCCTTATGGCAGATGTCGACATGAAAGCCGTCATTTTACATGGAAACACCGGATCGTACCATGTAAAATGGAGCTGGCGGCGGTGCCTCGTCTCCTCCTGTCGCTGCCGACGTTGCTCACACCGATGGTGGTTTGACCTTGTGGTAAATGAGATGAAAATACAGACTTTCACACATTAATCCCCGCTGTCCTGCACGACAGAGTTTAAACCAGAAAGAGCAAGGGTGAGGGCGGGGAGGAGGGAGTTAGTCTCCGAGGTCGGCGGCAGCCATTACCCGCCTTACGATGCTCTCTCTTGCAGACGCGGTGGCCCGGTGGCGGGAGGAAGGCCGCGTCGCTGTCTGGCTGCATGTCCCCATCCTTCAGAGCAGGTTTGCGGCGGTGGCCGCTTCCCAAGGCTTTGCTTTCCACCACGCCGAGCAGGGCTCGTCCACCTTGACACTGTGGCTGGGAGAAGGGCCCAGCAGGCTGCCGGGGTACGCCACCCATCAGCTGGGCGTTGCAGGTCAGTTACGAAAGCGGATGGTCCCACGAAAAGCCTTTCGAACGAGCCTTTAGGATCAGGTTCAGTAGGAATTTGACTGTTCGTTTGCACAACCAACGGGTGGAAAACAGCTGCTTACTCTTTGGGCAGCTTTACAAAGTGAAGCTTGTCATTCATGAATGTGACTGTACAATGATGCGTGTTGCTAAAAACAGGCCAAGAACGAGGTGTCTCAAAACAATTCCAGTTTGAGAAAACTAGAGACGGTTTGGGGAGAAAAAAACGTGGTCCTGAAGCTTTAAAATTTACCTCACAAATAACTGTTTGTAAACACCATATTGAGAAACATCTTGGCTTTAACCTTGCAAGTGAGGTAGGATTTCAAGGTTCAAGCGGGTTTTTAAAAGTAACTACAAACTTCTTAGGAAAAAAAATAGTTCTCTGCTCCCTGTCCTTACTGCAGATGCTTAATAAATGCATCTGCCCAAACTATGCTCAAGTTAAGGTCTGCAAATGGGGCAAACTTGACCCAGCAGGGATGCTTCAGGAGCTAGCACAATTGCTAATCTAAATTACAACAGCCAGAAAGCTGCTCTAAGCTGTGCCTAGAAGTGCACAACCCAAACAAGTGTATTTTGCAAACAAACACACATCTGGACACCATACTCTTACCCATCTAGACCTCCCACAACCACAGTTGAAAAGGACTTGCTAAAAAAGCTGAAGAAATTCCCAAGGAACTAGATAAAAGTGTCGGATTTTCCAAATATGTAAAGGTACAGAAAAGCTTCTGGTGTATGAAATTAAGATGTTTTTGAAAAGCATTTCTCAAATTCCCCACCTCCTAAGAGGAAGCGATCAGCCATCCAGAAAGTGACATGTTTGGAGATATGCCGTGTAACAATGGCTTAGGAAGACAAGTTGAGGAGGGAAAGTAAAACGAGGGGAAGAAAAGTAAAAGTCATTCTCTTCTCCTTCATATGTAGTAAAATTATGGCTAAGTGATTTAAAAGCAGTTCCCAAGTAATTTTACAAAGTAATACCTGTTCCTGTCTGCTGCTGTTTACAGTGCAAGCAGTCACATTTGCACTTAACTATGTGGATGACAAGAGCTTTTCAACGCTGAACATCTTATCATACATATTTACATCAATCATAAATAAAACAGGTAGAATGAAGATATTTTTCCTCTTCATTACTCTTTGTCTGGACTTGGCTAAGGGAATTTTTTTTTTTTTTTAAATCATTTTCTTACCATTTTCCCAAAAGAGAACACTCAAAACAAAGTAGTGTTGTAATAGCATTTACTTGTTTAGGTTACAAGTATAAACCTTTCCGGAAAGTCATCCTGGCACTGGATGACTTTAAGCTCCAGGTACCACATTTCTAGCCAGAGGGAGGGTTTTAAAACCACAGTTCTGAGCCTGCAACCAAGCTCTGAGCTCAGTGATTCTCACCAGGTGTGGCCCTGTGAGATTCAGCAGAAGGACTGCTACGCTTGGGAAAATGAGACCAGACCTCTTAGTGTCATTCCTTTCTTCTTGCTTTGGATTCAGGTATCTTGCTGAGTATGAACTACGTATCATTAGGGGTTTGTCACACTTTATCAAAACGTGTTAAATTACGGTTGTAGAGATTGAAAGCAGTTGTCTAACACAATCTTTTTCAATATTATCTCTCTGCTAGGTGCTGTTCTAGATGAAAGCACTGGAAAGGTGGTGGTCGTGCAAGACAGAAATAGGGTAAGTTTGTTATATGATCATAAAATAGAGAAGTTCGTCGTTTAGATAAGCCTACTCTATAGTATAAAACAAAGCTCTTTTTCTTTTCATTCCAGTCCAAAATTGTCATAGTTAACTTGTGTGTGTCTTGGAACACATCTATCAACAGATTGCCATATTGCATTGGAAGGAAAAATAAAAACTTTGGAAATCAACAGCTTTGTTGTTAATTATAACTGGTGATTGAATCAGCAGAACTAAGTATCCTTTCTGCTTTGAGTTTCCTCTTTTCTCCTCTGACTCAAGAGTCCCTGGTCTTGTGTTTGAATCCATGCAGACCTCTGGAAAACCCCCATGGCTCAAAGCAGATTTGGGTGGAAGGATTCTGATTGTGTTTTGTTTTGAAAATTCCAGGCATATCTGTGGCTTTAAATACTCAATAATATGGTCGGCCATAACCTGGAGACCACCATTGTACAGCAGGTGTAAAGGTCATTAATTGCTCATAAACTGAAGTGCTTGACCTTACTACTGAGGATGCCAAACCAGAGTACTAATGTGGTGATGGTGGGTGGTGTGATGTGGCTCGAGGTGACCAACCATCCATCACTGGTAACGTCTTCCAGCCTCTATCAGGATAACACCTGAAAGAAAAGAAATAAAAAGAATAGTACATAGATGCGAAAGTAAAGACAGTTTATATTTTCAATCAGCAGATGTTTTGTTCCAATATTTCATACAGACTGTAGGTATCTCTGACCATCACATTAGCAAGAACAAGTTAAGTTCCTTCTTAAAGCCTCAATGATGTTTGTAAGAGTAATTACAATACTGCAACTTAATTAATACTTCATTAATATTTGTTTCCTCCCATATAGACTCTAAACGCGTGGAAATTTCCAGGAGGTCTCTCTAATCCAGGCGAAGACATTGGTAAGTCCTAGGATAACAGGTCAGACGTCAGCAGAATTATAAAGATATTAACAGTACTGAAATACATCATGACCCACGTCGCTCCTGTGACTAATTGCTTCTTTGAATTAATGGTGAATGGATGAGGTGACATGATCCCACGACCTTACTGGTAACGGGGTAACGTTACGTTCGGGGCAGAGGAGCTTTGTATTTTCTAGCGTTGACCCTTTTCCACAGTTTCTCCTAAAGGAGTGCCCGAAGCAGCTTATTTTTTGTAGGTTTGTTGGATGTGCTGTAATATGAGCCAAAAGTGCAGAGGATTAAGGTAATCAGCATCTAACCCAAAGAAAACTGAAACAGCGAGCTCTTGGCTCACACTGGAATCCAGGGCAAGGAGCTCAATGACATGCTGAGCAAAAATTTCCAACTCTCCATTTTTATGTGCAAACCAGAAATAAATACACTCGCTTCCTTCCACCCTTCTTCATTTGATCTGTTTAGACTAAGAGCTCTTTGGCACAGGACCAGCGTTAAGTGCAATGTCTGAGCCTTGTGGGCACCTACTTCCAACCGGAGACGTAAGGCGCTTCTGTACTAAAAAACAGTGCTGGTTTGAGGAAACCCATCATTCCTACCCAGCCCAGCACAGGTGATGATGAGCACTGCTGCAGTGATGTTCAGAAGTGAATGAACAAGGGTGTTTATGAAGAGAGAGAAAATTATGCTTTTTCTACTCACCCTTGAAAACTCTGAGCCACAGACTGGTTAATTCTTTATACTTTAGTTATTAGGTGGGTCTTGTTTTCCAAAGTTACATTTGCTCACGTTAATTTAGCCCCACATCAGTATTCAGGTATGAGTATATTCTTCCAATAACTCAAAAATGTGCAACTCAAGAAAAGGTTGCCCAGAGCACTGCAGCAACTCTGGCAAACTGGGCATCAATTCCTGACTGTTTCATAGCTTAGAAATACCAACTATTTTTAGCAGTCTCCGTACAACAACATGTGAAGGGCTTATTCCTGTTCATTACTTCAATAGATGGAGAAGGCTTCTAGTTAGTGGGTATGGCTGAGTTGTAGTTTTCTTAACTCATGAGTCGTGTTTTAACTCTTTTTGTCAAATGCAGTGATAGGAATCAAAGTTATTTGCTTGACAATGCAAATACATATAACATGGCGAAATGGAGTCATGTTTTCAAAAAAATCCAAACGCTGTGTTCGTTGTCTAGCCAGGCTCCCTTTCACCCCAAGGAGATGCCAGAGGGGTTTTTGTACTGAGGGAAAAGAATGCCCAGCACTGGCAGCAGCTTCCCCAGGGGAATACTGAGTGAGCCAGTGGCCATTCCTCAGATAACAGGTGAGATGATGGCTGGAGCCTGGCTGTAGGTACTGAGAAACACCTGAGAGGAAGCAAGTCTCTGACAGCTCCCCTCCTGCCACTACTGAACTATATAATAATTAAAAGTTAACTACTCTCTGCATCACATCTTAATATTACATGAAGATATAAATTAGTGAAGCATAAATTATAACAGAGCTTAATTTTGCTGGTTTTAACCTTACATCAAACCTTACAAAGTCACAGTCACTCAAGGGACTAAATTTCAAATTACAATTAAAAATCACAATTACAATGCTTGAAGGTCCTGTGTTTATATGAAGTGACAAAATACACAGCTGCTTACTTTAATAGGTACAAACTGACTTGCACAAGTAATTTAAATAGTTTCATCATCATCATAATAATGCGGATGATGCAAAGTGCGCACATTTTTGTACTTGAATGTTTCTGAAACTCAAGCCCTAGTGTTTCTTCTAGGTTAACTTTCATTATATATTTATATATATGTGGACATTTAAATAAAAGGGAAACAGAAAAAGGCACTTTATCTAAAAGCAAAGCTCAAAGCTTAAACAAAATCATATGACAGCATATCCAACAAGCCTACAAAAAATAATCCCCAATTATTTCATTTTTCTTACCTTAGCCTGCCTCAGCATTCCTCACGATCTCACTGGTTTACCTTCTTTGACCACTTTTGTGTAAAGTCGGCCCCTTGCCAAATAATACAGCCACTTGCCATACGGAGTCTGCTTCATAGCCGCTCTTGGAAACCAGAAGACCACAGAGGCCTCTCTGGGCAACACAAAATGCCTCTCCCCAGGGGTCAGTAATGGTAAATGAGTATCTTCCCCCGTGTACTTCTTCCCCATATGCACCAGGCCTTTAACTAATTAATTCTGTAATAAAGTTACAAACAGAAATGTTCTGCAGGCATCATGTATTCATGGGTCTCCAGTCCCACAAGGATCTCTTCTTTACACAGCTCATTCTTTGCAAGATGGAAGTTGAGCCAAGGCAGAAGTACGTGCAGAATCAGGGCTATTAACATATGATTGTTTGGCCTCTGCTGGGTACATAATTTTGATATATTGCTCACCACTGTATGTCCTGAAATTATTCCCAATATTTTAAACTAGCCCTAAAAATGTCTAGTTTGTTCACACCTGACAAGTCAAGATGTAAGCTTCCATAGGAAAGCAAATCTAATTTCTTACTGGAAATGAACTGAAGCAGGTAACATTGCAAACAGCTATATGTATTTACTACTCAAACAAGACACAACTATGAGTTTACATAGATTTGGAAAAAGCTAGTATTCTACCTAGCAGTAGTTACCCAGGCAAGTAGGATTTGACTTGACTACAATGAAACTGCAGAATTTGGGGATATAAGCGGAGTATCAAAAAATCTCCTTTCGGCTCTTCACTTTAAGTTACTACTGAAGAGAAAAATCTTCTCTTTTGGAAGAGACTGCTGGATAGATGGGTGATTCTCTGGCCGTGATCGCAGTACACAGCCCCTCCAGACCCTTGAACTCACGGCTGCTTTTGTAACGAGGAAGGTTAACATCTGTATCACTTTGGTTGATGCACGGAAAATGGAGGCAGCGTGTTTTCTGCAAGAACAGGCTACGTGCTATACTGGTATTAGGGCGTATGCAGATACATTTTGAAAAGGACTTAGTGCCAACTTTCACTTTCTGCAAACAATTGCCACAAGGTGTAACAAACTGGGTAAAGCTAAGTGCAGTGAAACTAAGTGATGTGATCAAGTGATCCGACCGACAGACGGCTATTCCGCTGCACATGGTCTGAACCTGGAACTGGGCAGAAGCAAGGAGAGAGACACAGGCTGAGACTCAAAGGACTGAAAAGAGGGTGCAGCGCTGTCTTGGATTAAGAGACCAGCAGAGCCAGCGGCCATCAGAGTGTGTTTCAAAACCACACCCTGTACAGTATTATCAAAAGTTTCTTACTTTCATCATTTTGTAGGATATACACAATAAAGGCACGTAGCAATTAATTTAGTTCAGGGACAAAAAAATCAGCTTATCCTCGTGTTGAAACAAACAGGCTTACACCCTGCAAAGCTTAGGAAGCAGAACAGAGAATGCTTTGAGTTAGAAATTTTCAATGATCAAAAGGCTTAAGCTATTCTTCTACGTACTGTAAGGACTGCTCTTTCCACCTAGGAGACACAGCAGTTCGAGAGGTGTTCGAAGAGACTGGCATTAAGTCAGAGTTCAAGTCCATCCTAAGCATAAGACAGCAACACCAACACCCCGGAGCCTTTGGGAAGTCGGATCTGTACATCGTCTGTCGCCTGGAGCCCTCCTCCTTCAACATCAGCTTCTGCCGGCAGGAGTGCCTGAGGTGTGAATGGATGGACCTCCAGGAGCTTGCTAGGTCCAAACACACTACTCCCATCACTAGCAACGTGGCTAAACTCCTACTTTACGGATACCGGGAAGGGTTTGAGAAGATTGATATAACTGTGAGAGAGTTTCCAGCTCTCTACACAGGGCTGTTCTACAAACTGTACCACAGGGAGCTGCCCAAGTCCTACAGAAACATTACATGATAGCAATACATTTCACATTTCATTATAGAAATAATTTAGTGTTATTATTGTAGTGTTATTTAGACCATATTAAAATTATCCGTGGACTTGATTCTTTTCACAAGCTATAGAAATATAAATTATTTTTAAAGGTAAATACCTGTGCATGAGATTTGTTTTCCTTTACTCCATAAAGCGGACACAAGGTAAATAAAATAGCTCTGGATAGCTATTTTAGAAAACAGATATATTAATGATGCTGAAAATACATTTTCCAGGTAATTTTACCTCCACACTCACTGGCACGGCAGGTTTCAAGAGCAATATAAAACCAGCGTGAAGCTCCGACTGCCGCGGCTCCTGCGGGCCGATCCCCCGCGCCTCACCCGGCCCGGCCTCGCCGGCGGAGCTCAGTCCAGCCGCTGCCGCCCCGGGGCCGCGGGCGGCGCCATCGGGGAAAGAACCGCGACAGGAGAGCCGGCGCCGCCGCCGCGGCCCCAATCCGCTCGGCCGCGCCCCGCCCCTCGCACCGTGCCAGGCGGCGCGCAGGCGCGCTGGGGCCCCGCGCACGCGCTCTAGGGCCCCGCCCCTGACAGCTCTGCCAGGACCCGCCCCGCGCACGCGCTCTGGGGCCCCGCCCCTCCGCGCACGCGCCCCCTCAGGTGCCGCCAGAAGGCCGGCGGCGGTGAGCGCGGCGGACGTGAGTATCGCGCGCTACGTGCGGAGTGTTGCTCGGGCTGCGCGGCTGTTGGTTTAGTTCCATCGGCGGCTTTTTCCGGGCTTTGTGGAAGCTGAGCGGTGCCGGCGCTCGTCTCTCCCCGTGCACGCGTAGTCCCGGAGCTGGAGGGCCGTGGGGCCCGGCCTCAGTCTGTCTTGTGGCCTCAGTCGTGGCGCCGTGGGTAGCACGAGCCGCGCTCAGGGGCCGGGCTTTGGGCGGGAAGCTGGGCTCGGTGGCCGGGCCGCGGGGCCCGAGTCCCAAGCTGTCCGCTCCTGGTGCCAGCGCGGGCCTGCGGGGAATGGCTTCGTCTCGGCTGTGAGGGGCGCGGGAGAGTCGGGGCTCTGCCGATGCCGGGTCGAGCCTGGCAGCCCTGGGTGCGGGGGCTGTGGCAGGCACCGTCTGCTCCGGGCCCGGCCCCTGTCCCACCGGCCGGGGGCAGCCCGGGCTCCTGCTCCGCGGGGACCGGAGAGGGGCTGCAGCCGCTGCCGCCCCCCTGCCCGCAGCAGCGGCCGACTCGGCGCTGGGGCACGATCTCAGCAACAGCCGCGGGCTCCTTTGGGAGCTCCAGCAACAAACGCAGCACTTGGGCTCAGTGTGACCCCTAACGCGGGCCCAATGAGCCTGGTTTCCAGCCGCCAAAATTCAGTGCTTAGTCTAATTAACTCTATCCCAGCCAAAACCAGCACAAGGTGAAAGGATATGAGAGTGGTATTTCTCTGTTTACAGACACGTTGCCAGAACCCAGCTATGGGGCTGGACCATCTTATGAACTCACTGGAAATTTGGCCTGTATAATTTTTTTTGTCTTAATGATCTCTAATTATTTATTGGAGTTACATAGTTGAACTTGGCAAGTGGTTGGGACAAGGTTGCTTTCCTTAAAATAGCATGGGCTGAGGCTGTGTAGCCACAGAATATCCTCTGAAAGGTTGCATTCTGTTGCAGTGTAGAATGTCCTAGTTGTGACAGTTAAGGCCTTGGTCTTCAAATCACTCATTTCTGATCTTCCCTGAGCTCAGCCCGTAGCAGAAAGATACTGTCTTGTGTCGGGGCAGAAGAAACAGCAGTGTGTATTGCCGAGTTCTCTGCTTGCTGCTGGGTTTTTCCTGCCCTTCTCAGGTGTTCAGTGTTGGTTCTAGTGAGAACAGAGCTGCCCAGGTGCTGACACACACAGCTGGTGGAGTAACATGTAGTTGAGGGACTGTGCTAGTGAGCAACAACCTGATAATGGGCGTAAGAGCCTGTCTGTGTGCCTGACAGCTCATTTTATAAAGCAAAGTTATGACTGAACATTGGTACCTGAACAGGAGGCAAACCCTTAGTAAGGATGGAGATGAGAGTAATCCTGAACGCACACCTCTGCCATGTTACAGGAAGACATCAACTTAAGCACCATATAAAATGGCTGTCATGTCCTATGTCCTGGTGAGAGCATAAGTACCAGAGCAAGAATCATAGACTGATAGAGTGAGTTGGGTTGGAAGATCATCTTAAACTTAAACATCATCTAGTTCCAAGCAGCAAGGGTTCAGATCGAGGATGGGGAGGTGATTCTGCTCCTCTGCTCTCATGAGACCCCACCTGCAGTCCTGCCTTCATGCCCTTTCTCAGGTGTTTTGATTTCTGGCTGGGAACAAAGAAGGACCGATAGCTCTAAAGTAGGTTTCTTGAAACTCAAACTGTATTGCAGTATAAAGTGGTGACAACTTGGATAAATTACAAAGCACCCTTGATAATGATAATTAAAAAAAAAAAATCTGCTTTTTCTTTGGGAGAAACTGGTTACCAATACTTTCTAATTGAGGAACATGAATTCTTAGACTGTCTCCAAACACAGCCGCAAAACCTGTTGCTGGGCATTCCCTCAGGAGGGTTCATCAGATTGAGCATAGTAAACTTCTTTCTCTAGATCCTTTATCTAAAAACCAAGGAAAAACACCTTTTCATACATGGATCTTGGGATTTCTCTTTCCTGTTCTTGCGTGCACACAAGAGGGGAAGTAAAGACAGACACGTTGTATCAGCAGCTCTGAAACAAATAATGGTGGTTTCTTGGGTTTTTTCTCAACAAAACTTACTCGAGAGTTAAGTACAGAGGCTGGGCCATGCCAAAACTTGGCTGCCACCTTCATTTTGGAAATACAGTTATGGAAAACATGTTACCTTGACCTTTGTGGATGAATTCTGTTTCTCAGGTGAATGCTTGAACTCCAAGCAAGTCTTCACGGGGGGGGGAAAAACAGACCAAAAGAGTATTTGTGTGTGGAAAGCCTTGTTTATATCCCACCACATTATCCAAATTCTAAATCATCAAACCAAATTTGTACCAAATCAAACTGTATTACCAAACCAGAATAAAAATGCTGTCAGAAGTTACAAAAGTGCATATTTCTCTTTTTTTAGTGGTTCAAATCAATACTGCACCAATGGAGGGAGGCTTAGGGAGCTTCGCTTTCTTTTGCAGTGACGTACGGATATTCTTTTGGCTTTGATCAGAAGTAAATATTGTAAAGTAAAACATTGTAGTCAATTAGGAAGATGATTTATTAAATTAATTCAGAAATTGTTCGGAAAGCAGATTAGTGACAGGTAATCTGTTTGTTCTAGGTGAATAAATGACAGCTTTGCTTTGTTTTCTGTCTCGTCGCAGCTGCCTGAACACACTAACTTAGGAACACCCCCCCCCCCCAGACAGTGCTCCCTAAATGTAATCTTACAAAAGAGTTACTCAACACAGGAGTTTGAATACAGCAGAGCACCCTTACACCGAGCAACAAGGAGGCTGGTAGCATGCCTGGCCTTCTGTTGGCAGGTTTATTTCTGATCCTCTGCTTGGCCTTGGGGCTGCCTGATGAATGGGGTGCAGATACGTGCGCTTGTAACTCCGGTGTGGCAATTTTCATTTCATTGCTCTTCTTTGTGTTGGTAATTTTCAGACTGTCTCTCCAGACCCCAGAGAACCTGTGGATTAAAGGGTTCTGTGAAGGCTGAACAGAATTACCCTTTAGTTACAGACTTAAATATACTCCATGTGTTTATTTTTAAGAACCTGGGAGTATGTTATTGTGCCACCCATTCATAGAATAGTTAGAGTTGGAAGGGACCTCAAAGATCATCTAGTTCCAACCCCCCTGCCATGGGCAGGGAAACCCTCCACTACACCAGGTTGCCCAAAGCCTCATCCAACCTGGCCTTGAACACTTCCAGGGATGGGGCATCTACAACGTCTCTGGGCAACCTGTTCCAGTGCCTCACCACCCTCTGAGTCAAAAATTTCTTCCTTATATCCAATCTAAATCTTCCCTCTTTCAGTTTAAAGCCATTGCCCCTTGTCCTATGACTACAGGCCCTTGTAAAAAGTCCCTCTCCAGCTTTCCTGTAGGCCCCCTTTAGGTACTGGAAAGCTGCTACGAGATCACCCCGGAGTCTTCTCTTCTCCAGGCTGAACAGCCCCGACTCTCTCAGCCTGTCTTCATAGCAGAGGTGCTCCAGCCCTCGGATCATCTTCGTGGCCCTCCTCTGGATCCACTCCAGCAGCTCCATGTCCTTCTTGTGCTGGGGACTCCAGAGCGGAATGCAGTATTCCAGGTGGGGTCTCACAAGAGCAGAGTAGAGGGGCAGAATCACCTCCCTGGACCTGCTGGCCACGCTCCTTTTGATACAGCCCAGGATACGGTTGGGTTTCTGGGCTGCCAGCGCACATTGCCGGCTCATGTTGAGCTTCTCATCCACCAGCACTCCCAAGTCCTTTTCCTCAGGGCTGCTCTCAATCTTTCAATGGAGCTGTTTAAGAATGAAGAGTGGTGACACTCTAAGAATTACAAGCACGGCAGGCTGGCCGGTGCCGGCCCCGAGTGAGAACTGAACTGAAACGCCTCAAGGCCATCGCTGCGGTTTGGAACAGCCGCGGTTCAGCCACACAGTTCATTTGGTAACAAAATGGCGTTTCACCAGCCGTGGTTTTTGTGTGCAGTCCCCAGCCACCTTGTATAAATACTGAAATACTCTGCCATGGAGGCAGACAGGCACAGCAGCAGCATACTGGTTTCAGGGCCTGAATGTAGAGCACATGGCCAGGGATCTGGAAGACAACAGTAGGAGTTTTTGCTCTTTTTCATTCATGCCAGGAATCTGTGTCCCTTGGGCGATGTCAGTGCTGTAACCACTGAGCGAGTATTTGGGACAGCCTTTCTCTGGTTTCGCACTGAAAAATAAGTAGGGAAGGATCTAGTTTGTGTTTCAATGCAGCTTAAAAAAAGTTGTCAACATCTGCCTGATAACAGCAGAAAGGATCCCTTTCCTTGGGCACCTGGCAACTGAAGGTGCCACAAAGGGTGAAAAATGCGATGAGGATTAATTAACACAAAGCTGAGGGCAGGAAACATTCCAAGTCTCTACTTAAATAAATGGATGTTTGATGATTTCAGTATGTGAGCAGATGCAAATAACAAAGGCTTAAAAGTCCTCATCTTTGCTGATCTCTCCTTTGTAATGGGTTTCTCAAGATGAGGGCCCTGAGTTGCACTAAGGGGCAGCGCGGGAGAAAATTTACTCGCTCCTCTGTAATTAAAAATGGGATGTTGGTGTTTGAGCCGTGCTGCATTCCCACCTCTCTGTCAGCATCATTTCTCAGTTAAGATCAGCTTTCCAAGCACCTCAAGGCAAAGCTGCTATGCATCCCCCAGGCCTTACACTGCCCAAAGGATGCAGGGGATGGATGCTGGAGGGAGCGGAAGAGCCGGGGATGAGCAGCGTGCAGTTTGCATTAAAAGGCCGCAGCAGCTCAGGATGTTCAAGATGATGTTGCTGCTCCGCAACACGCCACAGAGTGCAGGAATGTGCACTGTACAGCAACAGCCATGGGCCGGGATTGCTGTGCCCATCCTGCGCGGTGCCAGGCTGGAGCCGGGACCAAAGCGGGCCCGGGGCCAGCAGCACCATGTCCGTGTCCGTCTGCCACGCGGGCTGGAGCCGCTGTCCCCTCCCACCGGCGGAGCTTTGCTGCCGCGGGAAGCTCCGCTGCGGGAAGGCAGCGACTGACGCTAAAAACAAACACACCGGCTGGAACCGGGGCGCCCCCGGGTGAGAGCAGCGGGGTGAGCCCCGCACCGCGCGCACACGTGTCGCTACCGAACTCCCCGGTCTGCCCTCAGCTCCCGCCGGCAGCAGAGGGACCCCCGCTCCGGGCACCCCCCGCCCGGTGCGGCGGCTCCGCAGCGGAGGGGAGAGGCCCCGCAGCTGCTGCCTGGCGCGGGGAGGAGGGAAAGGAGGAAGGCCGGGCGGGGGGGCTGCGGTGGAGGCCGTGGCGTGACGGGGACCGGGCGGGGCACTGCCGATGCCCCCGGCAGCAGCGGGCACCGGCAGCGCTGCCATCGCGGGGCCGGGGGCTCCTTGTGGTGCTGCTTTTCCTCCGCTAGGCGGCGCCCCCGGAGGGGACGGCCCCCGCCCCGGCTCGCTATTGACTGTTGCCCGGAGACGCCGGCCCCGCTGATTGGTCTGGTCGCGTGGGGCCGCCCCCGGAGGGGACTGGTCCCGCCCCGCCTCGCTATTGGCTGTTGCCCGGAGGCGCCAGCCCCGCTGATTGGTCGGGACGCGTGGGACCGCCCCCGGAGGGGACTGGGACCGCCCCGCCTCGCTATTGGCTGTTGCCCGGAGGCGCCAGCCCCGCTGATTGGTCGGGACGCGTGGGACCGCCCCCGGAGGGGACTGGGACCGCCCCGCCTCGCTATTGGCTGTTGCCCGGAGACGCCGGCCCCGCTGATTGGTCGGGACGCGTGGGACCGCCCCCGGAGGGGACTGGGACCGCCCCGCCTCGCTATTGGCTGTTGCCCGGAGGCGCCAGCCCCGCTGATTGGTCGGGACGCGTGGGACCGCCCCCGGAGGGGACTGGGACCGCCCCGCCTCGCTATTGGCTGTTGCCCGGAGACGCCGGCCCCGCTGATTGGTCGGGACGCGTGGGGCCGCCCCCGCGGGGCAGGCGCGTGCCGCGAGCCGAGATTTTAACACCCCCCGGTGCGCAGTTCCGCTCTTCGCCGGCAGGGGGCGCTCGGCGCGGGCGGGAGCGGCGGCGGCGGCAGCAGGTAGCGGCGGGGCCGGGGGTCGAGTCCCGGGCCCGGGCAGGGCCGAGAGGGGGTTGTGGCCGGCCGCGGCTCGGGGAGGGGCTGTTCGGGCCCGGCGGTGCTCGGTGCGGGGGGGGTGTGCCCCCGCTCCGGGGTTGGGGCGTGGGGAGTACCGGGGCCCTGCGGGGATGTGGGGCGGTGGGTCCCCCGGGTCGGAGCGGGGGGCGCAGCTCCGTCCCGGAGCAGCCCCGGGGGTTTGGGGTGGGGCTGCGGGAGCTGCCGCGCCGGGAGGGCGGCGGGGCCGAGCGCGGGCTCTGCAGCAGTGCTGGAGCCGGGTCCGGGTCCGAGTCCGAGCGTCTCGGGGTGGGGGGAACGCGGTGCCGGGGCGGGTTCCGTGCTCCCCGTGTAACGCCCGTGCTGCGGGACGTGCCGGAATGCCCAAAGGAGACGTTTTGTGCGGGACTGTCGGCATTTCCCGGGCTGCTTCAGGGACAGGGAGCAGAGACACTGGTTCCTTCCCTGATCCCGGTGAGTACCAGGGGCAGGAGGAGACCACCGAGAGCCGCAGGCACCGGAATTGGCTCCACCTGTCTCCTGGTGCCTGGGTGGGTCCCCAGTTTCTGCTGGTTCTCAGCTTCAGGTGTGGGCAGCTGCTTTGAAGAATGGTTTTGGTTTCTTCCTTCCAAAGCCCCAGAGCTGCAGCTGGTTCCCAGCAGGGCCTGGGCTGGGGGGGATCACATCCCCTGCGCTGCTGGGGGCCGCAGGGCTGGGACCAGAATGGCCACAGTGGTTCTGCAGGTCACCCAGACAAGAACAGCCTTTGTGCTTCTGATGAGACCGAGGGTGTAATTAAATGTATTTTTGCTTCCTTTTGGTTAACGCAGTATTTTATGTTGATCGTATGACAGTGTATTAACTTTGCTCCTCTGTACCAGTTTCTGTTCTACACCGCAACGTGATGAGGTCGTGGAGTTTCACTGGACACGTGGTTGATGTTCACACTGAAGTAACACAAAGTGAAGAACGTCCCAGTCCTGGGCCTGACGACTCTGCTCTGTGGAAGCTGCGAGCTGTCCCTGAAGGATAAAGGACACCCTCGACAGCCGAGGTACCGCTGGCATCCCAGCCCCTCTGGCGCGGCTTTGAAACCCTCCCGGCGTCGCTGGCGTCACAGAGCAGTGACTCTGGCACGATGGGCTCCAGGGGAGTCCGGATGAACCCACGTTTGGGGTGCCTCAGTGCGGCTGGAACGTCTCATGCGCATGAACAAGGATTTCCCTCTTTCCTTTTCTTTTCAGCCACAGGCAAGTGCTCTGTGTCGCTCTCCCCTGGTGCAGGATCCCCTGTCGGTGCCCGGCTGGAACCTGGTGAGTTTCCTGGGGGTTTGCAGCACTGACCCTCTGGGGTCCCTTCTTGGGGGGGCAGCAGCTGCAGCTTATCTTGTGGGGCTGGGGGTCCCCCGCAGCTGCTGATTTCATCCATGGGATCAACAGCCCCTGCTCAACCCATGAACCAGCAATGGCCGTACAGGCTCTGCACGCCGTGTCTCCCACCCAGTCCCATCCCCAACAAGTGGGGCTCCTGTCTTGGCTCCAAATCTGCTGCAGAGGGGCTGCAAGAGGAGACCAGGCTCCTGCCCCTCGCTGCTGGCCACAGTTGTGGCGGTGGAGAAGCTGCAGAGGGGCCTTGGCACACCCACCAGAAGCCCTGGCACGCCAGCCGGCAGCCCGGGGTGCGTACGAGCGCTCCCTGTAAAAGCGGGGTTTGCCCGTGGTGATGGGTTTTGCAGCTTCTGTGGAGCTGGCACCAGGGGTCCCTGGGCATGGAGAGGTCCCCACGCATCCCACAGCAGGGCATTTTGGGGTGGCTCTGGGCCCCATGGGAAGCAGTTGTCCTATGTACAAACTTCTTTTTCAGCTCAAAATGTGCTGTGGTAGGAGCAGGAGCAGAGGCCTCTTCAGAGACCCACACCAGCTCCTGCAGCCTTTTCGGTGACACGTGAAGCCGGCCTGGCCAAGCATGGCATTGAGGGCCGTCCTGGTGCCACCAGTCCCTCGGGAGGTGTCAGTGGCCGAGGCGATGCCGCATGGCTGTGCCAACACGTGGGGAAGACTCATCCCGGTGCTTCAGGTGAGGAGCACAGCCCCAAGGTGACACTGGTGGGGAGGATGTGCCTGGTGAGGTAAGTGCCCTGACAAATAGGCCGAGCGGAGCTCTGTAGTGGGACCAGGGTGAAAAAATACATAAAAACTTATTTTTCAGCTCAAAAGATGCTGTGGTGGGAGCAGAGAGCAGAAGCCACTTCAGGGACCTGCACCAACTCCTGCAGCCCCGTCAGTGAGATGGTGAAGCCAATCTGACTGTGCATGAGGAGCAACAGCCGTCCCAGTGCTGCTGGTCCCTCAGGAGGTGTCGGTGGCCCGGGTGATGCCATGTGACGGTGCCAATGCGTGGGGAAGGCTCATCCCGGCACCCGGGTGAGAAGCACAGCCCTGAGGCAGCTGGCTCCGGGGGACACTGCCGGGGAGGATGTGCCCAGTGAGGTGAGTGCTCCCAGGCTCCGGGGAGCGATTTTGTGCTTGGGGCACTTTGGCTTTGCCCCTCGTCCTGCTGGTGGGGCAGCCAAGGGACAGGCAGGGCAGGCGCCACACCCCATCAGGGCTCCCCCTGGACCCTTTGGGGGAAAGGAGGGGTCCTGGCGGGGCAGTGCTGCTGTGTCTCCCTCGGGGCTCAGCACCACAGGGCCAGGGCCTGCACCTGCCCGGGCAGGGTCCCTCCATGGCCAGAGGCTGTTTGTGGGTGCAGGTGGGGCCCTGGGGGTCCCCATGGTTCCCATCCCCGCAGCCCACCCTGAGCCAGGGCTGGGCGGATCTGGGCTGCACATTTCAGGGGGCTGTGGCCGTGAGGGGCATTTGGGGAGGTGGTACTGGGTGCTGTTAGGATCCAGCCCAGACCCCGCTGGCACTGGTGCGGTGCCGACTCTGTCCCCATTCTGGGGCTGCCGGTGATTGGTCTGTGCTCTTTGGGCCGTGTCACACTGCCAGTACATGACTGTCTCATGTTTCCCTGTGCAGGGATGGATGGACTCAGGAGCCCCAGCCATGCCTTGAGTGACCCACGTGGGGTGTGGACCCCCAGGAAGAAGCCAGGCTGCCTGTGCACAGCCCCACACAGAACAGGCTGCCTGCACCTGCCCGGAGACACTGCGGCTTCAGGTCAGTTGTTCGGGCCCCGTTTGGGTTTTTTTTGTTGGTTTGGGCTCCCATTTCTTTCAGGTCCAGGTCATGGATGGCTCCAGTTCAGTTTTGGCTCCAGTTCCTTCACATCTCCTGTTTCTTTCTGTTGTGGTTTCAGGTCCCACTCAGGAATGGCTCTGGCGAGTTTCAGCTCCAGCTCCTCTGCAGCTTCAGGTCCTGCTTGTGGATGGCTCCAGTTCAGTTTGGCTGCAGCTCGTTTTCAGCTCCAGTGCAGTTTTGTCTCCAGCTTATTTGCTGCTTCAGCTCCAGTCGGTCTGTGGCTCCAGCACATTTTCACCTCCAGTTCCTGGGCTGCTCCAGCTCCTCCTCGATCCGTCTCCAGCCCGTTACAGGTTGTACTTGTTCAAACGATCTTGGCTTTTGGCCAGGTCGTAAATCCATTACTGCCATGACTTGTGTATGAACATGAACTGTCATAATTGTGCAGTGTCTAAATATGGACTCAGGAGTTAAGGGCAGCAGCTCTGGGGCTTTTCAAGCCATGCAGTGCCGCTGGGAGCGCTGACTGTCCCACATCTCTCCCTGTGCAGGAATGGACAGACAGACGGATGATCCCCAGCCACGCCAGGACCTGCATGGGGTGTGGAGCCCCCAGAAGAAGCCAGGCTGCCTGCGCCAAGGCCGACGCTGTGGGGACTGCTGCACAGGTTGGTTGTTTGAACCCCCGTTTGGTTTTGGTTGGTTTGGGCTCCTGTTTGTTTCAGGTCCAGCTAGTAATGGCTCCAGCTCATTTGCAGCTCCTGTTGTATGTTTCTGATCTGGTTTCAGCTCCAGCTTCTGGACAGTTCCAGATCATGGATGGCTCTGGCAAGTTTCAGCTCCAGCTCGTGGATGGCTCCAGCTCGTTTTTGTCTCCAGCTTCGTCTCCATCTCCATTTGCTGCTTCAGCTCCAGTTGGTCTGTTGCTCCAGCTCGTTTTCACCTCCAGCTCCTGGGCTGCTCCAGCAAGTCCTTGGTTCCATCTCCAGTCCATTGCAGCTTGTGCTTGTTAGAATGATCTTGGCTTTTGGCCAGGTCGTAAATCAATCACTGTCATGACTTGTATATGAATATGACCTGTCATAATTGTACAGTGTCTGAATATGGTAATGCCTATTCCGGTGGTTGTACGCGCCTTGAATAAAGAGTTGGATCCTCGAAAAATGTGTGAAAAGTGCTTTTTCGCCCAGAGACTATCTCATGCGTTTAATTCGGCCTGGTGCATGCCAGCGTCCCAAGCTTCAGGGAACAACGCGACCGGACCCCCACCTCTGGCAGGGGTCCACGCACCATGCCCACCCCGCTCCCAGTCACCCAGGCCCCACAGCCCTCCCACCTCCCCCCAGGCCCAGACCCCAACAGCCTCCCACCTCCCCCCAGGCCCAGACCCCAACACCCTCCCACCTCCCCACTGCCATGGCCAACTTGGCCCCTGGGTTTGACCCCAGAAACAGCCGACCGGGTCTCCGTTTCTGAGCCCAAACTCCCAGCACTGAGTCTCTGCTCCAGCCCCCGGAGCCCCTTTCCCAGCCCCAGGAACGCAGCTCCAGGCTCCGTTCTCAGGCCCGGGAAACACCCGGCTCCCCCGGTACTGCTGAGCCCCGAACCCCCCAGCCCCACGTGTGATGTCGGGACGGGCCCGGGAGCCCCGGCGGTGTCGGGCGGTGCTTGGAACTGACCGGGGGGACCCGCGGGGCGGGCCCGGCCCCGTGTGGCCGCGGGCGGCTCGGGCGAGGACGGGGGGCGCCGGGCTCCGGCCCTCCGGGCTTTATTATTCCCCGGCGCCCCGAGCCCCGCGGCTCTGCCCGCTGCTCCGCGGAGCCAGCGGCAGCGCGGCCGCCCGGGCACCGGCAGTCGCCCATCCGCCTCCGCCCCGGCACTCCCCCGGGGCCGCGGCCCCTTCGCCGCTGCCGCCCCCGGCCGCTGCTCGGCCTCAGCCCCAGTCCCGCGGCCCAGCCGGCGGCTGCCGCTGCTGCTCCCGACCCCGGCCCCCCCGCCCCGGCCGGGCCCTGCGGCTGCCGCAGGCCGACCCCCCGCGCCTCACCTGGCCCCGCCGGCGGAGCCCGGCCCGGCCGCTGCCGCCCCGGGGCCGCGGAACGAAAGAAGGGAGCGCGCGCGGCCGCCGCGGTTTAAATCTGCCCGGCCCCGCCCCGCGCACGCGCCCTGAAGCCCCGCCCCGCGCACGCGCCCTGGGGCCCCGCCCCCTACACCTGTGCTCAGCCTCGCCCGCGCACGCGCCCTGGAGCCCCGCCCCCCCGCGCCCCGCCCCGCGCCCGCGCCTATTTCTCCGCCGCCAGAACCCCGCCGGCAGCGATCGTGGCGGACGTCGGTACCGGGGCGCGATTCATCGTTCGGGACGCGGAGCTGCAGCGCTGGCTCGGCCTAGGGCCGTGCGGAGCCCGGGGGCGGTGAGGTCGGTGCGGGGTCGGTGCTCGGCCTCGCGGGCGCGCGGTGCCGGGTCTGCCGGTGCTGGCGAAGGGGTCCCGGCCGGTGTCCGCCTGTTCCCGAGCAGCCGGACTGTGGGTCCCGGAGCCGGCGGGCCGGGGCAGGGTCGTGGCTGGGCCCGGCCTCGCCGCCTCAGTCCCGGTGTTGCCGGCAGCGGGAGCCGCGCTCCGGGGCCGGGCCCTGGCCGGGAAGCGGGGACCGGCGGCCGGGCCTCGGGACCGAAATCCTGCGCTGTCCGCTCCTGCTGCCGGCGCGGGGCTGGAGATGCTCCGCCGGGGCGCCGGGCGCGGTCCCGCTTCTGCCGCGGTGGGCGCGGAGGAGCCGGGGCTGTTCCGGTGCCGCGGTCACGGAATAAAGTGGCGGCTCCGCATAGGCGTTCAATAAAGGCTGGAAACGGCGGGCGGCGGGGGCGGCTCCGTGGGAACGGGCACAGCCCGGGGTGCTCCAACAGGCACCGTCTGCTCCGGGCCTGGCTCCTCTCCCACGGGCCACCGGCTCCTGCTCCGCGGGGACCGGAGAGGGGTGCAGCCGCTGCCGCCCCCCTGCCCGCAGCAGCGGCCGACCCGGCGCCGGGGCACGATCTCAGCAGCAGCCGCGGGCTCCTTTGGGAGCTCCAGCACAAGGGGCTGGGGCTCTGTTTCCAGCCACAAACGCAGCACTTGGTCTCTGAGCCCTAAAATTGGCCGAATGAGCCCGGTTTCCAGCCCAAAATAAAGGACTTGGTCTGTGTTTCTGAGCCTGGACATCAATGATATGGTCTCTGCTTCACATCCCTGGAACACAAGACTTGGCCTCTATTTCCAGGCCTTCAATCAGGCCAAATGAGCCTGGGCTCAAGACTGAAAAATGCAGCACTTGGCTTCTCTTTCTCAGCCTGGTTTCTAGCCTCAAAATGCAGCACTTAGTCTCTGTTTTTGAGCACTAAACTGGCCAAATGAGCCCTGTTTCAAGCCCCAAGCACAAGTGACAATCTCTGTGGCCAAGACCTGAACATGTTTAACAGCCTCCACTCCTTGGGCCTGAGACCCAAACACCCCTGGATCCAGCCCCTGTGCCTGAGTGCAAAATGCAGGACTTGGGCTCTTTCAGAGCCCCCAAACTGGCCCATGAGCCCAGCTTCAAGCCTCTCTAATGCAGCACTTAGTCTGTCTCCATGAGCCTGGTTTCAGGACCCCAAAACGCAGGACTTAGTCTGTGTCTCTGAGCCCCAGAATTGGGCCAATGAGCCAGGTGTCATGACTGCAAAACGCAGCACTTGGTCTCTCTCTGTGAGCCCCAACACTGACCCAGTGAGCCCCCTTGCAAGCCCCAAGAACACAGCACTGAGTCTCTATTTCTGAGCCCTAAATCTGCCCATATGAGCCTTGTTTCAAGCCCCCCAAAACGCAGCACTTGGTTTCTGGCTTTGAGCCACAAACGCAGCGCTCGGTCTCTGTTTCTGAGCCCGGTTTCAAGCCCCGAACACGAGGGACTCGGTCACGGTGTGTAACGGCCTCTGCTCCGTGTGCCTGAGCCCCAAACCCCACCGGGGTCACTCTCTGTTTACACGCCCCAAAACCAGCAGCTGCACCCGGTTCTCAGTCTGCCAAACGCAGGACTTGGGCTCTGGGCCGGAGCGTCCCGGCCGGGGCAGGCGGGACTCGCTCTCCGCTCCGCAGCCCCCGACCGGGCCGGGCTCCCCAAAACGCGGGGCGGGGGCTCAGCTCCGGCTCTGCTGAGCCTCAGCCCCTGCCCGGGCCCGGCTGTGCGCCCCCAGCCCTGAACTCCAGTCCCCGCCGGAGCCCCGAACCGCCCCGGGACTGGGTGTCTGTCCTTCGGCCCCGAACCAGCCCCGGCAGCCCGGGACTCGCCCCGCACCCGGTTCCCGAGCCCCGCGGCTGGGGCTGCGCCCGGGAGCCCCAGCGGGGCCCGGCGGTGCTGGGGCACGGCCCGGGGGAGCGGCTCGGACGAGGCCGCCGAGCTCCGTCCCCCCGGCCGGTGCCGCCCCCGCCCCGCGCCCGCCGCCCGCCCCGGCAGAGCCGCCCCGGGCCCCGCCCCCCGCGCACTCACCGCTCCGGGGCCGCGCCCCCGCCCGCCGGCCCCGCCCCGCCGCGCGCCCGCTCCTTTTACGGACATCGCCCCGCCCACCGAGCCGCCCCGGGTCCCGCCGCCCGCCCGCTCGGCGGGGCCAGAAACCAAAAATCCACCAAAATTCACCCACCACCGACAGCACCAGTTTATTGCTGACACCACCGCGAGCCCGGGGTTGGGGCGCTGCTTTTCTCTCCAACACGTTTTATGCTGTTATGTATGGTTTAGGCTATTTTAGCTTTTTTTTTTTTTAAATCGCATTTATGGCCTCATTTATGACACTGTTAACTCAGGTCTGGCATAGAAATAAAACAGAAAATAGAGTGAATGTGACGTTTCCCTTTGCTCTGGAACCCAAGTGCGACCCAGGAAACACGAGGAGGTTTCCAAGTGCTTCTCGAGACTCCAGTCACTCCAGGCTGCTCTGGAAACAAGTGTTTTCCCCATTCCCACCACCAAACCCACCCTGCCAGGGTCACAAACCCCCTTTCTCCCCACCCCATCCTTCCCCGCAGGGTCCCATCCCGGCCCTGTCGGGCTGGGATCGGCAGGAGAAGCCCTTTCCCAAAGCAGCTCCACACGCCTGGGGCGGAGCTGGGGCTGGCGGGGAGGGGGCCTGGGGCAAAGGGGGGGTCTCTGCTGGGGGGGCTCTCACCGGGCAGCCCCACTCGCTGCTCCCAGCAGGGACAGACCCCGAGGGGCACGACGGAAGCGGCCCGCTCCCAGGGGGACGCGGCTGCCTCTTCCCTCTTGTTCTTCATCTCCATCCCATCCTTCTCGGAATCCATCGGAGACCGGCGACAGCGCCGGGATCCCGGCTCCCGCCAGCGACCCTTTCCCAGCAGAAAGGCCCCCAGCACCCAGCTTGGGGCTGGAAAGGCGGAAAATCCTTTCTCTTCTCCCAGGAGAGACACCCAGCTGTGCTCCCGCTGCTGGGGAGGGGGGAGCCCCCTGCCCAGCCGGCTGCCCACCAAAGCACCCACCCCTACACATATTGGGGTTTTCATACATATACACACATATATACACACATCTACGTACATTTCTCTTCATTCCTCGGCCCAGCACTCCCTGACGATGGGGACCCAGGGAGCCGTCTCTCTCTCCCGGGTACCTGCAGCAGTGCTGGGGGGGCCGGGGAGCAGGAGGGCCCCTCCACACAGCCCAGCCCACCCTCCCAGCAGCCCAGGCTGAGCCCTGAGCAGGCTCCCAAGAGCCACCCATCCCTTTGGAGCGCCTGAGAATCGACCCCAAGGGGCCCCTTCGCCCCCCGGCAGCGCAGCCCCCCGACAGCCCCACAGCCGAGGAGCGGGGCTGGGCTCCCCGGCACGGCCGGGCTCCGCACAGCCCCTCGCCAGGGACCCGCTACCCCGGGGATGGCCGCAGCCTCCAGCCGCCCCCGCCCCCGACCGACCGCGAGCTGCCGGGGCTCCAGGCACCCCGAACCGAGGGAGGGCAGCACCGGACCCGCACCCCAGGGGCCTCAGCTGCACCCGGTCTCCTCCCGGCCCCCTCCTGCCCAAAAGCCCCCGCCCCCGGCCGAGCCCACCCCAAGGGCGGGTCCTTCCTCGTCGGCCGGGGAGTGCCCACAGCTGGGGGCTGCCCCACCCGCTGCTGCCCAGCGAAATCAGGGAAACGAACGAGGAAAAAGAGGAGAAAAAAGGGGAAAAAAAAAAAAAAAAAGAAAAAAGAAAAAACAAGTTAAAAAAATACGAAAAGAAAAAATAGGAAAAAGAAGGTGTGGAATAAAAAAGAAAGCAAAAAGAAAAAACAGATAAAATAAATAAAAGGAAAAAATAATAATAAAAAAAAACAGAAAAAAGTAGTAGAGAAAAAAATAATAAAAAAGCGTAACAACAAAACAAATTAAAAAAAGAAAAGAGAGAAAAAGAAAAATAATGAAACAAAAAAGCCCAAGAAGAAAAGGCAGAGGTGCCCCAGAAGCTCAGTGAAGAGCAGACCCACCCGCCCCACCCCATGGGCAGCTGGGGTTGGGGGAAAAGCTGGTGAAGCCCCAAAACTGACCCCACAAAGGCCCTGCCTGGAAACACCCCAAAACCACCCAAATCCACCGTGCTCAAAAAATAAGAGAAAAGTTGCAGAAGAAGAAGCCCAGCCCAGCTTGGCCCCCGAGCCCCCCACCCCACCTCAGGCAGCCCTGGGCAGGGCCCCCACGCCCCAGAGCAGGGGGGTTGCTGGCACCAGCGGGGGGGCAGATTTTTGGCCAGTCCCTCTCCCTCCTTGAGCTGCTTTCATCAACCACAGTGCTGGGCACAGGGACCCTGGCGAGGGAACATGCCAGGGGGATTCAGCACGGGGGGGTCCTTACGGACAAGAGGCAGGACTGTGCAAATAAATGCAGTGAAATTAAATTAAACTGGGAAAACAAAATAATAAAAGAATCCCTTTCCTGCAGCAAGGCCGCCCACTCAAGCCCTTTTCATGGAGGCGATGCCCAAAGGTGACGCCCCAAGTGCCACGGCACCTTTTCAAGGTGCTGCTTCCCCATCTGTCGTGGTGGGGTCTTGTTTTCCAAATGCTCCATCACTGGCTGTGCTGGCTGCCCCAGTTTAAACGACAGGTTTGTTTTATTCAGCCTGGTCCCTCCGTCTGGGGAAGCACAGGAAGGGGCAGGATCTGTGCGGGGCCTCCTGAAATCCCTGCGAAATGCCAATTCCTTTCATCACCTTATTATGGTGTCATCATCCTCCTCCTCCTTCTCTCCTGTATCAGGGGTCGGTGCCCTGGGGGGAGCCTGCAGAACCCCTCGGAGCTACGTCAGTCTCTCCCACAGCAGCTCTGGAGGCAGTAAACCAGGATTTGGCTCCACCAGCCCCAGCCCACTCATGTTTGCCCAGCAAACGATGGATGAGCCTCTTCCCCCCAGCTGTTTGCAGCCCCTTTCAACTCCAGAGCGTTAAAATCCCCAATGTACACCCATCCCCTGGAACTGGGCCCACCGCCCACGGGGCTGCCCCACAGCTTTGCTCAGTGTCTTCACAGCAGCAGGAAAGTTTTCAGGGCACGTTCTCCCAGTTGTGGTCTGAGTGCTTTATAAAAGGAAATATTGCTGGAGAGTTTACAAGCAACAGCTGTAAATATTTTTGTGGAAACTAAGAGGACAGTGAGGAAACATGCCCAGATCACACAGGGATCACATTTTCTTCCCAGTATGAAAGGGAGATTTCTTCTAGTGGCATAGACTGTGCCATCACATGCTGATTTTCTAATTACTTATTTTCGCATCCAAAAAAAAAAAAAAGAGAGGATTCCCCATGGGTAGGACATATCCATTTACCAGGACACTGTTCTTTCAGTTCCCCGAGTTCTCTGGAACAATCAAGGTCTTGGTGCTTCATCGACGGACCAGAGGGAAGCTTTACGGAGTGACACGTGTTATTCATGAATGTGACTGTACAATGGTGCGTGTTGCTAAAAACAGGCCAAGAACGAGGTGTCTCAAAACAATTCCAGTTCAAGAAAACTGTAAACAGTGGGAGAACAAAATGTGGTCCTGAAGCTTTAAAATTTACTTCACAAATAACTGGTTTTAAACATCATTTTGAGAAACATCTTGGCTTTACCCTTGCAAGTGAGGTAGGATTTCAAGGTTCAAGCGGGTTTTTAAAAGTAACTACAAACTTCTTAGGAAAAAAAATAGTTCTCTGCTCCCTGTCCTTACTGCAGATGCTTAATAAATGCATCTGCCCCAACTATGCTCAAGTTAAGGTCTGCAAATGGGGCAAACTTGACCCAGCAGGGATGCTTCAGCAGCTAGCACAATTGCTAATCTAAATTACAACAGCCAGAAAGCTGCTCTAAGCTGTGCCTAGAAGTGCACAACCCAAACAAGTGTATTTTGCAAACAAACACACATCTGGACACCATACTCTTACCCATCTAGACCTCCCACAACCACAGTTGGAAAGGACTTGCTAAAAAAGCTGAAGAAATTCCCAAGGAACTAGATAAAATAGTGTCCCCTTTTTTTTTTAATGCCATGCAGAACAAGGAGCTGAAGATGAGTCAACTTGAACTTCGGCTTCACCAATTTTGAATGTTTTCATGAATGTAGGAGTTTTCAGTTATGAAGCCAGCAGAGGGCAGCTCAGAAGCTGAAGACAGGCTTGGTTTTTTCAATGGACATGTCGGAGCATGTTTTCCTGAGGTATGAAAACCTCACCAGTAAAATATGTGGCTTTAAACTCGAGTGAGATAACACATTCTTCCAGCAAAAGCACCCCGTGTTACTCCTTACAGTTATAACTTGAGGAAACATGACTAAGTGAAAGGGGATTTTTCTGAAGCAGGTTTTGCATAGCTGAAAGTGCTATTTCAAAGAAAGTCTTGTAATAGATGTGTTGTGACTCTGATGGTTATCAGGAAGACTTAATATGAAAAACTCTCAAATAAACACCGGAAAATACAAAAAGTGCACTTTCAAAGCATAGTTTTCTGTTGTACTTTGAGATCAACTTTGCAATCTGCAACCAGCAAAAAACTTCAAGGAAAGAAAAAGTTTCATAAATGCAGGTATATGGATTTTATATTTTATTGCACAGCTTTAAAAATTGCACAACATATAACGTATGCGTTCTTTGCTACCTACTTTTCAAACGTAAATTTTTATTAGAGGTAAAGACTTAAGGAAAGCATTTGTGCAGGTAAACAAGCAGATTTCTGTGTGTGAAATAACAACTGCACTTTCTTTGTTTTTTTATTATTAGTTTTGTTGTACTCGCTCTCAGTGGATCTGGAACACATTCCAATGATACAGTAAGCAGTGTGGATACCACCTGGCATATGTTTATTCCATTCTCTTTCTACTTCAGGAGGGAGAGCCTGAGCAGTGCAAGGGCTTTGTTCTATTTTTAATTAATTTTATTGAAATACTGAGTTATTTAAATATGTGCATTGATATTGTGTGTGTGTGTGCCAAACCCTGGCCATTTTTATTTCCTGCACAAATCACCCTATTTTAGAAAGTTTCTGCAGTAACGAGAAGCAAATCTGCTGATGAGAGTCTTCATCTCAAGGCTATGACCAATCAGTTAAATACAGGACTTAGTCCCTTGAGCATCCTGAAAATAAAAAGCGGGGACATTGAGAGTGGTTTGCCAGCCTGCGGGAAGCCAGCACGGGGAGCAGGGAACAGGTAGCGATCCCGCAGTGCCAGGCAGGCCGGCAGCTGGTTTTCGTCCTGTTTGGAGTTTCCCACACAGTGAACGCTGTGCAGCCAGGGCAGTGCCTCAGCATCATCCAGCCAAGCGATGACAAAGGTGTGAATAAGCGAGGTCAGGTCATGTTTTGCCAGACTAGATCAGAGTCGCCAAGCAGAGAGGAGCAAACGTTACTCATTGGGCTTGGCCATTATTGTTCAGAAATAGTGGAATATGTGATGTGTCTTCCAACTAACTTACTGCATCCGTTTGTAGGCGGCCGGATTTTCCAAACATGTAAAGGTACAGAAAAGCTTCTGACGTATGAAATTAAGATGTTTTTGAAAAGCATTTCTAAAATTCCCCACCTCCTAGGAGGAAGCGATCAGCCATCCAGAAAGTGACATGTTTGGAGATATGCCGTGTAACACTGGCTTAGGAAGACAAGTTGAGGAGGGGAAGAAAAAGTAAAACGAGGGGAAGAAAAGTAAAAGTCATTCTCTTCTCCTTCATGTGTAGTATAATTATGGCTGCTATTTTCATTGCTGCCTACCTTGAGTTGTTGAAATGAAGTCATTGGAGTTTAGGGAAGGGTGTCTACACACACATGCATGATCATCGGGCCTTGGCCAGTCCTTTTACTTAGGTCCAAGTAACCAAGGACCCAAAAGTGATTTAAAAGCAGTTCCCAAGTCATTTTACAAAGTAATACCTGTTCCTGTCTGCTGCTGTTTACAGTGCAAGCAGTCACATTTGCACTTACTACATGGATGACAAGAGCTTTTCAACGCTGAACATCTTATCATACATGTTTACATCAGTCATAAATAAAACAGGTAGAATTAAGATATTTTTCCCCTTCATTACTCATTGTCTGGACTTGGCTAAGGGAATTTTTTTTTTTTTTTAATCATTTTCTTACCTATTTCCCAAAAGAGAACACTCAAAACAAAGTAGTGTTTTAATAGCACTTACTTGTTTAGGTTACAAGTATAAACCTTTCCGGAAAGTCATCCTGGCACTGGATGACTTTAAGCTCCAGGTACCACATTTCTAGCCAGAGGGAGGGTTTTAAAACCACAGTTCTGAGCCTGCAACCAAGCTCTGAGCTCAGAGATTCTCACCAGGTGTGGCCCTGTGAGATTCAGCAGAAGGACTGCTACGCTTGGGAAAATGAGACCAGACAGAAAATCCCGTTAGTGTTGTTCCTTTCTTCTTGCTTTGGATTCAGGTATCATCTAGCAGAGATTCTGGACATCTCACAGAGAATTTCACTGTCAAAAGTTGTATTCACAGGTGTCAATTTCTGGGGAACAGACGAGGGAAAACATTCTTTCTGATTGATTCAAACTGCAGTTTCCTGTCTTCAGCAGTCCTCCTTGGTCTCAGCAAACCATTTGGCTGAAGATTGGCTTTTCTAGAAAACAATCCCTGTAATCACAGCATGCATCAAAGTGGCTCCTGCTTTCCTTTTGTTCCCTCTCTTAAACAGTACAGTAATTGAACCTGGATGCTGCTAAGTATTTACAGGAGGAATGAAATCATAAAGTTACAAACCATGAGGAGTCAGATATGTGACTACCCTCTTAAAGCACGTCCTTTGACATATCTGGAAGGAGGATTGGTATTTTTGTCTTTTAAATATTCCTCCTACACATAAGTCCGCCATGCATTCTTATAAAACAGAGAATGTTTTGGGCTGGATGCTCATTCCTTAATAGTTCTCTTCTGTGGAAATACTTCCCTGTAGCATTTTAAATGCATATGTCATCACAGATCTGTCCATGTACTCTTCCTGCTGCTGTTAAATGATACAAGCATTTTTTTATCGTTACCTACTAATTTGAAACCCATGCATGACTGACGTGGAAAAAAGCCTGGTAAGTGGCACTGCTGTACTCACTCTGCTTACCACAGCACACTTTGAAATCTGAGAAAAATACCTGTTTTAAAGGGAAGACATTTTGAAAGTTCTGACCAATGAGTGTGCCATGATGATTAACCATGAAAGCATGCGGGGTTTAACAAGTAGGAAAACCTGTAATCTGCGGCAGAAGGTCATGGGCTGAGCATGAGGACACAAGGAAAAGCTGAACTTTTCAGTAAAAAAAAAATAAAAAATCAGGATGCATGAATCAAGTGAAAGTGTCACTTCTCCACTTGGAAGCAATGCTTTTTGATTAACAAACTGACTCGGATTACTGTGCAGTTCCTATCAGCAGTTGTTCCCGGAGTAGTACAGCGTACGAGGTTATAGTCAACCAGTCGAATGTTGTCGGTACAGTCAGCCCACTGAGTACTAAACTCTGTGTTATTAACCAGAAAACACTCAGGCAGGGGTTTTGTCATGAATTTCACTGGAGAAGGGTTCTTGCCCATTATGGCTACTCAGCTGGAGTCACTGGAAGAATTTCTGTTATTTGAGCAAGATCACAGGCATGCCTCCACTGAGGCAAGCAACTTTGCTAGATTATTTGGAAGATGTCTTGATGTTGCATTTTTTAGTTTTGATAATATTAACACAAACAAATTATTCTTTTCCTTTCTTGTCTAAGCTGGAATTTAAATGTGGGAAGTATTTATCTTGGTCCTGCTAACTTTGAATTTTTATACAGGATATTTAACCTTTATTTGTATTTTGTTGTGTATCTGCTTTCCTAATGATACAGGGGTTTGTCACACTTTATCAAAACGTGTTAAATTACGGTTGTAGAGATTGAAAGCAGTTGTCTAACACAATCTTTTTCAATATTATCTCTCTGCTAGGTGCTGTTCTAGATGAAAGCACTGGAAAGGTGGTGGTCGTACAAGACAGAAATAGGGTAAGTTTGTTATAGGATCATAAAATAGAGAAGTTCGTTTAGATAAGCCTACTCTATAGTATAAAACAAAGATCTTTTTATTTTCATTCCAGTCCAAAATTGTCATAGTTAACTTGTGCGTTTCTTGGAACACATCTATCAACAGATTGCCATATTGCATTGGAAGGAAAAAAAACAACTTTGGAAATCAACAGCTTTGTTGTTAATTATAACTGGTGATTGAATCAGCAGAACTAAGTATCCTTTCTGCTTTGAGTTTCCTCTTTTCTCCTCTAGCTGACTCAAGAGTCCCTGGTCTTGTGTTTGGATCCATGTGGACCTCTGGAAAACCCCCATGGCTCAAAGCAGATGTGGGGAGAAGGATTCTGATTGTGTTTTGTTTTGAAAATTCCAGGCATATCTGTGGCTTTAAATAATCAATAATATGGTCGGCCACGACCTGGAGACCACCTTTGTACAGCAGGTGTAAAGGTCATTAATTGCTCATAAACTGAAGTGCTTGACCTCACTACTGAGGATGCCAAACCAGAGAGTACTAATGTGGTGATGGCGGGTGGTGTGATGTGGCTCGAGGTGACCAACCATCCATCACTGGTAACGTCTTCCAGCCTCTATCAAGTGAATGTAGGTTTTAGCACAGCAAGTGCAGAAGGCTCACAAGTTCATTAGCAGTTGACTGTGCTATTCCCTTTGCAATATACTTCGCTTCCATTACGCTTTCGTTTGCAAATTAAAATAAAAATGTCTCTACTACAGCGAGATTAACTGCAATTTCAACATGGACACAGTCAAAATGTATAGACATAGACTGAAGTTTACTTGGATGCATCATTTTCCTTTTATATTGTTAAAACTATGCCAGAATCTCACTGGGTACGTTTTTCCGTCTTTCCTGAAAGAGCTGCTAAATGATTTCTTCTCAGGACACAAAACATTACTGTGGTTCATTTAACTATAACACAGTTAATGACCTTCAATGAAACGGTGCTTTCGTAGGCAGGTTCAATCATACAACATGTTGAATTTGCAACACAAGAGTTCAGACGAAGAGAAAGACCCTTTTCTTGTTTCCTCTAAACTATTAATTTTATATTTTTATTTACCATAAAGTAAAATTTCAAGAACTCTATAGCAGGACCTTCGGGCTTAGATTCAGTAATAGCCAATTAAAGCATAAATCCAGCATGCAAGCTTTAGGCTCCAAAAGTGTTTCTGGTTCTAGCAAGTCTCCAGGAACAGAACAGCACATTATAAACTTTAGGAATGCTACCTTTATTTTTCCTTTTATGCACACAGAAGTTATAAAACTGCTCGCTTACCTTTTCGGATCTTAAACAAGCCTCAGAGTAAAAACAGAAATTGCACATTTTGCATATTTAGAAGGAAACAGAAATTTCCTAAGCCCAGGAGGCTTAAGGTTTAACTTCTTCACAGTGTGGTTCTGTTAAAGCTCACCCACAGCCATCTGAAGTGCAGATACCTCTATCCAGTTTTACAGTGAGACATCGGATGCTGTTCGGGTTCTAGGGCCAGTTCCATACTCACCTGGCATTACCTCCTTAGTCTCTGGCCCCAAAACACGAGAGGACGAGCTCAGCACCACTCTTTCCTCCAGCTCATTCTGACAAGCAGCATGGGTATATTCCAGGCCAACTCTTTCAGCTTACCTTTCCAGAACAAAGCTAACAGCGCAGTGTGTGAGGAATGTGAAAAGAAAAAAGTGTTTGCTTTCAACTCCTCTCTGAACAGCTCTCTGTTATTGACTGGATAAAATTAAGTGCAAAACCTGAAGCGTGTGAATACCCACGCATTTCTCGTGCAGTGAGCAAATGAAGTATCTCAGTGCAAACAAATTGGCTCAGACAGTTGTTTGCCACTGTCAGTTCCACCACTCCTCTCCCTTCTTCCCCACAAAATGAAAAAGTTCCCCGAAATGGTGACTTTTAATAGAAATTATGTTCTGAAAGCTTAAAAAAAAAAATTAAACAGCTAGTGGAATTTTAAGAGCTGTTTGGGTTTAATCGTGAAAGGACAATTCCACAGCACACAAAGATTTCCAGGAACTGAAAGCAAATCTGAAAGCCAACAGACAAATGTATGTATTTTCCATCTGCACTATTTTTAATCTATTACTTTAAATTTCTATCCAAGCCCTTTAAGAGTGCCCAGAAAAGAACATTTTCCAATGTAGTCAGTGGGGTTTCAAATCACTGGAAAGCATACAGCTTCCCTCTCTGCTGCATGTGCAAGAAAAGGCCACCTCTTTTTTTTTTTTTTTTCCAAGGCATACCTTTTTACTGCACTAATTTCTAGTTGAAGGTTAACATTTTCCTACATAAGCTTTTAACAAGAAAAGAAATAAAAAGAATAGTACATAGATGTGAAAGTAAAGCCTGCAAATCTTGAAGCATTTGCAAGAGGTGTAGGAACTGGGACTGCTTTACCAGTATCAGTAACAGCACCGAGTCTGCACTTCACATTCAAACTACTGAACTTTATTGCAATTCAATAAGTGCTTCTATACATAAATCACACACCAGGCCTCATGTTTTGTATTCCATAAAAACAAACGACAAGTTACACTGAATGGTTATTACAGACACACAAAGTCATCTTAAAGCCAGTGCAGCATAGAACAGTCCTACAATCATAATACCTGTTTGTAAGATTAAATATAAATACATTTTGTAAAAGCCAAACCCATGGAAGTGGAATACATCAGTGATTAAATATAAGATTATATAGTCTATAGCAGCTTTTTTAATATTCAACTATTCTATCTAGTTATCTCTAGTTAGCAGCAATGTTGTCTAATGACTGTTAGACAGTTTATATTTTCGATCAGCAGATGTTTTGTTCCAATATTTCATACAGACTGTAGGTATCTCTGACCATCACATTAGCAAGAACAAGTTAAGTTCCTTCTTAAAGCCTCAATGATGTTTGTAAGAGTAATTACAATACTGCAACTTAATTAATACTTCATTAATATTTGTTTCCTCCCATATAGACTCTAAACGCGTGGAAATTTCCAGGAGGTCTGTCTAATCCAGGCGAAGACATTGGTAAGTCCTAGGATAACAGGTCAGACGTCAGCAGAATTATAAAGATATTAACAGTACTGAAATACATCATGACCCACGTCGCTCCTGTGACTAATTGCTTCTTTGAATTAATGGTGAATGGATGAGGTGACATGATCCCACGACCTTAATGGTAACGGGGTAACGTTACGTTCGGGGCAGAGGAGCTTTGTATTTTCTAGCGTTGACCCTTTTCCACAGTTTCTCCTAAATGAGTGCCCGAAGCAGCTTATTTTTTGTAGGCTTGTTGGATGTGCTGTAATATGAGCCAAAAGTGCAGAGGATTAAGGTAATCAGCATCTAACCCAAATAAAACTGAAACAGCGAGCTCTCGGCTCACACTGGAATCCAGGGCAGGGAGCTCAATGACATGCTGAGCAAAAATTTCCAACTCTCCATTTTTATGTGCAAACCAGAAATAAATACACTCGCTTCCTTCCACCCTTCTTCATTTGATCTGTTTAGACTAAGAGCTCTTTGGCACAGGACCAGCGTTAAGTGCAATGCCTGAGCCTTGTGGGCACCTACTTCCAACCGGAGACGTAAGGCGCTTCTGTACTAAAAAACAGTGCTGGTTTGAGGAAACCCATCATTCCTACCCAGCCCAGCACAGGTGATGATGAGCACTGCTGCAGTGATGTTCAGAAGTGAATGAACAAGGGTGTTTATGAAGAGAGAGAAAATTGTGCTTTTTCTACTCACCCTTGAAAACTCTGAGCCACAGACTGGTTAATTCTTTATACTTTAGTTATTAGGTGGGTCTTGTTTTCCAAAGTTACATTTGCTCACGTTAATTTAGCCCCACATCAGTATTCAGGTATGAGTATATTCTTCCAATAACTCAAAAATGTGCAACTCAAAAAACGTTGCCCAGAGCACTGCAGCAGCTCTGGCAAACTGGGCATCAATTCCTGACTGTTTCATAGCTTAGAAATACCAACTATTTTTAGCAGTCTCCGTACAACAACATGTGAAGGGCTTATTCCTGTTCATTACTTCAGCACATGGAGAAGGCTTCTAGTTAGTGGGTATGGCTGAGTTGTAGTTTTCTTAACTCATGAGTCGTGTTTTAACTCTTTTTGTCAAATGCAGTGATAGGAATCAAAGTTATTTGCTTGACAATGCAAATACATATAACATGGCGAAATGGAGTCATGTTTTCAGAAGAATCCATACGCTGTGTTCGTTGTCTAGCCAGGCTCCCTTTCACCCCAAGGAGATGCCAGAGGGGTTTTTGTACTGAGGGAAAAGAATGCCCAGCACTGGCAGCAGCTTCCCCAGGGGAATACTGAGTGAGCCAGTGGCCATTCCTCAGATAACAGGTGAGATGATGGCTGGAGCCTGGCTGTAGGTACTGAGAAACACCTGAGAGGAAGCAAGTCTCTGACAGCTCCCCTCCTGCCACTACTGAACTATATAATAATAAAAGTTACTACTCTCTGCATCACATCTTAATACTACATGAAGATATAAATTAGTGAAGCATAAAATATAACAGAGCTCAGTTTTGCTGGTTTTAACCTTACATCAAACCTTACAAAGTCACAGTCACTCAAGGGACTAAATTTCAAATTACAATTAAAAATCACAATTACAATGCTTGAAGGTCCTGTGTTTATATGAAGTGACAAAATACACAGCTGCTTACTTTAATAGGTACAAACTGACTTGCACAAGTAATTTAAATAGTTTCATAATAATAATAATAATGCGGATCAAGCAAAGTGCACACATTTTTGTACTTGAATGTTTCTGAAACTCAAGCCCTAGTGTTTCTTCTAGTTTAACTGTCATTATATATTTATATATATGTAGACGTTTAAATAAAAGGGAAACAGGAAAAGGCACTTTATCTAAAAGCAAACCTCAAAGCTTAAACAAAATCCCTAATTATTTCATTTTTCTTACCTTAGCCTGCCTCAGCATTCCTCATGATCTCACTGGTTTACCTTCTTTGACCACTTCTGTGTAAAGTCGGCCCCTTGCCGAATAATACAGCCACTTGCCATACGGAGTCTGCTTCACAGCCGCTCTTGGAAACCAGAGGACCACAGAGGCCTCTCTGGGCAACACAAAATGCCCCTCCCCAGGGGTCAGTAATGGTAAATGAGTATCTTCCCCCGTGTACTTCTTCCCCATATGCACCAGGCCTTTAACCAATTAATTCTGTAATAAAGTCACAACCAGAAATTTTCTGCAGGCACCATGTATTCATGGGTCTCCAGTCCCACAAGGATCTCTGCTTTACACGGCTCATTCCTTTGCAAGATGGAAGTTGAGCCAAGGCAGAAGTACGTGCAGAATCAGGGCCATTAACATATAGTTGTTTGGCCTCTGCTGGGTACATAGTTTTGGTATATTGCTGGCCACTGTATGTCCTGAAATTATTCCCAATATTTGAAACTAGCCCTAAAAATGTCTGGTTTGTTCACATCTGACAAGTCAAGATGCAAGCTTCCGTAGGAAAGCAAATCTCTGCGAGGTCTTGTAAAATGTCTTTTGCTTTTGCAAGTAAGCCAACACACTCATTTCTTACTGGAAATGAACTGAAGCAGGTAACACTGCCAACAGCTATATGTATTTACCACTCAAACAAGACACAACTATGAGTTTACATAGATTTGGAAAAAGTTAGTATTCTACCTAGCAGTAGTTACCCCAGGCAAGTAGGATTTGACTTGACTACAATGAAACTGCAGAATTTGGGGATGTAAGTGGAGTATCAAAAAAATCTCCTTTGGGCTTTTCAATTTAAGTTACTACTGAAGAGAAAAATCTTCTCTTTTGGAAGAGACTGCTGGATAGATGGGTGATTCTCTGGCCGTGATCGCAGTACACAGCCCCTCCAGACCCTTGAACTCACGGCTGCTTTTGTAACGAGGAAGGTTAACATCTGTATCACTTTGGTTGATGCACACAAAATGGAGGCAGGGTGTTTTCTGCAAGAACAGGCTACGTGCTATACTGGTATTAGGGCGGATTTCCAATGTCTCTGGACACTTGAGATACGTTTTGAACTGGGCAGAAGCAAGGAGAGAGACACAGGCTGAGACTCAAAGGACTGAAAAGAGGGTGCAGCGCTGTCTTGGATTAAGAGACCGGCAGAGCCAGCGGCCATCAGAGTGTGCTTCAAAACCACACCCTGTACAGTATTATCAAAAGTTTCTTACTTTCATCATTTTGTAGGATATACACAATAAAGGCACGTAGCAATTAATTTAGTTCAGGGACAAAAAAATCAGCTTATCCTCGTGTTGAAACAAACAGGCTTACACCCTGCAAAGCTTAGGAAGCAGAACAGAGAACGCTTTGAGTTAGAAATTTTCAATGATCAAAAGGCTTAAAGAGTGTTAAGCTATTCTTCTACGTACTGTAAGGATTGCTCTTTCCACCTAGGAGACACAGCAGTTCGAGAGGTGTTCGAAGAGACTGGCATTAAGTCAGAGTTCAAGTCCATCCTAAGCATAAGACAGCAACACCAACACCCCGGAGCCTTTGGGAAGTCGGATCTGTACATCGTCTGTCACCTGGAGCCCTCCTCCTTCAACATCAGCTTCTGCCGGCAGGAGTGCCTGAGGTGTGAATGGATGGACCTCCAGGAGCTTGCTAGGTCCAAACACGCTACTCCCATCACCAGCACCGTGGCTAAACTCCTACTTTACGGACAGCGGGAAGGGTTTGAGAAGATTGATATAACTGTGAGAGAGTTTCCAGCTCTCTACACAGGGCTGTTCTATAAACTGTACCACAGGGAGCTGCCCAAGTCCTACAGAAACATTACATGATAGCAATACATTTCACATTTCATTATAGAAATAATTTAGTGTTATTATTGTAGTGTTATTTAGACCATATTAAAATTATCCGTGGACTTATTTTTAGGTAATGATTAGAAACTCTATTCTCTTCACAAGCTATAGAGATATAAATTATTTTTAAAGGTAAATACTGCTAGAAGTGTGCATCAGATTTGTTCTCCTTTACTCCATAAAGCGAACACAAGGTAAATAGAATAGCTCTAGATAGCTGTCTAGCAGAAAATCAAAGTGCTAATGATCCTGAAAATACATTTTCCAAGTAATTTTACCTCCACACTCACTGGCACAATAGGTTTAAAGAGCAATATAAAGACAGCATGAAACTCATGTTTTAATCTGGCATCTGCAAAAGTAGTTAATATCAGCAAATAATTGCTTGTATTTTTGATACTTTGGAGAGGAGAAGGAAACTCGACGTCTTTAGTGTGGCATATGTGCTCGGAATCTGCCATGACAGTCAGCTTTTGGCAGACATGGGAAGAAAAAGAATAGCTTTCTGTCCAGGTCCAGTTTTTGGTCCAGGTTTGTACTGTCCAGTTCTTTTCAGTGCCACATACCAATCAGAGTATTTCCGTGATCGATAAGTGTTATAGTTATTAGATTCCAAACGCTCAAAAAAGAAACATTCTTCTGTTGCACATTTCTAAAAGGGAAAAAGAAAAGGATTGTTGGTATTCCAGCACAACAAATCGATTCTTCAGATTCATGGGACTAACTTACCAGGAATCTAGGTTAGCAATACATTTGATTTTAAGAAATTCACATTAAATGTTTCATGGTTAAAGAAAGAGTTATTGTTACAATGCTATGATTCATTTATTGTCTTTAACACAAACCAAGAAGATTCTAGTTTGTTTTCACTATATAATTCTTTGTTCTGATGTGAAACTCAGTCAAACAAGTGAAGAACCCTGTTCCTTGGCGCTTACTGATAGACTCTGACTTCCAAGCTCAGCAGTTTTGTCATCTCATCCTAGATTATAATCTAACCAAAAAGAAAAGCAAGATGTGAGAGAAAAGGGAGTATTTCTTTTGCCTTCCTCAAACCAACCTTTTTATCAGTTAGAAAAATAGTATGGCATAGGTTTCAGCCTTTGCCTATTCTTTTTGAACTTTGAAGTTTAACCTTCCTAAAGCTAACTCAAGTTCATATTTGTAGCGCTCTGGAACGGTGGCAAGCCTGCATCTGTTCAAGATTTTTTAAAATTCAGAACTTTTAAAATAATTTTAAGAAAAGATCAGACGTGGCAAAGAGGTCTGTTCCACATAGAAACCAAGCATACTCTACTAGTGTTTAGAAGTACATCTATGAAATTATTCTGCTTCTGGACGTGAGTCTTCAAATACAACTCCACTTACATGGAATTAACATGCCTTCACACCTACAAATAAAAAAGAAGGTGGTTCTTTGCACAACGGGTTAAAGTTGAGCAGTGGAGGTCTTTCCCGTAGGAAGTTATGGTTTCCCCCAGGTTACATGTATTCAAGTCACTTTAGGACAAGTTCATAGCAAAGAAATTCACTGAAATTTACTCAATAGGTAAAACCCATTCTTGGCTGAGAAGGCCCCAAAGCTGAGACTGGTTGGAGGCTGGGAGACCAACACAGGGAACTACTATATACGTCTTTTCTTATACACTGCCTTTCATCACCATCAGATAGAAGATACTCAGCTGCATACAAAGCCCTCAAAAGGTATGCCTGCTGTCAATGAACACAGGGTGATGTACTTCCTTCTGCCCATCTTTGCACATGGCAGAAACCCCTGCTCCCTCGGAGTGACCACACTGAAGAGAAAGACTCTTAATTTTCAAGTGATCCCATCACTATCAGTGAGATCATGTCAGGTAGGCATTGTCTATTGCAAGACTTTAATCCGCAAATTTTCTTGGATAGTTGTTCTTGCCTGGGGGACTGAAAACCAAGCTAATTTAAACTATGACTAGTATTTATAGCTGTTCATAAAAAGAAAAGTTTCTTCACTTTCTGAAATCTACCACCAAGAAACCACAGGGTTCCTCTGTATCGAAAATGTCAGGGGACGTACAAACAGCTTAAGTAAGATCTCATTCTATAGGAAGAGGATGACTATTGGTGTTTAACTGCACTTATCCCAAGGCATATTCACAATGGCAGAACCCCTGTCAGTGGATAACATCGCTCTCACAGCTGTCACTGTGGCCAAACTGCCTGCGGAACCAGTGCTTGAAGCAAGAGAAATTATTTTCTCAAATACAAAGATGGCAGAAGTTCAACACTGCAGGAACTTACTGGAGGCGGGGTAGGGGGGCACCTTCTTTTCATACAGACCATCTGTCAGTCCATCAATTTAGTCATACTCATTTACCCAGAACATTTTTGGGAAAGCCAGAGAAGGAGAAAAGCTAGTCAGTAAAAAGCAAGCACGTAAAATCTTGGAGACGAGACAGGGAACGTGAAGCAATTCCCTAAACGAGCAGGTTACTCTTTGTTACAATCTTCTGTTAATATTCACAAATATATGAAGTATCCAACTAGAACTAAAAAGCGAGCTTGGAACAACTAGACTTCACACAGTATGCGTGAAAACAGAGAAGAGCAACTCCCCGTATATGCCAAGTTTCTGTAGCTACAAGCACTTAAGTAATTCAAATGCAGTCTGGAATAAAGTGATCTGTCTCCATATGTCTTCAAATAGAAGGGTTTTTCCTCCACTTCAACCATTTTCAGATAAGAATTTTGTTTTCTAAGGAAAAAAAACTTCTAAGAGAAAATCCATATGCAATTTCTCATTTCTGTAACTCACAAATATTTTTACATTTCAAATAGCAGAAATCAAATTAACGATTTTTATATGATTTGTATTTTAAATAATCTTTTCTCAAGAGAAATGGTATTTTAATGCCTTTCCTTCCAGCAATGTGAAAACATGCATTAATCATCTCAAGCCACAGATCCAAGCATGAAATGGATTACAGCAGTCTTAAGAGGGCACGGAAACCATATAAAGAAAAGAAGCATTTAAGAACAAACTTTAAACAGAGTTTAGGCAAGCTCAGTACAATTGCCAAGCTGGAAATTCTGGCAAAGAGACCATCGCAGCCAGCTCAGACCTCGCCTTCTCCTCCCACCCAAAGCACTTCTGGAAGTGCCAGGAGAGTGTGTGGCACACGGGTGGCACAGGCGCTGGGGAGGCACCAGGCAGAGCATGGACTCTGAATGCTGCAGCACCTGGTTTCTCCATACACCTTCCCAGGCAGTCCCTCTCAGGTATGGCTGTGGAGCTGGGAAGACAGATCGGATGCCTAACACTGGCAGGGACCGAGTCTTTACAACTCTACTGGGAAGGAAACAGCTTCCAGTAAGCCAGTGGTGAATTTGTGTGGTCACCACAAGACCCCATGTACAGATGAAAGGCAAATTTTCAGGACTTCCTCTCCTATGCACTGAATCCACAAAGTCAACACAATCACATTATGCCAGCTAACTAGTTTTGACATTTTGGACTCAGATTAGGAATTAAAATTCCTCAGGTTTGCTCATTCTCAAAACTGAAAGTGGAGGAGTTAACCTGTAACTACCACAGTGGATGGAGTATGACCCCAGAAAGGGGGTGATCCTATTTAGCCTTTTCTAACTACGAAAGGGCCAGGAAATGAAAGTTATTCTCACAAATATTCTTGTACCACAGTTTTAATCCATAACATCAAAACAGAAGAATTTCCCTTCAGCCTGGCAAAACCTGTCCAGTCGTCACGAAATAACATAAGCACGACAGACAGAACGAACGGGTCATATCCTTAAATGACAAATCATTTCTCGTGAAATGTAAAAGTTAGTCAAAAGAGCAATTCTGCCTTTCACAGGAAATTTTGATAAATTTCTTCATGAAATTAAACAGTCCAACACATTTAATTCCATAAAGTGAAAAAATTTAATTATTACAATTAAACAAAATTGGAAAGTCAAAATAAGCCATACCAGAAGTGAAATGTTTCCATTTTTTTATTAGAAATCTGATGGAATAGATAATTTTGGCACAAATATTTTTAGTTAAAACAGCATTTTCCCAAGGGAGGTTTGGACTAGCTGCATTAATAACCAGCCATTTCCTCCAGTGACTGAACTAGAAAAGATTACCTCTATTCCACAACGACTGAGTCTGTTAGTAAACAGAGAGCATGAAGCTGCTAAATTAAAAGCCGTATCATCCGGCTTTCAAGACAAGAACGGGATCCACCGCACCACCACACACATCACCGGTGTAGACAGTGATATGCTGACTGTGCAATAAATCATTTTGCAAAACCCAACTCGGAGCAAACCATAAAGACGTGTCTCAACAAAGTAATGACAAAACCATCCAACTAGATGAAAAACAAGATTGAATAATAATTTGCAAAGGTATTTTTGAAGAAGTTGATATATTTATAAAACACGGACACTATGCAAATTGATCCTTGATGCTGAAAAGTAATAAAAAAGAAGAAACAAAACAGATGTTAAAAGGACAGAACAGTACTTGAGTGACTAGTGGATTAGAAATTAAAGTTCCACAATGTTTTAAAAGAAACAACCGAAGGTTTCAGCAGATACGCATCCATGTGCGCTGACGAAATCACTTCACCGCAAAGATTTCCAGCGTGTGCTCTTTCAAAGCTCTCACTGAAACACAACACTGCTTGAACTGAAAAAGAAACGCTGGCAATTAGGAACAGTTTCATGAATGTGTTTATAGGCAGAGAACAGTAGAGGCACAATTGGCCACAAACTCTTGGAAGTCATGGTACAGAAATCCTCATGGAAAAAACAGTGCCTGTGCTGCAGAGAACAATCACGAAACTGCAGAAGTACTCATTAGGCTGAGGAACAGAATCTTAAGAGTAGAGTTTTCACCTAGGAATAGCAAAAAGGAAGAGCTGTAGAAAGTAGCGTTTGCAGTAAACATGATTCATTTCCATAAATGAAATAATGCAGTAAACATAATACTCCTTTCCAGAAACAAAGCAAAACAAAACAAATATTTTATAAGCTCGAGCGAACAGCACAAAGTGACCCAACTTTACCAGGTTTTGAGAGAGTAAGTAATTCCGAGGGAACGGCAGATACTTTCCAGACACATCGCCTTACAAGAACTACGCAGATAAAATTGCTGCATATAGCTACAAGGGAAGCACGTTCTGCAACCAAAACCCACCACGCAACAGTAGGTTGGAAATCCCAAATATAAACACACCCAGGGGTTTGTAATTTTACAAGTGGTGTTAAACACCCTATTCTGACCATTCACTGTTGCTCAGGGTAAGAAGGGCAATCGCAACGGGAAGCTGAATGCCACCACACCAGCACCACAGGAAATGCCCAATTATCCTTAATTCAAGAATAGCACAGTGGACAACTAGTCACATTTTCTTCAACTGAGCTGTCACACAATATCTGAGTAAATAACGCTGTAACTTGAAACGGGTTCTTTAACTTTACTCACAGGCATAAACAAAATGGAATTCCTGGAGCCAGAGATGCGCGGTGCTGAGGAGCACACCGGTGATCCCTGCTCACGTAAAACTGCTGAGGTGTTTTTCTTTGCCTTCAGAGGCAGAGGCAGAACTGAGGGGGATCAGAAGTAACTGCTGCAGCCCTTGGCATGGGTCTTTCATTAGCTGCAGTTCAGCTGGGGTTAGGAATTCACTTTATTATTAATACCTGTTAGTGGTGGGGACTTCACAGCTCTGTTCACCTTCTGTGCTTCAAGACACTAAAGCATCAGGAATTATTTCAAACTAAAATTCTAGTAGGATGCCCTACAGTGGTACTTCACAAGTGCCGAACGTTTATCTGCACTAAAGGTGACAGACAGGGATGAGAGATTTACAGCATCTGCGTCCCATAAGCAAAACGAATGTAACTGCAGCTCTTAAAGCAAAATTTGTTCTCTAGCTCTAGGAGACCTTATTAACTTTCTGAATCTGCTAAACATATTGGCTTTAAAACACAGTTAAAAATTAAGCTGATACCAATAAAACGCATGGAGTTTAAAACTAGTCTCATTAGAGACCAGTATAATTTGCCTACATTTAATAACTTTTTTTTTTTTTCAATTTTATCATCACATTTTCAAAAATGTTTTGTTTGCCCAGTTTTCTAGTTTGGAAGTATACTTGACCAAAAAAAAAAATAAATTGATTCTTTACAAAGAGGAAAACAAGAAAATATATATACAGATTACTATCAAAAACGTAACAGTTCAAATTTTAAAAAATTGGCTTTACTTCCTACTTTAAAAGGGTCTTTACAATCACTTTGTGTGAAAGTAAGTGGAAGAGGAAAATACTCGTGGGAGAAAAAACAGAGAGACACTTTATTCTTCATTTGTTCTTACAATTTCCTTCTGTACATGATCACTACGATTTTTCTATCTCAGGCCATTCTGGTTAAATTTTGCAGCTTCTAGGTGAGGGCATCTCTTCATAGTTCAGTTAACTGACGAAAGCTATGCAGAGCTAATTTCTCCCTGACAAATCACACACAGCGAAGCTGAGGAAGTCCTGCTGGAGGCGAGGTTACTCAGTACAGAGTGAGGAGAGGACCTACCAATACAGACAGACACATATAAACATCAAAAAACCCCGCTGCTTACCAAGGCCAGCAATCTGCCATCCTCCTTCATAGCCAGAAAGCGATTTGCACTTACACCTTTGATTGACACCACTCCTCTCTCTTCTGCTTGAAGTTGCAGCTTGACTGTGAACAAGAAAGACAAAAGTAAATTTTCACAGCCATCACATCTCTGCAGTTGACAGTGAAGCCCACCGATTCAAACCTAAACCCAGAGAAAGTCTGAGCTCCAGCTTGCAGTGAAGACAGTAAACTTTCAAGCTCTAGCTTTCTGATCCCATTTTTCATCACATAAAATGCTTATTACAAAGTAAGTAGCTATTGTCAAATTGGCAACAATAAGCGTGAGTTATTCTTCTATCCTTATTTCACACAAAAGCAATCTAAAAACCCATAAAACTCCTTGAAGGACCACATACGGCACGGTCAACTGCTCATAAAAAATGGGAACTTTTCACGGCAATTTTCTTACGCAGATATTTCTTAACGTTTAGAGAAGAGCACCAGACATTGAACGCACGCAATTCTATACAGCTAGATTGTCAGAGAGGCACAAGTTGGGACTATGACTGAGACCATTCAGGACCATATCACTCACTGAATGTTCTAGCAGTTCCCAACAGAAAAGTATCAATTAGTTTACATCATATATCCAACGAGTGGTTAGAATAAACAAACAGAAAGAACTGCGAAAGTAGATGAGGATCGCAAAGACATAAGAAATGGTGTTACACAAATTAGGAACATGAAAAGTGGGTTCATTGGAATCGATTATTCTCAAAAAATGGACAGTCATGGTTTTTTGAAACAATATCTAAGGTCGTATCACATAGCTTTTAGCTATTGCCTGTGAATGATCACAAAATCTACACTGATTTGTCTGGCCACAAATCAAATTCAGTAGTTTAGATTAACAAACAAATGTTATCCCCTTTGCCCACAGTTTATTTCAAGCTGGAAGCCAAAAGTGGCCTCCACCTAAATCCAGAAGAGCTTTGCTATTTTTCTTCTTTTTTCTTCCCTGATTTTTCCGGTCATTGCATTCAGAACGAGAAATGAATCAAGCCTTTAAGCGGTTAAAACAGCGCAGCCAGGAAGTTGCATCTCCGCTGCATTTCAGCCTAACCCTAACAGGAGCATCTATGACATTGTACCTCAAAGTCCAGGTTTTTCAGCCATTAGCAACACAGGATGGGGAATACTGCAATACAAGAAAGTACACCAAGTACCATACAAAAGTCCACCAGACACCTTCTACAGGACTTAGGTATCTGCAGCCCAAAAGAAACCTAAACACTGTTGGAACTGCCATTTTTCTGGAGAAGAGGAGGAAAAGGAAGTGAAGAACAGGTTGTCCTAAATCTCACATAAGATCCTGTTGCATTCCAACCACTTTTAGAACATCTCCCTCTGAAAATCTAACTTCGATTATTTAAAACATCACTTAAAAAGGGCAAAAGGCCCATACGGCAACTCAAACAAGCTCTTTAGATCACTTGCAGTTTGAGATGTGGTCCTTTTCCTCCCCTTCACAGAAGATGTATGTCCATTCCTTGCAGCTCCATCCCATCACGCCAGCTTGCACAGGCAGTACAATTCAATCTGATTTCTACTAAAACCAAACACAACTATTTTGGTATCAGTAGAACACAAGAAAACGGATCTCCCAAAATCGCTAGGCTTCCCTCTATTCTGGATGGCCATTATTTCCAGTGAAATGTGCATCTGCAAACCCTCTCACCTAAAAAATAACAATTAGAAGCAAGCCCAGATGAGTACTATTTTTCTGTGCAGTACTGTGCTTTCATCTATAGTTCCACTAAACAGGGATTTTTAAGAGCAACTATACTGGCTGGAGCACCTCTCCTATGAAGAGAGGCTGAAAGTGTTGGGGTTGTTGGTCTGGAGAAGAGAAGGCTCCGGGGAGACCTTCTAGCAGCCTTCCAGTACCTAAAGGGGCTACAAGAAAGCTGGAGAGGGACTTCTTACAAAGGTGTGTAGTGATAGGGCAAGGGGCAATGGCTTTAAACTGAAGAAGGGGAGATTTTGATTAGATCTAAGGAAGAAATTCTTCCCTCTGAGGGTGGTGAGGCACTGGAACAGGTTGCCCAGAGAAGCTGTGGATGCCCCATCCCTGGAAGTGTTCAAGGCCAGGTTGGATGAGGCTTTGCGCAACCTGGTGTAGTGAAGGGTGTCCCTGCTTATGGCAGGGGTTTTGGAACTAGATGATCTTTTAGGTCCCTTCCAACCCAAACCATTCTATGATTCTGTAACAGCAAGCAAGATCATTGCAACACAGGCATCAAAAATGAGGAATAGTTGAGAAACAGCTTCTCACCTTGGACGTATAAAGACAAAGATGACTTTCGCCAAAGAACTGCAGCAGCTAAAGAAGGAACATGCAGAATGTTGCAAGCTGGTACTGGTTATGTGTCCATGAGATGTCCAAACGAAGGACATGACTCATCTGGTGCGAGACTATCGGTGTTTTCAAAAATGAACTAGACTGGAATTTCTCCTTCCTTCTGCTTGCATCCCAGAAATTATTTCGGGAATTAGTTAAAAACGTTTTCTATTTGAACACACTGTGCAGAGATCTGACCATGATAAAAACCCAGCTAGAAGAACCAACAGCTGTGCTCCATTCACTCAAAAGTACTCAGCCAAGGAGCTGCAGCAGTTGGTGTTCGCCGATTTCTCTCTTTGAAGGGTTCACGAGAAACACACACCTGGTTGTGAACAGTAAGACTGGTGTTACAGCTTAGTGGGGAACGTCTGATGGGCAATACTGGTATACATCACCTCACACACAAGCTTCATTCACCTACCTGCTTTTGTGCAGTATATAGTTTGGTTTTTTTTCTGTTTAATGACGCAGTTTTAAAAAGCTTGACCTTTTAAGCCACCAGAACAAACACTTGAATTGATCACAAATTTTGGAGCGGGAGCATCTCTGGAGATTCAGATGAAGTTTGCGGTTTATTTGGCTTTTTGTTGTGGCGAAAAAAGAGATTTTTGCAATGCAAATGAAAACTTTCTTGGTTTACTTCTGTTGCTCCTAAAGACAGGACTGAAGAAACTCCAACAATAAGAATACCAGGAACATGAATTATTTAGGATAATTGCTGCAAACCCTTTTTTAAGCATTAGAATTGCTTCATCTAATTTTTCCCTAGATACAGACAGACATCAGTAAGAGTTCCTCATAAATCCACTAATTTCTATACACAACTGAAGCCATATTAATACAAATGCTGCACTCTAAAGAAGCTAGAACAGTTTCTTATAAATTACGTGGCCGTTGCCATTTTGCACAAAGGAAAGAAAAATCCAAACCCTCTCATAATTCACTAATAACTCCAGACTTCCAAGGAATACAGAAACCTCTGTAGTCATAAAAACTTAGGTGAAATGTTTAATTTCATCCCAGAATGAAGCATCCAAAGTACAGTCCTCCTGAGTCACTGGGCCAAAATCAGACTTTTGAACAACTTCAAAAACCTTCAGTGCAACTCCTTGCCCTCTGGGTAAGCAAGAATGTGGAGAAGTGCTCTGGGCAGGGACTGGGGGAAACGGACTTTTGAGATGTGCCCAAGCATACAGCTTTCACTGCACACTTAACAAGAAACAGCTGCGTAAAATAGCTGAAAAGTAATATTAATTACTGCAGTATGGACTTATTATGCTTCGTGACTTTCTCTTGACAAAAAAAAAATCCACATCAACTCCTACAGCATCATACCAGGCCAGAAGTTCAGATTCTGTAAAAAAAAACTTTTAGTAAAGGTTTTTAAGGCCTGTAAAAATATTTGTGTAGTCTGGAGATGCTTGTGAAAAGTGTTACTCTTAAAAAAAGGAAAAAAAAAAAAATTCCTGTTTTCCTGCAGAGTTTGAAAAGCACCGTAATACTGAAAGCCCCAAAAGCAAAATCAGCTTCACTGGATTTTCCTCTCCAACTTGAAAAACACACAAATAAATAGAGCCAGAGTAGTACTGTAAGTTTTTCACACTTCAGCATTATTTTATGACTTTATTAATGCAAAGTAAAGTATTTGCCACAGTGTTATGTTGTTCTGGAGATGCCAAGACACAATACAGCCTTCCTGATCAAATACATTTTGACCATGCAGTCATCACCAGAAGCAATCGTTTTAGGTTGAGCTCGACGCAACTTGATACAACCAGTCACGAGAGAAACATAACGCTTGACACTGATGATCCGTATCTTTCCCAGCCTTGAGGTCACCAACAGCAACAGTTCAGACACAGGCCATCATTCAGATCTACTTGTAATACTTGTTTTTGGCATACTTGAACCTCAAAACCAGATCCATTAAAGTAAACTAATTAAGAAGTCTGTAATCCAAAAAAGTAGCACGAAAAAAAAGTAGCTAATTAACCAACTGAGGGCCAAAGGGGCACGTTTTCGCAGTTATTCCGGCAGCCCTTCGGGAGGGCCCCCCTCCAGCACGGCAGTAAGTTATTTCACTGTTCACATTCCTAGCATGCCCTTCAGTTTGTGACGAATGCCAAGTGCAAGGCTACGGTCGATGCCTGCTGGTTTTGTGACAACAGAGAACTCGGCACGCTGAGAACGTATTGAGGACTGAGGCTAAGACATCACAAAGTTATGAATTAAAAAAACATCCTGTCCCAATGATAACCCACGCGACCTTTATGCAACTAAAAAGGACTCAGTAAAGTTACTGCTACTATTAAGACTTTCTTTTGTATCTTTTCATAATAAGCTGAAGTATGATTCTCTTCCTTTTTCTGCCGAGTACGAAGAAACAAAGTGCAAGATATACAAATTTAATTTCATGCCAGGGTAGAAACTCTGAGGAAGAAGGATAAAGTTGTATCTTTGGGGAGATACAACACGGCTTAGAAAACATGAGTAGAATAAAGTTAAAGCTCTGAACTATAATTCAGGAGACGGATTTTAAACCTTCCTCTGACACAAACTTCTAAAACTGTAAAAGTATCCTAAATAAAACTCTCCTTTGAGCCATTTCCTTGTTCCTATATTAAGCACAATCACAAACCTGTTACCTGAACAAATAAATGGGTTAACAAAATACAATTTAGGAATATAACAATACGGTCCATAATACTACACCAAAGATTTTGCCAGAAGAAAATAAAAAACAAGCCCAGAAGCAGCCACCGTAGAGCCCTCTGACAAGCTGTGCAGTTACAGGCACAAAACCACACGTGGCATTGTAGATGAAGAGAGAACAAGCCACATAAAGACAAAATTCTCAAACCAAAATTAAGTTCATTAATAGGTATTCATAGCCTGCAGGACAGAAGGCATCAAACAAATTTTTAGTCAGAAGGTGATTGTTTAAAAGCTACCTAGCTCAAAAGCAAGAAATGCCTACGAATGTTCCAACTATAGGGAAAAAATATACAACAGGTGACAGTACATGATGAGCATATCTCTTCTTGCTCACCCTGCCTGTGACATCAGGAGATCCCATCACACTCTTCTCCTTGGAACCACGTTTTCCAATTCCTCTGTCCCATAATAAACACGGGAGTAAAGTACCACCATCCATGCCGTGGCCCTTCCTCAGTTAACTCACTCATACAGCAGCAGCATCACCATCCCTCCGGTAAGATCATAAAACTTCAGTGTTCAGCACAGGAAAAACATGTAAACGTACAAATCAGAAATTATTAATTATGGGTCCAGAGATATTGGGTTTTTTTAGTCATTCTGTTTTGATACTGAGCTTTTCCTCAAGTTTTGCAAAAGGATTCCCATACCAAAAAAAAATCACAAGCTGTTTGTTATCCTCTTGAACTGCAAAATGCTTTTCTACAGGCAGACTGCCTCCAAATCCTGTCTCCAGCTGCTAACTGAGGGTGGTGCATACCATTTCCAGCACATGGGAATTCTGCATCTTACAGCAGCCGTGCTGAGGGAGCTCCCTGAGCCACAGCTCTTCCACCAGGATCCCTGGATCCTCTGCATCTCAACGCAACAGTCGAACCAGAGAACATCAATGGTTTGTCAACAGTTTTTCACAGCAAAGTCAGTGAACCACAGCTGAGCCAAAATTGAAGACAATTAAATCCTGTGAAAATTTTGACAGGACATGCAAAAAGAGTCCTAACTCAGCACTCAGTTATCTGACATTGTTACAGCTATCATTAAAGATCGTTTTATTTTTTATATATTTATTTACATGTGTATATACATAGCCTTCTAAAGCTGTAAGGGTAATCTAATACTCAGAATTTCCAGATTTTATCTTACAGTCCTATGTCTTCTTGCTTGTAACACCATCTACATCTCTATATGGCAGATTAACCAAACAGCTACATTTACCTAAGGAGATGATCATTAACTAGGAAAACACATCAGTTTGCACGTAGTTTGAGTAAACCTACTATGCCTTCCAATAGTATAAAAAAGGATAGAGGGGGACATTTTTTCTTCACAATACACAGAGGCTGTGTTAAGAACACATGCTTGCTGATGTTTTGGCTGAAGAACAATATAAGCTACAGCATAACCTGAATTTCCTCTGAAACCAGTACAATTTGTGGCATTAAAAGATGTTGAACCACACTGCAACATGCACCAAATTGCCTGGCAGAGATTATTCCCCACCTCCCACTACACACAGTCCTCCTGGACAAACAGAGCTGTTCTGTATATACACACAAATGACTGTACAAGAAGAACCTGTTTGGTTTTTTGCCAGCTTCCTTTCCATTAACACAGGAAATTTGCAGGTGCACTCTTTCCAACAGTGACACTCAGGGCAGAGAGATTCTTGCCAGCATCTGAAAGGCGGTCTTCCTTCTTGTTGTAAGACAATTTACAGAAGATCAAGCCTCTTCAAGACCCCTGATGTATACATTGAACAGGTTCAACAGTTTTGGGTAGGTGGTGGTGGTTTTTTTTTTTAGATCAGGTCCTGATCCTGTGATATGTTAAATAAACACTGACAAAACAACACTGGCCACACTGATGTGCTCCTTTCCTGCAGCCAGAAGTACTCTGCGGGCAGGAATTTCTGTGTGCATTCCTGTCGTCAGTGGATCGCAGACATAAAACCATAGTTACACAGACATGACTATCCCTCTTTCACAGGGCATGTGGTCAGGATAGATCTGCAGCTTGCAGATTAAACTAGCCAGCATATTTGAGAGAGAGTTACAAATGGGAATTTATTTCACAATTTGGAGAGGTTTTTCTAAGAATATGGAAGTTGAAAAGTGGTATTTAATAGCATTGTGGTTGGCGAGGTTTCAGACTTCTGTTATGAACTGAATATTCCCCATCTTTTCTTAAAGAGCTCAAAAAAGTACTTCCCATGCAGTTCTGCATACACTAATGGAGAAGAGATTTTTATGGACGAGTAGCACAATGCAGACAGAAAAGGTGACAGCAAATGTGGAAAACACAGAAAACGTGTACATTTCCAAAAGTTCTTTTATTGCCCTGAGCGCTAGAACTGAAAAATTAAATGTACAATGAAAACTCTAAAGTCCTTTTACAGTTCTCCCAACCCAGCAAAGCTTTTGTAATGGCCAGACCAAATAATACTGCACTAACTTAAACAGTCCCAAATGGTTTTGTTGCTTTGCATCATAAAGGATTCGGCCAAAAAACTCCTCCGAAATTGGTTTATTTAGAAGATCTTGGCAAAATCTAGCAACTTAATACTTTAGAAAAAGAGAGCTGCACATTTTGGAAGTTACTCACTGCTGAGCTCGTACTACCTTTCTCACACAGTCCCAGTCAGACGGCCATCTGTTGGCAGCCCCGCGGAGCAGTGCTGCCAGCCTCCTGCATCCCAAGCCCTTTGCCTGGGGCAATCGGTGTGCACAAAGCTATGTGTGACATGTTATTATACTCGTAGCAGCTGCATTGGCTGAAGATGTTCTGGGGCAGGAGTCTGCCACAGTATCACTACAGAAGAGACAAAGCAAAAGGTCATAGTTGGGAAAGAAAGGGACAGAAGCACATTAGGAAAAAATAAAAGATTGAGACTTAAAGCAGCAGCGAAGAAGGGGCAGATAAAGCGTTCAGTACATGAGGGTGCTGTACTAGAGCAAGAGGCAAACCTCTGCACTTCAAGTAGGTGAGATTTGAGATGCATTAGCCAAATGGATTCATAAAATCTCCATTTTCCTACTCCTCCACAAGGAAACAGGAAATCTAACCACTACAGCAGAGAAACCCTAATAAAAACCAACCATGAGCTCCTGCCTTTGGATACGCTAACACAGCAAACACAGGTATGATTAAAGCCTAAGCTATACTTCCACTATAATCCACCTCGTAAAGATGCCTACAAACAGACTTCAGTACGGACTAAAACCACGAGCGCCCAGCCACGGTCTCAGAATCACACAAAATTCAGGTTGGAAGGACCCTTTCTAGTCCAGCCTTCTGCTTGAGGGTCTCCATCAATTCGCAGCGAAAACCTGCCACCACACTTTCCCTACTGTCAAACATACATGCAAGCTAAACCAAAGCTCACGCAGGTTTGTCGACGTTTCCTACGGTCACATCTCTCACTGCCATAAGGCACAACCAGTGTCCCACGCACATGTACGTGTGCGGAGTGCTGTCGTGCTCTGCGGTTTTCCCACCACACCGAAACGCTGCTCCCAGAGTGGGACCACGCAACCTGGATATCCACTTTCAGCACCTCCACCCTTCCGTGCAAGACCCCAAACACTGCCCTGAATACACCAAGACGAGACACCAGCATCGTTACACCACCGATCATCTGCACACACAGCTCTTCGCTGTCCCGTCTCTCTCACTTAAATGGCTGCCTTAGGACAGCAGGAAAAAGAAGCCCTTTTCATAACTGTAACATCACAACACCCTGCAAGAGCGTGATGCGAAATACACCACTTTACCAAGAGGACTCTGGGCCCAAAAACACTGCTCAGCCCATGCTCCAAGAGATTTTTTGGGAGTTTGTGAACTTGTCAACAGGAAAAGCACATACCTTACCTTCAAGAAACTGAAACTAACAGAGCAGCTTATGGACCCTGGAAAGAGAGGAGGAATCTGACACTATTTCAACCTCCGTTTTCACTAACATACAGTTGCTTTATTAGAACTAAAAAGGTCATTACCAAAACACCTCTCGCTCAGTTTACAAGAAGGGAGAGTTTATGTACCCCCTGAAAAATCCCAGGCTGCACGTCTCTGGATCAATGACTAGCGTTACTACAGTCTCTGCTGTGGAAAAGCTAAAGCCAAGCCAAGGGCTCAGGGCCCATCTCCAACATATTTGCAGAGGCCCTGTAAGGAAAATCCTTCCATGAGGCCCCCGAACAACACTGCCGTGAAGCTATTGCACCAGCTCCCCACCACTCGTCCTCCTGCACCTCTGTGCCCACAGAAAAGAACAAAGCAGCAACTATTTTGCAGTCTCACTGCTACAGAGTGATCACCTCTGGAGGGAATAAGCATCAGAAACGCAAGGAAGTTTGCAAAAAAGGGGAGAAAAGTAAGAATCAGCAACACTTTGCTAAATGCAACACCCTACGACCCAATTCCCACTCCCACATACTCTGTGGCTGAAGTTGGACGATTCCTTCATGCTTGGGGGCAACGTCTATTCCCAGCCAGGTGTCCGAGAGAGACACAAGAGTCGGGCGTGCTTGCTCCACACCTAACATAATAAACCCTCCCAAACCCAAGGGCTGGTTCACCAAAGATACACATGCATGTACACACACACACAGATTAATACTCCCATTTTGGCACTTCCAGAGCCAAAGCTAGCCGCTGGGTCAGATCCAAACCCCAGCCCGTGAGCTGTTGATGTCTACTGTAACTTACCTCTAGGAATCAGAAATACCTTTGTCTCTCTCTCCCACACAGCTAGTCCCTGACGCTTTCTGATGTCTCTTTCTCAAGGACATATTAAGCGTATGAACAAATTCCGCTAACCGATAAGCTTTGCGTTGATGTAGAAGGCATCCCCAGTCTTGAGGCTGCAAACATGAAAACAACTCTTTACTCACTTTCATAGGCTCGTTGTGAAACAACTGTGACATCGCCAGAGCCGCTGAAGTACACACTGTCTAAAACCTGCCACACGTGCAGGGGAGAAAGGAGAAACAGATACAAAAAACGGCAAGTGAACCTTTGCAGAAGAGGTTGTCTTTTAATAAACAAAAACCACAGAATAGCAACAAAAACAATCAAGCAAATGAAGTGCCACACTGAGAAATAGTGAGTCATGCTCGCGTACAGAGGCACACTTCTTCGCTTTTGCATGACAGCATTGTAAGTCTATCCTTTCCCTTTTTGCCAGCCAGAGGCATAAAACCACTCACAGACAGACCTAAGGTCTTTAAAATGTAAACATCTACAATGAAAACATACACTCCTGAAATATGAACACTTCAAAAAGTTCCGGTTACACTTAAGAGTAAATCCGAGGCTTTAAACAGAATGAGAACTTGTGTAACTGTTTAAACATCCAACCACTAACCTAGTCTAACACATAACACGAACACTCTTTAAGAGTTTCCATCGTTTTTAAAGTAGTACAAATACTCAATACAATGGAAGTTATTTTCCTATTCAGGTTCTCCGTCTATTCTCATTTATATCTTAACCTCAATTCCTACAAATATCCAACTCCACCTACCATATACCTGTCACACTGGGAATCCTCCCCAGAAAACACCTATTACCAAACACACAGCATTCTCCAATGCTCCCTATAAATTTCATACAAAGGACAGTAAAGTCATCCTGCAGGAGAATAATTTCAGAATAACGTGACATACAACATTTCTGGCAACAGCCTGGCTTAGTGCTCCTTGCCCACGTGCCCACAAGTAAAACACGCACAATTACATTTCTCCATTTCACATGGCTTGCATAAACTGGTTGATCAAACTTCATCAAGTCCTTTAGCAGTTGAACGCACTAGAGTGTCTGTATTGTCCTTACAAAACACAACTTGGGAATTTTGTGCTGCCGAGTAAACAGCAATTGCTTGGCATTATGTAAGGATTTCAAACTCCAGAAACTGCAAGTACGCCGTCGTATAAAACTCTTCTAAATACCCAGCTGCAATGCTGTTTGCAGTTTCCTTGCCATTGCCCATGAGCTGACTGCATCACTTAAAGTTGAGAGGGCAAAACCAAGCAGAAAAACCGACTCCCTTTACTTGAGAAGAACCTCATTCATTACTGGGTACAGGTAATAAAGCCTCGTCTCCAAGTCACCAATACCTTCACCCTGAATTCTTGATTTAGAACAATGTTTGAGGATTTCCTTATCAAAACAATGAATGCATGTTCACACAGGTTTTTTAGGACTTTTCCCAAAGAGCTTTTCTTAACAAGGGTAAGGTAATCCATCATGTTTCTTTAAACTACTTTCACTTCATTTAGTATTCACCGAAGTAAATCGCACAATAACCGCTTTCAGTTGTTCAGCTTTATGTTTAAAGCTTGTGCAAGTGTTCAGCCAACATAACGATGTCGCTAACTAATATCAGAAGATGCATGCAGAACTTGAGCTCTTTATGTTTACCGTGCATTCACTAATCTCGTTGTAACTATGACCTGTTTTTCCTTGCAGCAAGATAAACATACATAAAAACAGGGACAATCCGAGACAAGCCCAAGAATGTCACTGCAGAAGATGCAGAAGATAAAATGTATAATTTTTAAAAGGTATTCTTAGTGCTCCTTCTTCATGTACAACTTGCACAACAATTATTCAGTAGTACATAGTATTTTAGGGCTGTAACTGATGTCAGAGCAGTGGATAACAGATTCAATGAGATGAAAGGAAAAGGCTGCCAGAGCAGTGGGGAGAAACTGTCAACCCATAGGTATAACAAGCCTCAGAGTCACAGCTGGAAAGGAAGAGCTGGATTTTAGAAACGCCAAAAAGAATCAGCAAATAGAATTTCAGGAGAGGCTGAAGCACAGTGGTGAAAGAGGAACTGCACCAGGCACTCAGGGTGCCAGGGAGATGGCACAGCAGACAGGAGTAGGAAGAAATAACAAGCTGATTCGGAGGAGCTCCTATGAATTAAGATGCCCTTTAGAGTTGATTTCTCTTTATCTGGCCAAAAAAGGTTGACAGTGACCATGTTAGTTTTGCATTTCCCCGTCTCCAATACCAAGGAAACTGAATTAATCACTGAATCTTTAATAAATATTTTTGAAAAAAAATCAACAATACAGCATTTCACTGGTGCCTGTCCATCTCATTTACTGCAAGGACAATGCAAAGACAACATTAAGCCCAGAGACTTACTTCATCCTCCATCTATTTTATCCCCTTCCATCAAGCTGTGTATCCACCCTATGCTGACATTTAAATAATGCATCCACAGGGGAACAGCATGAGCTGCAATGAAGGACAACAGCTGTCAATCACTGCTGACCCAGAACAGTAGTGAACCAGAGTCTTCACAAAAAGGCTCTAAATTGCTTTTGAATGCAGCCTCGCTTGACTATAAAGAGTTCTTTGTAAGAAACCAAATTCCCTAACACCAAACAAATAAATTCACAGTGCATTTTTAAGACTTTTCTTCAAATATGTGGGTTACACTCTTCACTTTTACGGCCCCCTGTAATCACTCTTGAGGAGGTGGACAGAACACATCGTGGGACCCAGCCTGTACCAGGGAGACAAGAACTTGGGTTTGCAGGACCACAAACAGAAGGATCAGGCTGTAGTCCTTCTCCAGCTCTCTGAATAAAAACCCACTGCTTATTCAGAATACCTTCAAACCACACTAAGAAGGGACACGAGCACTTTCCTGACAACAAAAGAGAGACCTTACAATCAGCAGCTTGGAAGAATCTACTTGGCTCTGCTGCTGCTTCAGCCAGACCATTACTAGTACTGACTATGCTGGTTTAAAGCTATTTGCTGGTTTAAATCTCCATGCTGCCCCAGACTTCCCTGCAAGAACATGCTCCCAAAGCATGCCATGGCTACAAGCACTGGCAATCGCACTGCCTCGCCTTACACCACATCGAATCAGCAGACAGGCCAGATGTCTCTCACTCCCAAAAGCATTTTCTCCTAATACAGTATCACACAGATAATACTGATCCATTTACTAGAGTTCGATCACTGAAAATTCAGCCTCATTTTGAGACACCTTGCTCGGCTCTTCAATATCAAACCGTAACACCTTAAAATCACTGGTACTTGCTCCAGCACAGATAATGAAAGGCTACAGGAGACATGGCTTCTTGCAGCAGTAAAGCAAGCAGAAGGTTGAGACTGAAATAAATTAAAACTGGCAACATGGGACAGTTCTGTAGACCCCTTCAGCTTTGAGGAATTCCTGCATTTCTAAGGACACAAGCATTGTAGGTCGTTTTCCTCAATAAACTACACCGCTGTCAGCAAAACATCCATAGTGACTCTGTAAACATCTGTAGAACCACAAAATGAATCCTTCATATTTACATATTCAGAGGCACGGCCAGACGCATGTTTAGCTATTCATCCCAATTGCTCCATTACAGTTGGAGAAACTCAATGAACTGTATCCGTATACTATTTCCCAGAAACTGCTCAGCCTCGCCAAGTCTATGTAGCAGGATACCTTAGGTGACTCCCAGACAGAGATGACAGCCTCTTCCCATACATCTTCTACATGGCCCTCACTGGCTGCTTCTCCACACTAAAAATCACTCTCATTTTTGTATTCATTTCTGTTGCCACAGGTATCACCAGGGCCTAGTGGAGTATTGCACAAAACTACTCTACAGATGTGGTTCTCTAAATCCAGAAATCTCAGTCTGGCTATTGGTCTTCCCAGAGTTGTGGGACTGTATTAACAACTGTAATATGGTCCTAAAATTACTGTCTAACCTGAAATGTAATATAGGTGACAACTGCATGGACTCTTACCGGTTCATCCTCTTCAAGTCATCCATCAAGGAACACACTGTATCTCGTCCTGCATTTTAACAGACAAGATGGTTCAGGACACAGTACCACAAGACAGGCAGCAGCAACCAAACCGCTAGCTGCTGCTGGAAAGGGGCAGTCCCTGTCCCTCCATCCCACGCTCTCAGCTGCACACTCCTACCACCTCCCTCCCACCAGCTCTGACACTTATCTTGACATCTCAGTGAGCTGCTTCAATGTGTTAAATCAATCAGAAGCTAAAGCAGTGGAAGGGGGAGAGAGAGCAAATGCTTTTCTGTGAATTTAGCAAACCAATCCGCCCCTTTGCCAAACTCAGTGCTGGAGGTGGTGCGGGGAAGGAAGAGGAGAGACCATCCCTTTTAGCAGCAGAGACTCGTTAGATCAGCTGAAGCATCTGACTAAAGGACCCCTTGGCCAGTCACCACTGACAGTGTTATAGGTGATGTTAAAACACACATTGGGAAGGTAAAAAGGGATATGAGGATGGAAATGAAACACTTGAGTATTTGTTCCCCAGTACCCAGAAACACCAAGAAAAGGTACAGTATGCCAAAAAAATGGTGCCAGTCCCAATAGGTGCTACATGTATTTCCCAAAAATACCAAGCGCAGATCGAGATGCTGTGATGCCTACAAGCTTGAGTATGTTGAGGACATCTTTTGTCAGAAAAAATAACCACAGGGCTATGCCACCACAGCGCGGCAACAGAACATCTAATAAAACACATCAGCACAGTAAAGGTCTGCAGATGGACATCAGGCACCATGGGCACCACGTTGGCTCAGCCTGAGAGTAGAAAGGAAAAAGCCAAGAAACAGATTGCAAATGTTTTCAAGCTGTGTCACAGCTGGTATCTACTCGTTTTCACAAAACAGAACACCACGCAGTATTTCACAGTCATGAGTATCAGGATTTTGTGATTTGCGCATTCCAGCTGGAATCCGCAAATTGTTGTCATGATTGTTGTTTCATGAGATCTGCTCAAGTCTTGTCACAAGGTAAGAGGTAAGCTAGCAAGTTCCACAACACAAGAATATAATTTCACCATGTTGCCACTGCAAACGGCTATGGAGTCTAGTTCCTACTTTGCCCTTTCCTAGTACCCTTAATATCTTTCTCCTTTGAATCACTCGAGCAATGTGATTTCAAGCTCTGGAAGTCAAACACGAGTGCTAAGTTCACACAGGATCACTCAGCCAGAAATGCACCGTGACAGCTTTGTGCAAGACGACCTCCACTTAACTTTGCAGACATCTCATTTATATTCTCAGGCGACCATATCATGCTCCAGTCAAAATTCATCCCTACACTGAACAAAAAACTACATAAGAAAACAGTCCTGAAATGCCACCAGCACTCTAGAGAGTCATCCTTTAAATATTTTATCGAGAAGTCAGGAGGCAGTAAAAGAGGCAGACGGAAACTCAAGTTTATCCATATACTGTCACAAAACACTACCGAAAATGACAAACGATGAGAGAGTTGCCTTATTTTGAAATGCATGGTCTTAAACAGGTATTAATAAGAGCAAAAACTATTAATTCTCCATCAGAATTGAAATGCAATCTCATTACTGACTTTTAGACTTCAGAAGTCATGCCACAAACATTTCAAATATCACTCGTTATAGATACTCAATTCACAGATTGCATACATGTACTTTTTTCAGTAACAGTAATTCAGGCATTCTCAAGATAACCTTTATTTCAAAACTGGATTGCATTAAGGTTATATAGTCTGTTTTGCTTTTACGAGATAATTGCACTAAACCTGCTGCCACCGACAGTTAAACAGCTCCGTTGTTTCTAGTGTTATCAACCAGTTTAGTACAACTGACCACCTCTCAATTATTTTGAGACAACAAACGGCCAGTGATCTCAGGGCAACGTTCCCAAGAGTGCTAAATACTATAATAATAAAAATACAAATTTCAGTCATCTTTTGATCACATCAGAAGTTATGGATAGATTAATGGATTTAGTTCAAACTGCTTGAACAAGTGATGAGATATCAGAAAAATATTATTCTGGGAATAAAAAGGTAAAAAGAAATTAAGCTCAGAGAAACACTTTCAAAGAAACTCTTGTTACATGTTTCACTTCGGTGTGTTAACAACTTCAAGTATACAGAAACCACTGAATAATTATTTTTTAAAACTGCTTGCCATACATGTCATCCAAGGGAGTTGGGAAAAGCTTACAGAAACAAAACATCAGTGAGAGGATTAAGATTTAAAAGTCAGGTTGAGACAGTGATAAATTAAACGGCAATTAAACAGAATTTTGCCAAAAAAACTGCAGTTGGACAGGTCCCTGTCTTCTAGAAAAAATGACAGGTGTATGTATTCTGTGGAAACTGAACATGAGAAGAGAGCACTTTTCTGGGGCCTATCTTCAAGCACCTTTTGAACCCTGTGACTGTTAATTCTACTGCCGAAACCAGTGCTACACCTCTTCTTGCCCATTCAATTGTCTGCACACTTGGCACTTCTGCTGCTTTCACTACAGGATACAGGACTTGAACCTGCTTTTATTACAGAAGACGAATCTGAACACTTTTTTAAAATCTTTAGTAATATACACCAAACACTTTAAAAAAAAAAAAAAAAGAGAAAAATCCGAAGCCACAGGTTTTAACTAACTGCAATTTAGTCTTTTCATCTACTATATCAAAAGAAATCGTACCTTAAAAAAACATTAATAACACAGGTCACCTTCTGTAAAAGGTTTTAAAATGTATCTGTACCACAGGATAAACTTTTTATTGGAACCAGTTGCACAAATTTGAAGCCTTTATTAGACAAATAAATACCATTAGCAGCCACCTGATTTCATTTTCTTGATGAGCAATTCAGCAATACGTGGCTCCATTTTATCAAGATGACAAACTTTCCAGAGTCTTCATTCTGACATCACTAAATGCCATGCACGTGTCGCTGTAGTCTTCACCAAAAGTTTTAATCTACTCACGTAAGGGGGTCATAAAGACCGCTTTTGCAAGAACCTGCATTTATGTGACTATCTCCATAATTTCACTGTACACTGTCAAACTCTACTATGTTATCTGTATTTGTCTCATTTATTCAGCTATAGCTGTGCAATGGCTAAGCAGGAGTTAAATTATTTTTTTCTGTAAACAAGGATATGTAAGTACCTATAAATGCTCCTAATTTTTAAAGCTCGTGAGAAGATTTAAGGGCTAAATCCTGCCCTCTAGCGTACCTGGGGATGATGATGCCCCGAGAGCCCTCCACACTTCCAACAGCCCTTTCAAAACAGGGTGAAAAACAGCTGGGAGAGACAGGACACTTCATTGCCCACCAGAGACATCTCCTATTCGCCTTGCTCCACCTTCAGAATGTACCCGCTACTTGGTCACACACCTTCGGGGAGGGCAAGACTCTCTAAAATCTAGGTGAGAGGATGAGCAGACACGATGACAGATGAGAGAGCATCCTCCCCTGAGCAGCACCGTCCCTCAGCATGGGTCCAGTCAACACGGGTGCTCTGTCCCTCATTTTGTTAATTTACCCCTCAAGACCACGCAGAAAATAGTATGACGGTATTTCTACGACAAAATAAGCGAAAGACACAAAGGAAACATATTTTCAAGTTTTTTTACACAGGGGCTCTCTGCTGCCTCATTCCCTGGAACAGCTACATCTGAGAGCCGGCAGGAATTCCTGTGTTGACTATGTCGCAAAGCATTAGTACTTGGCAAACCAGTTAAGGTCTGTGCAATAGATCAGAAATAACGCAAAAAGAATCTGTCTTCAGAAGGACTTGGGTAGAAGCAATATATTCAGACATTTAGGGCCAGTTTTTTTTTTTTTAAAAAAAAAAGAAAGTCAACTCTCACCTAGTTCTAAGATTTGGAATAGGACACCCTGTCAACAGCTCCAGCCACATCTGTGGGTCACCAAAATGGGAGAGGAGATATTCTGAGTCCTGAATAACTTACGCACCTATAAAAAACTAAGCACCAGGTACTGAACCTTCATACTGAAACACTTCTTGACATTTGCTCAAACTTTTCTTTCTGAGGATCACAGTTAGTTTTCCTCCATTCTCACGAACAGCAATCAGATTTCTATCTTCTTGACTAAGCTGGTATGCTCTAAAAGTCTGCGTATACTTCAATATAGTCTTTTCAAAACGTTTACAGCGTAACTGTTTGAATGTTGTGTACAAGTAAAAATCAAAACATTAACAACTACTTATGAAAGGAAGTTTCTTAGGAAGACATTTTCCTGAACCAGTATTACCCTACTTTACATTTTCTTCAGATACTCGTGGAAGAGTAGGCAGGTACTGTGCAGGAAGAAGGTATTTCAGACATCTGCAGGGTTGATAAAAGCTCACGCCACTGAATCCTTTCTGAGTGACAGGCTAGTGCCTTGTCACCTCATTAACGAGTGGATGAGAACGAGCATCATGGTTTATGCTCACCATGAAATAAAGCTGCTTGAGAAATTATGGAAACATATATATGTCAACCATTCCTCAGTGAGGGAAACTGTGAAGGGAACCAGCTGTGCTATTAGACGTTCTCTAAAATGTACGGATAAGCGTTCCCTTTCCATTCCCCTTGCTTTCCCCCTTCCCTGGCACTGTAGCCTCTTTGAGGCAAACACCTCCGGAGGGTTTTCTAAAAGCCTTTCCAAAAAGACTGCGTTCTTTGTACGTTTTCCAGGGCATAAACCAAAAGTTGTTCATCAACAACAACAAAAGACAGATGTGTTTTTTGTTTTGCTTCAAACAACAAAACTCTAAGTGCCTTCTGTTTCTTGTTTGTCTGAAACGTACCTCCTAAGGGGAAAAAAAAAAACCCAACAAAACAGAAGTCCCCAGAGTGTGTCCAAAGGGGCACTTCACTGAAGTCACTGTACAACACGCATCAGATGTGGCAATATCGACCACGTAAGACGTATTGTCCTGGTTTTTAGCTGTGTGAATCATATGATTCCAATCCTCCAGCACACGGGACGTCAACTTCCATTTCCAATTTCACTGACGACACAATTACGAATAAACCAAGGTAAATGGAGTGAGTGTTAAACAGTCAAAACTCTCGGTTGCATGACATAAAACAGACCGTATACTTCGAACAAGCTGTCGCTTAGTACTAGAGGCAGATGGAGGGGAGCAAAAAAGGGGCACGGATAATGGAAATTTGTTTACAGTATTAGGTTTTGGTCTGAAACATAAGGAGATAGTAATTTGCCTTCTAAAATAAGAACTTCCTTTAAAAGTAAAAATGAGGATGTGCTAATCAAATGCTATTTTGTATAATTAATTCATAAGAATAGCAACTACCGCAAGAATCTCTCCTAATTGTCCTCTCATTGGATTTCTAAATCAAATTCTCTGCAGTTGTTACATTTCTTTCCTCAAAACCAGCTTGCAAAACCTTTCACTTAACTAAAAAAACCACCATGCGTTATTTGAGGTGTGTATTTTCTTAATTTTTTTTTTTTAAAGCCTTCTCACGTTGTCCAAGATTTATTGCCATCTGCCATGCCAACGTGACCTGCCAGGCATACCACAAGATTTCGCAGGGACTTCCACAGAACAGCATTCACCAGGTCAGAGTTCAGCGTCGCGCAGATTCGTACGAAATGACGTACTTACAACAAAGATGCTAAGGATGTGAACCACATAAGGCCGTAGCAACGTGCCTCGCTGACACTTCAAGCACGGATTTCTGTACTTCTCAGAAATACAGTTCTTTCAGGGGGGAAAAAAAACTCACCCAAACAAAAAAGAATAATCAATCAAACAAAGAGCTATCTGATAATGAGAAAAGGAGAGCACGACAGCAAGGGACAAGGGAGCGGCTCAGGCACGGTGGCACTCCTGTGCCTAGGTGCACTTGTTGGAAGTGAATCCCTCCAGCTGTATCACACTTACAAACTGCTCTTTTTAAACAAAGGGATTTTCTGCAGATGGCCAGAGAGGATCAAGCTGACAGGTACCTGAGGAGCTCCCCGGCAAACGACTTTCCGCAGCACAGGGCAGAGGCCACATCAGCCATTTATAACTCAGGGTTTGCTCTACCTGTTGCCACCATTCACTCGAGAGGAAAAAGGGCAGAAGAGAGGGGCTTCAGACAGACAAGTGCCAAAGAAAAGGGGAAAGAATACTAATGATCAGATAGTACTGAAGAGGCAGAGAAGAAAAAGTAGAGACCAAACAGAGAGCCAGAAAGCAGTGACAGCAAAAAAAAAAAAAAAGCTACAGAGCAAAAGAGAGAAATTTGAAAGGGAAAGAGTAAGGCAGTGCCACTAACACTAGAAAGATTTTCAAACATCATTCAGTACTAGCAAAGCAGCATGAGAAATCAGTTGAAAAGTTTCTTGTACTGATAAGGCTTAACAGGAAGCCTTATCAATACAAGATTGTATTAACTTCATGCCTTAACTCTGGCATTTTTCACCACAAATGGCAGAGTACTGAACCAGGAGAGAACCTGATAGCCATGGCAACATCTGGAGACCCAGCTTCAGCCTTGTCCATCCCCGACACAACATCATGTCCCTTTGCGGCAGATTTCCAGCCTATTTTCACAGCTACTTCTAAGGGTGAGATGACATGTTTGGTGAACTAATGAGCTTTATTTCCTGAAAGAACTCCCACATTTCCCAAATACAAAAAGCTAAAGCAAGCTCAATGTATTACTGCACACCCTCCAGAACAGACTTGAACCTGCACAGTAACCGACTGGTATGTGTAAAAACCAAACCACTTATCTATAAGGTAAACTAACATTTTGCTTTAGGCATCAATAGTTGAAAAGTCCACCTGCAATAATTTACTGCACTGCATTGGCAATAGATGTATTTTGTTACTACTCGCACAACACTGACTATGCTCCCCTTTAAACCAGTATGTGAGAAAAAGAGAAATGCAAATACATAGGACCAAGTCTGAAAGCTTCCTATAGCTTTTCCTAAGAATACTTGTTGGCCTAACAAAGGATGCTAACTTTCCCGAAATATAGTGTTCTGCATACACCTTCAGTTCATTGTACGTAGAATATTTCTACTGAAAAGTCATAAAATAGAATAGCCTCGGACTGAAGCCCAACTTGGCAATAACTGTTATTCGGGAACAGTCTGTTACAGCATTTCTTTGGAATTGCTGGAAAAGCTTTTTTGCAAATGTTGAATGTCCAAAGTGGAAAGTAATATTAATAACCTTTGGTCTGTCTCCTCACTTTCTTCTCCTCTTCATCCTCTGACTTTAGTCTCATCTGTGCATCTATCACTCAGAGCACAAGGTGCAAAACAGATGAAGAATCACAGTAAGACCTTTCCCCTGTCCTTTATGCCAAGCGCCTGCAGGCAGGCTGCTGCCTGGTTGAGGTGCCCTGTTTTGCAATAACAAGTTTTCCCAAACCAGGAATCGCGTTGAGACATCTATCTGACAGACAGCTTTACAGCTACTCCTTGTACCTGTTTTGAAGGAAATACCTCACGGGCATTTCAAAAACTTGCCGCTACATCCGCAAAAACTCCATACTGAATACTTTTAAAATGTTCTGAGGTCTGCAAAAAGGCATTTTGTTCTTGGGATACAGAACAGCCTGCATTTGTAAAGCAACCTGGCCCACGCTCCCTGCGAGACTGCCTGTCGGAGAGCAGGCACCTGGCACCGCAGACAGCAGAGCGCGCTTGGGTCACGGATCCTCAGATCGCGCTAACCACTCAACCGCGGGCTGTGCAGCCAGCTCAGGAGCCTCTTCCTCCCTCAAAAGATAAGGTTCCAGGGAACAAACTGCTTCTGCTGGAATCCATAGGTTACGTTTTAGCTGTATTCTATCCGTCCTTAATTAAGTTTGTTGTGTTTTTTTTTTTAAAAAAAAAATCACAACAGGCAACGTTTTAAGCCAAAAGGGTGTTTTCACCGTACTTTGTTACAAACCCTGCCTCTTGAACAGATTTACATCTCTGTTCCTAAGAGTACTTGTACGCTAAGAGTACTTCTATTCATGAGGACTTACCCACATCAGAAAAAAGAAACACACCACCTTCTTTCTACCTTTGTGCAACTAACTCATTTACCACTGCTGTGTAGAGCAGTCAAGTGCCATTACACCCATTTAAGAGCCACGCAAACAAATTCAGACACCTTCAAGCACGTAAGCAAACCTCGGTGCGTCTGACAAGCTCTGTACCGCAGGAGGTTGAATGAGGGGATGCCAACAAGAGCTTGCACCGGGACATCCCACCGCTGCCGATGTGGTACCCGGCTGTGAGAAGCCGGGCGCGGTCTGGAGCCACCAGCTGCAATACCCGCATACGAATAAACCACACGCCCGCACGTAGGCACCTTTACTCATACGCGAGCGTGTGCGCGTATTTACACACGTTTCCCAAGCAAAGCTCGCTGCCGATGCTTCAGCGGGGCGGGACGGCCGCCGAGGCGCCCACCCCTCTCGGGAGCCCCGCTGCCCCGGGCGGAGGGACCGACCGCCCGCCCGGCCCCGGCCCCGGCGCGGCGGGACACTCACTATGCGGGTCGCTCTTCTCCCGGACGCCGTCCACCCTGCCGTCGGGGTTGATGCGCAGGAAGAAGCCGCCGTTCTTGCAGTAGAGCCGCTTGGGGTCCTTGAAGTGCCCGGGGGGAAAGGCGCCGCTGCCCCCATCGTCGGGCAGCGCCGGCAGCGTGGTGATGCTCCCCGCAGCCGCCGCCGCCATGCGCCGGGCCCCGGCGGCGCTCCGCCGCCCCGGGCCCCCGCCGCCCCCCGCCGCCAGCCCCGGGCGGCCTCGCCCCCTGCCGCGGCCGTCCAGCCTCGCCGCCGCCCGCCCCAAGCCCTGCCCGACCGGCCCCGCTGCCCGGCGCGCCCGAGGGTCCCGGCCCGTCCCGTCCGCGGGAGCTGCGCAACGGCGCTGCCGGCCGGCGGAGGAGGGCGGGGAGCGAGAGACGAGCACGCCGGGGACAGGCTCCCCCCCGGCGGCACCGGGCTGCCCCCGCCGCCGCCCCGCCTCCGACCGCCCCCGCTCCGCGCCGGGGGCCGCTCCCTGCCGGCGGGGCAGCGGGCCGGGAAGGCGGTCGCGGAGCGGCGTTTGCTTCCCCGGCTGTCCCGGGAGCGGAGCGGGGCAAACCCCGGCCTGAATCGCGGGGCTTCGTTCCGTGAGACCGGCTCCCGCCGCCGGTCGTTCCGGCAGCGCTGGGAACGGGATCCAACAAACGTGCCAGATTCAAGGTCGGACATCTTCTCTTCTGGCTTTATGAATAAAATAACTGGAGAGTTCTTTCAAACCAGAGGAAGTTCTGCGGCTTCTGTATCGAATTAAACGGTTCGAATCACAATATAATGAAACGAGTTGACCTGTTAAAATCCACGTGGCAACCATTTCACTCTGTCCATTTACCGAAGAAAAACTAGTTCCGTTCCCATTCATCAGTAGCAAACTGATCAACTGGTGTCTACAGAAGGCAGCACATGAAAATTCTGGCACTAGCCTTCTAAAAACACTACCAGTGTTTCTAAACCAAATGCATACATAGTTTATAAAGCGTACGGACCCATCAAATACATTTTGTGCTTGAGGCTGACAACAAAACAAGATGAAGATGTTTGTTTCCAAATCCACGCTTTCTGCCCCAAATCTCCTGTCTAGCGGCAGGCTGTTCACACCTGTACCACGGGAAGCTCTCTGACTTCGAAAGCAGCACAAGCAGCCCTGGACAATCCCAACCAGTACAGCTAACACTGGGCTTATTTCGCAGAGCCAACATACAGCAACTTGCACAAAGGAACAAACATCAAAGCAGACACGCTGTCCAGCACACACAATTTTTAATATTCTTTTTGCTGCCACATATGTAAAGGAATTTTGTTGCCCGTCAACTTCCCTTCCCAGCTCTGACCTCTCGCAAGCCATGAATCGCAATTCTTTACCAGAATCGGTGACAATTACACGGCTTCCCACACCCTCGCTCCAGAGGGTTAATCACAGCAGAGGGAGCACAGGGCACGGCCTGACCCAGCCGGCCCTGGGCAGGTGCAGGCAGCACGGCTGAATGGCATGCGCTTGCCACCATTCTCCACGCGTGGAGATTTCAGCCTCATCGCTTATGAGCACAACGACTCCCCCCCCCCCCCCCTCCCGGCTTATATTCTCCAGCTTCTTGCTGCTCATCCACTTAACAACACTTTCTGCTATTTCTCCTGGAAATTCCACTGTTCCCACTGTACCTGAGAGTTTTGGACAGTCACAACCAACAGCAAAGACCCTCCTCGTTTCTCGTTTCCTCTTGCTCTTCTTCTGCAACAGAAGCTGCGTTCTGGGCATTTTGTGTCCTTGCACTAGACAGTCTTCCAAAGTCCTTGCCTTTTTCTTGGAAGGTTGATGTAGATAGGTTCAGAAAGATGAAAAGAAGGGGTGAAAACATCATTCTTAAATCTGTAATAAGTTGGTTTTGGAAGACAAGAACCAAAAACCTTTTCTCAAGATTAAACATCCATAGTTTCACTCAACCGTTTCCGTAACTCTGTCTTTCCCTGCACACACAGCAGGCTGTTCATAGCGCTCTCATATGACATCCTGAGCACTGCCCTGGGAAGTCACATTTCAGCATTGTAAAGGTCCCATCTTCTGGGAAAAGACACATGGCTGGCAGGGTAGGAGCACCCTGCAGGAGCGCAGCATTGGCCTGCTGGAAGCCCTGCCACCCAGATGCCAGCAGGTTAAACGCCATGTTTCACAGGACAGGGCCCTGATACTTCTGAGCCCTGGCCCCCATGATGTGGCCCAGCCCAGTGGTGGTGGGGTGGGTCAGGTCATCAGCCCTTATCACGCGGTCCTTTTAAAAATTTGTCCACCTCTAAGTGGCTGCCAGTTACATCATGCGGCTTGAGAGCTCTTTAGAAGCTTGTCATTGCGACTTGTACCTGTGGGGCCTACAAATAAAAGACAACAGAGCTAAAATGGAAGGTCATACTCCCTATCTACACTCACCTAAAGATCTGCCAATTTGCGTTATTTCTTTTAAATGTATTTTCCTTTCACTTCTTCAAATGGAAAACATAACCAGTTTGTGTTTTCTCCATTCTACTTTCTTCTGCACTCCAACCTCTTGATATGGTCATTAATATTCCTCTCAACATTGACTAAAGCAATTTTGGCAGTAGCATTTTCCTTTCTTGTGGCCTTGACCATGTTATTCCCTACCACCACCCTTCCTCAACACATATATTGCGCACAATTACACCCATACACCTACTTCCCCTCCACCCAAACCGTTAATTATCCCTGCCTCCAACCCCTTCATAAGCCTTCTCTTGGCCTGATTAAAACATACTCCATGCTAAAATGCCATAAACCCTACCTTCCTTCTCCTTCAAAGATAAATCTTAAGAGACCCATTCTCTAACCTGTTCCATTTATCTAAATTACCTACCTCTTTGTGTTTGTCTTGCATTGATTTGGAACCAGATAGATTTTTTTAATAGAATCACAGAATATCTTGATTTGGAAAGGATCCATAAGGATCATCGAGTCCAACTCCCTGCTCCTTGCAGGAATAGCTTACCTTTTTGAGAGGAAAACCTGTTTTATCCAGTGCTGCTCTCGTACTTAGGCGTCATACTGAACACAAAGCACTTCAGAAACAAGACAGGCATCTCGTTCCAATGGCAGATCACTGCAGACCATCTGTATGTCCAAACATTGCCCTCACTCAATACATAATGCTTCAATTTCTAGAGACTCTCAGTAGTATTGTACTCAGAATATCTGGGGAAAAGGAAAAAAAACAAACAAACACCACAAAACCAAACCTAAATTATATTGTTAGCCTGGTAACAGAAAAAAAATGAAAAATGCAAGAGTAATTTTTGAGATATTTCAAATTAGAAGTAACAAATTCCATCAGTTTTTAATTTTTAACCCAAAGTGCAAGAATCCAGCCTACAACTTTCCCAGACTTTCCAGCAGTTACTACTACAAATCTTGCCATACAACAACCCCAGAAAACTTCATTCCCCTTTCACGGAAGCTGCGTTTAGAGGGACTTCAACCATATGTCCTTGACAGTCTGCTAGGACTACGTCTCCACAGTGTGTTTGGTCACATAGGTATCATGAAGACAGTGTTTGAATAGCATGCTAAATTAATCTGCAGAAGACCTGATTTACTATAAAACTAAAACAAAACAAAAAAGCCTTTACTTTTGGAAAGCAAACACATACAGGAACACCTCGGCTCATCCATCTTCTCATCATTAAGATATATCAGCAGGTGGTTTGTATCAACACGGCAGCAGGAAATGCTTCCAACTATTAGAAATGTAACATCAGCCCCAAGCCTCCAGTCCATCACAGCACTTCTTGATTCTCTGGGTTTCTTGGCTTCCCAGTCCCTCTCTTTCGTGCACATACAAGTAACGATTAGCCAAAAAGAGATGGATAAGCTGTGTCTCTTTTGAAGTTTTTCCTGTGTTGTCTAGCACTCTGTTAGCTGTGGAAAAAACACTCCTCTCACTTCACCAGCACGTACTGATGCTGAATGCCTCCCACCAAATTCTCAGACATCATTCACTTGTCAACGGTAACGTCCTCCACAGAGTTCAACACTTGCGGCCAAATCTTCTGTAAGCGTCTTTGACTTCAGCATTTACGCTAATCCACGGGCTGGCCCTTGGTTTACAGGAACGTGGGAGCTGCCAGACAGCCGGTCACACCCCACTGGGAAGTGCCGGGTCTCGGTCGGAGCAGGGAATAGCCTCCATGTTGCCTGGCCGTGAGCAGTGCCTCAGTTAGGGCAAGCCTCATGCTCTCCAACCATCAATACACATCAGTGTTACGCACACCCTCTCCTGAATCTCAAGAATGCAGTGATAAGAACACGTACACACAGCCAAGATGTAGCTAGGCTTCTCTGACAGCGGGCTGCGGTTCTTTGATTCAGTCTTGGTTAATCCTTAGCATTGAGGAAGGCTGTTTCTGCCTCCAAATAACCCTGCGGGAAGAGGGGCTTGCAAAGTGAGGGGAAGGCAACTTTGGGAAAAACAGAATTGTGCTAGGATCAGAAAGGAGAAAGAGCATTCTCTCTCTCTCTCTCTCTTTTTCTTCTGACTTTCTGAATGTTACAACTCTCTGCTCCAGATATCTCTCCCAGCTTAGAAAAATAAATCACAAAATATGCGTGATGTAGATGGCATTTGAGTAAATCCACCGCAGTGCTCCCTTCAAGTGGAAGACAACCATCATGTGAGAGAACGGCTTCTGTGCAGGCAGTTCAGGCAGGCATCTGGACAGGCAAGTGTCTTCATGTTTTAGTGAATTATTTGTTTGGCATAATGCACTTTTGGAAAAAAATTAACAGCTTAACTTTAAATATATTTCTTTCGTTCAAAGTCTGAGCATGAGTTTAAGAATTCAGTAGCAATTAATTCCCCAGAATCCTTAGTTCTTTCACCATCAACAGCTGATCTTTATACTCTGGGTTAATATTCATGTGCTCACTGAGGAGCTTAAATGTGTGCTTCAGCTGCCTTGTATGATGGAAGCATACAGCCACAAATCTGTCTATAACAGACTGAATTTTTCTTTTAAATATCAATTACTAGAGAAAGCAGCCTCATTTTTCGCTCGCCTACTTTTGTAACTGCAGTTTATGAGAAAAAAAATGTATATTTTAAGTATATGCATATTATTAAGTGCCTGAGAAAGTCTTCTTGCACGGCCACTTTTTTAAAAAAGTCTGTAACAGAAATTCAGCTTTTCATTTATCTTTCTGATGACTTTGTGACACTTTATCAGTATTTCTTTTTTTTTTTTTAAGCAAAAGCTTATTTCTTCCCTCTTCATCTTTTTTTCTGGTACAAAGAAATCACATCAACAATAGAAAAAAAATCTCCTCCCTATTATAAACCTCTCATAGTCTCCATTCCAGTTGAGTACTTGATTCCTGTAAAGCACCAGTGGACACTTGTTTATGTCTTTCTAAAGCAAATTTTCTGATTATATGCTTAATCTGAATATGACCACAGATGCCAAAACTTTGTTTTGGGTTGTCTTTACAAATGGTTGATGTTGGAAACGTAACAGCCCAGGATGGCTGAAGATAAGAGAACTAACAGTCCAGTGAGGCTTAAATTGGAAGTAAATCAAATTTGTTACGGTCCAAAATGATTGCACTTGGAAAAAGGACTGAACCGTCTAGAAGCAGTGACAGCTGTTGCAGATACAAGAGATATAGTAGTGACCTCAACTTATAAGAAACAAGAAATAGCATTCTAAGCACAAATATTTATGGAGGTTAGAGTTCAGAATTAGCAAAACCACCACTTTCCCTCTCTCTAATGTATATACAAACACATACACACACACTCTCTCTGTATCCACATTATATATCCACATATAAATTAGCAAAATTACTCCAGGCTAATAAACAATGTCAATATAAAGATCAATAATATTCATGAAAAAAGACAGCTTTAAAAATACTCTGAAATCAAACATCATGAACTCAAAGAATTTGAGTTAATACTGGATTTCAAATAAATCCAAATTTATTAAGGTAAGAGATCGCTTAGTGGGAACAATCATAAACCCACAGCTCTTTCTCGCAGCATTGCATTATAACCGTAAGATCATGATTTAGGTATTTATCTCTCCTGATTCCATGCCACTGGAAAGGTGGTGGCTGAAAGGTCAGTGGTCCAGCTGGCCTTCCCATCTCCAGGACAGCAGTGGCTGAGCTGCCCCAGCATGGGCTCTGCATCAAGGCAGTTTAAAGATTCCTTTCTGTTAAGTCCGGAGTCCTGTCAGTTGGCTCAAAGTAACGTATCCCCTGCTTGTGACCCAAGACACGTTTCAGTTTCATTATATCACTACAGGGTAAAGCAGTTGCTCTTGCACTGGAAATGCTTGGATAGACATTAAGAGATTATAGGGAGATCTTTTTCCCTATAGGAGAGGGGGAAAATCAGTGCCTGTGAGGCAGATGCAAAAATGTAGCCAATGTCTTTGTTGTTGTTGTCATTTAAGAATGCCATTAATCCATTTGAACAGAGCACATACGAACATTTAAGAAGCAGATCTTCACATAAACACGGAATAGCTGAGGTTGGAAGGCACCTCTGGAGATCATCTGGTCCACCTCCCTGCTCAAGCAGGGCCACCCAGAGCTGGATGCAACAAGTCTATTTGAAACAATTCTAACATTTTTCACCCTAAACATTTCCACATCAACTACAAAGCATTCTGGGTCAAAAACTGTCTCTCTCACTGTGTTATGCTGCCTAACAAGTGATTAGGAAATAGTGGAAGATTCGTTGCAGACTCTTTATCCTCTTTTAAATTAAGTTCTTGTCTTATCACAAGATTAATAACTTCCATATTGGCTAATTTGGAGAATGCTAAATTATTCACAGGACTGCAGCTGGGAATTAAAACATAGGTGGAGGTGAGGAAAATACTCTTTCCGTTCATTGGTACGTTATAGTACAAGGCCAAACTAACCTCCTGGAGGAATATAGCAAAGACAGACTATTCCCAAGGAAAAAGGAGTTACCACATCATGCAGCTTTCATCATTTCACATTTAAGGGCAAGGAGAGATGAGATCAGCGAAACATTACAAAGAAAAAAAAAACACGTTACTATATCATGGATTTAGTTTCTACCAGTTGCTCAACCGAGATCTTGCTCTGCATTATTTCTGTAGAATATATTAGCTGGTAGGTAGAAAATAGCAAGAATGAAAAAACAAAACCAAAACCCTCTCTCTTGGTAACAATCTGTACTGATAGTATTCCAGAAGGAATGTCACAACAACTCTCCCATTTGTTTTCTCTTTGTTTCAGGACGGTTTCCATGGATCCCCAAACCTAGGCCCCACTGAAGGGCTCCCCAGAGCATAGGCCGTGTAGCAGCAGGTCACAGACCAAGCATCACATGCAGAACACAAACAGAATTCCAGTAGGACAGTCAACACATTAAACCTCTTACAAATACAGGTTATTGTTCAGGATATCAGCACGCTAATACTTGAGGAGAGACAGGCTCTGGAATGCTATTAGAAGTGCAAATAAATTATGGAATCCCTCCTCTGTATTAGCTTTTAGTTCTAGGGAGGGAGAACTATCCCAAATGAGTTTGAGGCAGCAGTTAGTGCTGGGGTGGATATAGTTACTATTGCTCCACCACACCCCAATGCATCCATCTGTGCAACGACTAGCTCTAGGTGAAACACCTTCTGCAGTTCTCCCCGTTCTCAGCTATGAAATCATTCCTATATGTCTCTAAGTTCACCATTACCACACACAAACCCACACCTCCTACAATAGCTGAAGTTACCAGTACTGTAAGTGCAACTTAAGCCAACTGGCTCTTGTGAAATCTTGTTTGTTTCTTGGAGAGATGCTCAGCGCATTTCTTCGCGGTAGTTTAAAAAGCTAATCTGCTGTCCACATGCCAAAATAGAATTTGTCCTCTGCCAAAAAATGACTTTCCCAACACTGTCCAGGCTATTATCCCAAACCTGACCTGCATAATTAGCTTCCAAGAATCTGGGAGGTTAAGTTGCTCGTGATCTTTTTCAATGCAAAAGCAATACTAATTACATGAGAATCACTATTTAGTTTACGTTCATTTTTCCCTCAGGAAAAATTAGAGGACGAATGCCTGCATAAACTACTTTGTTACACCCTTTGTAGTCAGTTTTATCAAATGCAATCTACCACCCAGCACTTGGCGAAAATTCTGTGAGAATATGCTCGTCTTTGCAAGCAACCTGAAGAGCGAAAAGGGTTCCTATGTTGCTATAGAGACCTTATCCCAGTGACAGTAAATTGATGTGCGAACGGATTTTGCTTTTTCACTCCTATCAAATATCTGTGTAAAGATATCACTGCTTACAGACATGACAGCAGATAATCCAGAAAGTGGTAGGAGGACTTGCTCATACTCTACTGCTTGCATGTTGTTTTTCCTGTAGAAACTGTACTGCCTGGTCAAAGAACCACCAGTGAATGCGAAAGAGGATGTTTGCTCTGACGTTAGTGCAGCCAGCTACTGACCTCTGCCTTGTTCAATTGCAGCCATGAATTCCAGCCATTAATTCCAGCCATTTCATACTTCAGATGGCATTTGGAAAATCTCCTCTACAGACCTCTGTAACGTTACAACAACATGCAGGAAGAGCTAGCTGTACCTTAAAGAAAATGCTGAAGGTGCAAACTCCAAGCAACAGAGACTTAAGGGTGAAAAGCAAGAGTAACAGATGCCATTACCAGTCTGAACGTTTGCTCTGAAGCCTTAGGGGTTGTTACTGTTGTTAGTCTGCCCTGATCTAAAACTTACAAATTCTCTACTGATACCCTAAGGGGGCTATCAGCTGATAATGGAGATAACAGCTGGACTCAGTACCTTGCCACAGGCCACAATTACTCCATGACATTAACAGTAAAAGATTGTCCCCCAGTGCTGGGCGGCAGCAGTAAGGGTCAATGTATGCATGTTATCAGTGGATTTCACAGTCTTCTGACAGCAGACCAAGGGAAAGGCTGTGTAATCCTCCCCAGACCCAGGAATGAAAACCAGGAGGACACTGAAATAGGCACAGACTCATCTTCCTTTCTCCCGTCTGCCCCACCCTCCACCCCCAGCCTGTCTGGGCTCCTCAGCCTTTGTCCCCACCCTGTTCCCTTCCCTTCCCCTGCTGTCAGGCGCAGGTTTCTAGCCTGTTTCTAAATCTTTCCTCAGCTCCACATGCCAAGCTCTGTCCTCTGAACTACTTTTCCTTTGTATCTCGCTATGGCTCCTAGCCATGTGCTCCATAGCTGGATTTCCTTTCCCCACTTCTTAATCCCTGCCTCCTTTCTTGAAGTTCAAAGCCCGTGTTCTCATTCCCCAGCCAACCCTGTAGCTTAGCTTTTCCACAGACTTTTTCATTTTCCCTTCCCCTAGCACTTTCCCTCTTCACAGTAGTTCCCAGCTCCCCATTTCACTCTCCTTGCAGGGCAGTAGCCTCCAGTCCCATTGGATTGCCCATCACCATCACGCTGGCACAGCTGCCTGTGTACGACAGGTAATGCTGGATGACCTCCAGCCAGCTCTGCTCGGAGCCCTGCTCCTCAGGCCACCCCTCAGCCCTTGCTTCCCAGCACAGACCAGCCCAGGGGACCCAACACTGTCACATTGCTTTGGGCCCTGCTGTCCCCAGAGCACGAAGGAGGAGAGCAGAGGAAAAGGGAGGCTGTTTTGACCTGCTTGGTACCTCCTTTTCAACTATTCTCCAACTCTTCGGTATAGAAGTTTTAAACAGAGGCAGTTCTGAAGCATCTGAATAAGTTTAATGGTCGTAAGAAAATCAGTCACAAGGATTCCTCTAAAATTTTGTGGAACTAGACAAAATTTTAACTGATCCATTTCAAGCTCACATGACTTCCTTTCTGACAAGAAAATTGAAAAACTGAAACAATTTTTAAAACTCATACAACTCTTACCATAAAACTCTCATTACGAAACTCTTCATTCTTCTTTAAAGAAGATACTGTTGCATAGATGACCTCAGCAACTGTGACCAATCACAAACTCTTACATCACCTAGGAGTGCTTCACTGCGGGGAAAAATAACAAAAACATATGTGGTTAACTTTATTGTCATAAACATTAAGGGCTTTCATTCTGACTAATCACACACCTTGAGTCGTTTCACTGAAGTCAACAAGTGACTTGTAGAAACAACAAAAAACTCAGCAAGCAAATAATGATAAAATCCTTTCCCTCAAAGACCAGCAAGTCAAATTCATTGCAATTAATGATATTAATGAACTAAATGAAATCAAGGAGGCCAGCTCACATTTCTAGTGCAGATATTTGTGTGCATATATTATACTGACCTCTGCCTTGTCCAATTGCAGCCATGAAGGATGCATATAACTGGGTGCTGAGAAGTCTATTTTTGCAAAATTCACTGGGCATCCTGGCCAAGATGAATGCTGGATTTTAGCTGTTATTTCCACTCATAATCGAATTGCAATTTTTCAGACAGAATAATCCCAGAGTTTTCATATTGAAATGACAGCAGTTTATGAATCAATTTATGGGCTTTGTCATCTAATGATTCATTTATTTTAAAAAGATCAAATTAATATTGATGATGCCTTTCACTGGGTTACACATCACATTTTATGTCAGTTGCTCCTAATACGAAATTGGGCTTTTCTTTTATTAGTTTCTTCCCCATTGTTGCACTTCCCACTGTTGTTGGAATACAAACAAATAAGGACACTCACCTCGGAGGTATTAGCCTTTTCTTATGACATCAGTGTGTAGGCTGTGCAAAATCGAGGCATCAGTTAGTCACTCGCACCATCTGTGTGGGCCCGGAGAAAGGAAGATGTAATCTGTCATAGGGTGAGCTTTGTACAAAACAGCCACACTCCGTATTCAGCTGTGCAGACGAAATGGATCCCTTGAGGAGCTTCAGTCTGCCAGAGCGTGCGCTTGTGGGTGTCAGCTGCTGGGGGTCGGCTCTTCCTAAGGAAGAACAACGAGGGAAAACTCTGTCCAGACAAGAACTAGGAGGGTGGTGGCTTCACAGACTAGAGTTTGCTAGCCAAACTGCGACGGTATTAAGTAGCACTCTAAAATCTCAGAGCCAACATCCTTTCTCATTTTTACTGACATAAGAAAATTTGGTCTGGGATGATTTGAATACAAATAAGGAGCAAGTGATGAAATCATTCCTTTTCCGTTTTGACTTCCCACAGGAGTAAACCCATTGTCTTCCCCGGCCTCTCTGAAGCTACTACAATGTTGTTCCTCAAAGCAGGGAAGGCAGCGGTCTACCATGCAAAGGAAAAGGCTAAATGCATAGTTAGCAAGTCTACAAAAGTCTTTCTGCAGAGCCGTGTGCGGAAAGAACAGGATATATACAGTGCACAAGATATATCCCCAGGCTACCTGACTGGTTTGGTTGGAATTTATGAAAACATTGCTTTTTACTCACACTCCTCAAATAGCACCTCTCCACTGACTGCTTTGGCAGTCATCTCTAGATATTATTTTTAGTGGATACAGATGACCTTTACATGAAGGTACAGCAATATTTTTACCTATGGCACTTGCGCATTCCCAAGTACACAAGAGCCTTTATGGCTCTATATCAATTTACTTCAGCTTGTGCTGAACAGAATTCCTGTAATACGTGTTTTCACTAAATAATGCCCTGTCACAATCCCTGCCATTACAGATACTGCAAGATGACACCAATGCCATATCAACTACTTCATTTTTATAAAGGATATCTGTGGAGATGACTTTCAAGGACAATTACTTATTCTGACCTCCTTTTCACAGTGGTAGCAAGTAGCCTAAAAGGCATTATTGGTTGTTAAGCAATGGTTCTCCTTTCTTCCTTATATACCACCTGCTACTTTTTGGACTTTTTTTTAAAAAAACAAAACAAAACATAAAGAACTCTGATACTTATTTTCAGATTAAGTATACGATCTCATGTACAAATTTATTATTGAGCATAATTATTTTTAGGGAACATTTTTCTTTTCCTAGTGGCTAGTTTCACCACAGAGACACAGATGAGCATAAGTACTTTCCCCAGCTGTGGCTGGGAAATGGAGAACAGAACGGAGCAGCAGAGAACTGCAATCTTTAGCAAACAAAAGACTCAGAAATTCTGAGGGAGGAGGAATGCAGTCTGTCTTCTCATCCCACCAGTCACCAGAAGGGGAAAACTAAGCTTTCTACTGCATTAGACAGTGAAAATGGAGGGGGGAGGGGGGGCGTGGTGGAGGGCTGGCAAACCTGCTGAGTACAGCCCAAAGACATTTGGTTAGGAAAGCCAGAAAAGAGCTTTTCCTTATGCTATTTCTGCAAGCACTAGAGCCAACCCTGTTTTGCTGCACCTGATAGTGTGTGCTTTTGTTGCCTGGTTTCTAGAAGTCATGGTCCATAAGGGCAAACAGCAGAGACAGTTACAGGTATCATAACAAAACTCTGAGGAAATAGGGGTAGGAGAGCAGGAAGAAGTATATATGGGAAGAAGTGGAAAATGCAGTGCATGGAATGAGTAACTGCCAATGCATGTTCTCTCCAGAGCCTATAAAAAACACAAAGTTAAGTTAATCATCTAACAAAATCAATGATGTTATTAAAAAATGAGTTGAACTATGATTTTCAACTAACTTGACTCCGTGTTTAATGCAGCCCAGCCAGTGTGGCATGACTGGCAGACACACACAATTAGTGTTTTCATGAGTCAATTGGACCTATTTGGGAGCCTTTTTCAAGATTAGGGAATGAGTGCAATTAAATTAACTTCATTGAAATTGTTAGCTTGATGACAAGCCTCTTCAAATTAAACCTTTTCTGTCATTCTTCCTTATACTCTCACTTTCAATACCCTGAGCATAACTTTCTAGAGAAATTAGTATTTTAGAGTATCTCCATTTTGCCTGCCATTTTCAAACAGCTGATTCCCAGACATTATCTCCCATGCTCTCCATGTTAAGCACCAATAAATCATCTCAGCACTCTAAAACTGGAGTCAATTCAGACCTTGATCCAAATCCCTTAAAAATCTATTGGACTCTTTCAATTGATCGTGGTAGCCATTGGTTTTAAGACATCTGAGTTCCTAGTCACTTCTCACTGTAAGTCCTGGTCCTACACATCACATATGTGAAAACGCTTGGTTCTAGGACATGCAGTAAGGACAAATGAGTAAAGACTGACAGAAATACTGATGAAGTGATTTGTGTTTAAGAAAAAACCAAAACAGTCAGCCTAATTTGTAGCTTTATCCAGTTATTTTTTAAGCAATGGTACCTAGCAGATGGAAGTAATCTTTCTGAAAAGAGGAAAAAATTTTATGGAGGGGTGAACAAACACATTTTGGCTGCACGTGGCCAACACACACCAAATTCCTAGTGGTCTAGGAAAAAAGCTGCAATATGCTTGTTACTGTATCACGTGTTAGGAGGTGACAGAGGTGAATAGTTTTGGTTGTTAAAATTAGTAAAGCAGGCTACCTTTGTTCTTCCATTCACATACAAAATAGATCAGCACTGAACTGTCTCTAACTATTTTTATTTCTGTCTCTTTATGTCAACTTTCTGTACTGTCTTAAAAAAAATCAGCATATGTTATGATGTTTGGCTTACTTCCATGTGGGATAATTGAAAACACAATTACATTACCTCTCAGACATAAAGCTTTTTTCCAGGGTGGTTACATGCAAGAAAGGCAAATTATGCTGTAAGCCATGAGATGAAAAGACAGGAACAAACTGTATGCAATTAGCTTAGTAGACTAGATGGAATTGGCCAGAATGCAGATGTGGTACAAATGAGTATAAACAAAGGAGTTGCATTTGCTTACCTCATGTCTGAATTTGATCTATTGATCTTAGCATATGTGGTATTGGGAGTAATTTAGCTGTAATTCCTGCTCTGTTGTAGTTAAGGAAACCGTCATTGACTTCAACCTCCAGAAGATCAAGTTCAGAATGGTTCAGAATTTCCCTACTTTTAAAAGCATTATCTTCAATACATTACAAAGCAGAGGTAGGGTACAGATGTCTGATTGCAACTGCCTGTAAAAGAAAACACAAATATCAGTAAGACCTTTTCTATGAAACTTCAGTGGAATCAGGATTGAAGTTCTCGGCCGCAAGAGAAAAATCATGTGCAATAAAGAAACACTGTACAGTTCCAGGCTACTATAAGAAAATTCTACTATAGTGTGTTTCTGGTGTTTTAAGACAGACTGATCAAAATTTGTTGAAAAACAATCCTTACAAGTATGTAGGAATATAAAACAGCATTCAGGATGAGCACAACTCAGAGAAGGGTTACACACGGTAAACAAACGATGTTCATGTTGAAATGCATGAGATGTGCTTTCTCACTGGAACAGATGCTTTATGATTTTAATATTAATCTATTCTCAGTAGAATTGACTCCATCATCACTGACCATAAAGTATATTCTCACAACATTACTTTTCAAGGCAAATATTTGTCAGAAAGAAGAAAAGAATAACTGTATAACTGTTCTTAGACATACTACCTGTTGCTAAACCTTTCTCAGGATGCAGCTGCCATTTGCATGGCAATTGTACGACTCTATAGGTTAGAGTAAAGATACAACCCTAACAACTTTTTTTTTTTTTTAAAATCTCTCTTGGGTGCACTATCATAGAATCATAGAATGGTTAGGGCTGGAAGGGACCTTCAAAGGTCATCTAGTCCAACCCCCCTGCAAGGAACAGGGATATCTCCAACTAGATCAGGTTGCTCAGGGCCTCATCCAACCTGGCCTTGAACGTCTCCACGGATGGAGACGTTGTATCACCCTTGTAAATCTTCAATCTTCTATCACCCTTGTAAATCTTCAACTCCCAAGCGTGATGGAAAAAATAAATTTTTGACTCCAGGGACTAGAGCAGCCACAGCCCATGGAAAGCAGAAGCAAGCAAAAGCCTTCTGGTACACCCAATTCCCTCCCCAAGACAGACAGGCATCATTTTTTCAGATGAGACACAACCCAGCACTCCACAAAACAAAAATTTTTTTAAATTTATGATGCAATGGAGGAAAGAGGTTAGTGCCAAGGGTAAATTTCAAATAGCTCGGCGTGTTTTCCTGGACTCTCTCTTACGTAACCCCCAAAATTCAGTCTCGCAACAACCTGCTGGGAGCAGAGGGGAGTGGGTCGGGAGCTCATTGACAATACCAGGCACATGTGCGCATACACACACAGCCACTGCACACACAAGGCAACGAGAATTAGCTAGTTCACTGCAAATGTCAGCCAATTTATGTAATATCCTTTTACTCAGCATTTCTTATTCACTGGAGAGTGAAAAATCTCAATAAACAGTCTCTGAAGAACTGAACGTGGAGGAAGTTAGTAGGATTCATAGTCTTTCTCCAGTCACTGCTGTTGTTGGCTGCTCGATAGCCTATACGTTACTTCAGTTCAGTAACCAGGGAACCAGCAGGCATTTATTTCATAAGAATCACCAGTGCAATTGGTGTTAACAAGTTCTAATTGTTATTAACAGCAGCTGTCATTTTAAGTTGACTAAGCACAACAGCTCTGGGCTGGTTGCTGCTCTTCATGTTATCCCATGAGGCACACAAGAAGACTTACTCCAGAATCCAGTTTGTCCAGAGAATAGTTTTTCAGATAGTAAAGAGCCAGAAAGCACAGATCAGATGACAGCAGTGCTAAGGCTTGCTGATTTAACACACCTAGGGAACAAAGGAAAGGCTGAGAAGTGGGAGGAGAGTATGGAGATGAACAGACTGGATATAAATAATACCTATGATTTCCTCAGTCAACCTTTCTAGTAAAGAAATACACTGGTGGTATGCTTACACCACCTTGAAACAGGACCAAGAATTCCACCTGTTCAGTGCTTCAGAACTACATATTCAGCAGATCACAAAATACGACCTTTGTCACTGCACTACAATACTTTTCTGTTATTATTTTTAAATTACTTTCATTTCAGAGCTCTGATTTCTCATTCTTCCTAGGAGAGTGAGCAGTAAAATAAGCTGTTATGAATACTGCAGATTTTTAAAAAATAGGAAGGAAAGAGGAAGAAAGATTTTCTACTCATCACAAAACAGAAGAAATTTCAGCTAATTGACTTAGAATCACAAACAAAAGCTGTTACTAACAAAGTAAAGCTTACAACACACATCAGACAGAATCCTGAAATTAAATCATATCCCCTTAAAAAGTTACAAAACCAAGTACAGAAATTCACAATGAAATACATGGTCTCTATTTCTATAATGACATCACAGGGGAAAACCAAAACATCTAATCAGCAAGCACAAAAGCTTTGAAATTTTGTATTTGTTACAGTACTTGTGTTTACCACCAACACCTTTTTTAACTTGGAATGTCCATAGAAAACTCACCTGATGAGCCTTCCCTTAAAACCCATTGATTTATGCTCCTCCTCAAAGCACAAAATTCATTTTTTCCTACTCAAAACCTCTTAGTAACTGATTATACATTTAGGATTATCTATATGAGGGAGAGAATTTTTTTTTTTTAGATGACGAAGGTTCCAAAAACTGTGTAATGTTTGGTGTGCTATTTTGTACCTGACTGGTCAAACCATTCTCTTGCAGCTATTTTGAACCTCCATGATAAACTAATCTGTTTATTCAGTCTCATGATTGACCTGACCTACATGAAGAAATTTTATTCTGGAGAGTTTTGTTTTATTATAGTCATCTTCGATGCTAATGAATACTTCTGGTTTTGATGAAGAAGACAGATTTATTTAACATACATATCTAACCTCTAAAACTGAAGGTAAAATTATTCTGTGAAAGATAGGGGCGTGTGTAGAAAATGAAAAAATAAATCTGTTTTACATGAAAGAAAATGTTCAGCAATCATTTTAAACATTGTGTCAGCATCCATTTCATTTATTTACAAGATTTAACTTCTTTCTCTTGCTTTTCTTTTTCAGTAATTAAAGTTTCCATTTGTTACTCTTGCTCCTCCTGGAAATACAGCAGTAAACGATAACATAAATTGTTATTACAAATACTTATATGACTCTGCTGAAAGAGTATTTACCTCAAGCATGTCCCAAGAGTCATCAGATCCAGTTTGGCTTAAGGGTTCTGTCTAACATTAAATGCAAAATGTCCCTTTAGATAAAAGTTCGATAGAAGGTATGTTACTGAAAAACCTACAGGAAATGAGAAAATATTAGAAACTGTGACCTAGTTTAAGTGTAAAAAGATTATGTCTCAACATATCATTGTCATTGACCCTTGATTTAAATAAATCCAGTTGATATGAACTGAATATATAATTTTCCAGAACAGGAGGCACATTTATTTATGACATAAATGGAAAGTATCATTACATGCCATCATGTATTATGTCTAAAAAACTCAGCAAGCTCCAGACTTGCTCTAAATCCTTCTGAATTCAGTCTCTTTGACTGAAATACAGACTTGAGCAATGCCTGATGAGGTGCCTCCTCCAGGAAACCCCACTTGCAGAGAGCATGCGGACACCACAAACAGTATGCAGAAGGATAAATGGTAATTTCTAATACTAAGATTAATAAGATCCTCTACCACAAAGAAATAAGCAGAAGTGATGGATTTTTATTTTATTTTGAACTTGGAATTTGCTTTATTTAAAGATGTTTAATTTATAATTATATCGTGTTGGCTCAATGCTTGGTTGTGCTATGGCGCCCTGCCCAGAGGTCCTCATGGATGCAGCTTTTAACAATTTCTTTGTGTTTCACAGATGGTCTGTATTTGCCTTTTTTTTTTTTTTTTAATATTAATTGCAAGATTTTAAAATTAAAGGAAAAAGCAATAAGAACAGTGGAACAGTTTTAGGTTTCAAGTGGTTACTTTTCTCCAGAATTTCTTGTGGAACTGAGTTGCTTCAGATTAATGCAAAGTCTACAACATACATATCATATCAATCTCTAAGTACAGTTTGAAGTATTAAAATTACGTAACACCTTCAGAATTATGTCTGATGTAACAGTAGGAGATTTCATAGATTTCTAGGTTGGAAAAGACCTTATAGATCATCCAGTCCAACTGTCCCTAATCTCCCATTAAACCATATCCCTAAGTAGTTCATCCACCCTATTCTTAAACACATTCAGGGATGGGGACTCAACCACCTCCCTGGGCAGCCTATTCCAGTGGCTGACGACCCTTTCAGAGAAGAAATACTTTCTAACATCCAACCTGTACCTCCCCTGACTAAGCTCATACCCATTTCCTCTTGTCCTATCACCCATCACTAATGTAAAGAGCCCTTCCCCTACCTGCCCACCATCCCTTCCCAAGTATTTGTAGGCTGCAATCAGGTCTCCCCTCAGCCTCCTCTTCTCCAGGCTAAACAGCCCCAACTCCCTCAGCCGCTCCTCATAAGTTTTATTTTCCAGCCCCTTGACCAGTTTAGTCGCCCTTCTCTGGACCCGCTCCAGGAGCTCAATATCTCTCTTAAAGCGAGGGGCCCAAAGCTGGACACAATATTCCAGGTGTGGCCTCACCAGTGCCGAGTACAGGTGCAGGATCACTTCCCTGTTCCTGCTGGTCACACTATTCTTGATACATGCCAGTATCCCATTGGCCTTTTTGGATCAGCTGTTGTAATTGCAACGACTACAAAACCTCCCATAAGCAATTGCCATTTATTGTTAGTCTTCTGTAGTGCAGCAGATCTTTGCTGCCTTAGACATACCTGTAAGGGAATGAGCAGACATCCCTTATTATAATGAAGTAACAAATCTCTAAAGACCTACCTCGAGGCAAGGCATGGGGTGTGGGCTTACTTGGTTAACAAAAGATAGGTAATGCCGGAAAACTAGAAAAGCAGGAATGGAGATTTTCTTCCTGAAATGGAAGAATGACAATACATCCTTCCCCAGAGTAGTTCCTTCTGTGACTACACAGCCTATAGGCAGTTCCCTGTAGGGTACACTGGAGTCCCCATAGGCAATGCAGTATTTTGAGAAGGTCACATGGTTCCCACTGGTATCCCAAATATCAACCATAACTCATCTCTGGTAATCCACTTAACTAAAAACCAAAGCAAAACCACAAGCAATTGACTCATGATATTCTACAGCTTGGCTTATATATTACTCTAGATAACGTCAGGGAGATAGTCCCATCCACTGCTAGTACTGTCCTCCGGACAGGGCCACACAGTGACTTGGTCTGACATTAACTTCATTTTCAGTGACACTTTTTTTACAGGACTGGAAAGTCCTGATTGATTGCAGCAAGTCACAAGTAGCCCTAGTTCTTCTCAGAAGCAACACTGGGATCTTGATCCCAAATATTTCATATTTGACAATGTTGTGGGGTTTGGCTTTAAGTCCCTCACTTTCCTGCCAATTTCAAATGTGATTCAAAACTGAGTTCATTTTCTGAGCTGTTGCAGTCATTCTCACAGGACTTTGTTAGAAGCAGAATATAGAGGGGATTGTAAGAAAATAAGTTGGAAGAACTTCTGGAGCTGACACTTCCAAGAGGATTTAAGAGGCTAGATCAGATGACGAGGCCATCATCTTTTTATTAATCCCTTCCTTTCATGCGCATTTTGGAGGCCTAGGAAGAATTCTCGCTTGCTTAGATTTTTAGTATGAAAAGCTCTTCATGTAGAGACAACCTCTACTGTGGAAGATACGCTTTGTTTGACTGTCTTGTCGTTAATGAACATGAAATTATCAGCTAATAAAAGATGGTGACACAGTAAAGCAATCCAAGAATAAATTCTGTACCACTTGTGACTCCTTCCCAGTAAGTTAACTTCCACTGAGACTTTTGCTATTGTTCTCAACAGACCGCAAAGAGAAACTCAGGCTGTAATCAGCAGTGATTTCAAGGCGTACAAAAAGGAGCACATAAATGCCACAAAGAATCCTTCTTAGGCTGCTGGCAACTGCACAGCTACAAAATTAGCCTCTGCTGGTGACGTTCAAACAGATGGGTGTCACCCAGGTGGAACAGATGACACATTAAACAACAGACAGTCTCTCACTCCGTCATATTTGATCCCAAAAGAACAACAAAGCTCATACTGAAGGAAGAAATCACTATGATCTGCTATGCATATTATGTAAATTGTGCCATGTGCATTTAGGGACGTAGGTACAGAACAGATTGTGTGATATAAGAGTTTTATGTGCATTAATTTAACCTACAGGCATTATGGAAAGATAAGTCTGTAGCTGAGCTTCCTACACGAAATAAAACCTTTTTGATCTGTCTGTAAAGTAGGTATTTTGTTGCACAAAGAACAAGAGAAAGGAAGATTATAAATAGTGCCATTTAGACACAAAACAAAGCAAAACACAACACACGATGGAGAAATAAAGTGCAGTGAAAGAAGAGGGGTGAACAGTAAAGTCACCTCGACAGATTTGCCGTGGTTCTGTCTTTATGATGATGCATCGGCAGAGCAGTGCAGGTGGGCTTAAAAACATGAGTTTAAAACGGCTGTGTGCATGGGGGAGGGCAGTCCCACGTTGCTGCACGTCTCAAAGAGAGAGACATAGAGCCTGATAGTTGATCAGACTATTTATCTGATTATTATTAATGCCACAGTACAGAATATTTTGCTGAATGAGGTCCCTTACGGGGCCAGATCCTGGCCTGCAAGGCTGCTCGGAGGAACAGAGCCATCGTGGTGGGCTCACAACCAGCCTCCTGGGGACAACAACCCACCCACCAGAGAAACTCAGCACGACATGGAGCGTACGAGGAGAAGACACGTGCAGGTCCTGGAGGGTAAGTGACATTTTGAACAAAGCTATGTCAGTTCAGTTACAAACGCATTTAAACCCAGTGAAATTCCTGAGATGTTGAGCCAGGTAAGTTTTAGTATATTTTCTCCTTTGGAAATCTGGGAGGAGTTTCAGATAAATATTTAAAGTAAAGCAGGTAGGTTTTCATCTATTTAGGGTTCCTGCTGAAAGCAATGAATTTGCAAACAAGGAAAGCAAAATAGGGTATGAATCTACTCTAAAGGAAGCATAATTAAGAGCACTTTATTTTTACTGCCTACAGTAAAAGCTCTCAATAGCTAGAAACGTGCTGTTTTTCAAAGCTTGAATATTTCAGAAAGACTGTTTTCCATCCAGTATCACAAGAGGGAAATTACCAAGACCAAAATAATGTCTCACAGATTTTATTTTATGTATGAATCAACTAGTCTAAAGAAAATACTACCTTCTTTGACTAGAAGCATGGAAGAGTTCAAGGATACAGTATGTATTTTTAAAGAAAAACCTAATACACATGTTTGGAAAGGAAAAGGACAAGACTTAAGCTCCTGGCAGTATTTGCAGACATCCACAGACATTTTGAATAGAGGTATTCTTCTGGGGGCTTTCACCTTGTCTGAAGGTTTTGTACTTGTTCCAGGTCTTGCACTGTTTATTACATTTTAAAAAGTCAAGTTATTCTTTCCTACTGCACTGCAAACTGGAACATTACTCTTGCTAATTTTGGGGACTCAAGAGCAAACAGAGCAGGGGAAGAGCCAGACATAGATGAAAGCATAATTGTAAAAAAGCAATTTAAGTTTCCACTTAAAAAAACACAACAAAAAAAACCAAACAATGACAACAACAAAAAAAATCAATGAAACCAAACAGAAGTAGTACGGATTTTCCTCAAACCTGCAGCAATAAAGTCTGTTAATTTTCTGCTTGCAACATTAAAACCATTGATGTAAAAAATGCCTGACCCACCACTGCATCACATCAGCAATACAGGAAACATGACAAGAGGCAAATTCTTACGTTTTTGTCAGACCAAGACAAATAAACAGAGAGATCTGACACTGAAGATTAATATTAAAGCCATTAATAAAGAGATCACATGCAAAGTAAGCGATTGCAGATTATACAGAATTTCAAAAATAATTAGTGCAACACAAAATCCCCCACATAGACTGCAGTCTCATTTCATTTCCAGAGTATTTAAAAAGAAGACATTCATTCTATCCTGCCAGCATGCCAATTTGTATGTAGAGTAACCGTTCTGCTCTACTGAGTTCACACTGTATGTTGTATGACTACTAGTAGTTCTACTTGGCACACTGTAACTGCTGTGGTTTACTCTTCACCCTATATGCCAAAAAAGAGCTACTGTGTTCATTGTCAAGGTTTACTACTACCCTCCAAGAACTACCCTGTCCTAGATATTATCCTTACAGAGTCCAGACTTGTGGGAATTTTGTACAGCCAAGCAATGCAGGAGGCTTTTAGGCAAATTCCTTCAGCTTCCTATCAGGTTTGCAAATCAAGGAAATGTTTTTCAAGGTGAAAAAGCCAAATCTTAAATGACATCAAACATTCATTCATTACTACAATAATTCTGACTCCTATTTGTTATCCAGTGCCTTATTTTGTTAGACATTGTGTGAACATTAAAGAGTTTCTTCTCTTCAGAGTTTGCAGTTTTGTAGATAAGAAACAGATTGATAGAGCTGGATATGACTGTCTCCAAAGCTGACCATTTTCTCTAAGTGACATTCCCTGCAGGAGACATCTTTTAACTACTAGGGATGCTGAGCTCTTAATCCTCATGAAATCCTTCACTGCAAGGGATGGCTCAACCTGCTGCATCTCTGAAGCAAATTTTTCCCAGGTCATCATTAAGTACTCTATTGCTATTGCTATTAGAGCTTATTAGAGGTTCACCCGAGAAAGAGCGGCTTTTAATGAAGGTTGACCTCCTCATCAGCATTAGCAGTCCTCAATTTTACATTTCTTTCCACTACGAAGTGATCAGAAAGACGCCCTTTTCCAGTATTCAGAAAAGCGCGGAAGGACAATCATGTTTTTGCAACAATCTGTTTCTTAGGGACCAAGTCTTTTAACTCCCCAAAGCAATGGAAACTTCACTGACGTTTTTAATGAAAAAAGATTGGTTCCTGTATTAATTCATGACCAAGGCATGATTCCCCCTTCCCCTCCAGTCTCCTGAGAACAACATATCAGCGAAATAACATTTTGTCACACATGCACATCAGCAAAAGCATCTGTAAATTCTCATTCAAGAACTGCATTTGTGGTAGTGGCTCATAGCAACACATAAAACAGAAAGAAAACAGCTTGATTGGCCTTTTAAAAAAAATCCGATTCATAACAAATCCTATTTTAACTTGTTAGCTAAGGAAGACGGACATGAGCATTTGAGGGAGGGCAGGGAATGGAACATCTTATTTGTGTAATGCCTTTTCACACCATGGCCATGTGTTAATTCCAAGTATCATGTTATAGGGTGGTCTAAAGTTCTATTTTACAGGTAAGTGAACACAGAGTTAATTAAAGCAGCACTTCTTGGCACAGGCAGAAGTCACGTACTTTTAAATTAGCCCCTGTATTTTGGAAGACTTTTCTTCAGCAGTTTAATAAGAAGTCTGTTTAATGACTGGACTTGAACAAATAAAAGACACTGGAATAACCAATTTTAAGTCATTTCCTCCACCTTCTCCTGGCCTTGAAACCCCTCTCTTCTTCCACAGTTTCACTGGCCTTATGAATGGCTGTGAGAGGAATTTGGAAGGCTGGAGGTCCTCCTCAAGCTCTGTTAGGAAACAGTTCTGAGTATCCATCACTGGAGCTGAGATTTGAGAGCCATTCCCATATCAGCCACAGAAACTCCATGCATAGTGGTAATTACTGATCCGACATTTGGCAATTTTGTTGAGCTTATTTACAACGCTGCTCTGAGATGTCAAATACTTTGAAAATACAAGCTAGCCAGGGTCACACATAAAACCATTTTTAAAGTTAATTGCCTGGTACTTCAGATAAACAAAGATTTGGGCTTCTTTTCCAGTAAGGCTCTCTTACTGCCAATTACATCTGAGTTTCCTGGCTTCTGGCAGACATCAGCATACTGTCACAGCTAAACAGCTCCAGAAAACAAGAATCCTTGAACAAGAAGAACTTGAATGATATGCTTGGGATGGTCACCTAAACAGTGCTTACATAAACTAAGAGATGAAATGCCGTGAGACGTGAGGTACTGAACACTGCCCCTTACCTTGAGCAAGGCATAATCAAAGAACTGGAATAGTGTTAATTCAAGAGGACTTTGCCACTTAATTAAACTGATCTAATCAACCTATCTGCATCGCTGCATGTGTACTGGTCTAATTTTCATCACGGTGGGGAATCAAAGACAGTATACTGATATGAAATTACAGACATGTAATAGTGTTCATGACCACTTCCCTTAAAACAGTACGTGCGTGGTATACGCGTATCTTTGAGCTGCAGCCCACAGACAGAACTGCAAATGCAGGGAGCAGCAAATGAAATACAGGAATTAATACCCAGAACAAGACGTAATTCCTTTCAGTTTACTGGAGGGGTTCTTCTTGTACAAGGCTGTTCTTCGACAAAATGAGGATTTACTGATAGTAGATAGTTATTCTGAAAAAGGAAGCATTTGATGTTTTCTCAGATGTAAACAGGTGGTGACTAGATTATTTGCCCTAGTTCAAGATTTTATGACTAGACTACAGGTCATTGTTGCTAACTGAGAAACTCTTGTCTTTTCTGCTCTAGAATGTGTATATATTTGGATATATAAATAAAATTTATTTTATACAACTCCTCTGGAGTTATTTTGACTCTCCAGTACTAACAAATAGGGGTTTTCTGTTGCTTGTTTTTGTTTTGTTTTGAAGTTTAGTCAGTGAAAGCAGTGACTCAGATTACACCTTGGAAATAAATCAGTTCACCAACTGTGTTATTTTTAGTCATCTCTCCAAATCTGCAACACTGGTTAAATATTTGGTCTCACAACACAGCAGACAAAAGTTGCAAATAGCACCAAACCCCAACCTGATTTGAGCTGAAATAAGTCAGTCAGAGAACAATCTTCCCATTACTTCTAAATGAAAACTGCATGCTGCCTTTTATACTCATGCAATAATTAAAAAATAATCCTATTGTTTGGAGTAGCACTTGGTCCCCAAGGAAAGAATTCCTTTCCATCTAAACAGATTTTTACTTTTGTTTTGAATCTCTGACAGGCAGGGAAACCAAATACAGGCTTTCCCCACTTGGTTTCCCCCCCTTTCTCATGAGCTCTTTCACCATCTGTGCATGATCATGGCCAAGCCTTTTTTTCCACCCCTCTGGAGAGCACACAAGGATTCCTCCTGAACATGCCTCACCATGGGAACACGTGGCTGCTGGGGATGACGCTGGTGAACTTGGGGTTGGATTAAATGTAGCACAAAGACATTCCTCAGGGGCACTTCAGCTGGCACTGAAGCCTGTACAGGTTTTTTGTGCACTCCCCATTCCAGAAACTGCTCTGTAAACTACCAAAGCCACTCTGCAGCGTTTCCGTCTGGAAATTCATGCGCTAACGAACTCACTGATCACTCTTCTGCATGGCCTTGCCGAACAGTTGGGCTGTTAAGTACCATACCTCTCCACAGCTGCTCAGGATGTTGCCTGTCGTGTCCTCTGTGGGGATTCAGCGTTCTGAGCTCAAAAGGCATCAATGCAAGGGAGATGGTCAACACTTGGCCCACAGAGATTACATGTTAGTCTGCAGGAAGCTTCGTTGTGACTAGTTTACACTGACAATGTCTTCCAACAGCAAAAGCTTGAAACTCCCTTCAAAGAAAACACGGCTTTTCAGAAGTTACCAAAGTACTCAGCACTGCAGGTGTGTGACTATTAGCTTCATTTTTGTTCCTCTGCTAAATGCACACTACATGCCAGGAAAAGGGAGTGCTTGCAGGGGAACAGAAGTGCAGCTGCACCTCAGACATTGTTTCCTCTGATTACAGAAGGGACTAGAGAGGAATGTGTGTCTGCAAGTATTGCCAGCATTTGTAAGGACTTGCAGAAGTCCTTGCAGAAGGTTCCAGTTCCAGTTATGTTCTCAAGGCTTACTGTAATGCACATTACACAGTTGCAGCTCTGCTGGGCAGTGTGGAATACACAGTGCAGAATTTGCAAAGCGTGCACATGTGGACAGCCACAAATGCTAACTGGAGCTTTCGAAAGGGAAACAACAGCAAAAATAACAAAGTTTTCAGGAACACAATGCAACAAACTGAATCCCAGTACTCACAGCAAACCATCACTGTAATGCAGCTAAAGACATCACTATGGGTATTTTTCAAAAATCTAAAGAAATGGATATTACTCACAGAATAAACAGATAGGAAGCCAAAACAGACGGAGCAGCATGGTTTTTTAGCTCCTTCCACCATTCAGGATCAAACCCAGTCTCTAGTTCGGGCACATACCTGAACTGTTCTCACTCTCCCTTCAACTATGCTGAAATCATCCCTGTGGACATTAGTTCTTAGCGCAATGTTATCTACAAAGAAAAAGCCCTTTAAGACTGCGGATCGATTCATATTTGGTTAACACACCGTCTTGGTCCTGCAGCTTTGCAATAAACAATCAATGCAGCAATGCTGGTGGCAAGTGGCAGAACTTAGACTGTGAATTTTTGATTTTTCAAAACTAGTGTCACACAAACTACACTCTAACTGTATTGGTGTGGGATTGATCTCAAAAGGATTACTGAGCTATGGAGAGAGAGGAATAAAACTGGAACATACTCGCTCTTATCAGTGCTATCAGCAAGTTACATTGCTACAAGTGACTTTGAGGAAAGATACGTAGAAACAGCACTACGGATGGTCACAGTCTGGAAGTTACCAAAAGCTAAAAAGTTTAGCTTAACTCTCAAGGTAAAGAATTAACAGAAAGAAGTTGTGCAAAGGACAGAGCAAATGTATCACTGCGCCACACTTTGCAACACGCTGTCACACCCTGATCCCTTCAAAAAGTAAAAAATATCCCATGAAGCATGTGGTTTTGACACAAAATAGAACATTTGTAGCAGATCCATTTTTTACGCTAGCTGTAGAAAAACAACCGAACAATTTAACGCTGTCAATTTGCCTTATACAAATTGCAAGGCTTGTAGTAAGTCTCTGTTGTTAGAGGTTCTCCCAAAAGTGCCTGTTGTGCACAGCAGTCCTGGCAACATTGCAGGTTCCAGTAACAGCAAGCACATCCTTGAAGCAGCAGCTCAGTCACATTTGAGTATGGCACTGTCATGTAGCAGAGTGTTATGGAGTTTAAACACAAAAAAGATCTTTTAAAAAATTCAATAATGAGACATTTCATTCATTTGTTACCTGGTAGAGTTGGTGCAACTCCTCTAGATGTCCTTCCTGAGTTGGTTACGGGAAGCCAACCTGCTTTTCATAGAAGTAGGTCGGTTCTTGATGCTGGCCTGCTGCATGATCCCCAGTTAATTTTGATCCACTGCAGAAAGCCTTAGACAACTTCTTAATGTCACTGGGCAAGGTGCATGCTGAGAACATTTGTTCTAAAACAAACACTGACAGGAATAAACCAAGAAGTTCAAAAGGAAATAGAGAGGTCAGGCAGCTTCCATACACAGAGACCAGAGTAAGCTTGTTTCTTATTCAATTTGATAATACCACTACTAACTCCACCCAGAGACATTTTATGGGGGCCTAGGAGTGCTTGGAGAATACTGAAAATAAAACATATAATTTATAGTTGCTAGTGTCATTTCACATCATTCAAAAATATTTATGTGTGACTTTGCATCAGTTTCCCAAATGTTATCATTAGTTAGCAACATGTTGTCTAGTCTCATTAACTGCAGACCCCAATGCGTGAAAAAGGAACATGCTGGACAGGTGGCGTTTCTAAGTAAAAAAGCAAACTGTGTTACTCCCCCTGAATGAGGAGCACAGGACAGCAGAGAGATTTTGAATGTTGAATCCTCTAAAAAATATTCCACTCTGTTCCCCATACTTGAATCTTTCCCAGGATAAACTGAAGTGGAGATAGGGCAGCCCAGAAGAGCATCCCAAATAGTCTGCTTCCATATCCTCCCACCAAGCCATTCCAAACCATCTTGGCTCGATAAAAAACAACCCCAGCTATTTGTGATCCCAGACTGCCTGCCTCAGGGAGGTTTAGTTTTGCCTTTGCTGGAAAACACCCAGCTCCCCACCACTCCATGCCTCCCTAACATGGGCAGGTAAAGGGCAAGGCAGTGGGCAGCCAGGGTGGCAGAGCTCCCGGGTGGGGTGGCTGGGGCAGAAGCTGACACCTGCCAGGCTGCTCCGTGCCCCTGCAGCACATTCGGCCTGCTGCGAGCACCAGTCATACACGTCCCTCTCTCTAAATACATGCACACGCACGATTTATTCTTACTTCAGTTTTTCCACGCAAGAATTTAGAGAGAAGGTCCAAAAGGAAGAGAGGGAGCCATAGCAGTACTCATCTGATTCACAGCCCATCCCAGTTCTCTTACCCACTGTGCTGTAGCAAGGCAAAGAGACTAACAAATCTTCTGCCAAGGCTAATGGGTCACTTCACAGTAAACATAAGCCTTGGGAAAAACTCTGTAATCAAGACTTCTTTCTGCCTTTGGGATCTAAGCTAACATCTTTGTACTGAGACAAGGAAGTTTTTCCTCAAATACTGAAAAGAAATTCAAGGAAAGTTGACAGACTTCCCACTGCACAGAGAGGAGCCAGACAGCATTTACCCTAACTCCAGAACACTGGGCTTTGCAGCGCACACAACAAATCTCCTTCCAGTAACCCCTGATGTGCTACTTGCACCGTAAACTCCAGAGGAACACAGCCAGGAAAGCAACTTCCTCAACGGCACAGCTGAAACACACCTCACAGCTCCTTGCTAGCTAGTCCTCTGTAGCACATTCCTACCTCTGTACTACCTGTGGTTATGCCAGCTGATATGCACAAGTAAAATTTGGTTTCAGAGAAGTTCTATTTTTATTAGGAAATAAAGGTATATATAGGAAGCAACAGAGTGAGGGTAGCAAACACTTGCACCATGAGCTAACTTGGATTCGGAATGGCCACGCTTCTGCAAAGGTCAGGGGAAATAAATCTCACTCACCCAGCACATGCAGTCTACATTGTTCACCGCCTTGTAGCCTGCTCCGGGCTGCCCTGACAGGACATCTCACCCCTCAGGGCAGGGATGCACATCCTACATTGGTCCTCCTTCAATGGATGGGACAACTCAGGTCTACCACTCCCTTTGTTCTCATGAGCAGAGCTGAAAATCTCTTGTCACTCCAAAACTTTTCTCCTAGATTAGATCCCCCTTCTCCACCAACCTCCCCTAAAACAGGGAAATGTCCTCCCAGCCTTTGCAGCAGCCCTGGTCTGGGATATCAAAAGGACATCAGTACAAATAAACTGTCTTGACTCTTCCAACTCTCTTGTGAGCTCCCGTTTTCTCCTTCAGCCTTTCCTGCTCCATAACTACCTTAACCTCCCCAGCCTCCACCCTCCCAGAGTCATTTCTTGGCCTGCCTGGGGACCATTGCCTCCTACATGTCCTAGCTCAGTTTCTTCAGCAAGCCTGGTAGCAGGCAAGCTATCAGATGCCTCTTGACAACCACTGATCATCCTCATGGGACCAGAATTTGCAGGCAGGCTGTGCCCTCTAGGCTAGCCCAGCTTGAGACAAAAGTCTTGTTGCTATGATTTAAGACCTCTACTACATTTCAGGAAATCATGAAGGAGCAGAGAAGCCTAAAAGTTGTCTTCATAAAAGTAAACATTGAACAAAATGGTGTCAGCCCTAAACAGAAAGAGGAGTGAGCTGGGAATGATGATACTGGGATGCAAGGGAGAAACGAGGCACCTAAGACAGGGCTTCAGCAGGGAGTAAGACACTGCCTACTCCTTGGGACAATCCCTTCCCTAAAATCTCTGTCATTTCCCAATTTCCCAGGCATGTCGAATATAACAGCTTAGCTCTTCCATCACATCATACTCTACACAGACAGTCTTTGTGTACCCCAGGAGAAGCCTCTGCCCCAGAGAAGTGGAAATCGCCTGCGGCGGTTATTGAAATCATTCCCTGTGCTGAGAGCCACGGCAGACACGCACAGGACCTCGTTCTGCGTCTCCAAGAGGTTTAAGAGATTTGAAGCTGAGGAAGCCACACGTGTATATTGTATTTCACCCTGCAGAAGGAGGATGCCTTGAGGACAGCATGCACGTTAATCTTCTACGCATATCAAAGAAGTAATTTTAAGTAATCCAGGATACAATATCTAGCTAGTTTATAAAATTTTCCATTTTGTTGGCCTGCAGAAAAGCAAGTGTTAAATAATCAAAATAACATCTGACAGCTTTTTAGAAGACCTCTGCATCACAATATTTAAATGTATCATTATGTGCTTGTTAAAAGCCTGATTGGAAAAATTACATCATTTTGGATTTTCTCAACGTTTGGTGCGTCAGCTCTCAGTGTCTAAGAGCCCTATTAATAGATGTTTGGACCACCTCAATGCAATTCATGCATGCAGTTTTTCCATAATCCACTTAACTCTATTATTCAAATAAAGTGCAACTGGATCTTTTCTTGGGAATAGGGATTATGCAATGCTCAGTACAGGAGGTTCAAGAAAAACAGTATAAAGCCAAACATGAGCTGCAAACACTTGCAGAGCAGCAGACTTTGTTTATATTTATTTATATGCTGTATTTCCATTTCTTTCTCACCTAACAGCCACTAGCACCTTTTGCCTCTTTTCATCTATTCTCTCATGTCTTAGTACACCAAGAGCGTGGCCAAGCAGTTAAACATCAGTTGCCAACAGATAAATAATAACTTTAATATAACTAGATCCCTATGCTGCTAGAAACTACTGCTTCAAATTAAAATTTCTTCAAATTAAAGTTCCTACAGTACTGATGAGATTTTGCCCAAATCCACTGAATTCTGGAGTTTATTAGAAAATTAAAATATTTATTTTCAGGTCAGAGATGGCTAAATACTATGAGCATAGCTTTCTACACACAGAAAAGTGTTTATCTCATATTTCTAAAAGGCAACTACTATTAATATGCTCCCTTAACCTCCTAAGAGTCTTCCAGTTACATACAAGTGAATATAAATATAAAAATATGCAATTAATCAATGAGAACTCTGAATGAAACCTCTGAAAATATACTGTATAATACTATTTGAATACACACACACATATATACACCTATATGTATCTAAACCATAGTTGAGGATTTAATTATCTGTGTCTTTCTTTTCCTTACATACTGAACACATCAATTATTCATCTAGTGTGAACCACTCAGATAAACAGCTCTATGAAAGAGCTGAGTATGTAATTTGATCCAATATATATTAGCGTAGAAGAAAGCTCCAGGATAACATGCATTTATATGGATTCTTTTCTTCATAAAAATGAATTTTGGGCTTCTGGTCAGTTCAACATTCAAAAGCTGTTTCTAAAGATCCCAATTTCATCTCATGCTTAAGGTTAATTTGGAACCTCAGTAGCCCACCTCAGCTCTCCAGGGAACTCCCACCTATGGAGACCCGTAAGCTGTAAGCAAGTCTCAAAAAGGGCTATTTTTAGCAGAATGCAGTGTAGGTTATGGAGTTACATGTTATGGGGATGAAGACATCAAAGGAAGCAAAACAATTTGGAGAACATAAGGGAGGTAGAAAATATCAGATACTGTCAAATATCTACTGACAATTGTAACAGGATATAATGCCAAAGTGTTGGCACCACAGGGGAGACATTTTAGGAACTGTCTTTCCTTTTCATTAACTCACACCTTCTGAAATTAGGCACTGTGAAATGAATATGAAGGGCCTTCCCAGGAGGAAGAAGCAACTCCAGCAGGGGACAGAGGCAGAAAACTGTATTAGGGCTCAGTACAAGTCAGCTGGGGAACTGCCAGTGGTCACAGGGGTTAGAGGCAGCTGGTGGCTCTTCTCTGAGATGTCTTCTGCAGTGGGGAGATACCACAAGGAAAATAAGTCCAGACAAAAAAAAATCCACTTAAAATAGTAAATAAGTAGCAGCGAAGACTCTAACAGGAAAATAACCACTCGGTTTTTGTCTGTCTTTCCACTGCATTATGACTCAGAAAACACTCTTTAGCCCACCTCAATTCTTGGCTTCCACCACGGAAGGACTGCCTGCCACCAGCACCTGCTGTCACAAGGACAAGTGCTTAACCGAGTACTGCCAGCCATGGGCATTTTAATGAGAAAGTTCCTAAAAGCTTCATCTGCTTTAGTATCACCATTTCCATTCTTTTTCCATTTTGTTTTCAGTCGACTGGCAAGAAATTTCACTTTAAGTAAGATTCAAAACTCCAATTTCAGAAAAATTATCTCCATAGCTACACACCTTTTTCTTGCAACAAAGTGCCAGTTCTCTGTGGCTCTGCTTTCAAATTTTAAGTGCTGAAACACAGTAAAAATGCTTTGCCTCAATCATCATGACAGATTTAGTTTTCAGTTTTTAGCCGACAACTAAATCATACAACATTTTCCTCTCTGCAAGGATAACTGGAAGAGCCCAAAGGAAATAATCTAAAAATCCAACTTGCAATGTAAATCAAAACATTGTGCAGAGTTGCATCCATTCTATAATATCAAAAGGGAGGATTCCGCCTGAATTTTTGTCAAAACAAGAGACATTCCAGAGGGTATATATTTGAAAATAGGAGATATATGGACCATATAAATATGCAAAAGTAGAATATACAATACAATCTCTTAGTATAAAATGTAACGCTCATAAATTATTGCAAGTTTAACTCTTACATTTGCAATATACAGAAATTAAAAGCAAGATATTAATTAAAATTGTTACATATATTCTTTCATTTAACACAAGTACGCCAATGTTACGTAAGAAATCCCTAGCCTTCTTTAGGAGACATTAAAAGACATTAAACAGAATAATTTACAGAACACATGTCCAAATACTTTATACAGGCAGCACATAAGCATATCCAAGGTATCAAAACTTTTCTCCAGCTACACTCAACACGTACCCACCTGCCCAGTGCTCCTTGTATAACGAAAAAAAGAACTGCAAGTCTGCTCTGCTAAATAAGATTAGAGAAGTCAGTTTGACTGGATTAATCTATCCATACAGACAGTATCTTTAGTTAGAAACGCATGGCTGGGGTTAGAGGTAAGCCCACAGGTGATTTTTGCTTGTTATTTAATTCTCGTTTCTAGAAACGGGAAATTATATCTGCCTTGTGACTGTCTCACATTCTGATTTCCACTGTTACACTCTAAAGCCATGATCATATCTGCTTTATAAACTATGAAGAAATGTAGGTTGCACCTGAACTTCTTCCACTGACTCATGGACTTACAAATAAAGTCTGTAAGTCCTATAAAAACATGAATTCACTTGACACATGTGAGTTCAATAGCTGATTCCTTTTGGGACCTGTGATAATTTCGGCATCCGTTTGAAGCACTAGTAGCACCAAGTCTAGAGCTCTCCGCCACGCTTCTGTCTTGGCTGTAACGTTATCATAAACCTTTAAACTCAGTCCGTGGTCAGCGAAGGGACCAGAACCACCCCGGAGCAGATCACCTCTTCTAAACTCTTGCAATATATATGCTGAGGGAGAGCCACAGTCAGATGCTTTTTTGAGGTGGTGATCGACTGAGGTACACGCTTCCAACTCTGATGAAGCTTCTGCAGCGTTACACATAACCACTGACAGATACTGCTTCCAGCCGCTTGCTAATGCTTGGAGCACAACTGATTTATACTCTGCTGCAGATGCTGCCAGCCAAGGATTGCGAAACTCTTTCACAGCGTTTTTAGTTGCTGGCTGCACGGGCTCTTCTGCAAGCATCTGAATGTGACTAAGGCACAAGAGCTCCACTGCACCACCACCAAGAAAAACCTTCTCGTCATTTAAAGCATGATGGAGTCGATACACCAAAGTCCAGAACTGGTCTTCAACGAGCTGCATCTTTGAAGTTACAGTAGTGGTAAGCACGGCCGTGAGCAAGGGGATTCCTCGCACTTTTATCTTGACTGGCACAAGCTCACCCAGATCCGTCGCACGCCCATCGCAGGCCTTCCACAGCTCCACTCGGGCCCCACTCCCCACACAAGAAGCATTCAGCTGGGTGAGGTATGTCACTGGCTGGGTGCTGGTGACCTCCCCAAAGGCACACAACACATTCCGAGTCACAGAACCAATTACCAGTATACTGTTTGCTATGCACCTTTCCATTAAGTTTTCACACACATTTCCTTTGACCAAAACCAAGCTTATTTCAAAGCTTTTCAGAATATCTAACGTACTGCTTAGCCACAAGTCTCCTGCTCTGCCTTCCTGTAGGCTAGGACGCTCCAATATGGTCCTTACGTTACACGGTCTATTAAAACCCAAGTGACGGTATTGTTCAGTTAGGTCACCATCCATCAGCAGAATCCGAAGGGGTTTGTCTTCAAAGTATTTGATAACTGTGGCTTGTTCTGGTGATATTAACGTGACGAAGCCTGGGGAGACGCAAGAATAGCTTTCGGGCAGGCCCAGTAAACAGCATGTCACAATCTCTGCAATGTTAAACTGGGAAGAGCCACTGCATTCTGCCCTCTCTTGTTGATATGCAACAATGTTCTGTAGCAGTTTCATGCTAGTCTGATTTCCACGGCTCAGTGTCATTGCCAGGTGTCCTAAACCGTAACATTCACATGGATCTGTTGATTGTCCTGAAAGGTTTCCCCGAAAATTACCTCGCTGACTTGAAAAATAGCTTTTTCCTAGAGTGCTGAAGTATCTGCTATGGGTTAACTTTTGTTTAGTACAGCTGGATGCAATAACACCACTTCCAGAAATCACAGATGTACTTTTGTCGCCCGGTGGCTTGACAAGAGAAGCTGTTGAACCAAAGCCGCCCAAAGGTGAAACCAGGCATGTGTTATAATTACAATCATCTTCTTGATGGGAACAAGAACTTATCGGAATTACTTCTTCTGGTGCAGAAATATCCTTCTGAAAACACAGAAAAGTCTGAGAGTTTAGAAGACTGTCACATCCAATTTGGCAAGCTTTGCTTTTAAAAGTGTTTGGCCCAACACTGCTGGAACACAGCTCTTGATTTACATCATGTATGGATATTTGAAGACACTGGACTCTCTCACAGCAAGAGTTCAAGCCCTCAGACATCACAGATACTATTGCTGAAACAGGAACATTCTGCTGGAGGCACTCCAGTACAGCATTGCTCCACGCACCAACGAGAAACAAAAGGGTACTCATCCCAGTCTTAAACTCCTTGTTTTGTGCCTGAATGGTTTCATTAAGAAGCTGTCCGGCAGCACTAGTTAAATCCAAACTTTCAATCAGTCTAACAGCAGAACAAATCACTGTGCTTTGGTTGGTGCTTTCATCCACAATGAATTTATATGATTTCATCGGCCCCAATAATGTTCTTCCAGCTAACGCTAAGGATGCGAGTTGCTGAAGTCCAATGTGTCTTCTTGCATTCACGTCCCTGAAAGCCATGGGCAGCAGGAAGCATCTGTGAACAGAACACAAAACTTATTGCCCCATCCTCACAGCACTCCAGAGCATATATCACCAAAAAATTAACTTAACAGTCTAACATTGAACCCAGCTCCCCTGTGAGGCTGGCTGCATAAAACACTTCTTCCTCCTGTTCACTTGTTATGAGATACCAACGCACATTGTTGCCGAAATGGTGCACTGCTAAAATACCATGGAATTTTTTCTTGCTGGCAGATGGTATAGTGCTGTTAATTCCAGTGGTTTCTTAAACATGAAGCAGTGCAGATTCTATAGAACTACCATTTCTCTCCTGACTGGCTATATGGAATTTCAGTTACTGGCCTTACTTAGAGCAAAAGTTCTTTAGAGCAGAATAGACAATTATGTGCAAAACCAAAGTGCTCTGTGCAGCTCCATCTTGATACCAGTAGTTATGTCACTGACTTTAACCTTCAAATCTGGAAAAACATAATCAAACTTATTTTATTCCACTCCTATATGTTCCATTTAGCACGCTTCGATACTTCACTAAACGTGCAGGAAAAGGAATGCCATTGCTTCATACCTCACAAAGCAAACTTCCAAGACTTACAAGTTTTGATCTACTACTCAGTTTTAACACGCCAAGAATAAATCGTCTTTCCCTTGAAATCCCTTCCACACTACACGCCTGCGGCAGACCACATGGATTAAACTAAAGCTTAGGGTTTTTTTTCTTTTTTAAATGAAAAACTATACACACCAAGAATTAAGAGGCCTTTAGCCATACACCTTTTATGCTCAGATTCAAACAATTAATTTCATCTCCCTAAAGGTCCCTTTGCATAGCTATTCCAAATCAAAAAAATTCTTTGGCTGCCCCATTCCATGCAAGTCCATCCAGATATTAACTCAAATGAAGACAAAGTGTGAATTTAAAAAGCAGAGTAGGCAGTCAGAAATAATCTTTATATGCTGACAGAGCTAAAGTTCCAGTCTGGCCCAAACTGACAATAGAATTTCCCTTAAATTACTAGATACATCTTGAAGTACCAAAAGAACCATTAACCAATAAATTATTTTCGTCTACAGTTATCCACAATCAACAATTTAAGAAAAGGACATTTAGATAAGCAAGTACTTTTGATTTTAACACTGCACTGGGAGCACACATCTGAAAACCTCCATCCAACCTGCATAAGGCTTTTTCCAGAAATTTTTCCTGGCGATCTCTTGTGATAATGGTCTAGCTGTGCTATGTATCCATGTCAGTACTTCCAGTAGTAATGATAAAAAAACACGTCTTCTTTATTAACTGGAATCCTTAGCTTAATATCACAGGTAGTTAGCTTTGAAAGAAAGAAACAAACAGAAGTGATTAAATAATAATTATTAAAAAACCTTAATTATAATTAAATAATAATCATTGGATCATGGATTTTTCTGACCATTGTCCTTTGGGCCAAGGGTCCAGCATCCTAATCTGCTGCCGAGTCAGTGACCTTGTCAGCGAGGCGAGGAAGGCAGCCTCCCCTCCTCGTGTCTGCCTTTCCGGCTGTGAAACAGGAGCTGGCTGCAATGGGCAGTGCTTCCAGACTTCAGTAGTGTTTGTTAAACGACTCTGACATCCTCAGAAAGAAGGTGCTATAAAGTGGTTAGTTTTATTTATTGATTTATTTTATTTATTAAAATGTTGGTGGCAAAGGATTTTTTAGCCTTTTCTGAATAATATTTCCTAACTACTGCTTGCTTTATCCTTTCCGCTCCCTCCTTCAGCTCATTTCCCCTGCCCTAAAAAGAGTAGAGCTTGAAATATGAGGCTAAAAATTATGCTGATATCTCTCAAAAAAACCCCAAACAATCCCAAAACCAAACCCACGCTCCCCTACAGTTTTTCATTATAGAATCTCTCTTCTTGGTTGTCAGAAAACCTATTTATTATAAGAATATTGATGATTCACACGTACCTTTCTTCTTGGAACAGATTAACATTCCTAACCTCCAAAAGGAGACTTATGAGCTTAACGTTTTCGGCTATATTGAAAAGCCCAAGCCCAGGTATAGACTAGTTTATTTTTACCTGCTGTGGAAGAATTACAAGACCAAGTGATGGGAAATCAGCTGTATTCTGGCATTCCACGTGAAGTTCTTTCTTTTCCTTCCTTTTTGTTGAGGTGTGCAAGTAAATTACCAAGTCTTTTGTGATAAGAACAGCATTTCACTTTATTGGATTGGTTACTGAGGTGTCTGCTTCTTTTCTTCTTTTTTTTTTTTTGAGCTGAGGTACCAGAATGAAATTGCAGCCCTGATATTTTTAGTAAATAAAACGATGCAATATATTATCTTGAATACTTTGAATCTAAACCAAATACCTAAAAATTGATTTCCTGCTTCCATATCACTGGTGTGATAACCAGTTTCCAATTTTGTCTTCAGAGAAAAGAATGGCCACAAACTTAGGAGAGTTATGGGAGGATGACAGGATCACCATTCTATGAGCCTTCCTCTCAAAAGAAGAAAAAAAGAAAAGAAAAACCCACTCGCTCCTCTAGAAGGAACTGCTGTCCTGGAACTTGATCTAGAACCAATAAGTGATCTAGAACACGCTCTAGAACCAATAAGCATCTAGAACTTGAGCTAGAACATGCTCTAGGACCAACAAGTGATCTAGAACTTGATATAGAACCAAATAGTGAGCTAGACTGCAATTTAAAACAAAACAATTGTCTTTACCCAACAAGTGAGCTGAAGTTCAACACTATCTTCCTGAACATGAAATTGAGTACATAACAATCACGAACCAGTAAGCAAATTGAATTCCAAACTAGTTACATAGCAATCAGGAAACAAATTGAGCCCCCATCTAGAACCAAGTGACCTAGAACCAACAAGTGATCTAGAACCCACTCTAGAACCAATAAGTGATCTAGAACTCTACTAGAGCTAGAGCATGTTCTAGAACCAACGAGTGATCTAGAACTTGCTCTAGAACCATGAACCCTAGAGGGTTCCAGAGGGCCCTGTCTAGAGCCCTCTGGAATCACCAACTCCACAATTCATCCCTGATCTTGGGAACAACTGCACCAACACTACCCTAGATGAAAACTAGAGTCAAACATATCTGGACCCAGACTCTAGGGCTCCAGGTCAACAGCAAGAACATTTCTTGCTCCTTTTCAAGCAAAGGGATTGGGAAATAGGCAAATGAATGCTGATATTGTCTGCCAGAAAAGTCAGCAGTGCCACCCCAACACTGATGGTAACTATTTCAACAAGAAATATCTACAGGCTATAGAAAACTGGATAAAGGCAAAAGGTTCTATATTCCTCAGGTCAACAACTCCACCACGTATTTAGCTACATTTATAAATAATTAGAACCAACGTGACTTGGGAGTTAGAATTTTAAGTCGCTTTTGGAGTTTTTTCATATTTTAAAGCAAGTTTTTCATTTTATCCTCAAGACAAGGACTGGTAACTCTTGAGTCTCTAGTTTCCCACAGTAGTTAGGAAAACATTGTTTGGATTTGTATTCTACAATACTGTCAGCCAGATCATCAGGCAATTTAGAAGATCATTCTTCATTTTCCTTGGGAAGTTCAATGTCTCTATAAAACTTTAATTTAGCCATAAGACAATATTTATCCAGTGGCACTCTTGGAGCATTTCATAAGCATTACAAATTCCACACTATACTGAGAAAAAAGTAACAGTATCAAAATGTCTGACAGCATTAACAACGTATTCTTGATATTCAAACACCAGAAGATGATCTCACACCATTAATTAGGGGGGATTGACAGGAAATGTCAAAAATGTCTTTTGAAACCAAATACATGTTTTTACTAAACATCCACATTTTCCAGATGTGGCTAAACACATCCAGAATTCTTCACTTTCTACAAAGGATGCAGGTAGTCATGAAATAACATCCTCAACAATGCGCTCAGTTTCAAGTACAGTACAGAGCACACATTTATGACAACAAAGCTTTTGTTTTGAAATTAATTAATATTTTTACTAAAATTGGGCTTTTCAACCAAATTAAGGAAACGGAATAATTTCTATCAGCTTTCTAAGCATTTTGGTAAGGTGTCTTTCTCTCTTCTCAATCACTTGATCCCATGTTTACATGGGGTTGGATAACTTTCCTCACGGTATGTAATGCAGAATGTCCAAATTTACAGCATACGCCACAGAGTAACTGACACAGCAGCATGCACGAGAACATAAAAAATGCCAGGTACGTTCCAAAGAATCTGCACTTCCACTGAATAACAGTGTATGCCAGGGTGCACGCCAATAATTAGAAAGACTCAACTTCTGCAGAATATTAATGCTGCATTGGTATGAAAATGCAACAAACTAAAGAAGCTTCTAGAACAGAAATCAAAACTTAGTGGCATTAAACCACAGTTGTTGTCTTAAAAAAAACAAACCGACCAACCAACAAAACCACCTCATGTGCCAGCCACATATACACAAAATCAGTATCCAAATCCAGCTCCTTTTTTCTTTTAGAAGAGAATCAATAGGCACAAAACGACCTTTCCAGAGAGGACAGAGTGCCGAATCCTTGAGGATTGCCTTCTGAGTATTCCTTTGTAAGCCTCAACATGAGAGAAGTGGTGCTGCTAAAGGCAAATCAGGAGCTACACTGAGAGCTTAACAGAAGGTGCTAAAAGTTAAGAGACCACAAAAAGCTTTCCTAATCTGATCAGAGTTTAAAACGGGGAGGATGAAAAAAGTGAGCTTTAAGCACGTTATGGTCTCTTCCATTCATCTTAAATCTTCCTCTGGGACTTTGCCTCTTTTAGATTTTGGAGCCTGTGAATATTTGCAGGGAATGCTTTTGGTGAGGCAATTAAAGTTTTTCAGATTAAAAAGTAAAAAAGTATCAGCCATTTCGGGTGACTCAGTTTGCCAGATTTTAGACTAGAGCATTCATTTCTTTCGAACAAAATTAAGCTCTGGAGTCCCCAACACAAGAAGGACATGGAGCTGCTGGAGCGAGTCCAGAGGCGGGCCACAAAGCTGATCCGAGGGCTGCAGCACCTCTGCTATGAAGACAGGCTGAGAGACTTGGGGCTGTTCAGCCTGGAGAAGAGAAGGCTCCGGGCTGATCTTGTAGCAGCGTTCCAGTACTTAAAGGGGGCCTACAGGAAAGCTGGAGAGGGACTTTTTACAAGGGCGTGTAGCGATAGGACAAGGGGCAACGTGTTTAAACTGAAAGAGGGCAGATTTAGATTAGATATAAGGAAGAAATTTTTTACATTGAGGGTGGTGAGGTACTGGAACAGGTTGCCCAGAGGAGCTGTAGATGCCCCATCCCTGGAAGTGTTCAATGCCAGGTTGGATGAGGCTTTGAGCAACCTGATCTAGTGGAAGATGTCCCTGCCCATGGCAGGGGGTTTGGAACTAGATGATCTTTGAGGTCCCTTCCAAGCCAAACCATTCCATGATTCTATGAAAGAGAAGGAGGCATCCTGGAGAACGAATGAACTAATGGGTAGCTAAGGACAGCCACGCATGAGACACCAACTACAGATGGCTTCTGTTGAGCTAACTTGCGTGCTGACCTGCTGCCGCCTGCCTCAGCACCTGTCTCTGCGAGCTCAATGAAACTCAACCTCACGTTCGGTTTATGTTTACGCACAGGGGTTTCAAGGCTCCAGGTGAAGAACTCTGGGATACAGGAGGTATGCCAAACACTCATTACTCACTTTGTCTTACAGCACCTCCACCACTAAACCAACGCAACAAAACTTTAGAACGGTTTTCCAAATTAACGTATTTCTGTGAAACGCTGGCAAAAAGGAGTCTTGCGCGTGCACGCGTTCCGTGGTGCCAGCGCTGACCGGTGCGCCATGAACGAGGAACGGGCGGAAAACGCTCTGCTTGTGCCGGAACCACCAGGCGCTCCGGGAACGGCCGCGACTTACCCGGTCTGCCCCCGAGCAGCACTGCTACTGCCGGCGCGGGAGGAGAAGGAGCTCCCGAGAGGAGCGGAGCTGGAGCCGGAGCCGGACCCGCCCCGCGCCGCTCGCGGCCGGAAGCGGCGAGCAGCCAGCACGCCCCCAGCAGCAGCTGCGGCCGCTCGGGCCTAGCGGCGGCCCGGCCGCTTCTTCCCGGCCGGCGGGCGGGCCGGCCCGGCCCGGCGCCGGGAACGCTCTGCTTTCTCCCCGATCCGGCCGTGTTTCCCCCCGCTCCCCGCGAGGAGCAGCCCCGCCGCGCGCCGTTGCCAGGACACCGCTACCGCCGCGCGCTCGGATGCCCAGCGGGCGGAGCGCCGCCCGCGGTCTCGCTGACATCACACGAGCCCGCCGGGCGCCATTGGCCCGGGCGGAGAGGAGGGCGGGTTCCCCGGTACCGCCCGGCTCGCTCATTGGACGGCGCGCGTTCGTTGCGTGCGGCAGCGGCCGGGCCGAGCGGGCCGTGCCGAGGCGGAGCGGCGTCCCTGCGGCCGCGGCCAGATGGTGAGCGGTGTCCCCCCGCCGCGGGCTCCCCTTCCCCGGGACGGCTGGGGTGCGCTCCCAGCTGGGCCCCGCTGCGGGCACGGGCCGGGGCTCGGGTTCGCGGGGCCTCCGTCCGAGCTGCCTGCCGCTCCCCGGCGTCGGGCGGGCGGGCAGCCGCGGGGCTCGGAGGGCCGCGGGGAGCCGGCGCGGTGACTGCGCGGGCCGCTGAGGCCGTCCCTGCTGCCTGGTTCCCTCGCACAAGGCGGAAACCAGCATCCCGGGTAAACAGGGAAAGGAGGTGGCTCCCACCCCCCCCAAACCTGGCACTGGGACCGTACAAGATGTCACCTGCTTTGGGGGCGTGGGGTGAGCCGGCGGAAATGGGCCCGGTTAATCTTAGCAGAGCTCACCGACCTCCTCTCCGTCATCCGGTGCCCTGCAGCGTGTGGCACATGGGAATGGCATCAGCCAGCTGAGGAGACAAAACATAAAATGAAAACGTTTTCACTGCGTTTGTAGGTGTATACGCAGGACGCAAGAAAAAAGGTTCAGATGGTGCGTTAGTGGTTTTTTTTTTTTTTTTATAGTCAGGAAAAGGTCTCCTGGGTGTCTCCCAGAGCTGAATCTAAGGAGTGAAAATCTGATGCCTGTGTTAATAGCAGGGAAAGCTCAGAGATGCGCCAGACAAATTGGCTTGCAATCCAACCTGGGAGAGACGAATCATGTTAAAAAATGAAATTTCATTTCCAAATACAACAAAATGGAATCGTCTGTGTTACACATCAGGTATTTAAAAGAGAGATCCCAGCCAAAAAATAGTTAACAGTTCAGCACAGGTAAGAGATTGCTCAGCAGTAGCTAGAAAACCAATTCCTTTCTTGGTATTTCCTTTATCTACTTTTATAAAGCCCAACCAGTTAGAGTTGGGGGTGGGAGAGATTGCCTGCCTTTCCATGAATCTGTGCAGATTCAAGACAAAAGGACTGAAAAACTGCCTGCTTTGGATTTAGAAGAAAACCTATACTTGAGGAAAACATCTTTCCTGCTCAATCTGTGGGTGGTGGTGGGAAAACGCTGTACAGCACTAGCTTACACCAGCGGCAGGAAAGGTCTCCGAAGTGCCCTGGATAATAACACACCAGCTCAGCACAAGCAGATTACTTCTCCTGATGGGATGGATTTTGTGTTGATCTCGCTGTTACCACAGCACGGTGTTACGTGGCACCACAGCTAGCTGGTGGACAGGCAGGCTAGAGCTACACAGCTCCCTTTAAACTTTGCTCCCAAACAGAGCAGATGCTCTCAGACATCCCATTTCACTGCTGACTTTGAGGAGTAGCTGAATTTGAGTCTCACACTCAAGAACCCGTACAACCAGCTTTTTTAGCTGTCAGTGTGATTTACTCAGGTTTTCCAGGTGAGACCACTCCTGACACATCAAAGCAACCAGCAGGAGGTGCAGAGGGTCTTGGGTCACCTCAGTGAAGCACTCGTTTTCAGACTGCCCACCTGTTTTTCTGGCATTACTCCTTTAATTGATGATCTTTCTGTTTGAAACGGAAAACATGAAGCCCAAATGCATACTCCCCAGTCACAGAGTCTTCAGCTTGTTTTCTTTCTAGAATAACCTCAGAAAGGGAGCACAGAGACCCAGTGTCTACCACTTGCAGTAAAGAACATCTCTCACTTCTGCTGCAGCTTTACTGTTGTTATTTATTATTTAGTTGTGTTTCGAATTTTCCCTGGAGTGGGCTATTTCTCATCTTTTCTCTCCTTTGCTTTCTGAAGGCATCCAACTATAGAAAACCTGGCCTCAGCACAACCCAGCGGAAGAAAAGTGGCTTGAAACCTGAACTCACAGAAGAGCAAAAGCAGGAGATCAGAGAAGCTTTTGATTTGTTTGATACTGATGGATCTGGAAGCATCGACATAAAAGAACTGAAGGTCTTCAAACTTTTTTTCCTTGGACGGAAATTGTAGCTGCCTTTCCTGTTTGCCAGCCCTAACTATTTTAAAATAGTTTTGGAGTACAAACAAGAATAATGGCTTGCTGTCATGACCGAATTTCAGATGTATTACATGGTTAACTTGAGAAAGCTCTGCATGTAATACCTCAGAGCAGACAGGCTTCTCTCATACATGGACAGGAGGTCAGAGAGCTTTGAATATCTGAGCGTTAGAGGAACTAAACAGTTCCTCTCTTTAGGTACACACAGTACACGTTTCAGTTTTCCTGACTGGCTAAGATCATTGTTTCTGGGAAGTGAACTTTTGTTGTTTAGGGATGAATGTCAGAGTATCAAATTTTTTCTTTCATCTCAGAACTAAGCACAGGTTTTGCACACATTCAGGAAAGATACAACCATATTTTCATATATGTAACCTCAAAATTACCTGGTTTTTAATTTAAAACCCAAAGCAAATCTGACTTGCATTTCAGTAGCAATGAAATGCAACCAGTGGAGTATGTATGCACGTGCATACAAACAGAGTAGTATGAGGGGGAAGATACATTCTCAGTTCTCTCCCTACGTTTTTATGTGTCTGACCTTTTTTTTTAAGCCTGAACCTTTTATCTTAATTATCTCCTTGACCTCAGTATCTCACATATATACACCCTGCCTCAATTTCCGTGTGTGTAACCCAGAAGCATGAGTTACCTAAGCCTGTGGCTTATCTCAGGATTTATTTGGAAGTACTTATGCTTGGTTAGGAGCGTGTTCTCTGAACGCAGATTATACATGTTAAAATACAGTTCTTAAAATGGACTGCAACGTTTTAGCATCAACCATTTAATGCTATGTTTTTCTTTTTCAAAATTAATTCAAAATAATGGATATTTTACAATAGAAAGCATTCCCCTCTGAAAGACAAAATGGAACATTTTCAGTTGTCCCATTGCAAGAAACTGGTCAGAAAACACACTTCAGTTAAATGTTAAGTTTCTGGTGAGTTGGCACTTTCCGGTAGAAGAGCATTTAGCGCGAAAATTTCTGCCTAATATTATCTATTGATTTCCACTACAGTATATAGGCAGAATGAAGTTCTCAGCTCAAATCTTCCTCTAGTTACCTGTTCTTAAAACTTCAGTCTCTGAATTAAATATGCTGTAACCATCTGGTGCACCAGGATTGTGAAATTACCAATGAACACCCACTCAAGTAGTAAAATCGTTGTTCTAGGCTGGTGAAATGCCAGATCCTGGTTTTAAACAATGTTAATATTAAGCGTTTGTACAACAATCTACACAACTGTTTTTACAGTAATGCTTTGCTGTAAAAAAAACCTGCTTTGCATCCTTGGTCTCCAGCCTCCTTTGAAGTCCTCATTTTGATAGTCCAGTCTCTATAGGAATTCTGTAGATTGGAACCTCTACCTAATTCAGACACGAAAAGTTTCTCTTGGTTTCAGAAATATATCCATATTCCACATGGATCTAAAGAGGAAATAAAGTCTGAGTCTTAAGAATATCAAACCCACTGTATTGAACTATTACTGTTTGGAAAGATGAAACGAGATATCAAGATGTTTTCACTGCAGAGAGTTACTACAGTTTTGGATGAAGAAATTAAACAAGTTTTACTGCAGCTGTCACTATAATTCTGGTGGTCTCCTAACAATTGCTTTTTTGGCACAGGTTGCAATGCGTGCTTTAGGCTTTGAGCCAAAGAAGGAAGAAATTAAGAAAATGATAGCAGATATTGACAAAGAAGGAAGCGGCACCATTGACTTTGAAGACTTTTTGGCTATGATGACACAAAAAATGGTAGGAATTCATAACAGAAACTCTCGTGACAGCATAAAAAAGTACTGAAAAGGAATATCTATGGCAGGTGTTTTCTAATGAATGTATGTTTTATACTTGGTTTAGAGTGAAAAGGATTCAAAAGAAGAAATCTTGAAAGCTTTCAGATTATTTGATGATGATGGGACAGGAAAAATTTCATTCAAAAACTTGAAAAGGGTTGCCAAGGAGCTGGGAGAAAATTTAACAGATGAAGAACTTCAGGTAAATTTTGATTTGCCAAAGCTTTTCTAACGGGCGCAGATCAGTCCTGTTATCTCTTACTGGGTGGAAATTTATGCCTATACAAAAAGGGCTGAGAGGTCAGAAATACAAAGAACAATCAAATATGTAGTTATGTTTTCATATGAAGTGCTTCTGATTTGTTCTTGTTTTAATGAATGGAAGATCTTTTGTTTAGAATCCAGTGCCTGATCAAATGTACGATATGTTTTGTAGGAAATGATTGATGAAGCTGATCGAGATGGAGATGGGGAAGTAAGTGAGCAAGAATTTTTGAGAATCATGAAGAAAACTAGCTTATATTAGTATTTGTTGCCTTGCTATGCAGCTGCCCCAAAAGATAACCTGGAAAAGACTTAAAAACCGGGCTTGTGTCTCTTAAATGTTTTCTGCCATATAAAGAAAGTCTGTAAGGACAGATTTTTGGTTAATTCTTTTTCAGCAAAGTTAATTCCGGAAGGGGGCTTCAGTACCCAGAACTGTTAAAATGAGATATTGCAGAAATGAAAAGGAAGGATGAACTTAATCTGCAAGGCAGAGTCCCTTCCCTTCCCCCTTGACAATTTCACTGATTGCCCTTTTGGATAAAGAACCTGATGTTTCAACTATTTAACTAAAAGACATTTCACTTGGGGTGTGAAGATTCCCACTGCTGCTGGGAGAGGCCACTTTTGACTTTCCTAAGGCTACAGAATGAAGGTACAAGCACAGTATATTTATTCCTTTTAAGGCTTTTAGGTTATCTTTTGGTATTTGTCTCCTTTTGTTTATTTCCATGACAGAATCTAAACCCAATTGCGTATCTGTCTTTATTTCTGTATGAAACACTGTTTTCTCATGGCAAGTTGGTTTTGCATCTAATAGGAAGCAAATGTAGATAACCAGATCTAGTTCTTCATTTGGAGCTGTGTGCCATCAGTAGATGTTCTTCTGATCTGATCATCTGAAACCTTGTTTACTTGAATGTAACCTCCTTGGATTATCAAAGTTTATTGTACAACCAGTCAACATCTTGTGCCATTGTTCTTACTCCCAAGACATTACAGGGCTGCTGTCAGGCCAGGATTTTAGGTACCTAAAAAGTTCAGTTCCGTGGTGTGCTAGGATAAATTTTGTCTTTGGCTGTCAAGTTGCAGGGAGGACTCGCATCACAGGTTTGAGTTTGGTTTTTTTTTTAGGAGTACCTTCATTTTTTTTGACTATTTCTTGCATATACTGTCAATCTACGACTTAGTGGAGAACCACATTTCCTTCTGTATTATGGTGGCAGAGCAGTGACACACAACATGACATGGCATTATGTGGTTCTGCAGGAGGGTTTATCCTTGGGTCTTGATTAGACAATCAGCTTCAAAACCACAGGGAAATGGTATAATCCTAACTCACATCTCTAATAAGGCGCCTGGAGGACAGTTTGTTACTGCTCACAGTGAAGTGGCAAGTAGATAGCAAAATGTCAGAAAGGTTCAGTAGGAAGAGGAGGGAAAGACCAGTGTTTCAGCAGCAGCTGTCAAGATCCCTCTTTTCTTCAGACAGCTTCTGCTGCTTGACAGCACTAAGGTGGTTTGTAGAAGACAGGAAGAGCCAGCTCCTGAGTGAGCTCCTCACCCCAGCTGCTTCAGCTCTCCTGGGCTGTGCGGGCCCCCAGCAGGGGGAGAAGTAGTTTTGGGCACAGAAGGGAGAACTGTTCAATTATGTGCCTTCTTGTCAGTGTGCAGATGTGGACCTGGCATGTTCTGCCCCACTTCTCTGAGTTAGAACAACTCTAAACAGACCCTCTCTCACCTGTACAGAAGTAAGCTTAAACCTGTGGGAGAACAGAGGTTGTGTAGGGCCCTGGAAAACTCAAGAGACCTGTGAAGTCGACTATTAACATATTCAGTGGCAGTAGATGTAACCTATAGTACTGTAAGCGTTTCAAAATGTCTATTAAACTTTGTATAAGCGTGAAATAAAACTGTTTTGCAAGTTAAGGACTGTGTGCTTTATAACTTGGTATGCTTACTCTGAAAAGAAAATTTTCAAAAATAATTTTAAAATGTTAAATGGTTCACCAACTACATTTTCACTTTCATTTATCTTTTCTTTCTAAGAGAGAAATTCTTAGGTGCAGTAGTCTATCACATAATTCCTTTCCCACTTCCACTATGGTGATTAAAAGTTTCTAGTACTAACCACTGATATTCAGAAAGGGAAATTTGAAGTTCTAGTTGATTATGGGGAATCCCAGAGCCTATTAGAGTGACTGTACTTTTTTTAATGCTGCCACAGGAAGAGATTGATGACTGTTGTTTACCTATGATGCATGTCACTTCTCCCTTCTTGTTCTAATCCCATTACCTGACTTCTGAAGGTAGGAAAAAGACACACAATCATTCCTGCCATATATACTACAATGATGAAGTGTTATTTCTGGCTTGCCCATTAATCTCTTAAGTCTGGAATGTCGAGCAGTGGCTGAATTAGCACAAAACTTGCAAGTATTGATGTAATAGAACAAATGTCTCATGCTGCTTTAGTTTGCATGATAGGGAAGGATATCTTCGGCCACACGCACCGAGTATGACGACTAACACAGCAATATCGACAGCAGCCCACAGCAGTACTCTAGTTCCGTGTGAATTATTTTCCGTGAGTGAGCCCTTGTGAGTGCTTCCTGTCTCTTCTAGAATTTTATCTTTTACACTTCTGATTGTGGTGAAGGAAAAGCCTGATTGAAGCCATCGGCAGAACTCCAGAGTTAGGTTTGTGTGAGGAACAGGTTCTGAACTTCCCATTCAGGAATTTCATCTTTTACTGTGCTGAAGAAAGTGTTTCAGATCCATGAATGGGGAAGGTACCCAGCAGATGTTTGTCCTGGGCTCTGCTCTAGTGCCTGCTCAAGTAGCTTATCCTAAATGGAGGGCTTTCACTAGAGAAGATACATCCATTTGCACCCCTCTCCTCCTCCTCCTCCCATTCACTCTAACTCTCAAAAATAAGAGCTGGGGCACTTCAGGAGACTTGGATTTGACTCCTTTGCACTAAAGCACCAAAAAAGAGGCAAGCAGTGATCTGGGTTGCCTTGCATGAAATGACCCATCCTTCCAGGCACCTGAATCCAAGAGGTCATCAGTGTGAGTGCATACCGGCTGGCACCTGGTGCAGAGGGGAAAGCTTCAGTCCCAGCCCTGCTTAGTGTTCCCTACAGACAGACCTTAGCAGCTCCAGGGGGTGGGGGGAGGCAGATGGCTGTGAACCACATCCTTTGCATCCTTTTTCCCCTTCATGCCGACAGGGAGGCTGGGTTCTCACCTGGCATTTGCAAATTCCCCTCCAATGGCTACAATTCAGATGCTGCAATACACAGATCCAGCTGAGACCCTTCCTTCTGTGACATCAGCAAAGCCCAGTTTTCAGTTTGAGTGTTTGTACTCATCAGATACTGTACAAAAAGGAAACTGGGCCTGCAATTTGTATTTGGCAAGCACCTAAATATCAAAGCATGATATTTGATGAGGGTAATATTTGCTTGGGAGATAATATTGCAGATGACTTGCAATGAAAAATGTCTTAAATGAAAACGTACTGGGCTTTTAATAAAACACAAATAGTTGAAGAGAAAAAAAATTACTTACAAATTCTATTCCAAAATATGCCAACTGCATGACAATTTTAAACTAACCTTTGCTATTATTGCCCCTGTGAAACTTTAAGTTATGTATCATCTCTCAGCCCCATAATACAGTCCCACAATCCTACCAGTCCCACAGTAAAGCAAATCTTCCATTGGCTTTAGGAGGAAAAAAAAACAACCAAACAAAAAAAAACCCCCAAACACAACAACAAAAATGTGACTATCTAGCAGGCAAAGATTTTTTTAAATAATCTGAGCTGGCAACTTGAGACACTAGACTGTTGTGCTTTCTCACCACATTACAGTGAAAAGTGGATGAAGGCAGCAATCTTGAAGGCCATTCACTTTTTCACAGTTACACCTGTGCCAGATGTGCATGAAACAGCAGGCTGGCCAGGCACAGGTGACCGCAAAAGACTGGAGGAGCCTTGCATTGCTCAAGGTGCTCACGCAGTTAACTGGTAACGAGTGCCACGCTCTCACATCACTAGGTGTGAGCTTGTTTTCAGAGCAATAAGCACAGAGTCCATTTCTAACACTGCAGAAAAAGAATGGCTTCTTTTCAGGTAAGCCTCATCTGGGTATTTAAAGGAGGATGGGGAAAAGCAACAGAAGAAACCCTTTGTGTACTTTCACATGCCAGGAGTCCTACTAACAGAGCTCAAATATTTCAATAAACTCATGAGGCATTTAATATTAGAACATTTAAATTGGTCATTTACCATTTTGAAGAATAAATCTCAGGTCCTGCAAACTGCCTGGGGAAGTCGCACCACATATTTGAAATGCCAGGTATTAACTCCCTGGAAACCTCCTCACTGAGTTTACACGAAACAAATATTGCCACCCCACATTTGTTTTTAAACACCCCTGGATAGCCTAAGTGGATTTAGAGAAAGACTCAGGCAGTAGAAAGTGCCCTGGGCTGGAATTCGCCACTGCCATGTTTGACACATGGAAACATTGGCAGAACACATTCTTCTGACATGGATTAAATCTTTGTCACCCCAACAAAAATTCTACAGTGCCATACTCCTTAAATCTATCCCGTGCGCTGGCTGGTATGTTTGGCAGCCTTTGCAAGTGTATCGGCACGATGTATTGCATTTAGGTGCTGCATTTTTTGCAGACATCCATTCTCCCAAAATATCAATGTTAAAGCCAAGTCACCACTATTGACATTGCATCCAGGTATCTTTGCCAGTGGCTTTCCTGCTCACTCAGAACTCATTCTCCCTGCTACAATTGGTTTGAAAATTATTTTTATTTCCTTACACAGATAAAAACGAATGAAGCCAAGAAAAATACTGCTCCTGAGGTGCTTCAAAACACAAGCTTTTTTTCAAAACCTAGTTACAAATGCTAACAGGAACTAGCCACAGATGTCTGAAACATTTCAGAAAAATCAGGCAGGGAGAGCAAACAATCAGATAGTCAGGGGTGTTCTTCAGACATCCTTTAACACCAGTGACCGGGCAGGCACAACCTCCTGGCACAGGGAAGCAAATAAACTGCTCAGTCTACAGGCTGGGGCAATCCTTGACACTTGAGGAAAGAAATCCTAAGAAGATAATTCTGCAAAGATAGCTTCCTTTTTGTCATATATACCAGTGTAAACAGCGTAGCTGTGAGTGGACAGTCAGTTAAATTTTTACAGTAAGGAAAGGTGTAAAAGTCTTTTCTCTCCCTATCCTGTGAGGGAGTAAAGAACCGACAGATCTGAGAATGTGACAGTCTCGCTAGAGGGCATCCAGTTACTAACGTGTGAGATGAGTGATGCTTCTTTCCCTCCTCTGTGGCTTTTAATGACAATCGAAAGTAGGCTAACAAACACCATCCAGCTGGGGTTTGAAATACGTGGTTGGATACAGTTTTTTGTTGGTTTTTTTTTTTTTTTTCTGAAAGAAAGAACACAAGGCTTCTCACACAACTCAAGTGCAAAATGCTGTAATTATTAGTTGGTTGTTCGAAGCTAAACCCCCAAACCACACTTTCTGAAACTCCCACTCTGTATCAATAATCACAAACACGCTCTCAGGGGAGCACAGAACTGAACTTCTCTTTCACACAGTCCCCCTGACTGCTCTGATCACTACTCTAGAGTTATTTTCTCTCTTTGGGAATATTGCTATCAAATGGAACCACTTCAAGCAGAGAGACAGAGCCAGACCCGCTGCAGGATGCTTATGGCCCTCCCCTGGGATATGGGAAAGCTGGAATTGTGGTCTTGCTTCGAGTCAAGAGGAACAAGGATTTGAGAATTAAGAGTCTTGTCCCCAAGGTGAGTGGGTTGACCTTCAGGAGACTGTCCACACCAGGATGTGTCTTATTCCAACGGCCTTGTGGGGTGGAGTGTGACCAAGAAATAAGTTTTCAGGCAACTGCCTGGCCAGAGCTCACAAGTGTGATAGATGGGCACCTGCCTCACTTAAAGGCAGCTCAGAATATCACGAGCTTGACAGCTCATATCTACTGCTGGAAAAAAACAGGGGGCCTGGGTGGAAGAGATGTGGAATTATGGTGGAGCAAGACAGAGGACCTGCAAAGTTTGATGCTTCAAAACCTGATTTATATGTGCCCAATTCTTTAAGCAGTACAGAGAGAAAGGGAGTCTTAAAGTGATGATCCCAATCTCTCTGCTGAGCTGGGAGCCCAGCAGAGCTGGCTCACCACAAACCTGCTCCCATGCAGCACAGAACATGCACAAGCAGTTCAGACTTCATCCCAACTGGTACCGACACAGCCTCTACCTTTAAGAGCCTCAGTCCTTTTTTGACCTTTGCTCCTTGATGATTTCAGAGGTCCACTGGAGTAGAGTTGGTGATCTAAAACTGTAGCTCTTGACCTCTTTGGAGTTCTGACTAATTACCAAACTTGAAATTACGCAAGTCATTTTTTGGCTTGTCTGAATTAGGTGTGACGCAGTGCATAAGAACAAAGCAAAGCTGTTAGACTTGAGCTGCAAACGTGCAAAATTCTGGGCACAGCCATAGCAGTGTCACAGGCATTTATTATTTCCCTCTGTGTTGGATGCGTGTGCCTGCACACACATACTGTATATGCACATGTCAATCTTGCAGGTTTGTCATTATTAGTTTCACATACTTTTGACAAGCAAAAAAGTACAAACGTGAACATACATTTAGAAGCTTCACTTGGAAAGAGAGGAGATTTCCTGTTACATTTTAGTCCCAAATAGGATAGCATCTGTGTACCATAGAGTTATCATGGAGCAGAAGTCTAGCCCTTATTTCCCTGGAGTGAAAATCCCACTGGGCCAGCAGCAAGGGCTGTGGGAACCAGCATGGGAACTCCCTGTGCCAGGTTTTGGGGTCTGCAACAAACTGGTGCAGTCTCAGTGAGTTGGCCCTTGTTCTCGAGGCCACTTTATTGCCTTTGAAAGCTTCTGACTGGTTCTAGTAGTGACATGAGTTTCACTATAAAAAGCACTCCTTCAACATTAAATAAAGCAAAAAACAGGTTTCCATAGGAAACCAATGTGACAGCTAACCTAGCCCATTTCCAGCATTATTTTAAAGCACACTGCCCAAAAACATAGCTTAGCGCAAACAAAACTAGCAGCATTTACACATCCATGCCAGTGTATGAAGTTCCTTTCTAGTATGGTTCTTTTCACCTGCCTCTCTGCTCAATACCCTCAACACAGACAAAACCGATACATGCTTTCCTGTAAATTCTTCCAGATCTCCAAATAAGAGGTACCATGAAAGACCTAAACATCAAGGAAAAACTGACTGCAAACATTACAGATCTGTTTTATAAACATTAGAAGGCATTTCAGTGCAAAAAAGCAACATAAAAAATTTATACATAAAAACGTGGTATCAGATGATCTTATTCTCAGTTTTTAAAAGTCTGTGTTCCTCGTGTTAAAATAAAAGCTAAGGTGACGGGTCCAGATGTTTCCTCTTTAGATAGTTTATGCCATGATCACCAAAGAAGAAATTGACAAAAGCATCATTTCCACACCTTTTGAATGTTTTCTTTAAATCAGTCCATACAATGTAGTCAATTATGTGAGGCTAAGATGATCGCTGCAGAATAGCTCCTTTTGGAAACAGCGGTATACAAATTTAACTGTCTTTTTTTTTTTTTTTCTTTCTATCAAGTTAACTAAATCAGAGTACAGGACCCACATACTGATCAGGTCCAAAAAACGAGTCGCACAGAACTACCCTTTTCATCTTAAAAAGGTATCCACCAAGCTCAACATGTGGATTTCTTTTATTTGTTCAGTTTCAGATTTCTGACGAGGCCTCTCTGCAACTTGGAGTGGGCAGGACTGGTGGTCCTGTTTAAGTCAAATGCTAAAGCCCCTAATCTTTGAATCATTCCTCCCTGTCACTTATAATTTCCAAAGCTCCTTTTCAGTTACTCAGTTCTTGATGGCTAATCAGTAACAGGAGGAAACAGAAATCAGCTTTGCTTAAAACTCTACCAAACTAGGACAGTAAGCGAAGAAAGATTTTTTTTTTTCAATTACTATTCAGTTGCAGTCTCATCTGTTACTTGTGGAACAACAGGTACATTTTGCAGAGCCAGAATAAGATTTTTTTTCTTAGACAAAAACAGAGGTACAGTCCATCTAGAGCAGACCTATGCTTTTGTAAATAACAGGTGAAACAGGTGCAAAAACTACAATTATTTTCTCTAAGCAGAAAATTACCATAGTTGAGAAGCATTTGGTAAACATATCCCTTACATGGCCATTTTTCAGCTTCCTTCTTCATATTGGGAACCAATGAAGTATTCAACAAAATGGCCGACGGGTTTGAATATTATTTCTTTTCGTGCTGCGAAATAAATAAATATTCTTTGTCAAATCCTGACAAAATAAGTCACTACCTGAGTGAAGTAAATGTTTTCTGCAGAAAGATCCTAAGCAATTCTATTCTTGCTTACAGTATTTAAAATAGCAATATTACAAATCCAAGAGAAAATATGAGTTGATAAATGCTTATGTATCGAAATTAAAGGAGCTTTTCCCAGAAATGAAACAGCTTTTAGAAGTGGGGTGCGAAGAAACAAGTATTCTGGTTCTTCCTAGTACCAAAACAAGATACAATAGATGTATTAAACAGGATATTATTTATTACGCGGGGATTTTTGCGCAAAGATTCAGAATTCTCCTGACTATCAAATGCCATGCAATACTATGACTCACCAAGGCAAGATCTAGGATGGTTCAATCCTGACCACCTCCTGCTAAGGGCTCAGCATCATCTATTCCCATTGCCTTCAGCAGGACTAAGCGGTGCTTAGCACTTTTGCAAAATTGGGCCCTAGACAACGAAGGCTTTAGGTATGGGCTTCCTATTTCCTGCAGTGGATTTGTGTAGGTGGCCTTGTTACCAGAAATCCATACTCCTACACAGCAATTTCTGACTGTATTTCTGCAGAAATGACTATGATGAAAGGAATGAAATATTTTTAAAATAAAAATCATGTGTTTGTTTCTCCAAACCAGTTAGGGTATCTCCTGCTGGCGAGATTAATTTCGTCACCTCTTGTGTGGCCAAATTAAGAGCAGGGTGGAAAACAAAAGGATTAAGGTTTGCAAAGGTGCCGTGACTTGGGCTGCTGCGCACACCGAGAGGGGAGAGCCCACTTGTGCTGTCCTCTGCCCACCGCCAGCAGCTGAGTCACTGGCCCAGCCTGCAGAGCTTCTCGCTGCCGCGTTTCGCAGCCAGGAAAATCCCACATCCTCCCAAGTGGGCGTAGCAAACACAGCTACAGCCTCTGGATGTGTCGCCACCAGAAACAAAGGGGAGATTGTGGTGTGGGTGGTGTCCGCAGGCTTGGGGCCAGTGTCCCGGGACGTTGCTGACGGCATCTCAGCTCCCGGGGCACAAGGAGTTGCAACCAGGGCCTGCAGCCAGCATTGCCTGCCCACTGTCCCACTGGTTTGCCAACACCAGTGCTATAAGGCGCATGGCTACCTTCCCGCATGGGCATCTGCCAGGACCACCGGGAAACCACCTCATCCTGCCTGCTCTTTGGCCAGGGGGAGGTCGCACCTGGCCCTTACTGGTCTTCCCCATGGGCCATCCAGCCCAGGCTGTTCATCTTCAGGCGTGTGGGCTTACTGAAGTCACTAGTCTTGCCATGCTGTCGTGGCCAGCATAGCCCTGGTGGGCTCTAGTGAAGGTCACTGGAGATGCTCCTCTCACCTCCCACCCATCTCAGCTCACTCTCAGCCATTCTCCATGAACAGATGATTGCAGAGGTGGGTGCAATCAGCCAGGGCAGCTTCAACCTCTGAATTTGCCCGTACCGGTTGAATACTGCCGGCACTGCTTCACATGAGGGCTCTGCAAGCATACTGCTGGGAAAGCAACTGAAGACAGCTCACAGATCCATATTGTTTCCTTCTGCAAGTTCCTTGTGGCATTTGCCAAGCTCATGTTGAGGGTGGTGTTATTCTGAGAAGACCACGAGAATCCTGGGTCAGGCAGCCAGAGCCTGGCTCTCCAGTCTAAGGCTGAGTATTGCTCTCGGGAAAGAAAACACCGTGGCAGACTGGCACGGGTTTGCGCAGCTGTCTGGGCAACTGATCCAGACAAAAGCTCTTTTGAGAAGCCACTCTTGTAAAGTGGACAAGAAGAAAGCTGTCATCCCCTAGTGTGTGCTCACACACACAGGTGGCAGCAGAGCTGGCACTGGGAGGGACTGCCTTAGGAAAGCAACCAAACAGCCTCTGTCAGTCCTATGCAGCAGAAGCCTTCTCACTCGAAGCCTCCAATGGCTTATAAACCACTTACCTCAGAACTGGTATCACGCCAGCCAGCCTCACAACCCTAACTCAATCCTTCTTCACTAGCACCATGCTCCTCCTCCTGATGCCTCCTTAGCAAAGCTGCTGCCGCTGCACCTCCAGCACTGTCCTCCCATTCTATTTAGCCACCTGAACTGCTCTTGGGAAGGTTAACAAGCGAGACCATGCAGGAAACAAAAGGAGAGAAAAATTCTCCTGGCATCCATTCCCTGTCACATTTATTCCATGCTCATATTGACCAAAACAGGAAAACACAGACAGGGGAAAATAGCTACACGTCAAGGGAAAAACAAACCAGCTTTCCTAACTCTGTCTCGGCATTTACTAGACCAAGTGCCTTTGACCCAGCCTGGTGGGCAGACAAGAGAGACTGCCTTTGTAATCTGTGCCAACAAGGGAGACCAATACTTTACCGTGACCGGGTCACCACTTGGAAGTTCTAACACTGGTGTCCAACACCAACATTGTTTTCCAAGGAGGTGTCACAGGAGCTGGGTCCTGGCTCACAGGGAGGAGCTGGTGACACCATAAGTTCCCTCTTCATTGGGTTCATCACATCTCCCATTGGGCAAACTATTTTACAGTGATGGCCAAGTAGTTGTTTACAGGTACTTCATGGCCACCATCTGAGACATTTCTAAATACCTACAGCTGCATTCTTGGGGGGAATTTCATTTTACAGGTTGGAGTTAGAATAAATTTATATCAAGGAATAGCGCATGAGCTGCTGGCTCATTGTCCTGAAGTTCAAAAGTTTAAGGTGGTTTTTGAGTACCACCTGAAAGTGTAAAGGTGGCATGAGTTCCTTTTAACCTACAAAATAATCTGTTTTTAAGAGTGAAGCACTGATTCAAACTGAATCTAGGTATTTAATGGAAAATGGAGTTTAGGACAGTAACTTTTGTGGCATTGTTGACATCCTGAAACTTTCATAGTTCAAAAGGTGGCATAAGTCTTTGACAAAAATGAAATCGTTTGACACTTATTTCAGCAGTTTCCACCGAGAAATTGGCTTGTTCAAGGCATCGTCTCTTTAAAAACATTACATCAACTGCAGTAGATTTTACTTGATAACGCTCACTGAGTTCCTAGCAATTACCACTATTTATTATTTGCATATGATATTTTTAGGGACTATCCAAGCAGAGCAGTAATAGCCCCATGCCCTAGAAAGCTTTCAACCTCAGCAGAAGACAGATGGTAACAGACACATAATACATAAGGCAGTATTGGCCAGAAGTCAATGTTAACATTAGAAGAAATGTTAACGTCGTTCTGATAGTCATTTTTTAGAAAAGAGGCATTTCCCAAAGCCATCTGAAGACGACTGAATTTGGGATGCTTTGGAAATACTAAAAAACATGCACTCTTAAATACGTAACAAGAGGGTGGCAGAACCTTGGAGCACAGGTCAGTAAGAGGCAGAACAGAACATGCCGACAGCGAGTGGGAGGTGATCGTGAGGCAGAGAGCACCTCACAGAGGTCTTCAATGAACAGGCATTTTAGTTGCATGTAAGACAGCACAGCAGTGAGATATCACAGAAATTACTTCAGCAGAGAGGTAGGCTTGGAAAACTAGCTTTGCAGTAGTAGGCAAGGACTATGTAAAAGCCAGGAAGAATCTTGCAATAACAGAGATACAAGAATAAAGTTTAACTCTGTGAATAAAACTTTTACGTTACTGAATACACACGTCCAGATTTAAGTATGATCTGGATTCAGAGCAGTCCCAGTCAAAGATGATGCCCAAGCTGCACGTCTGAGTGGGATGCAAGATGCCAGGGCTTTACTAATTAAACAGCAAGCACAGCCAGCTCTCAGTTGTCTGTGAGTGCCTAATCCACCTTGTTCCTAAATTACCAACTTGCAGATTAGTTGCTGTGATGTAAAAAAAACCATTTGAGTGCATTTGCCCTGGGGCTGCTCAGAGTTTTGAGTTCCTGGAGCACTTGGGAAAGCAAGCAAAGGGTTTGCAACCACATGGAGCCAGCACGGGTCTGGCAGCACATCTGGTTCAACAAGACTTGACAGACACCGGAGTGATCCGTACGGAGTCACCAAGGTGGCTGCTATGGAGCCAACACACCGGGCAGGGGGAAGCTGAGCCAGGCTTATCCATCTTGCTCCACCTCTCTGCAGACTGGCCAAGACAGCTGTATGCTGCACTCTCTGATATACCCTCTGCTATTTGGTTTTGTCACAACACAGACCTCCCAGTCCCTTCTGGACCTGCGGGCTGCCACGCAAACGTCAGATTAGTGGTAAATGCTAAGCCAAGCAAGCTGTGCTGCGCTTGAGCTTAAAGAGACATGGCCTTAATTGTCCTCAGGCTAGAAGTAGCCAGGATGACACTGACCTAGCAAGGATTTGGGGCTGCTACAATGTCAGGGGCACTGAAGGTGCCCCCATATTACCTTGTACTGGGTCACAGTACTGCACTGTGCTTCCTGTAGCTTCCTGGGTTCAGCAGTGGGGAGCTGTCAGTAACCATAGCGCTATGACGAACACGACACACCACGCCATGCTCACGAGAACTGTACGATCCCTTTCGAAGCGTGACAGCCTAGCAGGTGGGACAGAAGGGCACGAATCTCCTTCTCTGCCTTGGGAAGCCCACGCAGCCTCCAGCAGGGAGCTGGAAAGAAGCGCAGACAGCAGCAACAGCAATTCATACGTAATATGCCAGACCACCTTGGACAAAAAATCTTGGAGCAAACTGCAGAGAAGTATCACATCAAGGAGTTATCATGCCCTTTGCAAGACGGAAAGGGGGGACATGAAACAGGGTTGCCGATTCCTCCTGCTTCCTCAGTCACAGTCACTTTGCTCACCCAATTGTGAAATTGTGACTGTGCACATCTATCCCTGAACAGATCCACGCTGATGTATAGCCAGCTTTGCTGTTGCTTCTGCAAAGCTCTTCCCCAGCACCACATTACTCTTACTGTTTCTCTGCTAGCCTGCTGCCATATACACACCCAAAACTCTCCTTGCTGCCTTTGGCACAATGCTGTTTAATAATCATTCCTGCTCCCCAAAGCCCCGCTGCTCACTCCCCCTCACTCTGTGCTTGCTGTCCTGGCCAAAGCCCACCCCTGAAGCCAGTCCTGTTCCACCCCAACTCTCCTGCCTGTTCACAGCACAGCATCAGCTCACCCTCCATGAGCCTGGCTCTTGTTCCACCTCATTCTGTACCTCCTCCTATACTGTCAGCTGCTTCACATCACCTCTGCTGCACAGGGATTTGCCCCAGTTTCAAGAATTATGTTATTCTTGTAAAGTAATAAAAACTCTCGGAAGAGCACGGAGGGCTTTTTCACCTGCGTCCTTTATGATGGGAGATGACTGAATATAACCACTACTGAACTGATGTTGCAGAGACCCCTGAGGCTGTTGCAGTACTTCAACGAACTACTTGATTTAACTTGGTTTCAGTTGGATCAGTGCAACCTGTGCACAGCCAGGCAAAACCCACTGTTGGCAGCTGCCTGCAGGACAAGCGGTACTGAAGGAAGAGCTGCAGCTGATGGACCGGCATCTTCCCCCCTCCTCCCTGCTTTGTGTTAAGACAATCTCATCCAGCAAGTCCCAGAGGGAGCTCCCAGCCCTCTCTCGGGGCAAGCACCAGGACTGAAATCCTTCCTGTAGCTTCTCCTAAGATGATTTTACGTAATTTCCCCATTTCTCCAGCTGGCCTGAGTTCCGCTTTGCTTCTCTTGGACATCTTACAAACCTGAAAAGGGGTCATCCTCTGTCTGGAAGCCAAGAGCTCCCCAACAAGGACCTCCCTCTGCCAGCCTGAAGGAGGAAAACCGCCTTCCTGCTAGCAAGGCAAGACATTGCCCTCTCCTATTCCACGAGCCAGGTGAAGACAGGGCTCAGCGGAGTTCGGTTGGGTCTAACTCATTTAGGATGTCTCCAGGGTAAATAAGAACAGAGGGCTGATCTATCCAAACTGCAAAATTACTAAATGCCAATACATTATCTACCCACCTCAGCCCAGGGATCTGTGAATCATTCACAAACCAATACCAGTTTCTGCAAATAACATTCATCACTGTTTTTCCCCTTCAGAGGCTGTTTTCCTGGGAATGGATTATAAACACTTCATGTCAGTCACTCAGTCCCTGTGTTTACAACGACTAGTGTTGGTCGGCTATGCCACATGCTATCATTCCTCACTCTGCACCTGAGTGACAAGCTTTCTGCTCAGAAGACCAAAACACCAAACAGGAGCTAATGAATACTACACTCTCCTTGGCTTCAGGCATATGACGCTAATGTTAAAATTCAGATATGCACAAGCCAAAGCACAGGGAAATAGTATGTTTTTCTGAAACTAACAGCAGCCATACAACTTCAGGGATTGGCTTTTGATCTTGCAGCAAGCAGAGGTACAGGATTATTCAACCCATTTCTTGAGCATCTCCAGTGACACACACACACCACCTTCTTCATTTATAAGCAGCAGACGGCTTCACTCGTGCAATAAAAGGTTTCTCTTCACATATTAAAGGAAAGGGACAGGTAGTGGGCTTTTGGTTAGAGTATTGTTAAAGACTGAGCACAAAACTACAGGTAATGCTCTGATCTGTTGGCTCAGACCAGCAATGGACACTTGTGTGGTAAATTTCTACCAGTTGTAAGCTTTCCATTTGACCTTTTAAACACTGGCACAGAGCCTCAGTCCCTTTGCAGCCCCAGGTCTGACGTTAGTGACTCAGCAGCTCATCTGATACCCAGTAAAGTCTGTAGGCATACAGGACAATGTGGTTTTCAGTGACAATTTTCCATCAATGCTCTTTACTTCCTTTCTAATTTAAGTCAGTCTCTTACTACTAATGATCAAAAGATGGAAGCCTTTGGTAATTTCTTCTTCAGTAGACCAAAGTATGTTAATTACAGTATGAAAATCATAGTGCTAAAACAAGGCACATCACACCATCTTATGACTGTATGCCCTTCCTCTATTAGTTTTTTTTTTTTTAAATTGTTCTCAATGCTTTTTTAATGAACATTTGCTGGTATTTAATGGCTGAAAAAACAACGATTTGTAGAACTGTTTATGAATGGCTGATATATCACACAACACTTGCTATCAAATGCAAATTCCATGGCATAACTGAGGAAAAAGATGAGGAAAACCAGGATCCTGACAGTACTATGGAGTTTGCACCAGTTGCACAATTCAGTCACAAGCAGTTGCGTGTTTTATGTGGCTGTGGAAATGCATCTGAGGGATTATTTTTGGCAGATATCAATCTATTTTAACCAAAGGATTGTAAGTGGTTCAGAAATGCTTTTGTACATAGAAACCCTGTGAAACTGTTTCGAGCATCTCCTCTTCATTCCTATCTCTTAAAAAACCCACGATTTTCTCTGGTACAAAAACACAGGAAGATGGAAGGAAAACAGAGGTTAGTAGTGAAAGACTAATGCAGAAAAAAGTTTTTAAGAGAAGACTGTGCAGGCGTACACCACAACTCCACCTGTGGCTCTGCTGTGAATGAGGTTAGTCCTTCCACATCAGACAGCTTATAAAAAAATCCAGATACAGAGCAGAACAGCTTCAACGTGAGCAGAATCTGTCTGGTTCATTACAAAGGCATTTCTATAGCAACACTGAGTGATGTATCTGGAGGTTTTGTTTTTGCAATGGATGAAAGTCGTGCACGCGCAATTTTTTCCTACCTTCAAAGAGAACAACTCTTGTTTCAGAGCTCCCAGACCTACAAGGACTCTGAGGTCAGCATAATGCCTCAAGTTTTACTTCAGCCAGTTCAAAGGACTCAAAAATGAAATCTCTAAGTCTCTCTGACAGGAATGGCAGAAGTTGAACAATATAACTAAAAATGGAGGAGAGCTGGGAGAAGTTCTTGAGATTTTTGGAACCAGCCTTACAAAGAGAAGAGGTGAAAAATCATAGGATTTCAATAATATACTTCCCACTTCGACAGATCACATGATGCTATGATTTAACATTATAAGTTTTATGTAAGAGAATACCATTTCACTTTTGGAATAAAAGGAAACTCAAGCAAATCTCTCTCTGAATCCAAGAGCAGCATGACCAATTAATCTCCTGTCTTCAACAGAGTCAATAGCTCTCTGGAGGCACAGAAAATCGCCAGGAAAGGGCAGTACACTTGCAAAACCAAACTTTCACAGATAAGAAGAGCAACAGCTGTATTTGCTTGCTCAACCTTAATTCAGTCTGTTGCTGAGTTCCATTATTAGGTTTTAATCACATGACCTTGAAGATTTTTTCCATAGGGTTCTTGCTACTAACTGAAAAATTACTCAAGTTATTAATCTTTCTCATTCTTTACATTATTTTGTACACCATGTAAAACCAGCATAAGTTCTTCTAAAAAAAATTCCACATTCTTCTATGTGGTGCACTCATCCAAATCTCCTCATTCTGTACAAACATGAACATAGAATCATAGAATCATAGAATGGTTAGGGCTGGAAGGGACCTTCAAAGGTCATCTAGTCCAACGCCCCTGCAAGGAACAGGGATATCTCCAACTAGATCAGGTTGCTCAGGGCCTCGTCCAACCTGGCCTTGAATGTGTCCAGGGATGGAGCATCCACCACCTCTCTGGGCAACCTGTTCCAGTGTTCTACCACTATTACATATTTACATATTTACCACTAAACATATTTACATTCAAACAGCTGAAAAGTAACACTGCACTGTTTCCCATTTTACCCCTAACAAGAAGCCCAGGGAGAAAGTACAGGCAATACAGTCAGGAAAATCAGTGAGTTCTGCATGCTGAGAGCCCGGTCTTTCTGAGCATTTAGTATTTTGTGCCAACACCTAGCATGAGGCACAGCTTTCTGACTGCTTCTAGTGCTCACCTTCTCATCGAGGCCCTGGATGTTCTGAGTTAGACACCTAGAAAACACTGAAATTCCAGCTCCGCATTGCAAAAATCAGTCTGTTCAGCTTGCCAGGCATTACATGCAGTCTGTGAGGTAAAGGTTAAGAGCCTATGGGGGCAAAATGGCTTCTATAAATGCCTTTTTAATGGAGGTCAGTGGAGGATGATCAAATCAGGGGCAGGATTAATTGCTGGGATGATGAGGGACAGGTGGGAGGGGAGTGAGAAGACACAGCCTGATTTCAGGTTTGGTAATTAGGGAGCAGCTGAAAGCCCCACACCATCAAACCCACCAGTATGCCCTATGCAGAGGCAAAAAAATTAACACTGTACTGTCTGATGCACACACATAGATAAAAGGTATTGAGTGTTACGTAGATAAAAAAAAAAGCCCCCTCCTAACTCTTTTGAGGGAGTCTAACTCATGATTTTTCAACTTTTGGGGACTTGTAAAGGCTTTTCTCACAGTGCAAGCCATAGCCACAGCCTTAAAAGTAAAGGTGGGTGGAAAGGACAAACACATCAGCATCATACAGAAAGGAGTTGTAGGGCTGTCAGGGAATTTCTTAACTTTGAAGACAGGATTTTGAACACTGAACAAGCTTTTACCAGCATTTCTTTTGGGGCAATGTAAAAGTTGATGTGTTTATTCGATTTCTAATATTTAAAACAAAAGGGAAGCCTGCACCCCTCGCTTAGCAATTAGGCAGACACCTGCTCTCCATGACCAGGGTGGCCAGGATATGGACAGCCCCAGCGCTGGCCTCTGTCCCTTGAGCTAGTGCCTGACTTGAAAGCACAAAAGATTTCATCCTCCGTGTGGACTTGCCTTGGGAGGGCAGATGCACCAGCTCTGCCTTGCCATGCTACCCCTGCCCCGCAGCACAGGTCCCTCCTGTCCTCTTCTGGTCCCACCACCCCAGAGCCCTGCCAGCTACCCCTTGCCTAACCCAGCATGTCTGCCCTCCAGCTTTCTGCTTCTCAGGACCTCTATTCCTCTAACACCATCACCTTCTCTGTTATGGAAATTGAGGAAAAGGTTATTAAGGGGATATTAGGAGAAAATCTTAATTTCAATTCTGAAGCCACAGCTGGTTCCCCTCAGTCAGGAAGCACTGGCTGGCCATGTTACCTTCAGCCACAGCCTCCTCAGAGGAAGGTGCTTTGGGCAATTTTACTGTCAACCTCTAGAAAGACCCCACTAGCAAGATGTTCAGGGTTTGTTACCTGGCTGCGTTTGAGGAAGGTGTTTTTGTGACACTAGTATAGGTGATGCTTTCCCTCTCCTGCAGACAAACATGACAACCTCATTCCAGAGGCTGGAACTGTTAGAGGCTCCTCATCCCAGAGTGAAAGAGCTGTAACGATTAAAAAAAATTAAATACATATATTCTTATTCTCAGAAATGGCTCCATTATTGGAAGTGATAATCACTCTGCCACCTGACATAAAACCTTCCACCAGTGTGAGCTGCAAACATAGCGCTGGGCAGAAGTAACCGTGGGCATTTCAACCTGTGCTTGCTGCAATCCTCACTCTAGAGTAACACGCCCAAAAAAACCCACCCATCTTCTTTCCCCCAAAAGCAAACCCTCTTACTTTTTTTGTTTAGAATAATTCACTCTAAAGCAGGCATAAGGCTTTTAGGAAAAATATTCCCTGAGGATGATGCCGGGTTTTCTCAGCAAGTCTTTGACTATTAACTCCTTTTAATTTGATATGGTATGAGCCCTTGGCTGCACATCTTCCATTTCATGCAAATTCTGGGAATTCTGAAGCCAAACATTGCAAATTTGAATTTAGAGGACTCAGGCACAGTCTATTTAAGTGGTAAAGTATTTGATTTCTGAGTTTATATCTTGTTGTACTGTATTGTTTATTTTCTTTTTAGAACATCTTTTTTGGTGTCATATCATTCATTCCTTCTAGCAATCTTTGCTTTGAAAAAGCAAGTATCTTCTGGTTTCTGCAAAACTTCATACCAGTAACGTGTGCTTACGACTTGTGTATGTTTTTAATCTTCAATAATCCTTAAAAATTTTGTTCCTATCCTAATGAATGCATTGCTCTTTTCTTTTTTAGTTGCTTTGGCAAAGGTTATATATGGTTGATCAGATATGTAGCAAACAAATGTTACTGTCAGTCTCAGTTCAATTCTGAGTAAGAGAAGCCCCTACAAACCAACAGAAGTACTAATAGAAAGGCGGAACCAGCGGTTAAGCTGAATTATTTTTATTTGAAGAAGCCTCTTTGCAGACCTGTTTGCTTCCTATACCAAAGAAACTGCAGATACGGGCTCTTGTCTTCAAGCCATTGACAGAGGCAAATGGTTTAATAATTATTTTTTTCCCTTGCAAAGCTTTCATTTCAGTACTGACATTTGCATTTTTATGGATGAGTAATTTGGAGGGAGAAAGCACACTAAAAAGGTAAGACTACAGAATAGTCTGTTTAGTTTTAGGAAGACTCTAGCTCTTGTTTAAGCTGATGTTCCTGCTATGCATTTCTAAGGGCAGAATCTGGATCTGCTGAAGAGCAGATCTTTCTGAATAACTACATGTGCAGACAGGTGTATTCTGGATTAAGAGTGATGGGTCCCCATACAGTTTATTCATTTTTATTCTTTCTTGCATAGGTTGCCAAAAGAGAGAGATAAGATCTTAAGGCTGATGTTTACTTCTCCTAAATATTGAACTGCTAGATGTATAGGCAGACTTTGCCTAGCATGGCAATTCTTTCTGTGCATTTCTGATAGAAAAAATAGTTCATAGTCTCCTGTAAGTTTTTCTTTTCCTAACGTAACTTTGTCCAGATTAAATATTAGACAGTGCTCTGCCTCTCACATGCCCTTTCAGCAAACCGTTTTCGCCTTCATTATTCAATCAGAAAAGGACGATGTTTGGGAAACTGCAAGGTTGTACCTAAAGACACAAATCCAAATTAAGGACCCCTTCCTTAGTCAACTTTGACCAACTCTTCAACATAGGGACTGAATCCTCCAATGTCCCCACAACCAGTAATTTCAAAGTTACTACTCCTTCTGGTAAGAGCTGTACCTTTTGCACTTGGCTTGTCGTGGCTTACCTCTGAAAAAATAAGTATTAATTGAAGCTGACTAAGTCAAAGTGAAAGCCTAGCGGAGACTAGGCAGGGTCTAGTTTTCCTGTAAGCTAGCACCCAGAATTAGGGTCTTTGGGGTGGCGTATTTGTAATAATAATGATAAAAGCAAATGGTTGTATGGTACGTTCATGCTTCATGACTCCCGATTGATATAAATATGCAGCCGGACTCTGTGCAGCATGAAACAGCGGAAATATGCAGCCAAAACCCGTCTGACGTCCTTAGCTGCCCACACAAGTCCCTGACTGTGCTAAGCACCTGGGAACCGTATGCCACTCCCAGACATTAAGCATGAACCCTATCCCAAGCCCTTGCACCCTGCTGCAGCCGACACGAGGAAATCTGCTTTGACTCTTCTGAAGTAAAGCTAAAACAAAGCCAGACAGGCGATTCTCTGGCTGCAGACATGCTGAAAGAAATCACTGAAAAATCCGACGGCAACCTCAGCCCACACTGTGGCCGTGGCCTGCAGCGGTGTGCCACAGATTCCCCCCGCTCCACTGCCGCGCTGCAGACTTACGCTGCAGTATGTTTATCCTCCCCAACCCTGCTCGCCCCGGGAAAGTAATGCTGTGAACAAAACCATCCTCAATCATCTCCAGCTGCTTTTCCAGCTCGTCGATTGCCACTGGGCAATTCCACTACTGCTTAGAAAGAGCATCCTACAAAATGACAGTGGAAGCAAAGGCAAGCAGTCACCCGCTATGTGCCTGAATATTTCTGCGTGGTGGAATACTCCCTAAAGGGCAAATATTTCCATTTCTAAGAACAAGAATTCTGCTCTTCTTATTCTAGGTCACTTGTGGAACCGCACAGATAACAGATCTCAACAAAATGTCACTAATGATAAAGTCCGGGGTTTTCAGAACTTGTTTCCGAAGCTAGGAACTTTATTTAAGTGTCTAAATGGAGGGAGCGATTTTCACATGCAATTTCCAACACTTACTTTTGAAAGCACTGGCCTAAATACCACCATTATACTTGGATATTGAAAAGTTAAGCAGGCTGGTCTGGGTGTTGCACCAGAGAAAGGAAAAGCGCAGTGGACAGTTTAAATGCTGATTTGCTGAACAGGATGGGACTGGCCACACCACCCCGTGTGCCACAAACATTGCTATTTTCTGACTGCCTGTGACCACACAGGACTGAGTCACCTAATTTGTAGCTGCCAGTACAAGGTAGCCAGCTCGCAAGCTGGAAACATCAGCTTGGCTTTTATCCCAAAACACACTTCTCCGCTCCCTGCTCCACTGAAATTTTTGTTGCAGCTCAACCGTTTGCAAACAAGAAGGCCTAATCACGCACAATGTACCACAGGGAAAGGAAGATTTTGCAAAACGTAGAGCTGATCTTTGGCTGCACCATAGCTTCTGGAGCTTGGCACCTGAGTGGTGCTTTCCCACAATCTCCTCTGTAGTTCAAAAGCCATACCCGGGGGAAAATTCAATAGTTGGTATTTTCAGCAGCCACTCGGTAAAATAATTGCTTTGGCTGAAAAAATTAAATACGACTGAGCCATAAAGAAAATATTGTTTTGTTTTTAAAGAACACTTTAGCTTCAAGGCCATTGAGTCCAGCTCTGACCATGCTGAGACGGTAGCCGTGCTGCGTCTCAACATGCAGGAGGGGAAAAACATAGACCTGTTTCCGCTTTTCTCTGTTCTCACCTGAATGACTGGATCAAGGTTAAACAACCGCAGACAGAAGGAAAAAAGATCACTGAAGAGAAGTGGAAATGTGAAATACGTCAAATGATACTTTTTTTTTGGTCGTCAGTGGGGCTGTGGCCAACGAGGCAAGAACAGACAGGCAGTCTGCAGAATGGGAGATTTCTGACGGTGAAGTCCTATTGGGGTTTTTTTTGGGACAGTTACATATAAGACACCAAAGGAATGGCTCAGAACTACTATCCCCACCTACAGTGTTTCTTTTCCTTTACATTTACGGTAACAATGTTTGGGCAACAGTTTGTTTTTTTCAGTTCCCACTTACTATTCATTGTGAAACTTGGTAAGATTGGCCATGTTACAATGTTACTCCATGAGTATGTGGATAAAGACATTTTTCTTCAACAGTATTTTGCTGTATTTATGGACCTATCCCTTTGTTTGGGTCATTCCATAGGGCATATAACAGGGTTGGCACTGGTCTGGCAGAAACCTTCTGCTATCCCTCTCATTTTTATTGTTGCGTCTATAAAACATCTGCAAATCTTTTCTGATACTTTGTCCAACCGTTTAAACACTGAGTATCAAAACTAATAGCAGAAATTTTCATCATCGCTACAGCAAGTGACTTAGGCATGAGCTGGAGCAATAAGCAGATCCATAAGAACAAATACTAAAGTAAAACTCCACGTAATACAAATGGCAGCAGCATAGCAAACCACAAAGATCAAGTTACAAATTTAAGTACTCCAAAGTTTTTAGTGGAAGTAACTAGCCTGAAATCAAAGTTTCCACCCTAAGCCTGATTATGTGTGCAAAGGAAAGGGATTCAATTGATTATGCTACAGAACAAGGAAACTTTCAAAATTGTATGGCGAGTGCTGCTATTCCTTTTACTTGGTAAATGTGAAATTCTTTATTTTAGGTTATCTAGGCCTTAAATTCATAGAAATGTAAAATTAAATTAACTTCACATTCATTAATATTAAGTAGCTTGCTTTAATTCAGTGGAGAACTGCATGGAGTATCTGAGTCCTAGTCTGCTTAGTGAAACTTCACATTCTGTGACGGCAACCGAGTAAAAACCCCTCTTATGCCATTTTCAGTTGCAGAAATAATACCCAAGCGAACACTATTGACAAAGTCCTCAGGAAGGAAACATTTGCAGTAGGTAGACAGTATCATTTTAAAGGCAATCTTGAATGAGAACCTTTGATGTCTGTCATGTTTTTCAGTATCTGAGAATTAGCTGCTGCTGGAAAACTCTAAGGTGGCTGAACGCTGCTTTGGTAGACAAGTTTGTCTTTGCCCATAATTAAGGGAAAATCTACAAAACGTCCGTCTATATATTGAGGAGCAAATTTTATCCTCAGAAATTCAGATCTGTGATCAAGTTGGTCTTAGAATAAAAATATACTGCTATTCATGTATGGGATTGAAAAATGTAAGGCAAGACAGTAGAATTGACAGAAGATCAGCCTATTTTTATATTTCACTTCATTAAAACAAGGTATCTTTAAATCCCTTATTACGCTGCCTTGTTCATAAGAGTTCTTTTAAAAATACTGCCTTATCGCCGTTCACATGCTTAATATTCTTGATGGTAGTTACAGCATTCAGATTTGGCCATATCTTACTCATCATTTGGTGTTAAAGGGGTACATTTCTAAGCAAAAGACATCGCCTGGGCACTCATAAAAAGGATGTGTGAGTGTCCCCATGTGCCCTTTTGCCACAAAGCAGCCCAAGTCTGCCCACTGACATTTGCCTTTTGAAAACATTGACAGCCAACAAATTGACACCAGCATGTGCCAAGTGCGACCACAAACCCCAGTGGGGTTTCTGAAGGTGCAGGTTTTGACACTTGCAAACAGAGAGTTGTTTACTAACAGTTTCTGGATATTCCCAGGTTTCCTGTCACTGAGGAAAGGGGCACTGACTAGGAAAGGAACTGCTGGCACCCTGGCAGAAACTGCAGTACTCATGTTGCTGTAGCTGCAATCACCTATGGGTATAAGTGAATCCAGGTTTGTAAAGGGAGGCTGTATCTTTTCCGCCTGACTGAAGCTGGGTGGAAGCCTCTGTCAGATCTCCCCTTAGTTCTTTTCAGGCTGAACAATTATTGCTGCTCTTGCTGGTTTTGAACTCCCTGCGTCTCCAATCTGACAGCAAATTCCCTGGAACAAAGCACATTAGCTGTCTCTTGTATGTGACAAAACTTACACACCGCTTTTGCTGCCCTTCAGTGTAGTACATGCATCTAAAATTTGTTGTCTGAGCTCATCTTAGCATCTTTTTTCTTGGCTTTTGCCACTGAGTAGGCATGCCAACATCTAACCATGCTTTGAAAAAACCACTCCACGAGGAGCACAAACACTTTTGGCTTAGACCACCACTACGTGCTGGCACAGCAGACAGACATACAAAATTGCTTGGGAAACAAAAGTTCGAAAATGTGGCTGAAGTATTGGAAGAACAGTCGTAGCTGGTACTAAGATTCAATAGCAACTACCCAAACAGAAGTCGTGCCTTTCCTGTCAAGCTGGAGGTGTCGGTTCCAGGACAGAAATCTCAGCTTTGACACAGCCTTTCTCAGCAAGCCAGATTTCCCATCTGACACACAAACCTCAGGTGCAAGAGAACCAACTCAGGTGGCACCGAAGGAGCACATGCAGTATCATTCAAGGTGCTTACCACGTTATCATGCCCCACCAGGCTTTACTAGTTCAGCATACGCCAAGCGTGAAAACGGACACGGCAGATCTAACCGAAGATCCAGGTCCCTGTCTTTAACAGTAGACAAAGAGCAGGGAAGAAGAAGATGACAGTATTCTGTCTTCCCAACTGTCCTCACCTTCTCTGGAAGTAATTTCTGTCCTTTGCAAGCTGACCATGCTCTAAGCAATGCTCACAATTAAGATTCACTGTCTTAAGCCTGGCAAAAGCATTTGGCCGAGGGTTATATCCCGAAATGGGATCAAGACTCCCATTTCTGCCCCTAAGAGACAGTTGTTTACTGGTGTGACAACTCATAAATTTAGAACACACCAAAGGCATGAAAGATATGTATCTTATTTTCTCTTTGTGATATACTCAGCTCGAAATTCTGTTACGGATGAGGGATTTTCATTTTGCCCAACATGAATATGGCTACTTCTAGTACACTAGGAAGAACATCCTCGAAAAGCAAATTCCCCACAACAAAGCACACTAGTTAGCTCAGAGGACATAATTTCTAAGTAAATAACAAACAAATCATCTCTACCACTTTTGCTGCCTTCCAGTAAATTCGGTTGATAGGTACATCGAAAGTAGCTCTAATGAAGTGTGTAGACTGTGAAAATGAGGTTAAGCGGCAGCGTGGCTGGCAATCCTACCGACGCCAACTGGGGAAACGGCCAACGCACACCGTTTCTGCGCACAGGCAGTCTTTGTACAGCGTTGCTGCCGCTGTGCCTCTGCCAACACGGAAAGCTTGCCCTGTCAGCAGCAGTGCTTCTGGCCATGCTCTGCACTCCTCTTCCTATTTCCCCCTCCCACCAGCTTCACAAGTATTAATCAAAAGTCATTCATAAAAAGCTTTCAGCACGCAGCAGTTTGATTTCTACTCCGGACAGCCCTCAGCAAGGAAGAGTCAAAGAGCTGGGCCATTTGACCTCATGTGCCCTTTTTTCTGCAATTCACAGCGTGCATGTCAGCACTGTCATAAATATCACACCTCGTATGCGATGGGGCTTCGTGGCAGTCTTCCCTTTGCTAACTTTTGTCACGTTCTTAATCACACTTCCTCCTGAAGTCACCCGGTGCTGCACTGACCTGCAAGAGCCAGGGGCTGGCAGGGGAGCTGCCTGCTGTGCTTGGGGCCGATCCTGCAGGAAGCGTGCTGTGCCAGGGTGCTCGGGAGGAGGCATGTACCACTTCTCAGCTCCTTTGCTCTCATCTGGGTAGCCATGCTTGGTTACTTCACAATCTTTTTTGGAATGATTTTGAAAAAAGCCTGTGAGGGAAATGCAAAAGAATATTTCAATACTGCACGTATATTTTTTACTCCAATTCAGTGCAATTTGTTGTGAGCTCCAGGAACTTCTCTCACCCTCCATGAACAATCCCCAAAATGCACCAAAGCAGCTGCTGGGTCTCCAGAGTGCTCCTGCAGCTAATGAACACAGCTCAACTTCCAAACCAAAGCTGTTTTGTGGTCTTTCTCTTTGGGGATGGTGTGATAACGTAAAAGTAGACAGAAAGCTCATGTGAGAAACACACATTTTCAAATAGATTATAAAATACTCACTCCGCTCACCATATAGAGATGGAAACATAGACTTCATGCTGGGCCAGACTTTTGGTCTGATTTGACCAACAGGGCCAGGAATTTTGGTGTAGGTAGGGGGATCACTGTCCCTCAAAGCACCAAGGTACTGCAAGTCAGCCATGGCCCACCACATCCAGGCACCGATCCTGCTTGCTGAGGAATTGTGTTGCAGAGCTGCAGAGGCAGCTGCGGCCTTTGCCCAGGCCAAGGGAACTGCAAGGCTGGATCCAGCTTGAGGGGAACGAAAACCAGCCCAGCACTTGGCCAAGGGAGCGCCGGCAGCACCGGGCACTGCTCCTGCATCCTGAGGAAGGCACTGCAGGCATCCCTGTCACCCAGTTTCAATGTCTTAGTTTTATCTCTTTTCTGTAATTTAACTACAGGTGATGTTATCAGCGTGCCTAATTGTTCTGAATTTCACAAAGGTCCTGCTCTTGGTGATAGTGAGGCAAAAACTTCCACAGCTTGATTGTGTGCTGTGTAGAAAAGCACTGCCTTTCATTGGCTTCGTGGGCTGTATTTTTATTATACTTCTTGTTATGTTTTATTATATATTTACTTAAATTTTCCAAAATACTCTATAGTCTGAAACATAAGATATGCTTCAATTGCTTCATGAAATAAGGAAAAATGGCCTTCAAATTTACCAACAAAATAAAGTCATCTCCCAGAATGAATCAATAAAACCGCCAGGCCATTTTCAAGTAAAATGATACTGCGTTGCCAGAATGACAAGCACAGAATTGTCTCACAGATAATAAACCAGAACTGAATTTGAGAAACCTCATATAGACATTCTATAGTGAATCATCTTTTTTTTTTTTTATTTATTTTTAGCTGGAGGTTGAAGAAAGGGTGATTCATTCCATTCTGAAATTGTTTTCTGTTTCAATACAATACAACTTTGTTTTCTGCAACATCTTTTGAGCAGTGCTGGAAGTGCAGAATAATAACCAGTTAAATCAGTCCCAGCAGAAGAGAAAAACAAGTCTGGGGATAGGAAGAGTCACTTTCTGTCTGAGATTTAGGAAGGAGTGGAGAACCAATGAGGCAGAGTGGTACGAAAAAGCCTCTCCCTCAAAGAAAAAAAAAAAATCACCTGTTTAAAACCAAACCAAAAGATTTTGAAGGCAGAGAAAGAAACAGTCAGTATTAGGTGAAAAGAAGAAAGTGGGAGACACGGACTTCTAAAATAGCGAGCCATTTGGGAGCTGTTTCGTAGCCATCAGGGGAAAGTGCAGGGCTGCTGACGTGGACATGCCGGTTTTGTCGCAGCCACCGGCTGGTGACGTCACAGATGTGCCAGCGGGAGCTGGGGCGAGCGGGGAGGAAGCAGCGGATGAGGATGCAGAGATACCATCGAGGCAGCACGTAATGCTGTGGGAGCACCAAGTGCTGGCGGGGCCCAAGCGAAGGGGAATGTCAAGAGGGATAAGTCAGGTCCGGGAGGGGATCTCTTGCCCAAAATAGGGACGCCTGGCTTTGAGACTCCTAGCGAGGAAGCTGAAATAAAACCACAAGTGTTCTTGCTCAGACAGCCAGAGTGACTGTGGGTAGCCACCGGCTGTGACTAATGCCGTAGAGATTCTCACCCGTGCTGAGAACATGCAGGTCCTACGTCTTGCAGCAGGAGGTACATGCTGGGCACTGAAATCACTCACTCATGTACCTCTCACCTATAAATTCAGGAGAAAAATATTGCCTGTACACTTAATTCTCAGAGCATTGGGTAAACTAATTTACTTGGTGAAATCATCCCAGGAAAACTGTTTGCCAGCAAGGATCTGAAGGAGAAGAAGATAGCTTGGCACCTCCATTGCAGCAGCTGTTCCCAGAGGTGCTGGAGATATTGCCTCCTGGAGAAAGCAAGTCAGGCAGGCAGGGATTTGGGTAGGTGCAGATGCCCAGCGTGCCCAGCCGGGAGCAAACAGGTGACATCCTGTGCTCTGCAACTGCCTAAGACCTAGACCTGCCTTCACCTGATGGCCTGCAAATCTTAGCAAGGAGCCCAGATTTTGAAGAACTTCTGTGGTCATCTAACGCAGGGCTCAGCTCCTGTGGGCAGCTGTCTCCTACACGAGCACTCATGAATCATGATGCTGTTCCTCCAGGAACAAAACATGTTGGACTCTGCTTCATTTCTCTTGTGCCACCCTCCCTTCTCCAAGACACCCACTGTAACCACATCTTCAGCCTTTTGAACTGCAGTTTGAGGTGACCAGAGCATTAGAGGTCCTTTATCAATCTCAGACCATTGAATGTTGTTCTCTCAACTGGTGAGATGCATGTTCATGACCATGAGAGACATGATCTCAGCTATATGGTTGCCCAGCAAACAACTGCCACCTTACGTAACACAGAGAAGGACATTCACTGCTTGGTACAAGGGCGCAAGATGCCAGAGTGCCCCAGTGCTGCCAGTGTAACAGCAAGAGAGCAAAAAGCAGGAAGGAAAAAAGTCCTCCTCACACAAGTGAGAGCAGAAAGAGTCAGAGGAAATTCAGGGGGATGGAGGCAAGAAGGAAATTATGGGAAGAGACGAGCAGAGACACGTTCCAAAAAGAGAACAAGGTATCTCTTCCTCCTATCAGAAAAGTCCCTTTAAATCTAACCTATAGCTCCTATCTTTCTCTCTCTAGTCATTCCTAAGGTGATCACCTTCATACCTGTGCACCCTGCAGGCCTTGGGGAGCAGTGGCAGAGGACAGATGTATGGCAGCTGTCCTTTACTCTGTTAGCATTAGCACACTGTAAGATGGCCGAGAGCTCTGTTTCTCGCTTCAGATTGTCTGCTCTTGCCATTTGTAACAAACAAACACAAGAAAAAAATATCAAGGATGAATGTGGGAAAGAGGAAGTGACCTCTCAAGGTTCCTTCCAGTCCTGTCCTAAGTCATCTCCCAAATAATTCCAATGATGTATCCTTTTCCAAAACAGGCATGGAAGCATCAAAAGTACTCGTGCGAGACTTCTACTATTTCCTTTTTTGCCTCACTTGTGAACAATACATTTAACAATAGGAGGAGTCTGGAGAGTGGCTTTGATTCGCTCCTCATCAAACCTCTCAAGCTACGAATTCCTGACAAGATTATCCAGCAAACCATTAATGTGTACTGCATCCAGGTAAAATTTGTACAGTGGTTGTTCAGCTTTTCAATCGAGTACTAGACGATTATTTAACCAGTGGTGGTTTTGAGCTGCTTCTCTTGCACTGATGTGGTGCCCACACTACCACAAGCCAGCTGCAGAGACTGATTTCATTCTGGCCATGCAAAGAGCTTGGAGAAAAATTTCTGGACTCCATAAAATCAGCACAATGAGGTGTATCCCTACTTGAGAAGGGAAGTCAGAGCAGGCTCAGTACCACTTATCCTCTGCAGTACAGTACTGCCCAGAGGATTGCTGTAGCTCACACACTTTGAGCCCTGCTTATTCTACTGTACAGCACATTAAAAGTTAGGGTAACCACTTTGTCAACGCCAGGGTCAAGGATTTCTGGAAAGGAGGTGCCTTTCCTATGTCCTAAACTAAGCGCACTTCATTTAGGTCTGGTCTACAGTCATGTAAAAGACTGCCAGTATTAACAGTAACACTGAGGCTCTTCTGTAACACTTTTCACTCAAAGCTTTTCACAGCAGAAGAGAGGTCACTTCCCCTCCGACCGCTCAGGGAAGAGGTGGATGGCACAAAAGGCTTGCCCTGTGGGACTGAGTGCCCTCGTGAAGTGCTCAGGCATAAACTACCGATGACTGTAAGCAGCCTGCACAAGAATTACCTGCTCCTTCTCCATTATTTTTAAACCTCACACTGCTCATTTATTGCCCTGTGCGCGACCTACTTGGATTACTTATTGCACTGTATATAGAGCGTACAGAGGAAACAACTCAGGTGAAGGAGGATATTTGATGCTGCTGTCCTGCATACGGAACCACATCACATAAAAGAACATTCAGCGTAAACGACCCTTCTTAGCTCCCAGCTGCTCTCACAGGCAGCTGTGCAGCATACAAGCAACAACACTGGTGAGGAACAAAACACTAATCAGATCACAGGCACTTGAAAGGTCGAGGTTTCAGGTTATTTGCTTCCCTCCTAGATAATGGTCTATCAAAATATAAACCACCCCACCCTAGTTTCAAAACACCAACATGTGGCACTAAGGTGGGGTAAACTGAGGGCATTCCCTCCCTGCTGTTTTTTAAGAAACATTATTATTGATCTTTATTCAAGCAACAGCAGTTAAGCAAAGAAACAATATATATATATCAGCCCCACCTCGAAGAAAATCTTTGTTGCTGTCCACATACAGTATCAACTATTTTTGCGTAAGACACAAAGGGCACGTTCCCGCTATCCGTACATATTTCGGAACCATCAAGTTGCATGATGGTGAATGTTAACTACCAAAACGGTCCTACTGCTGGTACGCCTGTCTGCCTTTTCTGCGGACAGACACTCAAGCATCTCTCGTGGCTTACCTGGAAGGAAGCAGACTGGATTGCACAAAGGTTTGGATGATGCCTGGCCCAGTGCAGGTCCCCGTGAGGGAAGCTCTGCCATGCTCTCATGTGTTGCTAGCACACATGTTGAAGGTCTCAGGTGTAGGGGTTGAGGGCAGCTTCCCTGTGCACCAACTCTTTTTATTTCTAAAAGGCAACTGAGCTTACCCTGCATTGCTGTACACACACTAAAGAAGCAAAGAAACAAAAAAAAAGGAGATATATATATATTTAAAAGTTTGATTTAAAATATCCTCAATTTACTTAGATTTCTAAAGCAAATAAAGTGCTTTTCTATGCAAAAGGCTGCTTGTCATAAAAAGCAGTCTCCAGAAGGAAACTCACTCATTAGCTTGTGCAAGCTCAGTTAGAGAATGGCAGCCTCCTGGTGGCTCATCTTGGCTCCTAAGTAAATCCATCAAATCCTTCCCCTGAGCCTCACATCTCCCTAAATCTCAGCCTTTGCACGAAGGACTATGAATGTATTTTATCTCTTGTAAAAAAACTGCATGGATTTTGAATTGAAAGACTTCAAGGCATTTCAGTATTTACAAATAAGAAATAATATGACAGTTTGTGTTTTAAGTTACTTCCTACTGTATCCTCTCGATAAAATGAAGGCTATACGCCTTCACAATTTTCCATTTACACGGAATTCCACCAGTTTAATCAAAGTGAAACGTAAAGTACTGTTATGGTCCTTGTACCTTCAGATTTCCTTACTGATAACCCACATACTATCCGTTAACCCATTGCATCATTCAGAAGAATAAACAACCTGGGCTCAGCATACAGGAAGCTGAATAAAAAGGAAATAGAAAATATTAGTTTTCATATATATATTTTGACCTCTGCACAGTTCAGACTGACATGTTTTCACAGATCAAGGTTGTCCTTTGGATAAGCCTGTTAAGTTCATTATGGAGACAAAAAGCTTTTCCTATTTTTATTTTTCACGTTTGAGCCTTTTCCATTTGAACTACTGTTTCTTCAATCCCGTGGAACTAAAGGATGGATCTGGTGATTAATAAGGGTAACAGAAGTCAGATTTACTTCTCATTCTCTCATAACAAGCCATCCAGAATCACCCAGACTATAACCAACACGAGCATGCATTTTTTCCAAGCATCTTTCTTTTGATTTAGCAAGACTCATTCGTATGCTTCCCCACTCAGCATGTCCTCTTTTCACAGGCTGCATGGAGTTGGGAAGTTACTTGCCATAACACTGCTGAGATGACTGTGAGCACAATCAGCTTACAAGGCTAAAATCAATGCAATACAAATCGCTTTTGCATTAAATGGGAAAGCGTGGTGTCATCACAAGATACTCAAAAACGCTTCTGATAGTTGTCACCTCTTATCTCTAAGATTTTGTTTGGCATTTCCCAATCAGCAGGCTATCCCTGTGCCACAGCTCACACAGTTTCTTGGCCTGGGGAAGAGGGACAGCCACAGCCTGAAGGTTGGCAAGAGAATCCTTGGTGCCCCCTTGAGCATCAGCTCTCACGGAGGGTTAGGGGCTCAGGCATGGCAAACAATTGTGTGCATCGCCATGCCAGTTCAGGGAGCTGCAATGCTCCCTTTCTGCTGGAGAGGGGAGACCTTACACCTTCTGAAAATGGCATATATACTGTAACATCAATGATTAGGTGTTCGTGCAATGCCAAAGATCTGCACCTCAGACACACATCTTCAAACATGCACACTATGGAAGGGCTAAGGACCCCTTTTTTGTTTAAAAACAAATTCCCAATTCATAAACTCTAAGGATAGTTGTGATAGACTTGTAATCTGGCAGAGAAGGAATGCAATAAAAGTTCTGGCAACCAGGCACAAAAGAGAGGAGTGCTGCAATTAAGTAAAATAAGCATTTACTTGGGGATACAGACTACAAAATCCAGATTTTTTACTTCTAATAAGGTAAGGAAAAATCTTTCCTCAATCTGAAAAAAAGAAAGGTGGTGTTTAACACCTCTGCTCAGATGCAGAGGTGGAAACCCTGCCAGATTCATCGCTTAGATCCTCAGTTCAGGTACAAAACCAAACACTACCCTTTTTCTAGGTATGTGACAGGAAAAAGACTTAGTGAACTATCCCAATGGGAGATGCAAATAATTATTAATGAGGAAAAGATTAGCAATCTGAAATCCTAGATTTTGTCCCTGCCAGAAAAAACGAACGTGGTTTAGTGTAATCAGAAAATCCATAATCAAATCAATTTAATCATTGCAGGTGCAGTGGCTCCAGATGGGATGGAGTTAACTTTCTTCAGAGCAGTGCGTAAAGTGCTGTCGTTTGGATTTGTGACTACAAGGTGCAGGGAACACACCAGTGCTTTGCGTGTGGCTGAACAGAGCTTGCACACCATCAAGGCTTTCTCGCTGTCTCACTCAGCCCCTACTCTAGCACCAAGGCTGAGTGCAGGCAAGACGTTGGGAGGGGACGTGGCCAGGACAGGTGACGTGAACTGGCCAAAGAAACACTCCATACCTAATAAAGTTATGCTCAGCAATAAAAACTGGGGGTGGGGACTGTCCACTGGGGAGAAGGATGTGGTACACTTTTAAACTTAATAGGACTTTCTGGTCTAATGACAGATGACCTATAGCTGAATTCTTCTACCAGCACATATTAAATACCTTTCCTAGGTAGAATGAGTTATACTGACGAAGGACATTTTTTGTTTACCTAATGGCATCATGGGGTGCTGTGTCTACTAAAAGCGACCTCAACTCTTCCTTCTATCTTCCACACTTGTGTTCCGTTAGTTTTGCATGCGATTGCAATTCAATGTATACTTTTACTGTAACGTCTGTTTTCCATCGTAGCAGGTACACACCACCACCACTACTACTATAAATAGTCATATAACACAACAGTACAAAGCAAGTAGTATCTTGCTGAGGGACTTGATCCAGGCAGCATACAGTACTCTTCCTTGGAGGGGACCAGACCACCACCAAAAGAAGCCATTTACCAACCCTGCTCTTTATCATTCCTTTTTTTCCCTAGATAATTAGGAAAATATTTTTTTTTCTTCTTTTTTTACAGCTTTCTGTGGGCTAAGGTGGGTATTGCTAATTTAAAATTTAACTCGGTAATACAACTCTAAATACCTTGTCTTTACCATTGCAGCACAATAACTTTTTTATTAAAGTTGGCACACACACACAAATGATTATGGCTATGTAAGACTTCATTAATATAGGAGACTCATTTCACTTCTTCAATATTCTGCCAGACTTGTTTATGGTGGGAACACTTTTCTCAGTAATTTAACTAAAAATCTAAGAAATGGAATGCCTGGGTTATTTCTAAAGCTGCTTTTGAAATACATACTACGTCTGAAGCAAACCTTCTTGCATATATATAAAAACAATGTTTGCTTAAGTACAGGCTATTTTGTTGCACGCATAATTTTGTTCATAGTATTAAAAACTAACTTTTTTAGTCACTCTCATAAACCTTTAGCAGCTTTGAATCACGTTACTTGATCTCTATTTCAGGTCTGCTTGTGAAACCTGTCACTGATTTTTCCTGAAGTTACTGCAATTGAAAAATGTAACTGATGATTTGTTCTGAAATTCTTTTAAAGATTACCTATCAAGAAACTAATACAGGCAGAAGATAATTTCTGGGGCATTTTGGTGGACGTAGGAGAATTTCTTGACCTACAGTGGACAGCTAGCTAAACACTGAGCCAGTGAAGCTGCTGGAGAGGTCAGGAACAGAAGTGCCCCGTTTCAGCCCCGTGCTGTCCCTGGGAATGTCGGTAGGCTGAGCACCGCTCAGCTCCGTACCACCGCCAGCCCCAGACCCTACTGGGCAGCAAGTTTGCCCGAGGTCCTCTGTGTGCACGCACTTATGCCTGGGCATGCTGACTTGATTTGGTGTTGATCCCACTGAAATCAGGTTGTCTCCTGAGAAAGCCTGCGAGGATTTCACCTTACCAAATGTGATAGTCCTATGTGCAGTAGGCATTTTCTTCTCTGCTTTCTGTACAGCATAAGGAAATAAATATTTGTACTTTGTACACCTCCTCTTTTCTGATAAAATGGTCTTCCTCAGCACTAAGATACTTGCCACTCTCACGTGATGCTAAATGGAAACACTGCCATCTGCAAACAAAACTACAACACGTAGCTAATGAAATATTGCTCACCACAGCGTTGGACAGGAGATCTTTTTTAAAGCTGCCACTTCACGGTAACCCTGGTGCAAGAGAGCTGCACGAGGGGAGAGACAGCAACAAAACAAAGCAGCAGCTGAACTCACATGTGTAGAAAGTTTTCATCTTCTGTCTTTCAGCAGAGTATCTGCATGATAATTTTCTGGGGATGTTAAGAGTACTTACACTGCTGACACTATTCACAAGTCCACTAGAGAGCAGCTATGCCTCACGTTTACTGAGGGGTTTTATAAATTAGTTTCTCTGACATTTATTACACTTAACTCAAATGACTAATCAGACCTGAAAAGCTTTCTCAGTACTAGACTGAGAAGCAATGGAGGTGTGGATTCAGGCTGCTCTGATTCATACCGGTGCAACAGCTCTCTCTTAGCACTGATCTGATCTTGTTCATGCACAACATCATTCTTACAGAAATTTTGGCTCATATTCTAGTTTGGGCTATTTCATTTAAACTGAAAGAATGCAGTTTCATTTAAACTGAAAAAAGCCTGAGCTACAGGCTTTTCCTTAAGCAAGTGTGGAGAAACTCACATTGTGAGCTCCCTTGAATTCCTTCAGAAACGGAAGTAGTACAGATATTTTGGAAGAAGTCCAGAGCAAGAGGCAGCCAAAGGGCTGCCAGTGCCTAGCCTGGTCTTTCCAGTCAGTAGTTAAAACGGGAATTGAAAAAAATAGGTAAATAAGGCTCTTTTACCCCATTGCCACAAGGTGCAAAGAAGTGCTGTGTAGGTCTAAAGAACTAGTAAGGCACAGTGGTCCACATCAACCCACACTAGGCCATCTTCCTCTCACTTATGGAAGATGTTAAATAACACTGAAGGATAATTTACCCTAATGAGAAGACAATGTACTGCATAAATTACAATTTTATAGAGAGAAGACAATTTATTGTATAAAATAATGACTTCTCACCATTCTCTTAACCTTATAAAAAGGTTAAATTTGTCTTTCTTTAAACGTCAAGAAACAGGTTAATGATAAAGACAATGTTTAAATTCCATAAGCCTCACTGTTTATCTGTGAGAGAAAAAAAATAAAGGAAACTACTACCTGTCATAACAGCTGGTAAATCCAGATTCCCTAGCCTCGTCTGGTAAGTCAAAGAAACTTGTTCTGGCCCGGTTAGAAGCAGACAAACATGAATACGGCAGAAGGACTTCACTTTGTCTCCAGTCCCAACCTAAGCCGATACATGTTGGCTAGCTACTCCCTGAGCTGCACAAACCTGTCACAGATTTTCTGCTGCTCCTCATGGCCACTCATACTCGGTCACCTAAGCATGTCACCCAGTGAATTAGAGGCAGGACTAACAGCACGGTCATGTGCTGATTACCCACTCTATATAAACCTGACATTGCCACCTGTGAAAAATAAAGAGTGAGCACAGAAATGTTTCAGAGCCACCAGGCATGTATACTGAATCAAAAAAATGTAAGAAAGCACACAGAACGACTACTAAATGTTAGACTGATCACCTAAAACAGGATGAGCATCTGACTTTTTCATTTGCCAGAAGACTATGAGGTGGCACACAACACATTGCAATTACTGAGATGGTGAAGAAAAAAAAAAAGCTCACTTCCGGTTGGACATTCTGTATCGAACTGTGAAGAAATGTTTCTTTTCTAGCTTTTAAAACTATTTCAAATAAAATGAAACTTCATAATGAAATACCAAAAATGGAAAATTGAAACGCTCATATGAAAGTGTCAGCATGAAAAATTTTGATATTTCTAATTATTTATTAGTTTTGTTGGAAATTGGACAAAGTCAATAAAATCAATCAGGACATGATGAAGAATACAGCTAAAAGGGAAAATCTGTGCTGTTCAATCCTTAAAAGCATTGAACTAGATCCAGCAATAGAGGAGAAAACAAAGCAACTCAGAGACTGAGTAAGGAGAGTTTCCATGGCATATGATTATATCAGAGCATAACGCTGTTTAATCTCTGCTCAAATTAAAGACAATTTGAAGTGAAGCAAAGTGTGGCATTTCTCTCAGAAGAACTCAGCATGGCCAGCACAGATATGCAGAGGGCAATGGCAAGAAGAGAGCCAAGAAAAAAGCTACAGGGTCTATTGCTTCTCTGCAATACTCTGTATTTTTCATGGCACCTTTCAAAGTAATGTTGCTCTTTAACCTTCTCCTGCAGATCCGCCACAAACAGCCATTTGAAAGAAGATCAGCCTCCTTTGATCTCCGGTTATTGTTTTGGAAATTACATCTTTGTCTCCTTTTTTCTTCACGCTGTCTCGTGAGTTTTCCTGTTCTCAGCTTTAATGTTTCCATTTCCCTTCATGTTGTCACCCTTTGTGCAGCAATATCACGTATAAGTGTTTTGCAGCCTCTAGAGTCCAATCAGCATCTCCTTACACGTGGTGCATGGTATGGACACACAATTGCAGGAATGAAGGTGTTGTGGCTAAAAGCACAGGTGCATGTGCACTCTTTTGACCAGTCCAAAGGGTAAGTAAGATGCAATCTTCCTAGTGATTTAAGCTCTTACATTTTATTTTGCCTATGGTTGGGCCACAAGTGCATACACAGCTGCCAGCTGTGGCTCAGCTGATGGCTGTAGCGGGCGAAGATCCAGTTTGAAGGTGAAGGCTAGGTAGGACACAGTCACATCCACCCCTTCCTTCTCATGTCTGCTGGGTGTCCAATGGTGCAGCAACAATTTCCTATGGTCCACTCGTAACTCAGATGCCTGAAATGATCAGGATTAAAATAAATAGTCCACAAAGGTGGAGGAGGGTGACAGAAGAGTGTAATTTTCTAGGCTGTGAGATAATGAAAGATGCCCTTAAAAAACTAAAAATTAAAAAATACCACTGAGGCAAGCTTCCACCATTAACTACTCGTTTGTCCATGGTGTAGAGCAGCATTTCAGAGCTGGTAAGAGCATGTCTCCCTGGGAAGGCAAGGCAGTGTCTCTGTGCCCAGATGGCCACAAGCCTCCCAGGACACGCACCGCTGTGATGGCTGGTCCAGCCTAATAGCTCCTCGCCACAGCAAGGTACATTTTCGGCTGGGTCAGTGACCCAACTTATTCACTGAGAGGCAAACACCAATGCTGGTGAATGGCTGATGCTAGAAGGAGGGGAAAAAAAGGACCTCTTGAGACTTCTCAGCTGAGCCCTCAACACCAGGAGGGTCAAATCTGCAGAAGGGGAGATTGAAGCAGCTGCTTTTGCTCCTCAGCACCCAGGATTTGACCATCCTGGGAGGGAAAGGGGGTGCCTGGGGCAGAGGTGCAGCGTTGGTGCTTCACTGCCTATCCCTGGCCAGCAACAGGCAGATAGGTTAAGACGAATACAGGCTTGGAGATATAAGTGGAAATGTAGTGGCTAAAAAACCACCTAAAAATGCTGTCAATGAGGGATCTGAAGAACTGTAGGCTTAGTGACCCAGAAAAAGAGAAAACAGAAGCATAAGTAAGAGTTTTTCCTTGGGTTCAACAAAAAAGTAGTTGTGTAATCCTTATGATAATCAGAGGAAGAGAATCAGGACTGGAAATTCGGCTATATGGAGACGTATGCTGAATCTTATGATATTGCTTCTGGTTAAATTCTGGATGCTCAAAAAGAAAGTTCTTCTTTGGTTATCTGTATATCCCATGTTTGCAGTCATTATGGGAAAAATGTGATTTTCAAAAGGTTTCATTGATCTGGACTAGCATCCTCAGTACCTCCTTGTTTTTCTCTTGGTTCCCCACAAGTTAGTTCAGAGAAGCAGCACTGTCTGCTCAAGGAACGGAGGGGCATCAAGTGTTAAGTCTGCAAGAAGCACATAAATAACAGTCAAGAAAAATGTCATTGTCCAGACGAATATCTTAATACAGCAATTTTACTATTTTCTTGTATATTCACCTGCAGATGCAGTCATCATGTTTACTGGCTCAGGTTTCTGGACAGAAAACACAAGCAGGACAAGACACATTAATTTTCCAGCCAAAGGTACAACATTAGAGAAAAACTTCATTTTTTTAAAAGGAACAACTCTCCTATCAGGACCAATGAGACAGTAACAAGGAATCAAAATCTATTTTGATACAGAAATTACTGAAAATTATTAAGATGAATCTTGCGGTCATCCCTCTGAACTTAATTGACAGTGGGTGATCACACTTTCAATCTTCACTCACACAGAAGTCTTTGACTAATGTTTTTAGAGAGAATTTTGTACTCCCACAAATGCAATGAGTAGTTATTTTCACATGAGTAGTAGTTTCATTCATATTTCAGCAAGAAACTTTGTTTTCTACCTTGAATATTCCTTTTCTTCTCTTTTGTTTTCTATTCAGAGGTCTTTGTTTGTTTTCACTGTTTCCATAGGTTCACTTAGAGGGAATGGCAGATATGCTTCTTGGAGATTGCCTGCCAGGGGCAAAATTGTTGTTGGTGAAAACTCAAGGTTTGTGCAGTCATTGCTCATGACAGTGAAGGAAGCAGGATTTACCCCTATTAGAAGCTCAGGTATCCTATATTGCCACAGCTCAGCTTTCTGGGGAGCTACAGGACAGCAGAGACCCAGCAGAGCAGAAGGGAGAGGAGCAAGGGAAGGAATGAAGGCTAATGCAGGAGAGTCCATGACTCTCCTGGTTCCAGTTCAGCAATGCAGACATGGCTGTGCTTCCGCTACACCTACACAGCATATCAAAGCCAAGAAGCTTACTCTCCCCTCCTTGCAATTCCAGCTGTGCATACCCGTGGTATCCACTGCACCAACATTAGCCCATTTCGCCCTCCAACGAACTGAATCGATTCATTGAACACAGCATAAAAATCAGCTATGAAAGAAAAAAGCACATAACTGATCTAACGTTCAGTTAAGTTTTTCTGTGATTGCAACTGCTTCTGCTGCGGCGCTCTCTTTCTCCTACCTTTAGATTCATTAGTCTTAGATTTACCTTACATGTAAACTTACTCGTTTCTTTAGACCACCTGAAAGACTACAGATACTACCGGTTACCCTAAATGGTACCAGTACCATGGTTTATTCTAAATTACCTTACTTAGTTGTTTGGGTTTTTAAAAATCAAATTCTCACTTGGAAGATTTTTACTTTATAACGTCTATGTCATTTCCCACAGTTAACTTCTTTATTTGCCTTCACACTTGAGAAATGTGTTCCTCTTACCTCTAACAACCTGTATTTAATTTTAATTTCCTTCTTAGACCTTAATCATAATCAAGAATATCTTTACTCTTCTCCCTTTTGAGGTCAAAACAGGCTCACAGTGCATCTTAAAACATTTCCATTAATGTTTCCACTGAATACAAGGGAAATATGTTGACTTCATTAAAAAAAGAATAAAACAAACCAGAGATAATTTTCATAAATTAGATGTACAGATTTCACAGCTCAGAAACAAGGATGTCAAACGTGTCCAGCTTATACAGCCTCCTACACAGAAACCACAAGGTTTCAACGATAAGTCACTGAAACCACAGCATTCAGCTTTTTATCCAAGAGTACCTTTAACAGACGGGTGATGCTGCTTCAGTGCGATGACTGATCACACAATAATTTTTCCAAGGTTCGCTTAAGGTGCTGACCTGTGAAAAAAAATGAAACTCATTATGCAAAGCAACTGTGCTATATAGCTTTTCAAATCTGTGTGCGTGCACATATAGCAGATATATCTGTAGGCACAGGCATACACATTCATATCTGTTATATATGACTAGTTATAGATGAAGACAGAAACAGAGACATCTGAAAAAAAATTTTACCAAGAACAACTGTTTTTTCAAAGACACTACATTAAATTTTTATCTGTTAAGTGTAGTATGAGCTGGTTACCTCAGAGCATTTCCTAACCTGCTGTAAACAATTAAACAGCAGATGTATTTAAGTGTAAAGTCGTAACAAAGAGGATTATATTCACAGAGTAATTCATAGACAAGAAACAGAACAGTTAGTGTTTCTATTTAAGACAATTCTATACTGGTATAGTTAAATCCATATCAGAGATTTTATTGATATAACTGCCCAAAAAATAACAACAAATCCCACCTGCGTGATACTGTTAAATCTGCAAGAGTCTTAAATCCTCTTCCTTAAAATGATTCTGCCAGAAACTGCATTTCAGCCACAGCTAAAGGGCTGAATGCTGTTTGCACTGGCACCAAATTGCTGTTCCTGGAATGACATTGCTGAGCGATACCCACTGGCCCCCTCAGCCTTGTGTGCTAAGGAGGTACTTGTTGCGTGGGCAATCCACAGTTTTGATCAGTAGAAAGCCAGTAGAAGAAGAGTTTCTGACTTCCAGCAACTCACTGCTATTTGCAAATCTGTCAGTTGTGCTAAAAGGAAAGTAGAGTTGATAGTGAAACGATCCTAATCAAAACAAACAAACTCTCAAGGCCTTTGCAAGAGGAATTTTTAACCTGGATCCTTTTAACGACCCAAGCTACTGTAACAGAGGCTGCAATAAACCATGAGATCTCTGCAGAGATACAGCAGAGTGGCAGTGACCTGAAGTAGAAAGGTCTTTAAATGGTTTTGCTGCTGAAGAAAGCACTTGCATTACTACTTCCTGAGATGGGCAGAGGTGGCTTCTCCCTCAGCCTTCCCTTTGGGTTCACAGCATGACACCAGAGCCTCTTCTCTGCTGCAGGAGCTGCAGTACAAGCAGCATTTGATGGCTGACCCTGCGGTTCGCAGCACACACAGTGGCAGTGTCCAGGAGAAGTTGAGGAGTTGGTCTGCAAGCAGCTATTTGGAGTCACTCCGAGGGGAGCCAGACCACATCCTCCAGTGCAATCTCACACTGCTCCTCTGTCCTCACTATTTCTCGCTGTGCCACAGCGGTGCCCCAGCATGGTATGACATGACACTGTTCCTGGATCTGGGAAGACAAAAAAAAGGGCAGAACAACAACGTGAATGAGTTTACAGAACTTGAAACCAATACTATCACTAAAAAAATAATTCTAATAGAAACTGTTTATACATAGTAAACATATATACATATATGAAGGAGGGTACGATCTGTAATATTTTGGTAGTACCTGAGAACTAGAAAGTGAAACTAGTTAGCAATAAAAGTGGTATTCAGTCATCTGCTTCTACCAACACAGGCCAAAAGGCAAAGCATAATAAAAAGTGAAAAACTGCATTTTATTTCAAAGATAACTTTATGTAGAAAGTATTTGTAAGGAAGGTAAAATCAGGGCAGATTTGCTGGAGAGGAGGGAAAAGGGGCCACAGCCCCTCACTGGGTGTGCCCCGTATTTTGCTCTAGACTATTCATAGATTCATAGAATGGTTTGGGTTGGAAGGGACCTTAAAGATCACCTAGTTCCAACCCCCCTGCCATGGACAGGGACACCTTCCATTACACCAGGTTGCTCAAAGCCTCATCCAACCTGGCCTTGAACACTTCCAGGGATGGGACATCAACAACTTTTCTGGCGAAACCGTTCCTGTGCCTCACCACCCTCACACTGAAGAATTTCTTCCCTAGATCTAATAGAAATCTCCCCTCTTTCAGTTTAAAGCCATTGCCTCTTGTCCTATCACTACATGGCATTCTAAAAAGTCCCTCTTCAGTTTTTTTGTAGGTCCCTTTAGGTACTGGAAGGCTGCTCAAAGGTCTCCCTGGAGCTTTCTCTTCTCCAGGCTGAACAACCCCAGGTCTCTCAGCCTGTCTTCCTAGGAGAGGTGCTTCAGCCCTTGCATCATCTTCATGGCCCTCCAACAGCTCCATGTCCTTCTTGTGTTGGGGGCCCCAGAGCTGAACGCTGTACTCCAAGTGGGGCCCCACGAGACTATGTAAGAGGGGAACAATTGTACTGCTCTGGAGATCCCACACCAGCCCAGCAGCCTCACCGAACTCAGAGTGACTTCCAAAAGAATCTGCAATATCAAACCTTTAATTTTGATATTGAAACATGAGCTTTAGTGTCACACTGATCACCACGCACGGCATGTCAGGACCTAGGAATGCTCAACTGCCAGTGAAACAGTTACGTATGTACCGCATTCCCACAGGATGCAGTAGACTCTGCACCAGACTTGATCATCTGGAGTCTGTAACAGTTTGGGGGTTATGTGTTTTATGCTATTGATACCACAACTTAGAAGTAACTCTCTTCTGACTTCTGTTCTCTCTGTTCATTAACATTAGTACATGAACAAAGGCAGCATTTTGTATTGTGCCATTCTGCTTCCTCCATTCATTGTCCAACACCCGTATGTATCTCTCTTGATTTTTCTTTCTGAACGTTTTCAATGAACACGACACATTTGGGTTTCAGTACTACCACACCGCGGCTTTTCACAGCGTAGGCCACACTGTCTCTTAGTGCAGTTGTCAGGAAATGTGTGTAACATATAGAGAACACATCTGCTGCAGAAAGGTTGCACACTGCTGGGCCGTGTTTCACGAGGAGACCTGAAGATCCGCAGTACAACGCCATCAAGTGCTGGAGCTGCAACACAGGAGAGCAACGCCGACTTTTCTTGCTTATTGCCCCCACCTCTCCCCACCCATGGCTTTCAGCTGAACAACTACTTTCTGCCCTCAAATTGTTAAGAGAACTGTAGCAGCTTGACTTCCTGTCAACTGCTGCCTTGTCTTCTGAATGCAGCTGTCCTCTGGTAGTGGGGAAAGATTATTACTAGTACTGTAAATAAGAATGAAGCTGCTCTATAAAAGCTGGAACGCAGCTCAGGCACAGAAAAAGCTCTTATCGTTACAGAGATTGAACAGATAAGGCCCTATGCAGGAGCTTTTAGCCAAGATGTGAAAGAAACTATATGACGTGGACACCTGCAATGGCAGAAGACCAGACTTGGTGACCCAGCGAGGCTTCTTCCACCCTACAAGCAGAGAAAGGTGTGACCTAGGAGGAAAGACTTGAAAGGAAAGACTTGAAAGGACATGGTCAAGAGAAGGACAGTTCTGAATATCTGATTCTGTGCATAGTGGGTCTAGGCTTGTCTCAAGCTCTGAATGTTGACAAGATGTTTTCTCAATACAGTTGATAAAGCATCACTGGGTTGACCTAGGAGCAGGATGCACCTGGTATTTAACATGTACACAATTGCTGTTTACATTAAATTTTTCTGCTTTATAGTCAGTCACTCACTTCTGCTGAACCACGGAGAATGAAGACAATAATGGCTGGTAGCCATTATTGCAGCTTTCCAGTACCTAAAGGGGGCCTACAGGAAAGCTGGAGAGGGACTTTTTACAAGGGCGTGTAGTGATAGGACAAGGGGCAATGGATTTAAACTGAAAGAGGGCAGATTTAGGTTAGATATAAGAAAGAAATTCTTCACATTGAGGGTGGTGAGGTACGGGAACAGGTTGCCCAGAGAAGTTGTGGATGCCCCATCCCTGGAGGTGTTCAAGGCCAGGTTGGATGAGGCTTTGGGCAACCTGGTGTAGTGGACGATTTCCCTGCCCATGACAGGGGAGTTGGAACTAGATGATCTTTGAGGTCCCTTCCAACCCTAACCATTCTATGATTCTATGATACAAAAACAAATGAGGAACATTTGCAATTGGCTTTGCATTTCTCACACATCTTTACTAGCTGAAGCTGTTTCTAAAGCTTAGACAAACCCATGAGCAGCATTGTAGTAGATTCAGAAAGATTTTGTCTGTTCTTGAAAGCAGGTTCTACTTTCCATCCACCAAGCCTCTTTCATTCTTACATTGCCTCTTTTTCTGTTACGCAGCATCGTATCTCAGCCTTACTTGCAATTGAGAGCCACAGATTAGAACGCTATTGTCAGCGATGTTCACTGCTGGAAGTGCAAGATAATGATTTTTAAATCTGGTAGCAGCTAGAGGCTGGACAACAGCATGCCCACAGCACCCAGCCCCCACTCCAGCCCCTATTACAAACTGCAAACGGGGGTTCTCTGGCACTCACACAAGTTCTTCGAAGACACAACAGTTCACTGCACTTTATAACCCAGCCAGCTGAGTACTTGTCATACTCTTCTCCTTGTTTTCCAGCAACTGAGAATTGTCTTAAATATTTTGCTCAAGATAATTACCCTTACGTGATATAAGAAGAATCTTCTGTAATAAAAGGTTTTGCTTGGCATCTCTTTCATCTTTCAGGATCATTTACTGTAGAATCCAGTACATTCTTTCAGGACAGAAATGCACAATGTCCTGTAAGAGCTTCTCCGCTTATTCCTCCTGTTCCTTCATTTACTGCATGGGATCTTTTTATTATTCAAGAGTAGACCCACTTTGGTATGGATCAGAAACTGGCTGTAAGTTAACTCTAGAGGAACATTATGGAGAATGTGAATGGTTTTATATTGTCGTATGCAGACTATTAATTTTTTACTGTCTGTGTCACCACATTCAGAGTTGTATTTACTCTGATTCTGTAGCTAATACAACTACAATTTAGGAATAGATTTTTTTCCCGGGTTTGATTTTCTCTTTTCAAAAAAAGGTTAGAAGACAGAAGAATTATTCCGAAGCTTACAGTAAGAAAATGAGATTGAAAGAGGGTGGCACTAACTTCCAAAGCTGTCAGAAATCTGTCAGAAATATTTTAAAGACTAGTTTTCCTAAATCTGTTATACAGGAGTCTTCTTCTTAGTCTCTCATTTTCCAGCATAACTCTCTCCTCTTGCTTTCCTACAATGTCCTGCCTCCCTCCGAGTTGCAGATAGTATACACATAAAATTTCACGTACACAAGTTATAAAAATTCTTTGAAAGCAGCCTTGTAACACTACAGGCTTTTCTGGCTGAGCCATAGCAATGACTAAGCTATGGGAAAAGCCTCCATTCAGATACACTGTAAAGGAAAATGTGGGTGGGGGAACTGGGCTTTCAGGGTCGAAGTCATTCAGCACTTGAGTGGCACTGTCGCAAAGAGGAAAGAGGAAGACTCAGCCTCTGGGATGGGAGGTTTTTCAGATTTCCACTCTGCAGCGTCCCTCTGGGGCCGGGCAGGCGATGGTACAAGAGAGAGTATCATTATTTGACTCAGCATGTTCCTAAGCCGCAAAAGAGAAGTGACGTATATAAAAAGCATGTTGCTCACTCTTATCTGATAAGAGGGATATCAAGGAGTTTTCTCCACTGCCTAGACATAAAGGAAGTTCTTCTTTGTCCTTATATTTCACTTTCTCTGTCAGTGTGCCTTTCTTCAAGCAATTATTGTGACCTTATAGCCTCTAACACAAAATAGAAGACTGTACAGTTTTAGAGACATGATATGCAACCATCTGTTACCACATTGCCAAATACCTATTGTTTAGCTTCCCATTCTAATTACTCCACCACCTTTAAAACTGATTTAAAATATAACAGATTTAATTTAGGAATATCTCAGGTAGAGCCATCTCACTTCCTGTGAATTTGGTGGAGGTAAACCTCCACCAAACCCATGAATTATCCTACTAGATCCACAAATGAATAAAGTCTGCCATATTTCTGTGATGCTTCTGGTAGAAAGTGACAACGCTTCACTTACTGTTTCTCGCCCAAAGTCTTTGGTACTATTGTACAGCCATTCTTTCACACAGTAGGTTTCGCTGTAAAATAGGCAGTGGTCTTCACCGCAATCAGCCTTTCACATGAAGAACTCTTTATCTCCTCTAATTTCATAAACTGCCTTATGCAGTGCAGTGCTGTACAAGGTTTGTTTTGCCAGGACCACAAACAGCACGCATAAGAGAGCCAGCCATCAGCAGGGCTCTCCCACTTGGACTCAGTTTGTAAGATTGTTAAGTAAACCTACACATGAAGGGATAACCACAGCCTAACATAACAGCTTTGCTCAAATATGAAGCTTGTGATGACTCAAATTCCTCACAACAGTGCTCATCAGGCTTGAGCTTGGTTCAATGGGTCTAAAGCTGCCCTTGTCCACCATTATAATTTCTTTATTGCCTAAAGCGACAGGATCTCAGGACTGCCCAGGCTAGCAGCATGCAGAGCCTTATGATTATCTCACTCTTTTGTTATTGGATTTTATCTCCAGAAGCAGCACTGTTTTAACACCTGGTCACTGCGTGAGATCTGTAATTATTACAAGTTTATGAAAAAAACAAAAGATGAAAATTAAAATGGTTGTTAGCTACACAGGTATGATTCTACTATGGAGCTGTAGGGTCTCAGTATGTGTGGCCATGTAGGCCAGAACCAGTACCTGGAAATGACTCCCAGAGACACAGCTATATTCAGAACGCTGTTAAGCTTTACTCCTGTCTAACAAATCACCAAGGACAAAGAAAAATGCAATGTTAGTCTGTAATACGTAAAGCGTTTCTAGTTGACATGATACAATATTAAAGCCACTGTACAATGTGGCTGTATGATGACAGAAGCCAATGCCCTCTGTGTTGTCCCTCCAAGCCCTGCATTTCTGAAACTACATGGACAGTCACACTGTGCTTTAACTGAAGTTCTTGAAGTTGTCTGGTCAATGCAAACAATTTGCAGTGGTATCTTTGCATGAATAACTACCAACCACCTAATAAGGACAAAGCTAACAGAGTCGTACTCCACATCAAAGTGGAAAGCTTCCAACCTATCAACCAAATAAAGATGCATAAAATAAAGGCTGACAGGGCTAGCACCATCACCTACAGTAGCAGAGCTCAAAGGAGCTTCTCTAAAGAATTCACAGTTGAAATACTGACAATAAAAAGCAGAAGTACACATCACCACCAGTCTGCTCTTTGACTATCAACACTTCCAACAGCATAGTAAAAAACTGGACTGAGAATACAATGCATGTTCATCCAAGTTACTAGTCAATAACCTACAGAGAAGATGAAGGTTCAGTTACGGTAAAGAGGAGCTTCATATAAGGAATACCACCACCAGAAATAACCTCTCCATCCTCTCAGCAGCCTCACAGAGGTGTTGAACAACAAATAAGAAAATTTTTTGCAAAGTTTCACATGAATGAGATAAGGAGATAAACATAAGGATTGGCCACCATATGGTTTCTCTAACAAAAGATGCTGCTGATTTCCATTCATGAATCTTAGCTACAAATTAACACAACTCCTGAATAAAACCCATTGAGATATCCTCTACTTCACAGTCCAGCTCTGCTGCTTATCTAAAATTATTTCAAGACATGTCTATCAAAAGAAATAGTAATAATAAAAAAGATCACACTACCTTTTCTTCAAGAAATTAAGTTTTAGACTATACGATAGAAAAAAGTATTCTTTTTCTTACTTCTTTAGTTCTTATTTTTCAGGATTTCTGTTCTATCAGGTGCGATTAGCTATCCCTTTCACCAGGAGAGATTTTGTATGTGCATTCATGACAGGTGAGTGCATTATGTGTACCTGCACATACACCTGTAAAATCTATTCCGTTAAGCTATCCAGTTTCTGAAAGATTAAAAATTACTTAAGCACATAAACAGCATACAGTAAATAATCATTCATATACAGAAAACAAACAGGCTTGAGTATGCCAGATAGAGCTCTCATCAGCTTACATGCTCATTTTGAAATGGACAATGAGAAATAAGTGATCCAATTTGATTGCCCAGATTCACTCATCAGCCAGAAACGTAATACAAGTCCGTTTTGTATGATGTCAGCATATTGCACAGACTAGCACTACAGGCCCCAAACTGAGCTGAAAACACCGTGTAGATTGCATAAAGCACCTCCAAAGCTGCCTGAAATCTTCACACTTCCAGAGGCAGAGATTTAATCTGAAAGACTTTTGAGCATCTTTTTATTCACCATAGCGAAGGTCTCCAAGTGACTTTAACTGCCCTCTGCTAATTCCACACAGGAACCTTTTAATGGTAACACCACAGTGTTGATAACCATTTATTAATGATAATACATAAGAGCCATTTAAAGTCTTTTTTTTTCCTCATTGTGATGAAATATTAGGAACAGTGATTTTAAAATCAATTGATTCCCAGAGCTGGCAGTCCAGTAAGTCCCTAGTGCCTGCAGAGAGCCTTACTGAGAACAGCGCAGCTCAGTGAGAGTGACAAAAACCAGGCTTGAGCTGAAGGCAACTAATATAAAAAAGTATACTCCAGAAAAACAACTTCAAATATCTTTAACTTCAGTGGTAGTCGTTTAGAAAGAAAATACCTGTGGAAGTCCCCACAAGAGAACCTTCCTTACCACCATTTGCTGGAAAAAATTTCCTTTGCTAATGCACAACTTTTAAATATTAAATAAATTTCCTCAAAAGCAGCATATATACTTAATGACAACAGGCATTGATTTTGAAGGGAATGACAAGAGTTTGCCTTATTTCTTAAATCAGATCATTCCGCTCGTTTTATTCTGGCTGTACGTTTTTTGAAGTATGCACTTTTGTTTGGATTTCACACAAAATAAATGCACTTCTACATTCTCAAGAGAATTCTCGGGTCTCAGTATCACATTTCCTTTGAAGGGGGTTGCATTAAATTGCGAAACTAACCTCAAGCCTAGCTGCTGCAGAATGCAATTAAATGTGTTTAGCTGCCACGAGCATTGGACAACCGCTGCAAAGTGGTAGTGTCCTTTGGGACTCACCAGGATTTAGTCCTTCATCTTCCAGTATTGCTCCCATCTAGGGAACAGGCATGGTACAGGGATCCACCTTCCCAGGGCAATGCATCTGCCTGCAACTTTCACCCCCAGTGACAGTTTCACCCCATACTCTCTATGATGCTGTTAAAATATCTGGTACTGGTTCCAAGTAAATATAAAGCAAAGTCCAGCTGGTTTAAATGCTAAGATGAGCTTCTACTCAAAGCTGCCATAGATACCAAGCTAAAAATGTAGAAAGGGCAGTTCACAGACATCAGGGGGAACTAACTAACAAACATCCCTTGGAGCCATATAGTAAGTAGGATAAATACACTTAAGTTCTGAAAAGAAGTCCTGACATATTTCTCCAGCATGGTACAGAAGAGCTTCAGATGGATGGGACAGACTCACTGCTGTGAGAAAAAGGGAAAAAATGCAGAGTCTTTGTTTACCTACGTCTGTGGTTTCCAAGTACCTAATTCTTACTACGTTCATTTCTTGACTCAAAGTGAAAATGGGAATTCACCCTTTTCTCTTTTTTTCCTGCCCAATGTGCAGATGGGGCATATTTTCACTCACTCCATCAATCCCTGCCCCCTACGCACAAACTCGCATACATGCACCTAGCCAGTGGAAAAGAAAAAAGGGTTACTCATTAATCCATTCTACAAAGCTTTCCAAACTGAAATGGGTGGGTTTTACATCTCCAGCAAGGAGCAATATATAGGTAGGTGCGTAGCATACCTGAGCACAGCGCAAACTGAAGTGTTCATCTTGAATAGCACAACTTTGCTCCTGGCACATCTTAAGACAAAACTCATCAGTATGGAGAGGATGCTTATTTTCTGCATGCTTTTCTTCTGTTCCAGTATGGCAATGACTGCAGCTCCACACAAAATAGCAACATACAAACAACTTTTCAAGACAATTACACGGCTAGAAACCACAGTGAAAGATAAGGTAAGCAAAGTATTTGTCATAATATTGAAATTATTTTCAAGTATCATGTATTGCTTAGAATATGTCTTGTGAGGGACATCACTTTCAAACGTTAAACTTTTCTAACGTAGATTTGTTTTGTTGTAGGATGTTGAACTGCTGCATACACCAGAAAACCCTGTGGTGAGACTGCTCTAACATTTCTTTCTAATTGTATCAATTTGATTTTATACTGGTTTATTCCATTGACAAATAGCAGATGCGTTCTTCATCACCATCTCTGACCTAGTACTCTTATTGCAAGCTAGATTGAATAAGAAAATACTTTGATAAAAAGTTCCTTATTTCTGGATTTTTAATGGCAGAAGTAGTTATATTATGTAATCTTAATTACTAGTTTGCTATCATGTGTGTATTCTAACACACCCACAGATTCACATTTGTATGTGCTCTGTTTACTTAAGAAATGGTGCTAACAGTGAGCATTCATACAAGATGCAGACGAACAGCAGCGCTCTTGGGGATGCAAGTTTTGGGAGTAGAAGTGCCTCCAGCTGCCATGAGCTCCAGCCGTGCTGGGAGCATTGCTGAGCCAACCCCAAAGGGACCCTCCTCTCCCTCCCACTGAAGCTAAATGCAGAGTGGCACTGTAAAGGCCATACTACATAGCGCTTCCCTCCCATACGTAGTCACACTGGTTTCCCCGAGCAAGGGTTGTGCTATCAACAGGAAGATAAAACTGCATTTTGCAAGTATTCTCTTTGGATTAGAACTAGTTAAAATTACAAGAACAGATCCCTGTGAATCCCTTTCTAATATAGATCTTTCTTTAGACATTATTAAATGCTGATATTTTGTGTGTTCCAAGGTCAGGAACTTCTTACACATAGTAAACTACAGACAGTGTGTGCATACTTGAACGTGGCAGGATGTAGGATTTACTGTAACATTAAACGTTAATAATAGTAACAACATGCCTTAAAAGCTTAGAAGGGAAACGTGTCCTGCTTTTTTTTTTTTTGACAATATCCAACATGCAACAAAGTTCTAGAGCTAGTCATGGCTAATCTAATGTTACACTTCTCCTGTAATCGGCTGTCTTGAATTTACCCGTAATTTTGATTTTTGAGCTCTGATAACTATTTCAGAAAGCAAACAATTTTGATCGGCGTATAAAAACGATCATTATGCATAGTTTTTTGAAAAACACCCAGAGCATAAAGCTATTTACTCAGGACTGTAAACTCTCTTGCAAAACAACGACAAGAAGAAAGGCAAAAAACTCACCTCATTTCACACAGGTTTTGTTAGCCTCCTCCTAGGCTTTACAGTTGGGTGCATTTTGACTTGCCAGAAACATACAGAACCATGACCAAAACAGATAAGTTCCTTCTCATTGCTAGAAACAACTGCAGTGCAAAAACCTAATGCACCCTAATTGCTGGTGGTTTTTTTTTCATTAACACTCTTTCTAACTTGTGGTGTCAAAGTGAAAAGGAGGAGATGATTAGCTGTCTGTCAGATGATTACTGCAGAGTTTGCCACTACCTCCGAAACAAAGCAAATATAACTAGTGACTAATCGCTTCATCAGTTTGGGTTTTTTTTTCTTCTCTCAAAAAACATGGTCACCTCAGGAAGGAAGACAACAGTTCCTTTGCAGCTTAGGGCTTTACAGTCTGATTCTAGGAGGTCCCAAGTATCTCTGCTGAAAACTAGAGAAGATAGAGAATTCACATATTTAGAAGGTACTAAGTTGATACAAGTTCAACCTCTGATGAAAAACTTGAAAAAAATATTAGTGTGCTAATAATAATTATCACCAGTGACCCCATGAACAAACTCTTCATCTTACAGGGTGAAATTTACCTTTACTGAATTGTCCACATTTTAAGATATGAATTACAGTGTGCCAAAGCTGCACTCAGGGAGATTTGGTGAGATCACACCCTAAGAAAACTGGATTTAATAGAAGGACTTTCATATAACTATTTGAAATATCAAAATACTGCATCTATGATAACCTACTTGTGACAGATTTATATTTGTCCTTGAATATTCAGGAAGATTACCTTTTATAACATTCAAAATTCAGTGGTTTATCACTATTTGTTTTGACTTCCTTGAGGTTCCCCTGGGAGTGGACTGAGCGTTAGCCCCAATTCAATCCCACACAATTTCCTTGTAAACTCGACAATGAAATATCTTTTTTTTTTTTTAAAAAAAAAAAAGGGGAGTTAAGTAGTTTAGAAGCTCAGTGGACATTAACTCAACTGAGGCTGAAAAAGTAGTCTTAAGGCTGAAATAACTCAAGACCAGAGGGAAAATAAGATCTATGGCTCGTGACTGACATTGCAGCTGAAGCCAGTGACACAATGCTGACTTACATCAGATCAGCATCTAACCCCACTGATTGCTAATTCAGGAAGTGAAGGCTTTTCAGGCTAATCTGTAAAGTTACCTTGACTCAGATGCAGAGTACTGCTGCACATTGCCTCTGATACGAATATTTTACATGTTTGCCTAGCCCTCCATAGACATTACCAGTGGTTTATGCTTTTTAATGCCTTTTCATCAAAGTGCTTAACCCATCACAATCTTTGTGGTCCTCTGCCTGTTGGCCTGCCTACAGCTAACTGTTAACTCAGCAAAAAAAAAAAAAAAAAAAAAAAGCAGCATATATGAGAAATGCTGGTTTCTCAGCTCATCACCAATGAGGCAGAAAACGTTTTCAGTTTCAGCTGGAAAACTGATCTCTTTAAAATAAACGAGTGTTTTTTTTCCAGTAAGCAAGACTGGTTACGGTAAGAAGCCTGAAAAACAAGCATAAACGTGTGGTTTTTAAGAAAAATAAAATGTTGTCTCTAACCAATATAAAATGTTGCTATTAAAGTTTGCTATAAGCAACATACATGAAAGCTGCCTTGTTCTTGCCAAAGCAGCAAACTTCAGCAGCATCTCATACACCCGATGAGATTCGGCTTCGGCAGCAGTTGGTATGCAAAACAGGGATGATGGCTTTGGAGCCTTTCTAATATGTGTAATCAGCAGTTCTAAACGTTTCCTTCTTTGGAAAACAGAAAGCAAGTTAGAAATTGGCTTCAGTAAACACTGCTTTTCTTTCCCTGTTGACTATAGGTTAGTTTTGGTGATGTTTTCCATAGTTGTGCGCCTTGCGAAGGAAAACAGCCACTGTGCAGAAAAGGAGTTTCTGGAGAGCTTAAAGTCTCTCTGTTAGCATCAGAAAAATTAATGTGCAGCAGCACCATGAAAGGAAAACAGCAGGTTGCTTTAATTCCAGATAAACAGCAGTAAATTTATATCATTAGAACAGATGGCTTCTTTTTCAAGTTAGATACGGATGGTGCTTACTTTCCTTGACTTAGGTTTACCATGCACCTGGATTTAAAGCAACACAGTAAGACAATTCGAGCCAGGAACCTGGCTTCTTATCCTGCCTCTCATCCTCAATCCCTCTTTTCCCTTTAGTAAGGTAACTAACTTCATCACCTTCATTTCCCATGCTATCAAGTGAGAACATTTCAACTGTATTTGAAAACATGCAGTTCTACATCAACTCAACAATTAAGTAGGTAATATTAGAAATGGCACAAAAATTAGGAAGAAAAAAGCGTGTTCCCACACATAGCACTGAGGAACAGTCCAGAGTGATATTCATAAGTTTTAAAAAAGAAAATACTCATGCCTGTGCTTGTGAAAATTACTACATGTAACATCTTTTCTTCAGTAGCATTTCACTCAATTTTATGAGGAAATAGTGAAGTAATTATCAAAGAACAGGCAGAGTAAAGGTTAAAGATCTCTTGCATGTATAAAACTAACTTTTTTTAAAAAAAGCGAAGGTGAATCTTCCAATTAATATCCTTGATACTTCCTTTTGCACATGGACCATGACCTAACATATGCAGGAAAAAATGCTGCAACATTTGTTTTAAAACTGTTCCTTCTTTCCTGCCCTAGGACGGATGCCTGTCCACAGCCGTGATCTGCTTCCAGAAGGGCGCATTGAAATTACAACCAGAAAACAGCCAAGTAAATTCAACATTCACCCAAACCATTAGAGTCTTGCAAAAATTCACCTTCAGCGACTCTGGAAAGGTAGGATTTCCTCACACTGCACATAATTGTGATCCTTGCTCCTTGTTTTCTACAGCAGACACCACCTGCAATGGTGGAATTGTAGAAAGCAAACTTGTTAGAAAAACTGATCTGCCTTTCACTACTTTGGAAATGAAAAATATCAAATTTTCTGCACTTTTGGGAGAGGCATCCCTTCTGATCCTATCAGTCAAGCGCACGTATGTACTTGGCAACCACATGATGTGCCAGACAAAAGGACAGGGATTACTGCAAAACATGTCAATGAAACCTGTCATTGCTACATTCTTTCCGTTTCTGAAATAGCCTCTCAGCTTTTCTGTTTTTAAAAGGATTTCGTTACAACCCCCTTGATTTTTCAGTAAGAAATCTTGAAATACTATTTATTATGCTGATACGCTGTTTAGAAGTGGCATGTTTTTCTTTATCTTCCATCAGTGTGAGTCTTCATGTGAATCTTACGAGAAAAAAACTCCCAAAGAGTTTTTGAAGAGCTTTGCAAACCTCATCAAACAGGTAATCAGAGTTGATTCCTCCTGGGTGCTTTTTGATATTTTGCAAACTATTACAGGTATCTTTATTTTACACTATTTCTAACAATGCATTGTTTTTACAGTTAATCAAGAACTAATACAGGACACAGCAGAGCTGAAGGCTACTGAAAACCTACTATTTAAAGCAGACACTATGTTATTTAAGACAATATGAAAAATGTAAATATTTTCCATTGCTGTGTTATGAGTGCGTGGTAAGCGAAAGCTTCTCCCAAAATATTAAGCAGTCTTATTTGGATGGCTATTCGTAAGACAGATGCTGTTTTGAAAGCGATCCTAGCCTCACCTTACAGTGGAAATTAAATTATAATTTCACAAAAATAGGTTCTCTTAAGGGACTTAACTATCACCTTCTGCTGACTAGAAATACATTAGATGGCTACTCCTGTATTTTTGCTTTGATCTTAAAAGAATCTCATACAGAGATGTCTGAAACTTTTTAAAGAAAACAAAAAAATTATCGGAGGCTTTGAAGCCTCAAAAGGTACCTATTTGGACCGATTTCTTTATCTACAACAATACCACACACACAACTTTATTTCTAAGTTCTTAGACTGTATCTCAGCTGACTATGGAAAAATATCCTGCGTTTAACTGTCTTATAAACACTGGAAAAACATTTACAAATCATCCTGTATGGCACAGGTCTGACCTGTGTCCATTTGATGTTAATGGCACCTTTGCCATGGGTTTCAACAGGGAGAGGAGTAACCCTCATGCTCTAAGTGGAGATAGAGGATTCTGTGGGGAAAAACACATTTCAGAAGATGGCATTCCACCTAGACTCCCTCAACTTCACGGGATAAATACAGCAGAGACACGACTGGCTGGTATGACCAGCCACTGCAAAAGGTCCAACACATACAGTAGCTGATGATTATTCAGAGTGAAGCAGCTCAAATGCATATTGCCCCTCCTCAGAAGACAGTGTTTTACAGACATATTCATACACCACTAACACTATTCCTTCTCTCTACTCATTTTTACAGTTTAAGTTTTAATTGCATTTTTTTCTTTAAAAACTGTTTTTTCTTATGTGGAAACGTGCCTGTACAGCTTCTGTATCCTGAATGTTTCTGTGGAAATACGGCCAGAGATACCACTGAAACTTTTTAAAATGTGAATATCATAGCACTTAAAAGTAAGTTTTAGCAGCTTAACCATATACCGCCATATTCTGCTTGCTCTAGACTCTTCCACCTGGGAAGTAACTGTCAATTTACCCCCAAACAGACATTAGCCCCATGTGAGGAAACTAATCTTGGAAGAGAGTGTAAAGCCTTCCAGTAAAAATAACCTTTCATCTAATTTTCTCTCTACTTAGTAGAAATGCGGTATAGAGAGGAAACTGGAAGACTACATCTAGTGTTACAATGGAAAAATTACAATCTTAGTTACCTCCAAAAATAACGAGGCAGTATTAAAAATATTTCCATTCCTACCAATGTCAGCCTAAAGGAAAACTAATACAAAAAGCTTTTTTACCTCCACGTTTTTGCTGTCCTGAAACATGAACCACCTCAAAAAACAGAGTCAGAGGAGGAAGATCCTCAGGGCAACAAGGAACCCAAGTTTCCACAGTGAACTCTCCTTGTTTCTGGTGATGACCATTTTGATTTAGATTGTCTTTTTTTTTTCTTGTTTCAAAAACCGCTTTTCCTCTGAGTAGTGTTCTATTTCATACCACAATGTTTCCACATTACTGCATGAGAATTCACATTCTAAACAACTACCACCACTCATGGAAGTAATGAAGCCACCAAGTGTAAAATGATGTTCTGCATCTTTTATCCCTGTTTCTCTGACTTTGCTACTGCTAAAGTCCCTTAAACACCAACTGGTAAGCAATATGCAAAGCTGCTGCTGTGACCACAATGGATTTTAAAGTTAACAGAAGTAGAGAGAGTCAGGGTAAAACTTAATTTCAGATTTAGATAAAAACAACTGGGAAAAACGTTAAAGCAAGTCCTGCAATTGCAGAGTACCTGCTGACGTTTCCACAACGTTACACTTAAATTTTTACAGAGGAGTTTAACTGAATGCCTTTATTACAAACTAAGTGGGTTTTTTGGCGAGTCCTAGAAGGCCAACCAATAAACCAGCACTTTTTATTCACTTCCATGGAATATTTGCATGTGCAGAGTTTTGGGGAAAGAGCTTTAGTTTTGTACAAAGAATATAGTATGTATTTTTTTGATTTGTAAATGTCTTTTCCAGTAATTTGCTAAGGGCATTCAAACCAATATTCTAAAAGAGGCTGTTCAAATTCTTGTGCAGGTGAAATGTGATTAGCATGCCCTAACAAAGAGAACATAGTACAGTACATATTTATTAGTAATCATTATAAAGCATTGAGAAGGAACTTTTGTACCTGGGATGGATATTGTACGACAGAAAAGCCATTCCTACCACAATGTCATAAGCTAACTAGTTACTCCTGCAATGGAACAACTTCTGGGTTTTGTACAGGAGGCAGCATGTAATGCAGTAAGTAATGTAGCTACTTCTGTTTAGTGACTTGCTCCACTGTTCTTAAACTATGGACCTTTTCACACCAAGCATAGTGCTAAAGGGTTTTTTTTGTTGTTTTAAACGCAATATACTCATTTGTTAAATGGGGCTATTTCTTGTACCTGCAGAATAACTTAATTCAAAATGCTCATTCACAGGACACAAAAAACTAGTGAGAAACCGTAACAAATGTAACTTAGAAGGCTAATTGTTCTGAGATCTTGCAGAAAGCTGTATTTATTGGACAATCCTGTCCAGATATGTATGGGGAATATTAATCACAAAATTATGACAGCTGATTTTAGTTAACACCACACTTCAGGGCAGTATCAGCACAATCACCGTGGGCAATTCTGTACACTTCAAATACACTTTGACTTACACGATGCTGAGGCCTTGTGCTCTTTGATTTGTCAGAGTTACGAAAGTTTGAGTGTATTATTCAGACTGTGTTAGTTGAATCCCAAGTGAAGAACAGAAAATCAGTGAAGGCCAGATCAGTCTTCAAGAAGACATCATCCTGTTCTTCGACACTGTTCTCAGGAGAAAACATGAAGGTGCCCCAGGAGGGACTTGTGACCCTAGGAAGGACTAGTTATCACAATTCCAGATGTGTAAACAATCTTGACTTATTTTTACTTGTAAGATGAACTCTCTTTGTACAAACTGTATTCTCTGCAGAAACAATGTCTGTTTCGTCAACTGAGTACACAGAGTAAGCCATAAAAGCTCATTACCTCCCAGGGAGGTTTTACAATATATTTATGATTTTAGTCATAAGTGCCCTTTGCAGGCACTTCAAGATGTGTTTTAGCATGCTATATACAATTCTGTGTAATATTTACTTTTCCTGAGAAGATTCTTTATTTTTATACCAATTGACTCATCTAATTTAATTATTTATTGCATTTTTGTGAATGGAATGTTCATACTGCGGACTATGTGGTCTGATTTATTTATACGCCTATGATATTAAATAATTTTAGCTAATATGATTCTCTTCTCTTTTCTTTAAAAATTTTTGACTATTCCTACCTTGACAGTGGCCCATAAGACCCCTCAGTGAACTTGATTCTTTACTTGCCTACACAGTCACTGATTTTGCCAGATCAGATCAGAAACATGGTACACAAAGTTTATTTCCCCCTGTTCTTATGTAACCGTTAAGAAGAGGTCGTTAATTTTTTTATTGTTCCCATCTCATTTGAAAACTTAGTTTAAAAATTGGTTTTTCAAGCTTGATAAATTGTTTTTCGCAAACTCACAGCAGGTTCAATCACGTCACCTATATTTCCTTAGACTGACATGAACAAAAATCAGGTAACTTCATGTTTTGGTCTACACAGAATAAAGTCAAACACCTGAAAATGTAACTGTAGAAGTAACAATTTTCCAGTCTGTTCTTTACTGTTCTCTCTTCTCATCTTACTTTTCTCTTGCTTTCAAATGTCAATCCTTTTTCCCATCCCAATTTGACAGGATGTGTTGAAGCCCTCAAAAAAATGTGTATTTTTAGCTATTACACTTTAGAAGGTCAGCTATGTTTTATCTTTTTTAAAAAATGCCTTTTCCCTAAAACATGGACTTTGTTCAAAAAATAGACTTTGTTCCAACAAACAAGCACAAAGCTCTAACAAAGCCAAAGACTAAACAGTTGAACAGCTATTCCTTCCCTTTTCATGTCTTCAGAAAACACCAACTCAAATAGTATCTCCTTCCATAATGTCTCCTGTTATCACACATCTGCATTCGTTGGACATAATTTTCTTAAAAAAAATTAAAATCCTTCATAAATAAATAAAAATAAAGAGGAAACACTGGAGACTTCAGGCATAAACTGCTCCTATGTCCAGAACAGAGGTTGATGTGCAGGACAACGCTGCTATGATCACTCTGCTAGAAGACAAGCAGTCCTGCTCAGCCCAGTAGGTATTTTCCTCTCAAGAAAAGCCTGCAGACTGACTCCCAAGGGGCTGGATGTGCCAGTTGCCTTCTGTTGGCTCTCAAATAGTTCAGGGGTGGCGGACACCTGAATTTGCAGCCCAGATCACCTTGTAAAAGTGTTTGCAGGGAAGAGCAAAAGGACAGGGTCTAATCCAAGCAATCCCTCCTGTCTTTGCACACAAGAAACCAGTGAGAGTCAGGTACGCTGGGATTTACCCAGAGTTAACTATTAGGCAAATCTGAGCCATCTGTCCACTCAATGAAAAGAAGTGGACATACTCAGGAATAAGTCATCCCACTTCAAACCAGGTATGTAATATAGGTGACTGGAAAAAAGTACAGAGAATAGTTCTCACTCGAATAACTACATATTTGATGCTTATATACTGGGTATGATGAACCTCACTCTGGGATTTAAGTGCAAGCTAAAACATTCAGAATACTTTCTGTGGCTGATGCAATATCTCCAGGTGCATGTTTGTTAAATACACTATAGCACCTCTTTCCTGGTATAAAATATTTAATTTTGCACATATGCACTGCTTTTATTTCTTACTTGCATCTCTCAGAATTTCCACCTACAGCTACAATCAGATTAGAAAATACAGGAAAGAAAATATTTGGAGTAGACATTTCTTTGCTTTTATAGTCTAAGGAAACTGAAAAAAGAAATACAGATTAAATACATAAGTATGAAAGTAAATACATAAGTATTCAGAAATATTATTAGTGGCTGGTCTAACAGCGTCTCTGCTGTGGCCAATGATAGTGTGTAAGTATCTTGAGACTGGATTGTGTGAAGCAAATAGACCCTGAGGCCCTGTGGCCAGGCTGCTTTGTCTTCCTAAGTACATGGTTCATTGTCTAGTCATAGTCTCCTAACTCCCACTGTAATGCTACAGACCTCACAGAACCTGAAACAGGGTCACACAGAAGCTTTAACAAAAGGCTTGAGGCTTCTGGTACATTCAGAAGTATTTGCAGGACCACAGAAGATACGTTGTGCATTGTATGGGTACGTGCTGGTGTAACAGAGAACAACAGGGCCTCCCAAACCAAACACAGCTCTGCTAATGCTGGAATAACTCAACTATTTAACTCTGCTGAGAAGCCTAGGCACAAATTTGCCCAAACTGACCTAGATATCTTTGCACTGACACTGCTGCATAGATGGAAGAACCCCCTTTCAGAGCTGGAACATCTCAAACACGTTGGTTTGTACTGCATAGAAATGCCATCCCCTTTCTCTCAGTAAAATTTTTCTACACCCGTTGCATATCGTCCCAACAGCTGCGGGGCAGAGAACAAAACAAAACCATCCTGCAGTATTCTTGTTTTGCACTTGTGCAGACGATCCATGTTGTAAAAGCAGCAAGGGTGTACCAGAACATTGCCAATTCAAACGCCTTCTTCGCCCAAACTAACGATCTGAATTGCTGTGCTGCCACCTGTTGATAATGGTACGGAAACTCAAAATAGTTCCAGATAAAATACAGGTAAGCTGAAAGAATCGTTCTCATGCTTTGATATACACTACAGAGATAATAACTAAGTGCTTTACTTCCCATTTAGTTTTCCCTTTTCCTGCTTACACAGGTGAAGACTTCCCAACGTTCTTTTCTTGTCCAATTGTGTTACTGCTGTAACATTACGAAGCGTATGTTTAAAAAGCCCAGAATAAAGGCACCTGAAAAATTACTCAAAAAAGTTTCTATTTTCTAGGCTTCAGAGATGTTAAGAACCCAAAAGACAGGGCATTATTCATACAGAAGAATTTGTTTACTTCTGACAGAAGCTTTGTTTCCCTGTTCTCATAGCTCGCTTTTCTACCTATTTATGTATCACAGGACTCCATCACTTCACCATCTTTCCTGCATACCTTTATACCTTTTCCACTACTCTTGAACAGACAGCAACAACTTACAGAGGATGAAGGGTTTACATGGTAGCTAAAATTTCCAAAGGAACTAGAGAGGATGAAGATGGAAAGAACGGCAATATGGAGTCACTCAGAAAACTGAAAGCTAGTTTAAAATTAAAGTAAACAAATCATCTCAAATCATAATATGCACAGGTCAAAGCATACTACCTATACACAGATGTTCTGAAGCTAAGTTAAGGTCTCTATATTTTCTTTTGGACAAGTACATCTTCAAAGTTTTGAACACAGTTTAGCTTGTGTACATTGACTTTGCATCATTAGCTGGCTTATTTTTCCAAAGAATCACATTCAAGATATAATTGGATCAAACCTGGCTCGCGGGTCATGCCACTTGGTGCTTATCCTAACAATGCAGGCCCAAGAAGCAAAAGAAGTTTGCAGTGAAACCGACAAGGATAGCAGCTACTTGCAGTGTCATCCTCCGGCAGTAATGCTCTCAGGTACAACAAAATATCTGAGACAATAATGTTTAATGAATACCTCCAAAACTTCTGGAGCAACACTCTATTATAATAAAGATTGATATACTGGGGCAAAAGAATACAGATGGAGTCTTCAAAACTTATTGCTGGTACCAACCTGCCAACAGATAACAATGTCTCTATGCACAGTCAACTGAGATCATCCAGAACATCCCTCTATATCATCTGTACACGGAACGTTAGACAACCCTCCTAAATCAGGGACTTCAGGTATGCAGAGAATACACTGAAGAACCATTCTTAAACCTCCCTCTCTCCTGTTGTCTGTCCCCTCTCCATGCCCATCCTTGATTCTGCATCCTTCTTTGTGCCATTCTTCTAAATTTGTTCTCCAACTCTTACTCACTTTCTTCCTTCCATTATGCTTCCTCCAATTTCCTTTCTGCTCTCAAGACACTTACATGGTGCGTAAGCATCAGCTGTACAGTTCCATTAAAATGGAAAAGCAGTTGAACATAACTTTATAAGGGCCACTAGACATTAGCATTAAACTCCTTATTCATCTCAACTGCTGTTTATTGACCGGTGTAAATTCACAAAGAAAAACCACAGCTCGTGAATTCATGGCAGCCTCTCTAGGCTGAACACCAAAGGATCATCCCCGGAGAACAGCCTTACAAGAAGTTAGTCAGAAAGACTTTCATTTTTAAGCCACAGAAGTGAGGGAACCACTCATGAACCAGATGTAACAGAAGATACAGTACGTTTCACATCAAGTTTATCACAACAGATTAGACAAATGCTTTAACATTGTGATGAAGTGGCTCTCTCCATCCTCCATTAAAACAAACGTGGAGACAATGAACGAAAGAGAGGGTCAAGGCCAGACCCAGCTTATATTAAGACAGGAGCTGAATGGAATTCAGTATCTGCAGGGAGTGAAATACAGAAAAATGTTTGAGGTTGGCGCACCAAATCCAGCATTTCATCAAATCGAGGAGCGAACCAAGCTTCTGATTCCTTTGGTGAGGGGCAAGCAAACACACCGATGTAACGACCTGATCATAGCACAAGAGGGCAGCAGCAACTGAGAAAGGAAAACAGACCTTTTCCCTCTTCTCCCCGCCTCAGCTCTTAAACAAATTAAATCTCGCCAGCCCTCAAATGTAGAGAAATAATGATCGAAAAGGTAACTTTACTAACAAGAGTCACAATGCTCCCATTTACGAGAAAGAATTAATGATCAAAAGTTACAAAGCTGACTTTTTCAATACAAACTAAGATACTTTAAGTTTCGGTGAACTCCTCCTTAGGAGGAAAATCCAACATTCACTTGACAATGGCTCAAACTCAGTGAAACAGACCTGATCAGTCCTGAAGATAATTTTCTTTGATTAAGAGGATAATGTCTGCACAGACACTAATAATTCTGATAGGTTAAAAACAGGGACAAGGAACAATATTAGAAAAGAAGAGAAAACTAATTATTTTATGCATCAGGGGTTCATAAAGCCTACTGTCACTGTGTTTGAGGACCTCCTAAATAATTAAATCTCATCATCGTTATTATTATTCCTTAATTTTACCAACAGGGAAATAAGTCAGGCACAAAGTAATTAGATGGCTTTCCCAAAGCTTTAGATGAACTCTGTATCAGAGACACAGAGTGAAGTAAAATGATGCTAATCAACCCAGTCCAGCACCTTCACCAGACATGTATGAAGACATACAGGCACGACATCCAGCATGTATCCACCCATCCTCCTAACAGCTCACCTAGTATCTTACAAATGCCCTTCACAAGGGCAAGAGACACCTCATTCAGACAAGGTGCGCTTCCTAATGGTGAGGCCAATTTTGAATTCAGTATCTGTAAGGAAGTAAGCTGGAGGCTTCTACAATATTTTGCTCCCTCTCACACACGACCTCTTCTTTTCAAGGCTGCTTAAGAAATGGAGTACATAGAGACACTAGTGAATCAAGTTAGCAGAGCAAGAAAAATCTGGCTTACCTGATGGTAAGCAGCATCAAGAAAATGAAAGGCTCTTTGCCTGGGTTCTGTGAGCAAAGAACACACAGGAAACCCAAAACATCCATCACAATTTATTACGCCACTCAGACATGCTCTGCGGTAAGACTGAATATTTTTGACACATGGTTGGGTTGGCTTTTGGGTTTTTTTGAGTAAGAGTTCATTTTGTGGAAAACTGGCATTTTTAAGCAAAAATATATTGACATCAAATTTACTTAAAACAGGCATAAATCTACCTATGAAGCTCTAAAAGAGTTTGTTAGTGGTTCCATGTTGTGTTCTCTTTCACACACACAGTTCAAATGCCATCTACTCAGTAATTTCTGTTTCCTCTTCCTATATTAATTTCTTTCCCAATCTTAATTTCCTCCCTCCTCATTCACCCTTTCACTCTTTTTCTTCTACCCTTCTTCTCTCCTTTAGATAAAGCCAGTTTAATGGTGCATGATGTTTACACCTCTTTTGCATGAACACCGTACAGGACAAAACACTGGCAAATCTTGCCCCACCTTTTGTCACAAGTCCTTTAATACTCAGCAAAGCATTAAAATTATTCCCAGTTGTCACTGCACTCTGCTTTTATAAAAGGTTGAAAATGGCATGTTACCGGTACATAAAACCTTTGCTGTTGGGACTGAACAGCTATCCCTGGAAGAATTTACGCTTCCCTTCTAAGAGTTTCTAACACAATTTCTCTCTGATAGCAATTATGAGTGCTGGCACAAATGAAAAGCTAATTTTTGCAAGGAAACAGCTGGCCCAGAGTCAGCCGAGACCTAGAAGATAAGGCTGGGAGCCAATGGGGCAGAAAAGGGTGGAAGGGCTCAGTGGTTGGGAGGCCTCACTTGGATCCGACACTAAACTTGTCCTCCAAGAGGCTCGGTGCTGCAGTGGCCACCCTTCCCATGGCACAGAGCGCTGCTGCTCTCCTGGTTGTGGAGCACTGGGCCCATCTCTGAAATATTAACCTAGTATCTGCAGCTGAACCATACTTCTCAGCATTCCTTATCGGCTTATTGCCTCCCTTCTTGGTGGACACATCGTTTTTGCTTGAGCTCTCAGTCTCTTCAGGTGTCCCATGTTCTGTTAGACAACTCCTACGCTCTACTTCCCCTCTAGTTTTTTCAGTCTCTAGCTATTTTTAGACGAATATACATGATGCAGTTTTGTTTGGCAAGCCTAGCTTCAGAAATGCTTGTTCCTTTCCCTATCCTCATCCACTGTTTTGACTCACTCAATCCTAACCCTTCACTGTTGTCTTAGCTGGGCAAGTGTAACTGCAACTGCTTGTCAAACCTGAAATTATTCAGGTTAGTAAACAGCCTTGGCCCCCTCTGACAAAAATATTTCAGGAGAGTTCTTCTTAGTTTAGCTGATTCTTTCCATATTCAGGTTTACACCATGGCCCTGCAAAGAGCTGAACAGTACCAGGTAACAACTGGACCTGGCAGTAAGAATTTTTTTACAGCACTGAAAACAAAGTACTGGGCACCTATTGCCTCAAGCTCCTTTTCCATCTGTTTCACTGGGGCAGGGCTGGCTTAAACCATTCCCACTTCTGCCCCCCTACCAGCCCCCAAGAGTTACTTTTTTTTTTTTTTTTGTGTGGGGAGTGGGTGTGGGTGTCTGGGGGAGGGCAAGGATACAAACTATATTTGATCTGGTTCAGTTCTCCGACCCTGCCACAGGCACTGCACCACCACGTGAACTTGCACAATGACATGAACCAGCACAACAGCAGAGGCAGCCAGATGATGGGAACAAGAATCAGGTGTCAGGAGAAAGATGAGCCCACCCAGCTCAAGGAGCTCCAACTGTGGTGAGATCCCTGCCCTGGCCTGACACCCATGGCACCTACACCAGGATGGGCTGCTCACCACAGCACTCAGCACACAGACAAGAAACTTACCCAGATTTATTAATGATTAATCAATAATTGCCCTTAAAATATGTTCCTAAGCATGAATGTTCTGCATTATAGTTAAGACTTTCCTTAAAAAGATGTTGTAAAAGGCCAACTCAGAAGCAGACTGGGCTGAGAATTTCTCAGTGAAAGGTTTTTCCACTATAGGATAACAATTTGTTGAAACTGAAACTTTTCTTTGCAACTTTCACTGAAACAGTCTGACAAAACTTGAAGCAAAAAACATTTCTCAGGTCCAGGATGGAACTTCTATTAAAAACAAGAGCATGTGCACAACAGCAGAGCAGACAGCAGGTTTCTGCGATGGGCATTCACCAGGGAAGTGACTGCTGGAGCTGAGGTCCAACCCCTGCTCTGCTTCATTTGGCTTCTGCATTTGGACATGCTCCACCAGAACGCCAGAGGAGGTACCTACTCAACAAGCTATGGACTGCTACGGATCAGACTCTCTCTTGAGCATTTTTTATTACAATAGTTTAAAGCTTCCAACATCGTTTCAGTGTGACACAGAGGTAAAAAGGTCAAAATTGAAAAAAAAAAAGAGACACTTCTGTTTGATGAGGAAATATTTTCTAGCTAGTTCTCATAAGATTTGTCTCAGTGTTTGAGACAATTCTCTGGCAAATTTCCCAGTCTGACGCATATACCTTATTTAGCCATTAAGTAAAATTCAGTGGGCAGTAGAGTGATGAAGGTCAGACGAAGAGCAGCAGAGGTACAGAGCAAACAGTAGATCTCTTTATGGAATAAAAGAAACTGTAGGTTGAAAAGTCAATGGGAGAACAGAAATGGATAATAATCTCATTCAAAATTTCTCCCTCTATGAAAGTTTCTGTATGAGTACTGATCCATCAATAACCCATTTCACAATCAAAAGCACCCAAGGTGTTTTCCCAGCCCCCACAGTTCTCCTTATTTTCCACCAAGACAAAGCATCAACACAACTAATTAACTTCAGTGAAACTGCTCTGCACCAAAAGTGAGATATCAGTCACATGACTTTGGATAACTCACGTTCAGCTTTCAAGTTAAAGGAATGATGATTTATGCTTCAAAATATATGATAAACATATTTTAAACTTCATAAGTTTAAGACAAATATGTAGCTCCACACATTTGTAACATAATATTTTATAATTGTCATCATAAACCGTGATTAAAATTGTGGTTCTTTCTGTTGTTCTATTTGAATGTTGCTTATATATAAAAAAATTATCCAAACATATGCGATCAGCTCCTATTGCACAGTTCACATACATGCAGCAAACACATGCTCCGATCCCATTAACCCTAGAGATGGACAACTGAAAAATAAATGTGACAGTGCCATATTTCACTCCTCATAGGCGTACCCTATTACTGCCTATCCAATAGGCAGTACTGGACTAGTTAGAGAGTCCCAAAGTGACAGGGCTACGCTGCTAAATAAACAGGAAAAAAAAAAACAGTTGACACTGTACAGTGAAAGATAAACTTGATGTTTAACATTAGATTGCTGAAGTTGGCAGAGTTTTACTCATTGTGTTGCCAATAAGATTTCAAAACCAGCATTTTTCCTTTAAGCACGGTCACCAGGCCCACACATAGTCTACAAATGGTGTTACATAGTAATGTGCTCTTTTAGTTTAATACTTAGTGCAAAAAGGTTACATTCATATTTTTACAATTATTTCTAGCAGAAGTTTTTGAGATGTCTCTCTTTAAGCTCGCGGTCTGGGGATGTGAGTTTTTATAGGGACAAATTGAAGTATTCTTACAGGGGAATTTTTAAAACAGCACAGTGTCAACTTAGCTTGAATTCTACACTCTCAATCCTACTGCAACAACAGTTGCAGAAACAGCAATTCAGTGCTGATTACTAACTTTTATTTTTTGCATCCTTTTGACATTATTGAGTTTTTGCAGTCCCAAATTCCCCTTTTCACCAAACCCAAGTTAATGGACACAAATAACCAGCTAAAAATGGGTCATGTTGATGGGTTCTAGCACACGACCTTAAAAGGAGTCAGACAGTGATTAGATCTCCAGGCTTTTGATATCCAAAAATCATACCAGATGTGGCCTGCTTTTTAATTATTATTTACACATATTTAATGAATTTTAGCTGCACTGCAAGATAACAAACATGGAAACAGCTTCTCTGTGACTCTATACTTATGCCTTATTTTGCCCTGTAAGGCTTTTAATTCCTACTTTATCAGGCAAGATTTAAACGGAGAAAATAGGTCCTCACAGACAAAACAGAAGCACCACCATCAAGATCTCTTAAAAAAGCAAGTCTTAGTCACTGGTGGTAGAAGTACAGCAAATTGGACAATTTCACCTGGCAAGGGAATGCTGCTTAGGCTTTACCTATTGCAGCAACATTCACTTCTGCCCTAGCAGTTAACAAACATAGGAGGTGGCCCTGAGCAAGCCAAAGGAGACACCGGATGGAGACAATGCTCTTACCACCTGCTCACTACTGATGTGTCAAGGACTTGGTGAGGTAGGCTCCGAAAATAATCTGTTGGGATTGCCTTTGCTGCTTCCATTAACTGCGGTCTCCATAGCGGCAGCAGCAACAAATATATGCAATCTGACACCATTTTTGGTCTCAGCAGACTACAAGGGGAGGCCGAGTAGCACGAAGGAGCTGTGCTGGCTGCGTATGTCCTGCCTTGGCAATTAAGGGAACAGCACCTCATCAGCATAATGCAGCATTCTGTTCCTTTGTAGGAAGCAAGGGGAGGAGGACTGCTGTCTTGTAATAAATGTCCATCTTTCATACACGGCATTTGTCATTGTCATAGTGATCTCAAATCAGGGACTCTCAAAAATCAGCACTATGACTTAGCCACTTCTATAGTTAGTTCGCTGCTGACATGACCATCTCATCTAACATTGTTAACTAAATCCTCTGGAAAGAGTATTCCAAAGTGACCAATTTCATTATCTCTGGGAATAACCAAGACACAGGTCTTGGATGCTTTTACCAAGACAAAGGTCATACCCAAAGACCTTGCACGCAGTAGCAGCAACAGAACAAATTATTCTACATCAACTGCTCCTTTGTACCCTACAGCTCCGTAACGGGAGGCTTACCTGATGGCAACTGCTCCTGCGCAGGTCTCTGGCCCGAAGACTGCAGCAGTTTACCCCCCAATGCAAGAAAGGTAAAACGTTTCACTGCCTGAGGCCACCTTGTTTCTGTCAACAGCCACAGTTGCAGTGTTCAGAACATACAAGTTCTCAGGTTCAGGGGTTTCTTAGATTTTAATAAATACTGACAGGCTTGACAGACTGGTATCCTGGTATAAATGCAGCACGTGCATCTTGACTCCTGCAAGCTGATATAAAGCAAGAAAACAAAAGTTTTGTTGTAAACAACTTGAGATTTCAAGTTCCACCATTTCAAACTTCCCTGCCTGGTACTACTATCTCATCATAATTCTGGCCTCAAGCAGCAATGATTTTTTTTTATTCTGCCTGTATCTCTATCACTGTGGTTAGTCTAACAGGGCAATGAGCTGCTAAGACAGCTTTGCAGGACAAAGCTCAGCAAGTAGCCCTCAGCAGGGGATCACAGCAAGGACTGGGAAGTGTGCAATGGTTAATGAAACACCATCTCAGGCTGAAGTGCTGCAAATGTGCTGCACACTTGGCTTTGCAGAGACCCTTTGCTGACTTTCCAATTCAGCTAAAGCAGCTCTACTAAGTCTCAGTGGCAGTCACCTTTACACCGCTCCTTTAAACTGCTCTCCTCACACCTGCCTCATGGTGGTTCTTCTGTTTCCATTTACTTCTTCCACTCTCAGCAGCCGGCAACTTCCTTCATGTAACTCTCTCTGTCTAGCTCTCTCAAACCCATTTCCAGACTACTGTCTCCAGCCTTCCGACCTCCTACGATATCCGGCCCTTTAGCACAAGAGAAGAGAGCAGCAGATTCACGAGTTGGCAAGTGCATCACGGCGTAAGTACTGCAACAGTCTTGTAGCAGCCTGCAGTCTTATGCATATCTCCTCTTGCCTTCTGGAGGTGTCAGTACGTCAAAACTTGTGAAGAAGTCTACTGACTCTGATACCACATTCTTCCTCATCTAGGAGCACTGGAGTCAATTCTTCTGTTCCTCTCTCCTGTATATTCACTTGGAAAATATTAAAACATTATTGGCACAATATGTTCAACGACTGAAATAAACACGCAGTGGTCATTAATTCTTTACTGTGGAGCAGTCATGGGACATGGTTATACAAGACAAGGGACAATGTCAACGACCTTCACTGAAAGCAGAGGGATCTGACCTTACTGAGAACTGCAGGTGCTCCATGCCACAGGAGAACATGCAGACTATGACACATCTCCATACACAGCAGGCAGACGAGGAGGCACCAGCAGATGGTGCCCCAGAACAGGTACTGTATCATCTCCTAGAGTTTGCTGAGCACCACACGCCAGCTCAACCTCAGCAGAAACGGCTTCCTCTGCACAGCTCTCTGCACGGTGCTCTTACCTCTTAGTGCCCCTGAAAGTCAGGGGCAGACAATTTCAGTTTCCATAATTATCAATTTCCAAAGTACCAATTCACTTACTTTAAAAAATATTTTTATTAAAAAAATTAATCATGGGAAAAGCTTACAAACAGCAAAGCTCTTTTACAAGAAATCCTTCAGAGAATATGACTAATGTACCTGTACTTTTTAAATATAATAAAACATTGAGTCAAGGCCTACTCATTTTCTTACTCTGATTCTTTTCTTTTGTTGTTTTCTCTTTACAATCTTTCAATCATTTTCTGGATGGAAAAAAACAACACCTTAGTTTCTGAATACAAGTAAAAGTTCTTTCACTTCTATTCACAATTCAGGATTCTCACAAGCACTGCAATGCAGGAGGCCCCACGCATCCCTTTGTCTATAGCAGCAAGCGAAATGCTTTTCATTTTCAGCGCACTGCATGGTACATCTGAAGTTCTCCCAAATACAATGAGCTTGATTTTGCTGAGGTTTTTTTTTCTCTCTGCTTCCATTGATTTGCAGAGAATGCCCAGACACACCTCAATTTACATCGAATGTCTGGACATTTGTGTGTATATATTGACAAGAAATGGGCAAACTACTTTTAATATCAGTCACTGTCTGTGTGTATGCAAAAGAACTGGCCTGTGAGTTCCTGTGAGGTACAATGACAGTTACCCAAAGTATATTTTAGTATGTTTTTGCCTATGTTTAGCCTGTATCCATGGCTAAAGAATAGCTAGCTGTTCTGTTACCCCGTGACCCCTCCCCACTCAATACAGGGAATTAGAGAAAGGAAAGAAGACCTGTGGGTTGAGATAACAACTATTTAATAATGGAAATAAAAGAAAATAAAAATGAAAATAATGATGATAACAACAATAATATATACACAGACAAGTGATGTATGGTGCAGCTGCTCACCACTCTTTGGCCAATGTCCAGCCTATTCCCAGACAACGACCCTAGAGCAGGAAAGTCCTGAAATCGCAATCCCCAAAGAGAGATAGAGTAGCCTCAGGAGCAGAATGACAGGTGAGACCCTCCAGGGACAGCACCCATAGAGGAAGAGAGAGACAGAGAGAAGAGAAGGATGAGGAGAGGAGGGTCTGTCCCCACCAAATTACCTAATTCATAGTGAGCATGACGTTATATGGTATGGAACACCCATCTGCCAATTTAGGTGTCAATCACCCTGGCCACACTCCCCCCAGGTTCTTGGACACCTGGGTCATTAGCAAAAAATAAGTTGTAAAGTCCCTGAGCACTACAGATACCTGCATACCACAGATAGATGCAAACTAAAACAAAGTGTCTTATCAACTTTGTTCTCACCAAATTGGGTGCTGTAGTCTTTTTAAAAATGCAGCTTACTTTAGAAATGTAGCTTCTCTGAACAGAAAATTGATTCTATGAGATTCTATCTCAGTGACACCAGGACAGTTTTAAAATGCTTAATATTAGTACTTTCCACTTCCTCAACATTTTAAGCATTCCATGTTATTGTGCAAATAATGAATTGCGTAGAAAAAGGAATACTAAAAGACTACTAACATGAAAAAGGAAAGAACTCAAATGTTTCTGATTGCCAACTTCTTGCTTGTGCAGATGTGCTGTAAGGACTTTTAACTCTGTATTTTCTGGCAACAGCCATGTTCATTGAATAATAACAATCCACTTTATCTCCTCGTAGCTGTCACAGCCACTCAGTATGTCAGGCTTCACACCCAGATCCCTCATGCCAGAGCCAGAGCCCTTCCCAGTGACACCTTTCTGCCCAGCCACATCCACTGCCCTCCCCACACGCTTAGGTGGCCCCAGCCACCATCTCTCACTTTTCTGTCCCCCAGCACCCTACAGGCATCTCTCCAGGTCCTTTTTTTCCCCATTGCTCTTGCACCATTTCCTCTTCCAGTCTCAGTTGCTCTCGCTCAGCACTTCACTACTACACTCCATTACGTGAGTCTGCTCCCCTCTGCAGCCAGGGCTGGCTCATGTTCTCTTCTGCATCTCAGTCAAGCTCCAGGAACACTACAACTAGCATACAAATAGCTTACTTTTCAACTCACCAGCTACCAAAAAAGTTGATACAACTTTTACTGGTGCTAAACCATTTCTGGGGAGAGTGGAACTGAAAGAAATCTTTTTAAAAAAAAAAAAGGAAGAAAAAAGAAAAGTAAAAATCTTTAGCAGTTGAAAAGGTTTAGTTTTCGACTATACACTACTTAAGAATAATGCAAATTTAAATGTGAAGAATTCAAAAATGTTTTAAACGCTGTTAAAAATCTCACAATCATGTGTCTGCTTTCTTCTTCCAGAACTCACCCAGACAAGGTAGAAATGAACCTATTAACATAACCATGAAATAATACAATACTTCATGGTTTTGGAAATGGCAGACCCATTCTTGCTTGTCTTTTCAAATACAGCACAGACATCCCAAAGGTGTTAGTCATCCGTCAGGACCAAGAAACTGCACGTACACTTCATGCAACAACGACGTTTTTATAACAGATGAACTGTACTCACCTTTTCAAGCCAATCAACTCATAGGTAGCTGTAACTGCTTATAAATAGCAGAACTATCAAGACCAGGGTCATATAAGATATATTGGGTAAATTCAGGTTAGTGAGTAGAAGTGTTGTTCACTTGAATAACTTTCCATTTTCCTCCCAGAACCTACATATTGAAAAGAACTACCATCCTCATTCCATGTACGATTAAATTAAGACACAGTTTACATTAGCTGTATTCGGTTACCAAGCAACACAAATGGCAAAACTGGCACAAAAATCCACATGTACCGACCTTTCCATTTTAACTGTATTACCAAATCTTCCCATTCCAAATTCCCACGTGCCTACTGCCATGTTGTTCCAATTTCATTCACTCAGTATTAAAAACAACTGACATTCCCCTCCATAAAAGTCATCAGTTTAAAAGTGAATGCTCCTAAATAGAGACTTCCCAACAGCTTGCTATTTATAGAAACTCATTTGCTTCCATATAAATGACAACATAGCACATCACACATACAGCAACATACTCCATCTCAGAGACTGCTGCCATCTTACTGATTTTGTTGCTAGCATTCCAGAAACTCATTTCACCTCTGTCTCTCAAATTCTACCCATGGAAAACAGGAAAATCACTACTAATTTTCTTTGTAAAATGCATTAGGATGTACCAATTAACATTGCTATTCAGGAGTTGAGCATTATTACACAACATCAAGAATGAGAAGCTACAAGAAGCTACCTGTACAACACAAACATCAGAAAACATTAGTGTCGAGCTCGGCAAAGAGTAAAGGCAACCACTTTTTTAGCAGTGGCTAAACTACATGGCTACAGCACTGGTCGATTTTCCTCCCACCATTATGCATCTGGCAAACACACAGAAAGATTATTTCTTTTCACTTTTATAATTTCCACTTTTAATATTAAATTAGACGGCTTAGGTTATTTTAAGTCCCCCATAAATAAAATAATAATCCTTGGGGAAAAAAATGAGCGAGAAAATTAACATGTGTACATCTATAGGAGTTATTAATGATGCTTTTGCTAACATTTCTGTTGAATATTTATGCTTCCTGTTTAACATCGGAAATTTGTCTCCCCCAGATCTTGGTTTCACTCTTGATCTTTTTTCTTAGGCATTTAAATGGAACCTTTTGACATTTTTGTTTAGCCACGTATAGCTAAGATTTTTGGAGGCACATTAATAAAACTGCTCTATGAGAATCATAAAACATACAATGTCTCACAAAATATTCCTCCAGTTTCTCTGAATGTATAATCTAAACATACAGATTTTCATAGATACCAGACTTCATTATACTACAGGCAGTAACTGGAGAATTAAGCCTTGCAGAGACATTTAACCAAGGGATTTCCCCTTTCCTTCCTTAGGCACCAACCATACATACAACAGAGAGAAGCAACCAATTACACAATCCCTGTGTATAATGTCAGCTCTCAGTGAATCAAGAGGATTTGACAAACAGTACCTTGCAAGGAAAGCACATCATTCTGCTTGCCAGGAGTGTGATCTGACCTTTGGACTGCTGTAGTTTTTTTTCTCTCTTTAAAAAGCATGACTACCTGGACTCTGCCATGTAACAGTTCACGAAAAACAGTTTAATAGGCATGAGCAAACTACTTATTGCCACGCAAGCAATGCAGTAACCACTTGTAAAATTTTACACGGATAAAAAAAGGGAAAAATCATTTAGCCATATAATAGAAATGCTCTGAAAGCAACGTCATTAACACAAGACCTAGGTAGGAAAGGTGGCAGCAGTGCGTCTCTAGCCAACAGTCTCTGAATGAGGTACTAAGTTCTCAGTCTGAAAAAGCCCTCTGATGGTCTGAAGATGGATATATACAATTGGCGGAACAGGTACAGCATGAGCGGCTTCAGCACGCTCAAGAAACTTGCAGCACACTCAACAGAGTTATTCTGCATACATGTAAAATTATGCAAGTACTCCTGGTAGTCAAAAATTGCCTTGATCCCAATATAATGCTGCTTAGAAAGACGTTTGGTAGCCAAGCTAGAAACCCACCTTCTCCTCTTCACCTTCACTGCAAGTCTCAAGGCACTTCCTTCAGACTTCACGCCACTAGCTTTCAAGCAGAGCCATAATGAGCACAAGAGAAAGCCATGAGGAGACAGAGACCAACAACAAACCTTCAAATCTCCAACCTTTATGATAAAAACAGTGAAGTAATTTCAAATATGAGGTGTCACTGTATAAACTGTTCTGAGACACTGCTCATTTTTTTCATGCCTTACACATTACAACAGTCTTCATTAAAATACCACACACCCTCTCCTCCTTTTGGGCTATAAACTAGAATTTAACCTTAGACCTTGACAGATACATCCCCGATTCCTACTTTAAAGAATTGTTTATAGGATTATGCAAACTTCTACACATTACCCTGGGAGATCACTACCTAGCTGTTAAAGCACTAAGGTGGTACAATGAGGATAATTAACCTCATCTTGGATGCTGGTGTCTAAAATCCATTTTTACTATGGCAATCCAGGAGTTAAATGTAATAAAATAATAAAATTTCTTTGAGAATGAAAGGAGATTTCCTCTGAGATAAGGAGTGTATTTTTTCAGAACTACGTGTCACCCTTAGTGCTATCATTAAGCCAAAGCACATTATTTGATCACAAATTCCAGTGGGAAAAAACCTAGAGCCAAAATCAGGAGATAATGAAGTGCTCCAAAGCTGTACATCATCAACGTTCGACTCATCAATGCAAAGCACTTCTTGGTTTCTATGAGATCAGGATTAGGACTGGATTATTCAGAAGTAGGCACAAAGCTCCTGCAAAACGTAGTGGTGAAATTTCACTCTCATTTACTCACGAGGAAGATTAAAGCAGGAGTCAGCAACTTCCCCAGGTTAACGGGGGAGGCAGTGTCATAGCTAGAATGACAACATGGGAGTCTCTAAACCACATCTCTGCTTAAGGTCATACTTCACCGCACCAGGTAATCCTACAAAAACCTATCAGGATTGGGCAGAAAGGAAGAAATTAATACACAGTCATCTAGGAGAACAGGAAGAATTAGACTTATATACCCAACTAAACGGGCAGGAGAGGAAAAACCCTGAGTTACCACAAGCAAGGATATACCATACACCATGAGGGGAAACCCCTATGTTCTACATATGAATCACATTTGTTAATAATGAAATTATAACCCAAACCACAAAAGGTATTCTGTATTCATCTGAACTTTTTTTATTAAAAAGATAGGAAATGGGGTCAAAATTGCTCTTGCTTCTTGCACTGTAGAGAAGTCTGTCTCAATCACATACACTTTGTACATTAAATTTGTGAGATGCTGGGAGATCAGTTTTAGCATGGGAAGACAACCTAGCATTTGGAATAATAAGTATTCAAAACGAAATGAAGTTTTAGACAGATGTTTTTCTTGGTGCTTAAGTCAAGGATAGCTGTTTGGCGTAAAATAAAAGAGAAAAAAAAAATCCAACCCAAAAACCCTTCACTGCACTAGAGCTACTTACATTACCTGAACCAGCAGCCCTTGGTCCTTCTCCTTTTCTTGTTTCTTGTCTCACATTTGCTTGTGAAGCCACAGGAACCACCACTCCCTGCGGTCCCTACCTACCAACATAATTTAACTTGTGGTGTATTTGCAACATGAAGGAGCGTATCTCAAGACTCTGAAATGGTTTTATTTAATAGCACACATGAACACAGCTGCAGAGAAAACCTGCAATCCAGCACACCATGAACAGTCAGGCTAGCCCCCACCTGTCATGGTTCTGGCTAGGATTCAAAGTGGTGCTTCTATCTTTGGAAAATGTAGCCTATGAGATGAAAGAACCTGTCTCCATCCTCTTGTTAAAACATCTCACCTGCATGTTGCACTCCATACTCACACTACTCATGTGCACATCCACTTTCTAAATGAGTCTTCTGAAATTATGATCATTAAACAGTGTGAGATATGTTACGGTGTTTTATTCACAGACAAATGCACTAAATTTTAAGTGCAGAAAGATTCGAGCTGAGAGTCTCCATCTGAAATTTGATCCAAATTTCTACTAATGCTGTTTCTGCATCACCACTGTCCTGTGCATTATCACATACAATTTCTCAGCGTAACAGGATTCTTCCATGAATCTGGCAACATAGCCGAAGCCTAGATTTAAAAAGCAGAAAGGCAGTGAACTCTCCTTAAATTCCGAAGCCTCAACCAGTATTTTCACAGGAGTGGCATTTTTTGTTTGGGCATATGTGCAAAAAAGAATTTAAAATCTACCATGACCTTTTGTAACTTTTCTATAGATGTTGCACAGCGCCTCAAAAGAGCAGATGGAAGACTACACATCTCTCTCACTACTCTGCTTTCGGAGCAGCTGAGTCCCGTTAGCTAAGCTGTCTTCCACATAAAGCAGAGTCACAATTGTTCCAACATGATAGTCGCTTTTGACAGTTCTGGCAGCAACTGCAGTAAGAATTTTGCTATTGCACTTTAAAAAATGGAAGAAAAGAGGCGTACTATTAAATCATAAAACTCAATGGCTCATTTTCACACCTCCTACAAATCAGAAAATGGATTCTTGGATTTAAAAATAATGAGAAAATCCTCTTGCCATCCACCTCATGTTGGCATCCTAACAAGTGACACCTTCCCAAGAACTCACTTCTTTCTTCCACTACATATGCTTCTCGCCTCTACTTCTTTGTTTTAGGAAAAGTTGGTCAGTTCATCAGTAAATTTTCTCATTCTCTTGAATGCTTAATATTTTTAAGATATTATCAAGTGATATCAATCCCCTTTTTAAAGGGTACAATGACTTGCCTCTGCCATCAGGAGAGGCAATTTTCAGCCATGAAGTGCTTTACGGACTCTCAACTCCAAAACTCAAACCACTTCACCAGAAAGGGAAGAAAATCATCCACGAATACACAGAATTCTAACAGCTTCAACTTTCAGACACTCATGGGTAACAATGGGTAAGTCTTACACTCCATACCCAGTTACAGTATCATGGCAGGATCAGGAAGACCCATCATCATTAAATCTCTCTTTAAAACAGCAGGAATCAAAATCTGATGGTAATTGCATGTCAAAATATAAAAAATAAAATAAAATCCCAGTACACCAGAACATAATCACGAAATCTTTTGAATAGGAGATGTGTCACAGACTTAATGTTTCTCTTCCTTCTGGAAATGTCAAGAACTTTCCCTGGGGCACTTAAAAGGCTGATCAAAGCCTCCCATTTCGCCCAGAAAGCTTATTACCAGAAAAGGCTTCTGGAAAGTAGCGATTACAAGCCAGCAGCAAAAGTCTGCTACTTCATCTTAGTATCTGGCTCAAATCTTTACACCTCAATTTAGAAATAAATGGCTTGGTTTAGATCACTCTGTTCATTAAAGGCCAAGAAAAGAAGAATGATTTGCAGTAAAAAGAACATATACAAATTCAGCAGAAAAATAATAGCAGTTTCCTAGAGTCAAAATAACGACAATATTGAACATTCAATTCTCTTCCCCCAGCCTCGGTCTGAAATAAATGCACTGAAAAGTCCTTTCATCATTACTGTGATAACGCATGGTAGCAGTTTTATGCATTGAGCATCTAAGGGGTAACTATTCCTATTTGAAATCCTGAAGTGTCCAAAATATTTACATCCCATTTGTATCTGCAGTATGAATGGGCTATATGTTGCATCAGAATAAAGTCCTTTGCTCTTGTGTTTTCCACAAGTGGAAGGTGCATTTATGTTACCTGTTTTCATGGGGGTTTTGGAGATTTTTTTTTGTCCATCCCATTTCCCTCTCCCACTCTGTTTTTTTTTCTGTGCAGTGTTGCCTTTCAGAAAGCAACACCTTAACATTTGGATGTAAATGTCAGGTCCATTCCATCGACATCTCGTCCCATAGACAAAAGCATGATTAGATGACTACAGTCTAGTAAGCCCTAGTCATTTTCATACTTGTTTCAGTGACTGGTATTCTCTGTGGTTAAAAGGGAACTTTTCACTGATCACACATTCACTGTTCCTCGCTTTATCTCATGGAAGCCAGCCCTTCACAGGTGCTGTACTACTGATACGCTAACACTAAAGAGCAAATCCAAAAGATGTTTTTCTTAAAAGCTTTAAAATTGAATAGGCACAAAACGACACGTTCAAGGGCCTCTCTGCCGCTATTCATTTATATCAAAACTTTCATCTTACTAAAACTTTTAAACTTGGATCTGAATAGGGCAGGAGGACAAAACGCTTACTCTCACGCATTTGGTTATGGAATATATGACTGAAGTTGCTATGATGCATTTGCCACCAATAAATCACTGTCAATCTTTCCTTCAGCAAGATACGGAAAGTAAAAAGTACAGTAATTTGAATAACGGTGGGAAGACCAATACCCAAGCAAATTTCTCCATCGCTTTTGCTTCCACTGCCAAATTTGTCAATAAGAAAGTCCAGAGACCAAGTGAGAACTCGGCACGAAAATTTCAACTTTGCTTTCCACAATGTAGTCTACTAACCTTCATATGTAGCTAATGAAGTGGGGAATCACCCAAAATAAGTCTACACCTTGTGCAGAGCTTGTACGCAATTTAAACTTGTACTTTGTGGTTTAATAGACTTCTCATATTCTATCAAGATTGCAAAAATAGAGCGAGAAGAGAATAAACTCTAATCAGATCACTGTGGTCCTTTCGGAAACCTCTAACTACATGATCAAAGTTTCAATTTCCTGCTCTTTTTTATTACTGATGAGCAAAAGTAAATGGTAATATACAGATATAAGGTCGCAGACCAAATAATTTTATGGCATTTGGATACTGTAGCTCACTTTCCTCAGATTACAATCCATTGCTTCAGAAGAGTGCAGTTTCTCTTCTGAAAGCCAGTCATATTCTTTCTGCTACGACGCTATTCAGTCTTGCCTCTCTGAAAACTGCTTCCAGAGAGCTGCAGAAAGGTAAAAACATCTTTCTTTCCCAAACTCCAGAAAACTTAACAAGACTTAACACCTGAACCCCACCAAACACAAGTTTTCTTTGAATTATTATTACCCATCATTATTTAGGGGCACATTAAACGTAATACAACAGTAGCTTCTCTCCTTCTGTGTTTATAAAATTAATACAATGAATTTCGATTTCACTTGTTATGCCTGGGCACTATTATAACATGAGTAAAAAAAATATAACGCATGCATTTAAACAGAAAACATCTTCTAAGTCTGAAGTATTTCACATCTCTCTTGCAATTTTGCCAGATGTATAGTCTCCAGTGGTTTGGAATTTAATACTCCCAGCCTCCTAACTGGCTTAGTATCATAGAAATGTACTCCCCTCATTCCAACACAAATCTTGGAAAAACTTGCTTCTATCAAGATCCACCAATTTTTCAGGGCATTTTCGATGCTCTTTAGGCACTAAAGGGAAGAACTACACTGTAGTTTCTTATTTCTCCATTTAGACTGAGAGATAGGTGTGAGCTGACACGGGTGCTATACTAATCGTCCAGATCACAACCTAGCTAGAATGCACAGCATCTCCTTTCCAGCCCACGCAACTGCATTTCCTTTCTGAGAAAACCAAGGTACAGGAGGGAAGGTGACGCACATATGGGTCTTGCACGAGCACGGGGTCATGACGTGGCTGGGGCAGACACGCAGAGCCCAGGGGTCGGACTCTTTTAAAATTACCACATACTACAGGACTTAATTTATGAAATATGCTGTTACCATACTACGATGTATAATTTTTATTTTCTGTTAAGGTAACTGTTTAATTGTAATTTTTTGTATACTTTCTACTTTCCCCAGAACTAGGTGCGCAGCATATCCTAGATACTGCTATTCCAAGCAGATGAATCATTTGGTAGAAGTCTTTTTTTAGGCGTTCGTATCTATGAGGACACCTCCCAACCTTCTCCAGCTCAGCCTCAAAGCTCCCCGCTTTGCGCAAAGCTTGTAAAAAACACAATGCACAGCTAACTGCTAACCTACCTATTTCTCATCGGTCTCTGCTCTAGACATTAGACATGACAAGCTTATTTTCAATCTCACAAACACATGTTCCATTGCTCTTCTGTACTCCGTTAATACTTAGTTAACACTAACAGACTCCTTTTACTATTCCTGTGGCTAGTTAAAGCCTTCCTCAAGCAAGGGAACAAGGTAAGCTGGGTCACAGAGTAGTTGCAAATGAGCAAAACTGGCAACGTACACAAAAATAAAAGGTAAACACACTTGTTATTTCATCGCAGAAAAGAGTACAGAATGACCTCAGTACAACTGTGGAAATAACTGTGTGAATCAACTTCTCTAATGACCCAGTAGCAAATGCCCTTAACTCCCAGCAACTGCCCAGTAACAACTGTTCAAATATGCAACAAATCAAACCCATCCTTTAGGCTGTGTCAAATCGTACATGTGAGCCCAAGTTCCTGTTATCCCATGGGCTTTACAAACAGACCAAAATGAGTACTGCTAGCCTAAAGAGCAAATCAGAAATCATATTAAGAAAACTAGAGAAGCAGTAACGGTAAAGGACTTCTGCAGACCTTTCAACAGTTTTAAGATAAAGTAAGGCTTTTACCCTAAGTTACGTCAAAAAGACATCAAGGAAAATGGTCATAAGTGCAGAACCATGTATACAGCTAGAAGTGACCACAAAGAGAGATGAGAGCGCTTAAACAAGCTTATAAAACTGAGGTCTATCTGCCCAGAGAGAATGGAACAGGTTACGTATATCCTCTTGCCACATTTAAAACACAGCTGTAAGAGCAGAATTATGTAAGAGGTTTCTTCATCAAAAGCGGGTTCATGCAGCCTTAACTTTGTGATGGGTATGGCAATTTCCCTCTGCAGGCAAAAAAATACCTTTGCTTCCCCACAACATCCTCTGAAACTTTGTTCCTGATAGGCTGCCCATCTGATAATGTTCTTTGCATCCCAAAATCTCATCAAGATTTCCCTATTAAGATTCTATTCTTCCTGCTAAATTCATTAAAACTGCATCACTATTTCATTTACTGTATTCCATGACTGATTTTAAATTTAGTTTACTGAAAATACCCATTCATTGGTGTACTTTGTTCTTCCTGAAACTGGTTTCTTGAGTTCTCTTGGTTCCTACATCTTCTCTAGAGGTCAGCAATCAACAATTGTATCTGGGCAGCAGCAACCAAGTGTTACTTGACACTAAGGAGAAGTGGCACAGCACCATCTTGTCCTTGTCTGGACTAACTCTCAAGTAATATGCTACAAAGTGGGGCTGCACAGCAGGACCTGAAGGAGCTGTCTCCTCAATTTCAGCTTTTTCTCATATCTACATTGTCTTAACTCTCAACTCATTACACAAATGGAGAGATCTGTACCGAAGCTGCTGTATTTCTTCTTCACCCCAAGAATCATAAACCATTTTTTCTTTTTAAGGCTGTGCTGTCTAGCAATATTTGCTTTGAAAATGAAACTAACAGACAAAAGCAACACAAGGTTGAATGAAAAGAGGAACTACAGACACTATTTGCTTTGGTCTCAGACTCCAGAAATCCATGGCTATCCAAAAGTATTTTTCATACTCTGCAACGCAGGATCATAGAACACATCTGAAAAGAAAAACACTCTGTCATTGCAAACATACAAAGAAGCTTTGATTGTGAGATGATAATATGCACATTACCTGGTTCACATCAACTGTTCTGTATGTAAGGGTATGCAAAATTTATGTTACATTAAACCCAATATGCCCTCAGTATCTGCCCAGGACTTCACACAGGCAGGTACAGGTGAACAAAAACCTGATGAGAGGACTCTGCTGAACAGTTTTCCCCCTTCCATCAGTTTGTCTAACAGAACACAGCACTCACGACTCCTTCCATCACACGATTATCACAGCTAGAAAATAACTGCAACATTTTATCTGGTGTTTGATTCAGCAAGATTTGCCTTCTTCAGCTCCCAGCGCTACTACGAGTCAAACAGTGCCATGTCATAAGTGAGCAAAGATAATTTAAGATTTGTTAAGTCAATGGAATCTGACTGGGGAGGACATAACTTGTATCCTATCCAAAACGCACAGCGCGGTGGTCCTAATCAGTCAGCCTACAAAAGAAAAGTACTCCAGAACATAAGTCATACAAACAGCAGAAAAGCTATTTCTGCTAGCTAGCTTCTGCCAGGACTTCAGAAACAGCTGGGTGAAATTTCAGCTTCCGTATCATCACACTGCAAAGAGATGCTTATCTCGAAAAGCTTATCAATCCATTTACAAAAAAAAATTAATCATTATGGCAAAAGCAGAATGTCTCAGAAATAACCCTCTGACCTACTGCATATACTGCTTCATATTGACAGTGTATCAAGTATTTAGTGTTATCCAAAAAAAGGTACAGTGCAAACACAGTATTGAGACCTTGAGCAGTACAAAAATTTAGCTCTGATCACTGTTACTGATGACCTTATTCCAAACCAACTGATTTTGTGCCTTTTTGTACATAAAGGAACACAACACTCATGTAAAGCTTACAGTTTTAAAATAAACTAGACACTGAACTGCTGTGCCAAATAGGAACAAACGTAGAGCAAACACGAAAACTGTGATCTAGACAGGGAACAGTATTTTTAATAGTAAAAAAGCATTCCAGAAACATATGAAATTCAGCTTGTCTATTACAGTGTTTGTGCTAGGACCAAAGATGGCTTTATTCCATCTATGTTAGTAATGAAGTTATTTTCAACATGAGTGAAAGGGAAAGAACCAGGAACACTCCTTAGCTCTGAATCAGCCACTGACACCCACAGAGGATTTTCCTAGCAAAAAACATTTTTTCTTCAGTTTTACATTTGAATTCACATCATGCCAGGGCACTAGTATGGAAATTTGCCCTTGTAATCACTATTAAATTTGCATTTGTCTTAATTATTTCTATGATGTATCCCTTAAAACTCCTACTCCTAAGACTGAAGCAAATTGCAACTTTTAGTTGTTTGGAGGTTTTTTGTTTGTTGGGGTTTTTTTTCTCTCTTTTTTTTTTTCCTACAGTTGATAAATTAATTAATCTACTACAAGAAGACTAAGGCCCTAGCACAAATCTCACGTGTTGCCTTTGGGACAGAAGGGACATACTTGCAAGGCAGAATTTTACACACTATCTAGGCTAAGTGAAAAATAAACCACAGCCTCCTCTTTTGATCCAGTATTCTTGTTTCCTTGACTCATATCATTAAGGACTGGCGAAGACATAATCCTCCTAAAGTGTCCTGCTACAAACAACAGCTAGAAATAATGCATTCCAACCTTCTTTCAAAAAAGTCTCCCGAGTCTAACATTTTGTCTGACAGGACCAACAGAGAACACCTATTGAAGACAACTTCTCCATAGTCTCTGAGTCACTCACGATTTGTGGTTTAAGAGCTTCTTGAATAAAAGGCAGCACCTTTGTTTTTAAAAGAATAAAAATACTACTGGAGTTATAAACTTACCTAATAGCTTTATGAAACTATGTAAGCTTTTGGTACTCACATCATCCTGTAGCAAGGAGTTCCTCTGCTTAACTACACCAAGATGGAAGAAGAAAACCTGCGTTTAATTTGGAAATCAACATCTCAGCTTGTTTCACTCTTTTTTGTTCAACTAAATAAATATTCCCTCTTTACCCTCTGTCAGCTTGCTGAGTTTATAAGCCTCTAACATCTTCCCTCATTCACATCTCTTCTGGCTTGAAGAGTTTGAGTCTACTTAGCCATCTCCTGCATTTTCATTCCGTTGGTCATTTGCTTTGCCATTATCTATGTTCAAACATGGGGCCAGAACCACAAACACTTTCAAAGACGGGGGTGCACCTCAGATTTACACAGCAAAGTTTTGTTCTCCTTTCCTAGAAGTACCTAGCATTCTGCTTTCTGATTAATACCGAGTATTGAGGTGAAATTCACACTGAACTACTGTAATGCCAAGGCAGCCTTCCTGATCGGCACCAGCTACATTCTATCCATGTAACATCAGGATAATTTTTCAAATCCTCCTTAGTTTTAGGCCACTAAGACCTAATTCAAACAAAGTTATTTTAACAGAGGACTTTCTGTTGAGTATGAGCTGAAGTCTTACTTGACATCCCCAACTGGCATCTAAACTACCCTCTATATTCAAACAGAATAGCTTAGCTATGATGTGCTGGACAGATGGTAGCTTGCTTCCGTCTGTAGAGAGTAGGTGGAAGGCCCAACCAAGTACCTTCATCAGTGATGGCCCCATTAACCTAATACTAATTGGCCAGTTTGGCCCTCAATCTTAAGTTCCACCACAAATCACAAGGGGAATCGTGTCCTCCTTGTCCCGGCTATGCTCCCCCTTATCCCACCGTGCTTCTGCACTCCGGCACACTGAAAAGTCCTTGGAGTCTCACGTCCAACCACAAACACCAGCTTGCTATCAACATTCTTCTCAGAGCGAGCCTCTGAGTAAAACCAAAACACGGGGCTCTTCTAGTTGCTAAAAAGAAGAGCTAACTGTCCCAGCTAAAACCAGGACAACGTGTAACAGGCAAGGAAAATGAGCAAAGCACGAAGAAATCTTGTTTTTTGCCTGGGTAGAGCTACTGCATAGACTCATCTTCCTCATGGCAACTGAAATAAGGATATGCCCAATCCTTTCCTAAGAAGCCTTAAAACTCTGTTAAGGGCTCAAGACACATTTGATATTTACTACTATTTCCTCACTTTGTTCCTCTAAGAATGAATTTCAAATGCACAGAGAGAAAAAGATCACACTGTCCAGTATTTCGAGACACTGCATGACAAAGACTAAGGGATCGATTTCTTTCCCAGCAAATACCATATTTAGTCACTACTGTGTTCCATTCAAAAAACCCTTAAGAAGAAACATGGCATACAAGAAACACTCTACTCTTGTATAGTCTTCCACATTTTAGGCTTTGAATGCACAGCAGGAACAAGTAACCACCTATGCTTGAGTGTCTGAACACAACCCTGCATGTAGGTGTGCATATTCAGTACTTAGAATTCAGAAGAAGGGGCTCGTACACCACTGGCCTCTTACTTAGATAAACATCTTCATTTTAAGGATGAAGATCTCTTTCCTGCCATTGTCCATCCACTGAAAGTATATTTAATGAGGGTGTGCTTCTTTGCTTTGAAAACTAAGCAGGGAGCAAGACCAACCTATTCATCACCACAGGCAAAGCCAACCTTTCCCCTCCATGTTCAATGTCATAGTTAAGTCATAGTTATCAGAAGTCACAATGGAAAGCTGCCTTAATTACAAATCAGCTGTCTTGACAACAGTCTCATTTGTCCACAGTTCAAGTTGTGGCTAATGGCACTTGGTGTCACACACACTATTTAGTTGTATTGAGCAGACCAGAAAAATGAGCAAGAACATACCTTTCAGACACCCAGAAAATAGTAAGTCCTTAGAGCCCACAAACCATAGGTTCACATGTAAAAAAATCTCTTTATGACTATTATATACATCACTGAACAAGAGCAGTGAAAATGGAATTCCTTCTACCCCTGACCTTGGAAAAAGTTGAGATGACATCACCTTTTCAGTTGTTATTTCAATACAAAAATTCCTAAAATTACATGCTAAGAAACCAGATTCACTGTCACACTTCCTTACACAGAACGACAAATTACTTAAATGACAAATCAAAACTTTACTATTCTCTCTAAATAGCAGTTGTGATATTTTTTGCTGAAGGAAATACCCAACTAATTCTAAAGAGTCCACCAAACTCTTTCTGGAGTCAGGATAACCGCAAGCAAAATCTTTCAACAACTGTGACAAACACAGCATAAAAGTTAAGAAATGCTATCGGCCTCAACTTGTACAATAAACCACTTGCATAGTGGCTGTAACAAGCATCACTTACCACTAAACAGAAGGGAATCTTTCAGCAGCAAATAAAAGATATAAGAGATTTGTGAAATACTATTGGCAAGTGAAGAGAAGCATGTATTTTTCATGTGCATCTAGATAAAGTCTTCATTCAAAAAGGATGCTGCTTCCAGGTTTTGACATATTTCAAGATGACTGAAAGAAGAAAGCACACCACCCCACACAATTTTTTCAGGAGTATATGGATTAGAACTAAAGGAAGAGCAACACTGGAGCTGATGCTAGCACTACCATGAAAGCAAGCCCAAACACTACAGAGATAAAACGAGTTTGTGCGATTCCTTAAGCAATCAAGGATGTGAGAAATAAATATTTGGTGTAAGTCACCTATTTGACAATGACATATTATAGCCAGACTTGGAATGATATGATAGAGAGGTTGTGGAGTCTCCTTCTCTGGAGATGTTCAAAACCTGCCTGGACGTGTTCTTGTGTGATCTGGTCTAGGTGGTCCTGCTCCGGCAGGGGGATTGGACTAGATGATCCTTTGAGGTCCCTTCCAATCCCTAACATTCTGTGATACAGGGATTTTTCAATTGTTAAAACCTATTTGCTTTAAAATACCAGTGTGCTGCTGAGAATCTGAGAAGCTTCAAAGAAAGCATAATACAATGTGCAAGGAAAAAAAAACAAGAGATGGCCTTAAATCTCACAATTAGCAATTAGAAACAAGGTCTTGGAGTTGCCAAGCCAATGTCAGCTCAGTGCGCAGCCTATGTTAAAGTAGAAAATCTGATATCAGGAACTATAAACAAAGTACCACAGAACAAACTAGAGAATAGTATCATGCAACTGTATTAAAACAAAACAAAAGAAAAATATCAGTTGCAGTCCCTTCATTTCCAAAGCAGAACAGCAGAACTTCAAAGGGCTCAAGGACGAGCAACAATAACAACCAAATTTCTGTTTCTGTACAACAAACAAGCAGGACAGGAGAGACAGCCTAGAGGCAATTCTTGTGGACAAAGTTCCACGTGATTTTGAGTGTCATAGCACAGGCAGACAGGAAGACTCACTGCCTCTTCCAGTACAAGTACTGAAAGGTAATACCATCAAATAAACCTAGCAGGAACCAGGATCAAACAAGCAAAGCCACAGTAGGTAGATCTGTGGAACTTGCTAACCATTTATGCTGTGGATGCTAAGAGTTTTCATGGTTCAAGGCAGGGCATGGACATATGTTTTGGGTTAGTCAATACAAAGGAACTGCTTCCGACTGATTAATTCCTCCAAGCTGAGGACAGCTGGCATTTGGGAAAGTACTCAGGAATATCATATAACCTAAGATTCTGATTACGGCCACCTCTGCAGAAAGAACTGAATTAAATGGACCCAGCTGATGTAGCTTAGCTCCAGAATGTAAGGAAAATAAACTGTTATTCTCCTCCCAATGTTGTTGTTTAGACTATTTCAAAACAAAACCTTTGCATCTTCAACAGAACTCCACAAAATTCCACAGGGTCTCTACAGACAGAAGGGTTGGCTAACACGGACAGAAAAAGAGGAACATAGTGCCACAGAAGTGTTTGATCAGAGACTAATGCTTGCAACACTCAACCAGGAATGCAGGATCTACAGGAAGTACATGAACGTTAACACTGGCTGTGGGTATGACAGGGGGCAAAGTAAGTACGTGTGGGGAAGCCCCTGCCCCTCCCCAGTAAATCCCACACGACCAATCTGAAGCAAGTGGGAAAAGTGAGCAAAAAGAAAATGGAATCAAGAAACTGAACTTGAAGAGAACAGGTATATGGTCTCAAAAATGCCCATATACAATTTCGAGCTGTCATTACCGCCAGCCAGCGCTGAGATTGTACCTCAATTTTTTGGCCCTGTCTAGTGATGAATCTAGGCCATCTGCGTAGCACGTGCATTATCATAGCATTCAGTAAAGCAAAACAATGTTCTTCGTTCGTGGTTTGTTAACATCCTGTCTTGTTATAAACTGACACTGGCCTTTTGACCTAGTAGGAGAATTTCAACTTCCGTTTCACCGTACATTTAAATCCAGAGGCTGAGAACAGTTTGGCAACAACTTAGTTTGCCAATGTATATACCAGCCTCTTCCCCACTGCAAAACCAGAAATCCTTTGAAAATCAGAAATCCTTTGCCTTCAGGTTTTTTCTCCGATAGCTAAAATGAAAAAGAAAAAACAAACAAACAAAAGAACACCTGATGGCACTAGTCTTCCCAGACAGGTAACTGCAGAGCTGAAACACGCAGCCTGCCTGTTAAAGCCTGTTTGTAAAACCTGAGCAACAGAAACGCAGAGAGGATTCCCCCTGTGGCTGATTCTCAAATTGACCAAGATCTGACATAGAAAACTTCATATTCAGTCCCCTATAACACAGTGTATGATGGGAGGAAAAAAAAAACCAAATGCACACCAACAGGGAGGATTTTTGATTTTTTTGGTGTGCGAATGCCTGCTCTGAAGTTAAACAGCATTGTGGTTATCATCCTGAGACAAGATAGCACTGCCTTAAAAGCCAACATTTATTCAACACGCTGTATGCTGAAAGAAGGTGGATTTTTGTTTAATTAAAGTTTATACCTAAATACACTCAAGTAACTGTACCTTCAGACAAAGAAGAGAGCACGAGAACTGAATCCCTATCTTAGTGCTGCTCTCATTAAATGACACTGCATCACAACGCGGCAGGCACCCAATCTGTCAAGAGACATACGTACAGGAGGGCCTACACCAACCATCCAGACATCCCAGAGGGATCACAACAGCAGTTGAAAGATACAGTGAAAAAATGCAAGCTTTAAAATGAACAAGATGATGATCTGAGAATTTCTCAGGTTTTAGCCTGTGCAAACAGGAAGGCTGAGAAGCCAGGGAGAGGAGCACTAGCCAAAGCAATAGTATCAGGCAATTGTATTTCCTCCAGTTAAAACTCTGCAGGGCTGAAAAGCTACGATACTTGTGAATCCATCCAAAAAAGCCAGTTGGTGTTTGCTAGCAATCTGCGCAAAGACACTCAGCCTGCAGCTCAGGTAAATTCCCCTGAAAAGGCACTAAATCTATCTACTGGATAGATTTAGTACTGGAACCTTAAACTGCCAACACGTTTTTAAAGGAACGCATGAGTTTCTTACAAAGTAATGTGTCAAAGACAGGTCTTATTTAGGTAAGAGATGAAGTCATCCACCATTTTGTATTTCCAGGACACTTGGTGTTGGTGGGTGAATGACGACTCATCTTCTCTTTGATTTAGAGATCAGATAGTGTTTTGCTAAGCTCACCTGTCCCAACCTGTCTGGTTTTGCAAATGCATGATGGCAGCAGTCATTGGCACTCAATAAAGGCATATGAAGTTCCACTTCCAGAATTACCATTACAGCCTTTCCTAGCTGTGTACTTTTGTTACACAACAGGCAGTACTTAAGAATAGAGCTGTGAGCTCTCTGTCACCCAGTGTTTCACTTGAGATAAGATGCAGTAACCGTGTACTTTAGCACAGTAACTTAAAATTTCTCTAGAGCAAATCAAAAAGTAGTCTGTGATATGTTCCTGAAGTATCTGAAGGAGAAATGAAGGTCAGAGTTTGCACAGTGGTAGTAAATGGCTCAACAGGTTTTCATGTGGGTTTGCTTACTGGCTATTACATGGGAATTTCTTAAACTTTTGATACCCCTCATCATCCAGCACATTGATTGATTCTGCCCTGAAAACACAAAAGTATTTAATGGCTTTTGAAAGGAAAGTATGGAAGAATGCACCGTTATCTCTCACTTCAGAGCGTCCCTACCCCTGAAGTGACTTCCTCCATTCCAAAATGAAAACAAATACTGTTCCAATTTGAGCTACCTAGAGTGTTTGCCAGATCTCAGTTTCTTTCCAGCCACAACTAAGCACCTCTTTGTCTTAGGCCCACCAGGATGGTGGTCTTATATTGGTGGCCAAACAGTTTTCACGCCATCAATGCTTACTCCTAAACATAACATACCTAGAATGCCACTTAAGTATTTGAGAGTTTCAGTCTACATTACAACAAGTAACAACACCACAACTTAAGAAAAAACCTTTGCAAAAAATCCAGCAGGTTCATGACACTTTCACTATGTAGTTCCTCCCTATCACACTGCACCAGTAACAGTTAACCCATCATGACATCGCTCAAGAACAATGCTCTGATTCTGTTTCCTCTCTTCAGAACACCTCCATTTTGCTTTCCCTTTTCCTAAGCAGAGAAATGCACAACATCTAGGTCCGGAACACATATTTCTTCCTGGAAATCATAAAGAACAACAACTTGAAGGACTTATTCAGTTTTCCACCCACATGCCAACAAAATCAATGGGCCAAACGCACAGAACTGCATCTCATCAGCAGTGGTTGTATTGGTCTCTACTAAAAAGAGGTGTGAAACAAAACTAGTAGAGGTTAACACTTTTATTATTTTGTGGGTATATCAGGAACACTTTTAGGAAGTTTGGTGTACATTCAACTAAGAGGAAATTTGGTGACTGCAGTTTTGATACTGGCCACACTTACCGTGGAGACAGCTCTTACAAAATCCATTTGGATACAAAAGGGAAAAAAAACCCAAACAAACAGGACTAACATCATTGTAAACACATGCTGGACCTAATGCAGATACACAGAATACCTACACAGAAAGAAGTCATTCAGGTTCACCCCGAAATCTTGCAAAAATTCAACTATTTCCTCTGTAAATACAGCACACAATCTTAACCTGTATTACATCAAGTCCTAATCCTTACTCTTTATTATTCAACTCTACTTACTTTATATTAAGCTATAACTCTCTCAGTAATTAATTTTCTCATTCAGACTTGCAATCACCCCAAATTTTACCATAAACCAAAAACACTGACCCTGAAGTTCATAACCTTAGTAAGTTTACTTTCTAAAAATAACTTTTTTTTTAAAGTTTCTGTTGCTCTTTTTCACATGTAATGAAGCAGCTCTTCTTCTTTTAATGTCCTAACTGAGTTATATTTATATTTACAATGGCCAACAATTAAAGGAAAAAATTACGGATTGTCAACATTTATCACATACTGTTACCTGACTTTTTAGTCATTTCAGATGTCTGTTCTGAGAAAATTATGTAGCAACCTCCATACTAATAATTATGACTGTATAAAAACTAACTTCTTGAAGACTATTACTGTAATGCTCGAATGCAATTCAGACAGACATCAAATGATCCCTCTCTGCCATATACATATTTTTGCACATTTTGCATGTTTGGTCACCACACTAGCGCGACTACAAAAATATTGACCTATAAAAAGTCCATAAAAATCTGTTGGCCATTCTATATACACATAAAACCAGTTAATGGGATCATTAGCAGGTACCACCAACTGTTAATATAAAAGGGCCAAGAGAAGAGCCTGTCTACCTCCTCAACACCTGCACCACCAGAGATGCCTACTGCAAACACCCCAAGATCTCTACAGGCTGCAACTGGTCGATCACTGCCCTTTGAATCTCATGGTCTAGCTGTTTTTTTCACTCACTCTGGCATCCTCCTATCGAGCCCCTATCTCCACAATCTCGAAAGGTTATCATCAGCAACTCTACTTGCTAAAGCTGACATAAGCAACATCCACTGCTCTCCCTTCATTCACAGAACCAATCACATAATTACAGAAGGCAATCAGGCTGGTAACGCAGAAGGTGCTCTTTGGTAAATCCGTACTGGTCCACAGCCAGTCTCCTTGTCCTTCAAGTCCTCAAAGACTTGCTTGGTAACTTCCCAGGCACTGTGGTGACACTGATCAGCCTCTAGTTCTTCAGATCCCTCCCCTCATCCTTTGTTTTTGTTGTTGCTTGTTCTTGTTACTAGTGAGTGGAGATAAACAATCACCATGATCTTTGGTTGTACGTGTTTCATATACCAACAGAAATCAAATGCATCTAAGAGGCATATGGTGCAATGATGACTTGCATTGGAAAACATGGACTGAGAAGACATGTGTAGTAAGACACCACTTCTCTAAAATGAAAACCAGGCCACACAGCTGGGTGCAAGGCACATTCATGACTGTCTAAATACATAGAGGGGAGAGACTATGCTATGAGATCTCACTACACTGTTAGGGAGAATGCGCTTAGCCAATGCTAATTATATAAATTATGTCAACAGGTTAGTTTATAATTATTAGAACTTTTTTTTTTTTAAGTGTTCTCTCTTAATGTTGGTCCTTTCAATGAAAAATTACTTAAGACATACGTTTTGTGAAGAGATTCCCAGTCGTCAACTATTTTCGGATCATTCTATTTAACCATCTAAAACCAAAAGCCTTTCTTAAAAAAAAAAAAACAAAACAAAACACACCCCACTGATATTCTTGCAGGAAAAATTTACTCTAAGAATTACTCACTTTGGGTTTTTTTGACACTTTCTCCTGAAACAGTGGGTACTTGCCCTAATTAGGGACAATATTCAACTGGTTAAAACCACTACACTAATCCAATATGGCAACTCCTTGCTTCCTCTTTTATGCCTTGCTTCCTTTGCTCTTGGTGCACAAGCCATCCAAAGGATACTTTCCTGCATCACCCTTTATCATTGCAGTGATATCACGCGTATTGGCGAATCAGCAACATTCATGCTAAAATCCCATCAGAAGCAAGCAATAAAGAAAAAACATTTAATGCTTTCTCCTGCTTTTTCTCATCTTTCCTTATAAGCATAGCCATCGTTTCACTCCTATATTTAAATGCTGATACATTATGGAATCCACTGCATTTATCTGAGAAATGTTCTGCTTGTAGTATCTATTAAAAACATGGAAACATGGATTACTGGCTGTAACTCAGATATTGCCATGGTTGTTCTTGCTCAACAGAAAACGCAGCAGTCACCTATGCAATAGGTTAGAGATTTTAAGTTTCAGGATCACAGAGACTTGGGAAGCAAGTGCTCCATTTTACAGGGTGTATTAAACTCACGGTTTAGTGCCTTTTTAACTTTCAGTCTTTTGTGACTAGCCTAACACCTTCAATAAAATTAATTTTCCATTTCTTAAATGAAGGCAGGATCATGAACCTCTGCTACTGCTTGACTGAAGAGAAAGACTGAGAAAAGCCTGAAGAAGGAAAGAGGTGGCTGTCTCCTTTTGATGGCCTAAAATCAAATGAAAAACAACTGTCACTCAACCCTTCATTCAAATCTTTGCTTCAACAGGTTTACATGAGTCTCCCTACTGAGCCGAGTAACAATACTAAAGGCTTACTTTCTACAGGTTATTGCTTAGACCTATGAGATCTGCAAACAGAAGACAACCTCTACTATTCAAAATTCTTTAAAATGGGCCTAGAACACAGCTACGAAGAGTTAAATCAACAGATCGCGATCACAAATTGATGGTTATCACCTTCATCAGACACATGAACTCTGCTGCAGTTCTGATGACTCTACTGACAGTAATCTTGTAAAAGCATACTACTATAGTAGGAGTCCGAAAACACCTGCACATGAACTCAAGCGTACCAGACAAGACATTCACAGTGACTCTAGCTGAACACGACTTTGTTCTGGTGATGGAGAAAGGAGACCAGCACCTTGATCAACAAAATGCCCAATACCTCAATGAAACCAAAACTTCTCTCCAGTCGTCAGGTTTGCAAAAGAGATGCAAGCTTTCAGTTCAGAAAGACACAAAAAATAAGAGCCTAAACTGAGAGGAGTCAGATCCTATGTAAAAACTTTTCCAGACTTTGAAGTTGTACACATCAGGGGTTTAGCTGGTGTGTGTCATTTACTTTTTTACTCATTTTCTAAGAGAGCCCGTATTCTTTACATTAGGAACAAGCACTATAAAAAATACAAACAATCCACTAAAACAACAGCCAGACACAAACATTCTTCTCCCTTCCCAGCTCCACAAGTATTGTTCCCCTTTAATGAATTTGCTTTATTGCAAATTAATCTTCCTTGAAAATTTAAGTGAGGCTTTTCAAGTGTTCCTTAAAGCTTTCCAGCTATGGTGCATTTTACAGTGTTTTTCTTATAATGTTGTTTTAGTGTAATGCTGTTTTATTTAGAAAGAAAATGACATGTAAATCAACAAACTTTCCATAATTGTGCATTAAAACCAAAACCAAACCAAACTAAAAAACCTACAGTCAGTACTTGCCTCAATATTTTTTAAAGGCAGGATTTTGGGGGTTCAGCATTGGCAGCACTACTTTATCCTGTAAGATTCCAAGGCAATTTAAAGGAGTAATTTCACTTCCTGTTAAAATGCAATTAACTCTGTGAAGAAGCTGAGAGGGCTACTTAAATAGCTCTGCCTCTGAATAAAACCCTAAGTAATTCCTTGCCCAGTAAAAAATGTGAGCTCAGATTGAGGGTAATCACTGAAATCTTACCCGTGCAGAAGTCCAACACCATATAGAGATAAATATTACTGCATTTAAAAGTTACAGCACATCAGCATACTCTCATCCGAAAAAGATACCCATCTCTGACAGCACATGAGCCCTGAGCACACACTGAACTACTGGTTTGTTAAAATCTGACAGATAGTACTTCAATGAAAGTATGCAAGTAAGAAAAACATAATTTAAAAAAAAAAAAGAGACGAAGACAATTTGGATACAGATTTATTCAAAGGCAGAATTGTCAGGGCGGCTGATACCATCATGTCAGCAAACCACTGACACAAAGGCCGCTGCACAGCTGACCTACAGTCTTACCAGTACCATGACCATGAATGTTCTGCCTTTGTCCCTGTGGATTCCACTTCTTTCTCCTACTTGTAGTCAGATTTGGTTTGCCTTGCATGTATGCAGTGAAGACAGAATAGCCCGTAAGAGCGATCTAACTATTCTGGAAACTCCTTAGCTAGCACAGGGAAGGTTAAAATTTTTAAAACTTAAGGTATAACGCAAGCATTAAGTTGTGTGTTAACATGAATTGAGTTTGTGCTGTTTCTGGGTTTACCAGTACACTCCAAGCCATCTCCCCCTTATCTGGCACATCAAATAAAAATGGTCAAAACAAGACCCGCTGCTTTCTCCCATTAGACCACAAGGTCTGCAGCAAAATGTTGTGGGAAAATTAATCACACAAACTCCTGTGCACAATTTGTTAAATACTGCATATTCGGATTCTCACCTTGCAATGCAAGCCTCTTTTACTCTTCGAAAACTGTTAACTGATAAAGATCTGATTCCAATGACACCTAGACTACAAACAAAATCATAGTTTTGCACACTATGGCCTAAAAGGGACTTAAGAGGAAAATAGTCTTAAAAGCCCTATGGTCAAAGATGCACGGGAGCTAGTTACCTAAACTGTTAAGCGCTTTCGCAGACCTATCTGCAAACTTGCTGAAAAATTTGACAGAATCCTCAGGCTTTTTTTTTTTTTTTTTAACGTTCTCCAGGACTTGCAAAAGAAAACAACACTGGGAAAATAAAGTAATAATCCAGTGATGGCTGTATTGTATTTTAAGCACTGATGCAAAAAACCCCCAACTTTTCAGCACAAAGAAAGTGCTTGGAGCAACCTCTAATCTCAACTGCTAAAAACTACTACAGAAAGGCATCAGATTCAGAATCTCAAATTCAGTGCTTCCAACTGTATTGCCATGGAGAATTTTATAAAGAAGAGAGAAGCCTCTGTAACTTTATAAAGCTGACATAGAAAAGACTGAAGAGTGTTGAAAACAGTAAGAAATAATTACAAACAAAAATGTGTCTTGTGCTGATTATTGACGTATTTCTTAATCCTTTATACAATCAAAACACATTAACTTAAACCATGCAACTAAAAACCTTGAATAAAACGACCTAACTTCATAAGTATCCTGGAGAAAAACTGACAACCCAGTGCTCAGCAGCTCACCTCTGCAGTCATAACTCCTGTTTGAAACTGGTTACTATCAAGAATAAATTCAAGAGACAAAAGACACAGTGCCAGAAAAGACTTCAAACTGCACAAACACTACATATTGCAAGCTACAATAGCTCCTAAGACTTCTGTATGAAATGTTTATACTTAATTCAAAACCAGGAAATGAAGACCAAGATCTCTAGGAGCCGGGATCACACTGCTAATTAACACCAGTTTACTGGTTAGCAGACAAACAGACACTAATAAAAAGAATCATAGTAATGGGGTGTATTTAATCCAAGCAAAGGCATGTTCTAAGCGACTGCCTTAGTCCACTCCCCCTCAGATAACATGATCAGAACACGTGAAGTAGGTTTCCACATGCAGTTCTACATGCAATGGCAGGTGGTTACCCACTCAGTCTTCCTCATCCTGAACACTACAAAACTTCAAGCCACAGTAGCGTGCAAACCCAGAATTTAGTCCATGAAGCTTTGGCAGCTAAACTCACTGAGCAAAAACCACGTTTCACCTAATGTTTGAGACTTCTGGGCAGCAGGGGGAGTATTTGGCTCAGAACTACACTCAAAATGAAGAAAACTAAGAATTTTAAGCACTGCACATAGCATTCCAAAGATATCAGCCAACAGACTCCTGAACCAGAAAAAAAACCCAAACAATTCAGCAATATTATGCAACAGTTCAGTGCCAAATGACTGCTTAGTCTCAACTCCAGTACTGCAATACACACCACAAAATCCAGTGGGTTAGATATCAGTAAGAAAATCTGTAAATGTTTTAAAAAGCAGTGCATTTTCATTATAAGCTGGCAAAAAGTGAAAGGTGCACACAAGGGAAAAAGAAGAGCATTAAGATATACAGTGACAGAAAAAACAGTTGAACATCCCAGAACGAAGAATCCTGCTGGAAATTTTTTTCATAAACTTTTTAAATTTGATGGTGTGAAGACTGACGCACCTAAGCTTACGCTAACTGCCTTTGCAAAAGATGACAGGTAAAACCACCTTCAGACAGGAAGCCAAGTTTCTTCCTGTTGTTTAATCAACAATTTCTAAAATGAGAATGCTGCTTTCTTCTTCACTGAAATAATGCCACAGGATTTGTGGAAGGATAAACACAGAGAGACGAACAAACAAAATGGTTAAATGATACATCTTTAGAGCAACGTTTTGTGTGGCAGTAGCACACTCTATGGCATATTCTATGAGGGAGTGGGACAGCACATGAGGGAAAAAGTGTTTCATGCAGAAAGCACAAAGAGAGACTGCCAAAAGTGAGTGTGGGCTTCTCTTACACCAGTGAATGTAGGTGAAATCCCTCTTGCTTTATAAAAATTCCAAAGTGTCATCAGGGGAGGAAAAACAAAAGTAATGATTCTTGCCATACAGGTAGAACATATGAAAAAATGTGTAATAAAACCTCTTCTACACGACGCCCCCAACTTTTTCCCCCCCAGAAAGAAGAGTATAAATACACTAAACAGCTTAATGACAACTTACCAGCTCGCATCATACAACTCAAACACCAGCATCCAGACAATCAGAACACTGACATGATGTGCAAAGCACTGATCTTCGGCTGCATCGCAGCACTAATGCTTGTGACTGCAGCTTACGGAGCAACTCTATCAAGAGAAGAGGAGATATCTATCAAGGAGCAACTTCTTAACACTTTAATAGTAGATTTAAACCTCCTGGAACAAAGCAAGGATGTAAGTGGTTGACTTTCTTTTATAGTAAGATCTTTTTCGATTTATCTTTCCTATTTTTTTTCAATGTATTTTTTCAGAAAAATTAACTTTTTCTCCCCCTTCTCTACAGAAGATTCATCTTGACCTTTACACACCAAATGAGAAACAGGTGAGTTTAAATCTGTTTCCAGAAGAATTTCTACAGTATGGCTACTTTAAAATGATATATTACTGAATCACACCAAAACAACTGGCTTGTCAGAAGGGCAGATATAAAAGACAAACCTGAACAGTTTAAGTTCAGTGTAGGGAGTGCAGTTTCTTAAAGACGCTTCTGGTTTTGATTTGTATTCTCAAACATTAACAGGCTGATGTACAATATTACCTCACAGTTCTGTGCAATATGTAACATAAAATGAATCCTCCCTATTTATTCTGCTTAATACACAGTTGAATTCAGAAGAAAAAAAATGTTTTATGAATCATTTAAACATTGCGTAAGATTTGCAGGAGGCAATACTGTTCTATTAACACTAACACAAGAAAAATGTTGAGAATGAAACTAGAATTAGAAATAGATTATCTATATGAAACTGACCATATTTTATCTAAATTTGATAATAGTAGATACTATTTAAGAAGTTGTAAGTCTTCTACACCTCACCAATGATGAAACTCAGTTATGCTCTACCTAGTATTTTTCAGGAACAAAACTTGATCAAGTCATTCTGGATATATCAGCTATAAATTCACATTTTATGGTATTTAGTTAACACTTAAAGATTTAGTTCCACATGAATACTGTCTTTGTGGTTGCTTCTTTCTAAAAAAAAAATGCACATCAGAGTGCAGACAGTGTTCTAAGTACAGCTTTACCACAGACTATCATTGACAGGCTGCTGATCTGTACTACTTTTCTTTTTAATTCAGTGTATACCAAGGAACAAGAACATCAAGTTGTTTAGTACTGGGAAGTAGTTAAAATCTTTATGCAAGTTATCTGTTAACTACTTTGAACCTCCAATTAAGTTTTTAATCCAGAAGAATCCTCACTTAACAGTAACTTTGTTTCAGTAAAGATTTAAAGCCAGATTCTGCAACCACTTCCTTATCTGAGTCATTTTTCTCATACGCTGGCAACATCAAGATGTAACTATCTCAGAGCTCCAGTGCTTAAATGCAAATGTACGTGGCTGATTAACGATACGAAGCTGTAGTATTTGCTTCTAAACTGAGCCTTACTGCTGGTTCCAACACTCCAAGTGTCCTGTAAAGTTGACTCACGTTTCAAAAGCTGTACTAATCTACAGACCTAAGAACACATGTAACGTTTAAGGGGAACAAATGAACTATACTTTGTAGAAAACAACAGTGTCATTACTGATACGAGGATAAAAACAATGGGCAATTGAGATTTTTTAAAAATTGAATCAACTGTCCTCAGGAAAAAAGCTATACATATATAATGATTTTGCTGATTGTTTTAGGAGTGCAGCTGGCAAACTCTACAATGTTACCTGTCAGAAATAGGCACCGTGGAGAATGAAATTGAAGATGAGGATGCTGATACTCTTCAAAATATCCAAAAGAATCTCCAGAGTCTTATGGTAGGCAATCTTTCTATCCAGTTTAAAAAGAAAAAAAAAAAAAAAAAAAAAAAAAAAAAAAAAGAGTGTCTCAGTGAGAATGAAAAACAATGCCAGAATCAGCGGTTTTACACCTCAAGAGTCTGTGTGTTATCATCTCTTGAGAATACTAGATTTCATACAGGAATATTATAACATTGGACTATATGACAACATCTTTTTGCATGATAATCCAATATAGTAAAACAGATTTGAGCTCTACTAGTCATACAAGTCAACGTTTAAAAATTATGACATTTGTTTTCTTTACTGAACAATTTAAGGCATGTTACGCTGACAAAATCTTGCTTTCAGGAACATACTTTACACAAGCAATGGCTTTGAAAACTGTGCCATAAACTTATGACTGTAAATGACCAACAATGAATGCAGTGTACCTTGATAGACTACATAAACAAATTCCATGGCTAAGAGATCCTTGTATCATTTCAGAAATACTCTTCAGGCCAGAAATCAAGATTTGCCTCTGCTGCAGTATTTATCATACAGAGTGAATGTTTAGCTTCTAGTATTTTTACATTTACAAAAATCTCAGTTATTAGCAGCTTCTTCATCATAACATCCTTTAACACTTACGAACTGAAAAAAGCCAATCCCCTGAAATATTAAGGGTTGTTTTTTCTTAAAAGAACTTAACATACGTAAATTGATATGTTATGCTAAAACTAGCTGGCAAGAGAGCTATCACCAATCAACAAAAATATCTGTATTGCAGAACCTAATTCCCCGAGGAACTGGATGCAAGATCTGTGAAGCTAATGACAAGAAAAAGTTTCCTGCATTTCACCAAGAACTCACCAACTTTCTGAGATCTATGCTAAAATAATCAGATAACCATTTTTATTTTTACTGCTACATTATTTATTTAAATATTTAATTATGACTAATTTATATATTTTGCCCTGTGGCTTACTAGCTTGCTGTCCATTTTGGGACCACTGTATGTTCTTAGTCTGAGTGATAAGACAGTCTGTTCTAAGATCACATTTGATCCTTTCTGTAAGCCCTACGGGCTCAAAATGAACTTTGGAAAACTAATTGGTTCTCACTTTGTCAATAAACTTAGAGACACAACTATTTATTGAAAAAACTATTAAGTTACTTGTAGATGATATTTAATAAATTTCAGTAACATAAAAATCACGCCTAGACTCTTCTTTGTTAAAAGATACTGGGTTTTTCACTGGCAACTTACTACTCTGCTTTTTTTTTGAAACACAATTAAAAAAAAAAAAAATCACATAAAAAAACCTTTACCAGTATATGAGCATACAGGTACCAGACTCAAAACAAGACATCTGCAGATAATCTTTTTAAAGCAGTATAAAATACCAGTTAATGCTGGCATAAAGCACAAAGCACAAGTTATAGAAGTACTAGTACCAAGTTGCTTACTCAAAAAAAGAAATCCAAAACCCCAAACTTTTTTTTGTGAGCTGTCCTACTTAGCTACATAGGCTTTCTGCTGTATTTTTTGCAGGATACGTTTTTCTTGTTGGTGTAAGCAAAACACGTAGTTCTCAAAAATCTTCAGAGACAGAGAAACATCATTAAAACAATAACACACCTGAAATAATAACTATGCAGGTAACTGAGGTACCAGTGTCCGAGAACACTTACACAGCCAACTCTTTCCAGCAACAACTGACATAAAATTGATGACTAATGTATAAAACCAGGTGAACATATACTGCCTTAAGTATTCACAAAAACCTGTTTGTGGAACCTCAGCAATGTGCTTACTTTAAATGAAGATGGAGTCGGTCATGTGACATTTTAAGTTTTATGCAGAAAGAAACAACTAAGAGGAGCATCTTTTACAATCCAAAACCTACCACTCAATGCTAAAAACATAAGCTGTAATTGATGAAAGTCAGTCTACTACAACAGTTATCAGCCTATCGTTTAGTCTTTGATGTGTTTTGCTGATGGGTGTGGTAAGGACTATTTCAAGTTACACTTAAAAACAGGCTAACAATAGAAAAACCAGTGCTGCAAAGAGAAAACAGGCGTTAAGAATAGCTTTCTGCCAAAACTGGGAAAATATTTACTGCGCTGGTATCTGTTGCTCTACTTAATTGTCGCTTCCCACAGTGAAGGAGTGCTCTGTCCCCACCCACAAGGACTCAGAAAAGCAAAATACTGTCAGTCATCCCAGCCACAAGCAGATCAGCTCCACCCTCTTCTCAAATCAGATGCCTTCCTAACAACAGCCTGTAACAACAGTAATACCTAAATACAGTATTACACAGAAGAAAACACGCAAGAAATTTATTCATAAAAATTCCTTCTGCCTTGTCCATCTTTGTAAAACGATGCTTCTCTTTACACAGATCCTTCTTGATAAATTCTTAAAAGCAGTATGCAAAATAATGAAAAAAAAATCTCCTTTAAACAAAGTGAGACATAGTAAGCACTGAGCCTGTGAGATAAAAGTCAAAGAGAGACTAGTCTTAAAAACACCCACAAGGATGTAAGAATGATGTGAATTCTACAGACTTCTGACTACTACTGTCAACTGCAGAGGAACTTCAGTGTGCAGAATCTTGCAAGACCACCCATACCAAAGCGACCACAACAATAAAACTGAGTAAGGCTGAGGTTGCCTAGTGGTGACGCTGGTAACCTGCCAAGTCAAACCCAGAAACTCCCTTGAACACGTGCTGGACTCCCCACCAGGTCTGTGCCCGAAAGGCAGCATGGGAAGCTGGTCTAAGGGGGGGCTGACTTGCACTCTAACGCTGAGTACTAGAGAGGGAATGGAAATAGAATTATAGTTCAATAGTAAAGATGGTCTTTGATCATATAAACTGTGTAATAGATTTACAGTTGTAAAAACATACTAAATAATGTAATCGTAACTCAGTAACAGTGGTGTGGTTTTACATTATCCACTATTTCACCGAGTTTTTCCATCGGGTGACTTAATAAACATGATAACCTTTTGAATCAGTTGCATCTAAAGCCTCTCATCTACAGCAAAAAGCCACACCCTGAAGTAACAGCATCACACGTAACACGTGGCTTTGCAGACGAACATGCTCCAGTATCAGGTCAGGCACGTTTATCCGCATGTTTATGCGCGCTGCTGCCCCACCTCTCAGCGATCAGAGAGGGTACAGGAACAGTTTTCATTGTTAATAAACAAGGCTTCCGTTATGGCTTGCTTAAACATGAAAAACCTCAACTCCAAAAATTTGGTAAAACCTACCTCGAGCTCAGTCCATGCAGTTGGACACCCCACGTGGAATAGCCAAGACCTTTTCTAAGTCTCTGAACAGTACGTGTTTGATAAGGTAGGAAGTCAAGTACTTCAAAAACCAAGAAACGATGGTAAAGAGACAAGCACCCATGCGTTCATAAGGACAGATAGAAGTCCCGGCTCACTAACAATTTCATCAACGAAACACATGCAGTGTGAAAACATATGTGAGTGGTTTTCTGGGGTTTTTTTTTGGTCTGCACAAACTGCTTTGGAGTTGGGCTGCACTATTCTGAAACAGCTGCAGGTTTACAGTCATGAGAAGTGGAGCCTTTGGCTATTCTGGTGGCTAGTTTTGGGAATTGTCACATGACTTTTGTACCGTAGTCATGCTCTGCTGTGGATTTTCAAAACATTTTCTGGTTGGCTTGCTCCCCGTGTTAGCATCTTCAACAAGCGCTTCAGGACACCTTTTCAGAGAAGTACCTGTTTGACTATAAAGGCTGCTGATGAATCCAGCTAGTTGAGGCAGCAGTAGGAAGAAGCTGCTTGCGTTGCACATGCTTGCAGTCATGAGGCCGCCTAGATTCCGATTAATGTCTTAAGTTGATGTTTCAGTTTCAGCCATACATAACTATACCTTTCCTAAAAAGTATGTGAGATGTGTGCAAAGCATTTTGCATGTAGCAGTTGATAACATGTCACACAAACAAAATGCACACTGGCACAGCATGTAAACACTCTCATGCTGTTCTCTAGAAAATCTAAGGCATAGTGAAAAAAAACCCTTACAAGCAGCAAGTATTGCTGCTTTCACGCAGTGTTATTTTGCAGTACATAGACTTCATATCATAGATGCACACTTTCTTTTACGTACAGATTAACAGATCTAAGCAATACTGTTAGACTAGCACGACATACATTTGAAAGATGTAGCTTAATATTACTATCCGAGTGGTTAATGGTGAAGTATTCGTTTCACTGGAGTTAGAAATAACTGCAAATACATGCTCTTTTAAATGACAAGTTTCTTGACTAAATTAGGTTTCAGAGAACAAGTTCTGAGCAAAACAACACAAAGATGAAGATTTATGCTCAAGTCGCTGTGATTTTGCATTCTGTAAGGGCCACTGAATGACAAAAAGCAGCAACAGAAGGTAAGCATGGCAAACAACAGTACTGCAGCAGAATCGTGCCAAAGACTGTTGCCGTGGATCCAGGACACACAGTAGTGGTCACCACACTTCTGTGTGCAGAGGTTTGTGGATTGCCACGACATGGCACACAGTAAGAAGAGATAATGCTGAGTATAACATAAAAGGTAAAAGCTTAGGCTAAATAAAAATATACTGTCGGCAAAACAGAGTAACTAGCATAGCTCCAAGGACTGTGACAAAAACCAGTGTACTTTTGTTCAAAAAGTCCGTAGGAAAAAAAAACACATCGAAGATCTCACTAAAACTTGTACAACATTTGCAACATACAGATTGGATCAATATTAATACAGAATGCAACACTTATCAAATTCTAAAAAAAAATCACGTTTCATTTGATGAAACTAGAAGTGTACTTCCCTCCCCATTTTTGATACTGTAGCTGTAGTCCGTTTGCTAGCCCTTTTGCCTTTTGTTAAAAAACAAGAGAAAATGTAAGTTTTAAAAACATTGATAAAAATTCTACACACAACAAACTGTCCATAATTTTTGTCTGTCAAATTTGCAACTAACTATAGGTAGGTTCATATACTTCAATAGTAGCTGCAGGATCCACTCCTGTATTTGCCCAAGCTTTAAAAGAAATCTTTAGAGAAAAGGGATATTACATTGAAAACATCCGAAAACGCACAGCAAGGTGAACTTTACTGTACATACCTTTTGCTGCAAGTTGTAAAAAACCTCAGCAGAAGCCCTTACAATAGTACTTACAAAAATGAATTTCCTGAGCAATCTTCTCCTGCTTGATCTCACAGCTTTAATATAAAATGCATGAGCCACATGACGTGTATGATATGTACATGATATGCATGTCCCACATGTGTATGAAACCTGAGACGTATGTGACATCTATGGGACATGACACCTATATGACGTGTATCTGATATGTATGACATACGTGTGACGATGTGACACCAGAGATGCGATACATGTGAGGTGTGCACAACATGTGACACGACACATATGACATGACATGTTGGCACATGACATGTGACACTTCAGATTTGATGTATACGTCAGATTCGATGTATATGTCAGAATCAACACGTAATATACCTTTAGCACGCCACACATGTATGTCAGATTTCCCATTTGTCACTCGTGACATGTATATGTGTATAGGTATAGTGAGTGTGTCTGTACGTGTGTTTGTGTGTATACAGACAGAACACGTGCGTGTGCACACTCCCCCCACCTATGCACGTGTACACCCGTTCTCACCAGCAGACATCACTTCTTCTCAAGCAGGGAGAGGAGAGGCTGAGCTCTCAACCAGAGGCTCTTGGTGCTGTTTGTGTTCACACGCCTCTCTGGTCTGCGCAGCCAGTATCTATGATGCACAAGTGCTCTGTACGCACGTACCTGTTGGCAAAACGTCTTCAGCCTCATTACTGGAACTGCAGCACTCTTGCCTCCGTCAAGCTTGTAGAACCATAGATTTTGGAATGACTGAAGTAGCTGAGGAAAAACCTGGACAGAACACGTACGTGCTTACATTTACTAGCTTAGTGCATGCTGTGTATGCTGTTAATCAAAAAACAATCCAGATACAAGAACTGGATCCATGCTGTTGTCATCAACTCATTTCTCAAGGATGCAGCTATCATGCCCAGCACAACACATCGTTTTCACAACAGAACTTCTCTCCTCTTAAGAAGGAACCTAAGTTTCATAGGTATTTTGGTTTGCTGTTTAATTAATAAAATGGCTAAAGCACACACAAAAAGCTCAGTTACTTGTACATATTTAAGGTTCCTAGCTTAACTACAGAAAACACCTTGGTGATGAGGTCTCATCAAAAGTCTAAGTCCATACAGAAAAACAGTCCAGAAGTGTGTAACACATTGTCAAGGAAATTTATTGAAGTTTTAATACTCCTGAAAAAAAGGCAACGCTACACTCTAGCCTGGAAAACAATGGCCATTCTCAAGCATTCTTAGAAAGGCAACAATTCACAGAGCAAATATTATGCAGAGCACATGTCACCAGAAGAGAACAAAACAACGCCCTCCCCAAGTTAAAAGATAATAACAGAAAACAAAATAGAAGCATGGCAAAAAAAGAAAAAAAGACAGAGCAATAACAAGCCAGCGAGACCCCACAACTTGAAAAATCAACATAAGACTGTCTCCAGTAAAGCCTCCACATACTAGTTAGAAAACACAGATTCAGGAAAAAAAAAATACCAGGAGGAGGTTTTTGGTTTAGAATCCTCTTACAGTAAGAAGCTGAAACATGACTACAGAACTATACTGTTACTGATGTATGAAAACACTACGTAACAGCTTCCCACACATGTATGATACACAAAAAACAAGGAACACAATGACAAGGTACTGTCTAGCTTAAATGCACTAATATTTCACACCACCACAGAAAACCCAAGCATGGTGCTTAACAACATCCTTTTAAACGTTATCATAACGTTACCATATTCTTACCACAACTTACAAGGAAGCACTTCCCTCTTGAGAGGCAACCTTTTTCAGACTATTATGTACGCAGGTAATTTTGTGAGGACTGGTCAGTACAGTGATAAAACAGTCTGTGGGTGGAGGAGTCCAGCTAATCTACAAGCACTAACATCTGAAGGTTTTTGGGGCAGACCACAAAAGTTGAAGGAACCTTGTTTCTGGTGACTTCTGTACCAAATCACACAATTTTGTTTTTTTACAGCTTTGACATCTTCAAAATGTTTTAAATCCACTACCAAAAACAGTGATTAACACGAAACAGTTGGTAACAGTAACAGCTTGGTAATTCAAAGTTGCACAGCTGGAAGTACAGAGATTACTTTCTTAATCCTCTGCCATAAACAACATAGAGTAACTACAAGCCAGTGGGCAAATCCAGGCTAAACAAAAGTCTTCAAATGACTAGCAAAAGATGCCTACAGATAAAGCCTAGATTGCCAATTGTTGTTTCTGAAAGTAATTCTCCCATTAGTATAGTTTTTTTACAAGAAATTCAACTTCTACTGATTTTTTTTTCTTAAAGACAGTTACAAAAAAGGCAGGGAAAAAGAAGAAATCAATATACAGCAATCCTGAAGCTAACAGGAAAAAAAACATTAATAACTCCACAGGATGGGAGGGCATGGGAGTGAGGGTGAGGGAGCAGAAATGAGGCAGCATTAGGGGATTAAAAAAAAAAACAAATCTGCAAAGCTGTTAGATACTCCTACCTGTTAGAAAACATCAACTTTCAGAAAAGCCTAAACCGTTACCGATGGTTTAATAACTGCATTTAAACTGGCAAGAACCAACTCTGGAATGATCTTCTTGCTGTGAATACGGAACCCTATGGGTAAACATTTTACTAACCAGAATTACATTTTACTGAAAGAAATCACCCAAACTGACTTCACACACAATTCGCCTCACAGTCAGTCACTGAACCGTTCGATATGTGGGGACTTCACAACCCAGGATCCATAACTATGTTGCTCTAAGTAGCTTTGCAGCAAGTTTTTAGCTTCTTGGTACAATTTAGACTGCATCTAAAAAAAAGAAAAAGAAAGATATTGAAAAATGTCAAGAGTGAAGCTGGCAGAGATCTGTGTTCTTTACCATCAGCATATAATATACACAAGCACAAACCTTGTAGAAAACAACACCTACAAATCTTACAGCTCCCTCAGTTGCTGACAGTGAGGGAAAAGTGTTACAAACTCTGAAACCATACTCTTTTTATATGTCTGGGCATTTATTGGGATGAGATAATTTTTCTGTTGAATGTTATTTTTTTCAGCATCTTTTCAGTTCCAATAATATCTTTATACAGAAAACAAACATTCACTGTCATTCAATGAAAATCCAAAGACATGAACAAACAGTTGATCAGCAAGCCATTTGATTTTAAAGTAGTTTTGAATAATTTTTAAAAAGTGATCCCTTGCATATTCTGACAGCAGGAAAAAAAGGGTATGTACTTTACAAAAGCTTAAGTTTCACATCACGATTTTGGGAATAAAATATATCTCTTGAACCAAGGAGAGGAAAAACCTGGAAGAGTACAGAGAAGTAAGATGAGCCTACATATTTCCAAGTATGGACAGAAGTGAGTGAATTGTGTTTACAGCAATCAAGAAGCAGCTCCTTTAAGTAATTTCTCTGTACTTTTATACCACAAAGGAAAGCCTGGGACTTAATACTGTCTCCTGATGAACGATTCCTATTCTCCTACTCCTCTATGACCTAAAAATCCTCCCACAAGACTACAATGTGGTAGAAAAGTATCTACATGTGTATGAAACAAATATAAAAAGTAAGACTGAAAACAAACTAACGAACAAAAAACCCAACCTTTTTAACATGAAACTATTACGTGAGGAAAATGGTCAGCAACCTCCATACGCTGAGACAAAACATGGTAGATTTTCGAAGAGGATGTTTCAAGATTAATTCAGTAGATTGCTGTTTTCAAGTAAATTTAATTTCAGACATTCTCAGGCAAAGATTATAGGCAATAACAGAGATCCAGCTGCTCACGGTGAAGTCTTCAGCAAAACAGAAAGTCACCCTTGGCTATCAAACCAGCTTTAAGAGTAGCCATTAAGAGACTCCTTACTAACACTTCTCTCCCTGTACCAGCTCACCTTAGCTTCACAGTACGTTGCAACTTGAAGCAAATCGTTCCGTTCTGCTTCCTTAGCAAGCAATCTGAAACGATTAAACATCGCTGCCTTGCAAAGGCGACTTGCCATGCACGTGCCGCTTTTGAATGGTGAACTACAGTCAAAATGGAAAAAGAACAATAAAACTCAGTAACATATGTTACATGCATATGGCTTTGATTATTACATGATTTTCTCCCTCTAACACTTTGTGAATATGATCATGTGATTTTACTTCCATTTTCAATGAGCAAAGCTAATGCAAATCAGCAACTGTGAGAATTAAACAAGCCAACCAAAAATGGTTTTCAAACTGGAATTCATCTGAACTATGATGCTAAGTGGTTTTATGTCTTGTGAAAACTAAAACATTCATTACAACAGACAATGCAATAAAGATATCTCAATTCAAAGAACTATTTAATTTCATATCTTGGTATCTCACTGTGAAGTTACAAAGATCTTTAAAACTACATCTAATCATAGGATGCATTCACCTAACACAGGCAAGAACCTCCCTCGTTTGGGTAATACTGTGGCCTCCACGCGTAGTTTAAAACATGAATACTCCAACAAACTGGCACAAAACTCTAAGGCTAACCACTATTTCCAACATAATGAAGAAAAATTCTAACCTTTCAGTGGTTTTTCCATTTAACCCATCCACAACCTCCAGGGATGTATCTGACAATGACCAATTCAAACTAAGAGACCTCTGTTCAAAGTCAATCTGAATTGGGTGCGCAGCATTCACCAAGTAAGTATGAGATCTGTTGACCACAAAAGGCATGGGAAGCTCTGATGTAAGTTCATCATCAACACGCTGTTTTATAGCTATTTCTAGCCCTGTTATATCCTCGCAATTTCCATCTCCTATTAAACAGAACAAGACCAGTCACACATAAGTACATCAAATTAAAAAAGAAAAGAAAGCAGCTAAGAATGCAGATGTTTCCATTGGTCTACATTATAGTAATTTTTCTACAGAAAATTGATGTTTGGAAAAATAAGTTCCAATATTCAGTTTGCAGAATAAAAATAATTTCACCGTTTTGTCTCCAGAGGCTAAATCATTATTTTCATGGGCTGCCTCCTTTTTGGAGCAATTCTTCTCCAACAACTCTTTACATTACTTGCAGAAAACACCATTAAAATAGAAGCTGCAACACAAACTTTGGATTAGAAAACACACCAGGGAGTTTGCCCACGTTATTCCATGTCCAATAGTATTCCTGACTGTCTACTAAATAAACATACTTTAGTCCATAGCATCTCAAGGCATGGTCATAGAGTTTCTATTAAATAGAAGGGCAATACATTACAGATTATTATGTTTACTTTGAATACCAATTTAAGTGGGCATATTAGAAGTTTTTCTATTGCTTTTAAGTCAAAGTGTCCAAACTTCCTCAAAAGGACCAGGCACACATTCACCCTGTCTTGCAAGATCTTTTGGAGCCCTTCAAAAACCTTGTTCTGTGTTAGAAAAGGAAAAGCTGCTACATCTTCAATGTCTGGGGAACTCAGACACCTGTGTACGAAGCCTCATAATACAAATATCGAGAGGAAGAAACATCTGAAAACCTGCAGGGTAATACCCATTAATTTAATTCCACCACATAAGTAAAAGCTACTGAAATGAATTCTGGTAACAGTATGGTCTTCCTGATTGCTACAAAATCCTGAGAATTTACTATCACCTTGGCATTCCCTATTTCTCAACAAAACATCTATTTGCAGTAACCAATACAAAAGGTGGGGGGAGACGCAGACCACGGACACAACACAAAACTGAACAAAGACTTTCCAGTAGAGCTCGCAAGATACCCCAGGATGAAGTTGAGCATTTTCAGTTACACACTGGCAGTTTTTCCACCACTGCTCAACTCTACAGTTAAGTGACTGTTTCCTTAAAGTCACCACATTTGACTGAACAGTGAACATAGCATTTGTCACACCTGTTTCATTTCTCAATATTTAAAATTTAATTTGTTATAAAACAATGCTGAATTTCTTCTATTACTCTAATACACAGTAAAGGAAGGGCAATCTGGCAAGCTAAACCAAACCCAAAATGACAAAAGAGCAAGCCTGAGTTTTACATTAAGGTATTTCAAAGATGAGTGAAAAAAAATACACGTTTAGTACCTTTTCAGAAAAATACTGTAATTCTTGAAAGAACCGTCCTGGTTTAGTTCACGTTTTATAAAACATAATTGCAATGGAAGATGAAAACATACAAAAACTCACTGAAATTTGCATTAAGCTTACCTACAAGAATACTGTTGATATACACTGGTTCAATGAAGTGACTCAGCAACGCTCCCTGAATACCAACCACTTCCCATTTCGTTAATTTGTCACTAGCTGACATACTGCTTGCTCTAACACTTTTAGGTGGACAACAAACAGCTAGGTAAATCTTGCCCTCTACAGCAACATGGAGGCTCAGTTCTTCATGAGCTTCGTAAGCAGATACAGACTGTGGACTGAGATGTCTAAAGGAAGACGAGAAAACAAATTTCAGTGAGAAAGTGCTCTAATCCAAGATTACTGTAAAGTGGTACCTAATACCGTTTCTCAGAGAACAATTATCAACAGATCTGGGACTTACATTATGTACAATATTTGTAAATTTTAGAAAGGCCACATTCAGCTGCTCAAGTGACTAGAATACTGAAACGTGCATTTAAATAAATAGCAATTCAACCTAATCTTAGCCATCAGTTGTGCCAACATTAAAGAAGACCTGCATATGCTGCAAACAAGCTATCACTTGGTGTCTACTTGCACTATGACAGAAGTTACTTGGAGGCTGTTCATCTTGTGAAAAAGCAGCTCTAAGGTTATTAAACTCCTTTGAAGACAGAACTTACACTGCAAAGTCTTGAAAATATTTAAAACACGCAGATGCAACACTTTAGGGAAACAAAACACCGACTACTCTGAAGCAAAACATAGTTTTTCCCCTCAACTAAAGAGGGACAAGTCAAAGCCTGAAGTTTTGAGCTAACTCTCCTCAATTTTATCATAACTTACAATGTTATGATCAAAGGTGCTTTTGTTTTATTACATTATTATAAAGCAATCATTTAATTTTGGCTTAAGTCACATACTACCACCTGTTAATAAATGGCCACATTTTGCTGCTTAATGAATTACTTGCAAGTAGCTCTCCTCTAAAAACTGTCTTTAAATAACTCTATACATAAGCACATCTACTGTATTACAAGAAAATACTTCCCAGAGTTTCTCTCAAGACAGCACGCAACAGAAGAGACAAAAAGCAAGAGAAAAAGTGCTGAATCTGTGATCCGCCAACTATTACAGAGTAGCTTACAAACTGCAACCAGTCTCATCAACCATTTCCTTCTCAGAGCAGCCTATGACTCTGGAAGTAATTTAAAGCCTTCTGCAATTCTAACAAGAGGGTCCCCCCAGCCAGCACAACTTGCGATGAACTGGCTGTGACTCCCAGTTCACAAGTCTGTCTTCCCAACACCCCAAACACAGCAGGAAAGCAGCTAGCTGTGTCTTGTACGTATGAAAAAGCTATGACTGAACCACTTCTAGGAACGCTATTCCACTGCACCACTGTAAGGGACACGACACAAAATAACGCTGTTCATAATAACTCGGTAAACCAGCGACTGCTGATGTTAAATGTCAAAATTATTTAAAAAAACTCAATTTTCAGAAATTTAACAAAAGTTAGTACTGTAAAGGTAAGCATAGAAGCACAGCTGTCCCATCAAGTTTCTATCATTGCTCTTTTTCTACAAAGCAGAGCAGGAGGATATTGTTTCAATCCAAGGCTGTTTACACTCTAGTCCTGTGGTGTAAAGGACGACATTAAGTCACCAAATCCACTTGCTCAGTAGTTAAATTAATGATTTATTAGTATTTCAGAAGTGTCTTGGGACATCTCAGAAAAGTGTAACAATGCATATTTTCCACGCTCACAATGTGTCTGTCACTGCAAACAAATTAATCTTCCACTACATCTCTGAAAACACCAACGTACTTACATGTCTGATTTTAACCGAGCAGTTCCTTTTGGAAGCTGATTCATGTAGAGAAAGATAGCTGTGTTTTGCTTTAGAGTAAGCAGCTTTGAGCCTGGTGCTGTACAAAATATGGATTTCTCTGTCCTCACTGGATTTCCCGTATAGAACAGCAAAAGATGTCTATAAAAATACCTAAAAGAAAGTGTTAAGTAACAGTAAATGTGAAAAAAACTATTTGTTTACAAATACATGGACATTCACATTTAATTCACATTTTGAAAATAATCCAGAAGGCACTAACTATAAAATGCAAGCGCACTTACATTGACATTTGCAAAAGTAAAACTGAGAAGAACAGGCTACAAGAGAACTGACAACAGTCTGTACACACGGGCTCACCGAAGCAGAGAACGCCTTGCAGCAACAATGGCATGGCTGTCATGCAACACTCTTCCACAAGACTGAAAGCACTGACTGTAATTACATTCTCCTGTTCCCAGAGCTACAACTTCATGCCGTCCACCTAAACAGAAAACATTATTTTTACGTGGTGGTGGTGAGTTAACCTTGTCTGGCTGCCAGGCACCCACCAAGCTGCTCCCTTATACCCTCTGTCCCCTAGCAGGTTGGGCTCGATGATCTTAAAGGTCTTTTCCGACTTAAATGATTCCACGGAAAACTAAAATCAAAAAGCTTGTAGGTCAAGATACAGACACAGAGATCACTTGCCATTTACCATCATGTGCAAAACAGACTCAAACAGGGGGAAGATTAATTTCATTTATTGCCAATTAGAGAAAGATAGTGAGAAACCAAACCAAAACTAAGAACATCTTCCCCCTACTCCACTTTCCTCCCAGGCTCAACTTCACTCCCAACTCTCCTACTTCCTCTCCTCCCTGCCTGAGTGGCACAGGGGTATGGGGAAGCACCAGTTCCTAACACTTTGTCTCTGCCACTCCTTCCTCCTCATGCTCTTTCCTCGCTCCAACATGGGATCCCTCCCACAGGATACAGTCCTTCACGAATCACATCAGCCTAGGTCCTTCCCACTGGCTGCAGTTCCTCAGGAACTGCTCCATCACAGGTCTTTCCCACAGAGCGCAGTCCTCCAGGAACAGCATGTTCCAGCAGAGGTCCCCCACAGGGTCACAGGTCCTGCTAGAAAACCTGCTCCAGTGGGGACTCCTCTGCATGGACCACATCTCCTGCCAGAAGTCTGCTTCCGTGTTGGTTCTCCACAGGGTGCAGCTTCCTTCAGTGCATATCCACCTGCTCTGGCCTACAGTGGTCTATACAGCCTCACTCCTCTTTGAGACAGGAAATGCTTATGTAAGTCCCGAATATTTGCATGACTGTAGCACAATTATGCATGCGACAGAGCCATCAGAACAGAGTATGTGAAGGAAGAACAGCTACCCCTTTACATTTATTTACCAGATGGGAAAGGCTTAACCAAGGCTCTCTGGGAACACAGGGAGCTCAGGTTTTCCACTCCCCAACACTCCCGATCAAAACAGACTTGCCTTTTTCAATGATGAAGGCAGCCAGTGAACTGCCACAACTCCAGTACTCAGGATGTTTGGCAATTAGGCTGTTAAATACTTCTCCAAGCATTTGTGAAAGTTTTTGATATATAAGTTGTCTTCCCTCTAAATAAAAGAATAAAAACCAGCACGACACAAATTTGCAACGTGGCGGGGGGGGTGGGGGTGGAAGACATGATCAACCACTTGTCAAATTATAAATCTAAACACATGGTAAAAGCACTACTATCAACATACACTTTTGGGATTCTGAAGATTATCAGGACAGACATGAGTAAACAAAAGACAAGAATATTTATGCTTTTATTATTCACGATAATACATCAGGGATATGGATCGAGTTTGATCACCTATAGCACACAGTACTGAAAGTAAGGACAGAAATACTGCTTCTATCTGTCACCAATTCACCAAAATCCAAGCAATTTACTGAACTTGTGTCCATTTGTAGAACCCATGGTCAATCTCCTACTTTAGTGACACTAAATCTTACAGTGTTCAACACAGAAAAGATGTTTAAAATAACAGTAACCTCATAGAGATCACTAAATATATTAAAAGAAGAATTAAAAAAAAAAAAAAAAAAAGAGCAAGCATTTGTGGGCAATATGAATCAATAGAGAAAACCAAGACTATTCCTTACCAAAATACATCCTTGAAACACGAACAGAGTTTGCTGGAGTTTGGGGCTCAACAGGAATACAGTGAAGATCTAAGAATTCAACAAAATTTCAAACTGGGATGGACATTCCAAATTTCAAAACACAGATCTCACACTATTTCTAGCAAATTAACGTTCCTAATTCTCTAAGAATTTTCTTTTCTGATTTTGAAGTTCTTGTAAGCGTAGCAGTATTCAGGCAGCAACCCTTAAAAGAAGATAAAGGTAACTGAATCCTTCTGAAAGCAGTAACCTAGTGTTGAAGCCTCTTTATCATAAAAATCCGAAACCACTTAGGATCAACTTCATATTGCTGTTACCTAGTGAGCAGCAAATCAAGTGCAACAGCAACAAATGAATTAATTTCTTCAGTATTCTCTACTCTGTGCTACAAATTGATGCAATTCCTAACACACAACAGACAAAGGAAAAACAAGGAATTTCAGAACCATCGGACAAACGGCTCTGCCCAAAGGATTCAAGAAAACTGACAGAGGCCCTGATACAGAAGCATTTAATAAAACTACCCAGAGATTTTGCATAGGAAACCGTTAAGTAAAGCTTTTCAATTTCTAATTAGGTGCTGACAGAATACTTACCCGACTTTTCAGAAGCCTTTGCCCCTTTATTCTCCAAGGTAAGTAGCTCATCAAGAGCAAGTTTAGCTGCATTTGATCTAGACTCCTTCTTGTTTTTTCCTAGTCCCTTCTTGTAGCAAACACCATCCACCACAGCACAAAATGCAAAATAAGGCCTTATCATATCACCTTTAAAAGAAGAAAGAGAGACACACTTAGTGAAATTATCTTAAGGTATTTTTATCCATAGCTTTATGTGCTTATATTCATTCCAAGAACAAGTATAATACAAAAAGACAATTTTAGCACAATAGAATTCAAAACCTTTCAGCTCCAGAAGAATTATGGCAGCTTTCACTTTTCACAAAGTTCTGGTAGCAGCCAGGATTTTACACAATTCATCTGATCAAATTCTGCAGTAATTAATTATGAGACACAGCTGTGTAGACAATAAACAGGCAGCCAAAAAGCAACATATCTGGAGGGTAGTGTAACTGACAACAAAAAAGAATCACCTGTACTGCTGCCATCTATACTAGCTGCAGAAATTCAGATCACCTCAAGGACAAGCAAATATTATTTTATTTAAGAAAAGAAATAGTATTTACCTCCCGCACCAGTTTCTTTCAATTCGAGTCGCACGTGGAACATTTGTGCAAACTGATGCAAAGCCGACACTGGGTTTATTGCTCCCTGTTTGTATCTGGCAATAAACTCCTCTAGATCTTTCTTTGAGGGAATTACTGATAACGGGGGTGCATAGGTTGCTTTCCAATGTAAAGGTTCTGAAACAGAATTAAGAAAAGAACTGAAAACACTCTCAGTTTAAATCTGTTTACAATAAATGCTTTTAGATGCTTCTTAGAAGAACGAAAAGCAAAAACATTTACTTTAGAGCAATATTGCTTTGTACTGAATCCTACATTAACAATACTAGCAATTCTGAAACGGTGTACCTCCTCTTTTAAAAACATCAAAGTTTTTGCTTTGAGCACTACGTTCATTTACCTCTGAATCACACGTCTATCACATGTAAACACAACATATACTCCCTCTCTCCCCCCTGCAAACAGGTGATCAAATGAAAGTTGCTGATGGCAGATTCAGAACACTGGAGCATGTGGTTTTTCACACAAAACTATGAAGCAGAGGAACTCCCTGTCATAAGACACTATAAAAGTTTTAGCAACCACACAAGTTATTCAAAAAGCAGATAACTCATTCAAAGAAAAAGAAACCCACCCACAAAGAGCGGCCGCACACCGAGACAGCACCTCTGGCTGAGGTGGCCAGGACAAAACAGGGGCAGAGCTGCACAACACACCCACCCTGGCCCTGCAGGTCCCCTCCACGTCCACGATTAACCCCACCTGGAACCACGACAGTGGATGGGCGAGTATTTCATCTGTCCTTATACACAGCCCTTACGCTCTTCGGAGGGCAACGTGAAGCCAGTTAGTCAAGTCATAAAAGACCTCCACAAATTCTGAGAAGTAGTCCTGAGGCAGACCCACACTTCTGTGTTTTGTTCGAAAGACAAAACTTTTCCAAGGAACAAGCTATACCGAGGCAGCTGCCTGAACTGGAGCTCTCCTACAAAATAACCAATTAAGATTCCCTGCAGGATCTACTTCTGTGAAGGATTGGTCTGTTCTTTTAGATTTAAGAGAAAAAAATGACATCTTTTTCCCTGTATCAGCTTTAGGATGGATGGAATCTTCAGCTTCAAGGTTGCCATATACTCAGGCACAAGCATCTCGCAGCCAAGAAGAACCCAAACAAACTGTTACCTCCACGTCTCAAATAGATGCCTTTACCTCACTCAACATCCGAAGAGACAGAATTCAAAATACATCCCGGGACACGTGGAACTGCAGTTAAAACTCTTATCAGCAACAGCTATAAAAACTCCTGCAGCAGTACACATCCTATATTTTGGCAACCTCTACAGCCCTTTTAATGGGTAACTTAGAATTTATAATTGCAAAACACTGCAGACTACATAGCCCACCCTACAACAAATCTCTAACAAACTTCCAGTACAAAAGGACATAGGAAGACGAGGAATAAGTTCAAGCGGACGCTAAAGAAGTCATTTAAGAAAATCCAGCAATAAGAAATAGCAGCAGAGGGTTGCAACCTTTCAGAAAATCATGAAGTTATATTCACTAGCATTGACAGTGCATGTTAATAGCTAATCCCAGTATAAACTGAAAACTATACCTGGATATTGTGTCACCTTTGGTACACTGCACCTCTCAGAAGGCTGAAATTTCGGCCTTACGGACTGAGAAAGCTTCTTGGAAGGCGGCTGCCCAGGAGCCCAAGGTGGCAAAGCCGTCTTTCGCAGGGGGTCGGGGGTGCGTGCCTCAGCACGCTGAAACGAGCCGCTGCTGCTCGCCATTTCTGAAGGACCTAAGTTTAACAGCAAAGTTACGAGGTGTTAACGGGACGCTGCGAACTCGGGTTGTTAGTTCAGCCGTTTCACCAAAGCACAACAAACAACTGGCGCTCTGCTCTCCTCACAGAACGAGGCGAAAGAACCGGGACCCAGCGCCGCTCCCATCCCTCCCCTTCCCCAGGCAAAGCCGCTTCTCCGGTTAGTCAACCATCTTCTCCACGCTCAGCGGAGCTCTGCGCCTCGCCTTACAGCCACCTCGAAGAACAAGGCGACCCCCCAGCCGCCTCTTCCTCTCCAGTTTCCAGGACGAGCTGGCGCTGGAGTTTTAAGTTTGTACCCGCCCTCCTTTCTCACAGGTGCTGGGAGAAAACCCGCACCTGTGGCGCGCGGCCGCCCTCCCCTCCCGCCTGAGGCGAAACAAGCCCCGCGGCGCGGGGTTGCCCGGGCGCTCCGCACGGCCGGGGGCGGCACCGCCCGCCGCCCCAACGGGACGGGCTTCGCCGAGGAGACCCCTCGCCGGCTCGCAAAGCCGCCCCCAACTGCACCCTATCGCCGCCACGACTGTAAAGGCGGAGGCGCCTCCGCCCACCCCCTCCATTTGGTCGGGGGGGAGACCCCTCTGTGGACGACGCCCCTGTGGAGAACGCCGCGGCGGCGGCTGCGGCCGGCAGCGAGCGCGCCTCGTCCGAGCGCAGCACCGGCCCCGACCCAGCCCGCCTGCCCCCGCGCTGTCTCGGCGGCTTCCCGTGCCGCCGCCCGGAGCGTCCCGGCGGGCGGATCAGCACCGAAACCGCGAGAGGCGTCAGGGGCCTGGATCGGGGCCGCGCCCTGACCCGCTTGTGACAGGAGCGGCGCCCGCGGGGCCGCCGCCACCCGCTCCCCGCGGCCGGGCGCCGGGAGTTTCCTGGCTGCCGGCGGCGGAGCGCCCCTCGCCTCGTTGCAGCGCCCTGCGGCGAAGGGCGGCCGCCCGCGCTGGCGGCCCGGCTGGCCCCTGGCGCACCGCCTCCCCCCCGGCGCCTCGCGGAAAAGTAACACTTCAACCACTTTTTTTTTTTTTTTTTTAATCAAGGAAGTTGAACAACAACGACAAAAAAAGCCCTGTACAGTAGTTAAATTTTATTACAAGTGTAATAAACTTGATTTTTAGCACTAAGGCAATCACAGTTTCATAAGTTACATATATATATAATTTACACAAAAGTCTACATTGACAAACCAATTACCAGTCACATCAACGAGGGGTTTGTGTTATGGCAAATAAAGTTTATGAAAATTCACAGTTAATCTGCAAGTATTTTAAAGATGCAGGAATCATATTGCACATCATAAAACAGCGGACGCCGAGGAGCCGATTTACGGTGTTCCAGCTATTCCTTCACAGAATATACATTGGTCATCATCATCATGCAATAACTTCAAATACAGAATGGTATCATGTACCACGGTAAACAGTTACTCACAATGTAAGTTTTAAATAGAGTAGCAAAAAGCTGTTAGGTTTCTCTTTAAACCATATTTAAATTCTTAAAATACAATAATAAAACACTTTGATAAAATCAAACGGAATTACGGTTGTCACATTATATTTTTAGTATTCTTCTTTGTCTTTTCCTTTCTTTTCCTTTTCATCCTGTAGTGCAGTACCAAGTTTCTTTATAAGGACTGACAAAACTTTGTCCAAAGGATCCATGACACCGCGCTGCAGCCACTTAGGAATAGTAGTCCTTGCATGGTGAAAGCCCAGCTTTTGGAGGATGTAGTCAACACCAACAGGATCAATTTTTCTCCCAGTCCAGGATATTAATCTAAAAAACAACAAATAGGGGACTCAATTTCAAATATATAAATATAGCAACTGGCCTTTGTAATAAACATCCATTTTACCATTGTTACTTCTGATCAACTTAAGTCTAAAAGGCATCGTTTCAAACTTTATTTATACAGATAAGCTGAAGATGACCAATGGAACATCCTCTCAAAGGAAGATGATGTTCAAGGAGGCAAAAAACCAGACTGGGCTGCCTCCAAATTAAGTTTAAATTGATTTGCTATCACAGCTAACACAAAACACCAACTGTCAAGATTTGTTTGGCCTGCATTGAAGGGTTTTTCATGTGAATGAACACTAAGGGGCTCCAGCAGTGTCAGCAGAGGTTAAAAAACAAACACACACTACTGACACACCGACAAATCACTTCTAATCCCTAAAAGTGTATTATCGAGAGCAGCTGAATTGCTGCTGTATACACTATTCTTTTGTGCTAAGTTTAAAATGCCATATAGCAACTAGTATATAGTGCTTTTTTATTTTAAGGTGACTGCTCAAAGAAGAGCTAAAACAAATATTAAAAATGGAAAACTACAAGATGAAAAACTATATGGCAGAAAGCGAATGGACTGTTGCCGGACAGAATGAAACACGGTAATCTGTGGGTCCTTAATGAGTTTCATTTTACTGTATCCTAATTGTAAAGAACCTCAAAAATATCTTTAATCTGCATAAATTCTAACGTAGAAGTTACTCAATCTAATAGATAATAGCATTATCCAGCCAATTCTGTCATGTCCTGTAGCAGGTATCTTTCATAGCAGCACTAACTGCCAAAGACAAATCTGTAACAGCATCCACATGATTGATCCCCTTCAGAGCTGAACAGCATCAACTTGGGAACGCTTGTTTGCAGGACAGTACTCAGATTAACACGCACAGACAACGAGATGGCAGAAAATCCTGCTTGTTACCTGAGTGTGGGCTCCAAATGCCAGGTATTGCACATAAATTCCCTCCAGTCAACTGTAGTGTAAGTAATGCTTTCCTCTGCCTCTTTGTCAGTGGAGCTGTCCTCAAGAACACCAACGGAGTTTTTCTGCCCTGGACGAGCAGCCAAAATGCGAGGAGGAAAAATTGCTACAAAATGGAGAGAGGAAAAACCCCACAGCAGTCAGTCATGAGCATTTCACTTGAACTCCTTTTGTACATCGTTAACTAAAACAAAAGCATAAGTCTCAAAAAAGAGAGAACCACCTTGTGTTTCAGTTTTACAAAATTTCTGGCAAAGTTCTGGTTTGAACAAAGTGTTAGTAAAAAATATCCTGTGAAAACTGTAATAGATGCTGGATAACACTGGAATGTGGGATTCTTCCTTCTCTCTGCCAGCCCAAAGCATCCATATACAGAGGCCTTCTTTGAAATTCATCATGGCATTCCACAAATCCTATTACATTCCATAAGCAAAATTCAGTCATGCTCCTAGTTTAGAGTATTTTTTTAGATTGATAGGGTAGTCTTTGAGAAGGAGGACGGTGGGGAAGTAGTCAAGTTAAATCTTTGTACAAAGGCATCAAGGCGACGTGAACCCAGCTCCTACTTGAGTTTAAGTCCCGGGATACAGAAAAGGAACAGCAGCTCCATCTCCTCCAAACAGTGTCTTTTATAAAATAAAAATAAATCTGTGAATTTGGATTGAATCTTGATTTTAAGACAGCTTGAAAATAGTGGTTTTTTTGAAGTTCCACTAAATATAGTTATCTTCCCCTTAGTTTCTGCTGCTGTTGGACATTTTACTATAAATTTCTTTTAGGAAGTGCTCCTAGTTCTGTCACACAATTACATGTAAGCAGATTTTGATATAGTTAGTAATAAAAATAAACTTTAAAAATACGGAACTTAATGTGTTTTACATCATGTGTTACATTTATACATGACATCATGTTACATCATATGAATAAATATTTTCTATACAGTTCTGTAATAAATGCAAACTACTACGCACAACACAATTTCACACACTCCAGAAAAATGAAACATGTCAACTTCACTGTGGTGGTAACTCATCATTTACACATACATTACTGTGTAACATTACTCTTGTGGCAGCCCTTAAAGGAAAAAGTACAGAAATGAGAGTCTAGAATACGATTGCTGTGGCAAAATTTGGAAAATCTTAATTTAAGATCAGAAGTTGTAAAACTTGAAATTAATTAAGCAGCTTTTGATTTCAGTGATGACATCTCCTCTTACATACTATATAATACTTGCTCTCCACAGCTTCCTGAGGAGGGCAAATGGAGAGGAAGGTGCTCATCTCCCTGGGACTACATGATCATTATAGATCCCTTCCAACTGAAATAGTCCAGTCTAGTCTATTTTACTTACAGTAAATGTAACATCTGAAATAATTTTATCTATCATCAACACCTACAGTGCTGTTACAATCTTTTCCAAGTCTTACTTTAATAGGTTTTAGATATTCGTGGCAGAAATTACTTGAAAAGCATTAAAGCCACTAGATGATGACCTTCTGCCTTCAACACGCAGGTGATCACAGAGTCAGTCACCCAGTACCACGCTGTTTATTCACCTGAAGTCTGCAACAACAACCACTCTGTGTTTGGCACACTTTATGTACGTATCAAACTCGCTTGTCCATTTGCTCCTCTTAGCAGAGACCACACATCACTTAAGAATGCATGTGCCAAATTTGACTGCTGCAACTGAACGTATTTGCATGGAAAAGTAAAGCATTCTGAATTCAGCAAAATTATGTCTTGAAACAAACTCCACTGATGATGAGACTGCAATAAAAGTAATGTAGCTTCCCAAAACATCATCTGCATCATCCTAATTCATCTATCTTACAAAAAGCAAGTTAAAATAAACATCAGGTGTCAAAACAGGAGCAAGATTATGACTAAGAGTAACTAGCACAAGCTCATTAGTAGTGGGTAAGAACAGAAATCCTGAAGTATGTCTGTTCTCCGCAGCATAATGCACGTAGGTTCTGCGCTGGAGGTGACTGAATTGTTTTTGGACCACATGCTGTACCTACACAGCGTAGCAAAAAGCCACGCAGAGACTCTAGTACAGCTCCCTGCACAGCTGTGGTGTGTCAGCGTAGGGACACTACGAGGTCTGTAAGTTTGCATGCAACGGCTCTGCTCCTAGTCCTACAGGAGCTGACTTAAAATCAGCTCAAGTATTTCCTGAACAATGTTGCACTTTTTTAGAAGTGCCAAAATACCTCTTGAGTTTCAGTCTAAAATAACCCAGAAAAAAATTTCACTTATCAGTGATTGGAAGTGGTAACTATTATTTCATAGCATTAAGTTCAGATTGCAAGAACGTTTAATACTACCTCTATTGATTTCAACTTATGCAGTTAGGCTTAACTTTTTTCCAATTAAATCCATTTTTAACTAGTCAACTCTATTAAAAAGTATGAAAATATTTACTATCAGATAGTCTGACAACTGCAGATGGTCAGATGAGCGTTACCTCAGAAATAACAACTTACCTTTTTCTTTTTCTTTTAGATAAGCAGATACCAAGTCATGCAGAAACATAATCAACTCAGCATCCATAGTTACACAAATGTGGTCTGTAAATTCAGTTACTACACTGCATTCCACCTTTGGCTTAACACTTGTATCTACAGTCAGACAGAAATAGTATTAATACACTTAAAAGTACATACAGTATACATAAAAGTATGCAGAATTTGAACACAAATCACTTGAAAAGGACATTGCTCTTACTGAATTAGAGACTTGAAAGAGATAAAGGACCACAATTAACATCTGTGTTTAGCAGCCTCAGCATTTTTTAAAGTTTTCCCATCAGAGTAACTTCTAGTATTTTATGAGAGATGTTGAAAATAAAGCAATACTACCGTGTAGCAACCTTGATCAAGCTCAACGTGGAAAGTCAACCTACAGCAGTATCACTAGCTTGTGCCATGCTATCAATGCATGATTTTAGACAATAAGAAAAGCTGATAGTAGATTTTGCTAGTTTGGCTATTAAAAAACAACCAAAAACCAATAGGTTGACTTATCTAGCAGTATTATCCAGGATCAGGTATGGAGTAAAACGACAACTACGCCAAGATAAACATCTACATTAATGTCTTATACCTTCAGAAGTCTTATTTCCCACCAGTTCCAATCGCAGTTTGAAGATAACATTTTGAAAACAAGAGCATAAAATTTAGGTGTCCATTTTATATTCCCTTTTTCAGAATGGCTCTCATCTTTAATGAAAACCAACCCCACTAAAACCAGCCAACCTAGTTGAAATGTCCATATTAATTTCTCTTACTAAGTTTTTTCTATAGTGACCAGTCTCTGGACTAGATCTTCACACTCTCATCAGAATTCCCTCTACATTTTATTATGAAATCGTGTCCTTTCTTGAAGATCTGCAGTAATTCTCAGATTAAATCCTTTTCTCTTATCAGCATGGTAGCTTTTTATTTAACTCCTCATTTATGAGAAATAGCTTTGGATCAAGAAAAAACAAATTATGTTTACTGCACCTTGTAATGAAGGCTCTTGGGGCTCTTGAACATGAATCGATTTAAAATCCAGCTGCATCCTTGGCAACGCAAAGATGGTTTCGGTTTCATGGTTGTAACTGGAGCCACCTCTGAAGCCACTTAACAAGCTTGAGCTTTTCACTGTTGTGCTGCTCTCTGGGTTGTTAGCATCAACATTTCGAAGTAGATTTAACTCTGCATGGACAATCAGAAATTCCTGAACTCAGTACTCTTTATTAAAAAAAGCTTCTTGTCAGCACAAATTTTCACAAAATACATCTCATAATAAGAAGGGAGGAGGAAATAAGTGTCAGTAACATCTAAGCACTTCTAAGAATATTTGTTAGTTTTTTTGAAAGCTTAAAGTACAAAATTTATTCGTCTGACTACCCCATCACGACTCTATTCTAGTAGAGTTTTCAGTTAAGTGAGATATAGACTGTATGGGTTCAAAGTGTGCCCCTTCTGTTTGAAAATATGCTAGTACTTAAAATGGAAATAAATGTTTGATTAATACAAGTAATAGCTAAAATTCACCAAGGCAGCATTGCTGTCCGAAATCCCTGTTGACCAGGAATCCAACTTTGTCACAAGACTTCTACCATAGTACACTGGCAACATCAGTTGAATTAGTTTTCAGTTGTTAAAATTGTCACAAGACAGAAAAGTTAAGAAAGGTTACGGTTTCATTGTGAAACTGCGGGTGTATGATTATTAAGAAGATAATATCCTTTCCCCTGCTCCCAAAAGCATGGCTACAAAAGGTCAAACAACCAAATGTTGTTTATATACTTAAATGTTCTGGATGTAGCAAAACAGGGCTGCATAAAAACATCTGACGGCACCTCTATTTGTGAACTTCAACCACTACCTCCTGTTGTGTCTTTCAAAAGGAATAAATATTAGTAAAGTATATGAATAATTTTAAAATACTTTTTTCAAGCAACTATCATCTGCTCATTTCACACTATGTACCATATTCTGCTATTCGCCCTTTCACAGAAATTCTGTTGATACCATCTACTGATTCTAGTTTGTGAATGAAATAGTGACAGCTGTATTTTAATATTTAACATTATCTTCAAAGTTTTATTTTCCAATGAACAATGATTTAAAGATACGATTCCAAATGTTTTAAGGCGTAGAAGCAGCTGAAGGTCAAAAAGCTTTAGGCAGATGTGTAATTTTCAAGTGTTAGTCATAAGTGGTGACAGAGGCCTGAAATATATTCCTACTTCAACTTAATTAATAAATCCTTCATATACAGTGAAATATATCCTCATGTTACATCATCACAACTGGACATGAAACAAAAAAATACTTTGCATATAGTGAAAGAGGAAAAGACTACAACTACTGTAATGCCAGATATATACATGTCCTGTACGCTAACAGAACATTTTGGCTTTACTGCTGGGTTTGAAAAAGGACTTAGCTCAGTCACACTTCCAGCTGTTCAGCATATTGCTGTGCTTCATTCCACAGTTGACCATAAGGTTCTCAAGAAGAAACAACTTCCATTATTTCAAATTCCCTTCTCCCTGTAGCCCACTTGAAATTTAGCAGCTTCTAAACAGCAATCTGTGCTGCCTGGCAAGCAGACCAATCCCAAAACTTCATGAACATGACTCTAACCTTCGTTCCTTGTGGCTGTAACATAATTGAACCACTCTTTCACGCTGGCAACTCCATGTGGGGGGTTTTCATGGCGGCGCCTTGTTATCTTTGTGATTGTCGCCATGGGGCTTTCCAGGGCTCCACACGGTTTGGTGACCATAGTGTTATGGCCCAAATGAAAGTCCAGGGTTTGCACAATATATGTGGAGTGTTCGCTAGTACCTGCATGGAAGGTGTGGGTGGTGTGGGGTGAGAGAGAAAAGAAAAATGGAAAAAGCAGTTTGGAAAGGGTAGTAGGATTTCTCCTCTCACTTTCCGCTCCTTGCATAGGAATTTAACATGCATAATTAGTATGTCACTGGCATTAAAAACTGGTATAAATCTTGCAAAGAACAGAAAACTTGAATCCTCAGTAGCTACAGACAGTAAAAAGTTCAACATGAAGACAAACATAAGCAATAAGACCATGAAAATTCATCATACAGAAAAAAAGGACTTCATAAGCACAGACATGCAATGAACAAGGCAGACAATCCACTTTGTAGGCAGATTATCAGGGACATATGTAGTACATTTGAAAATATACTTTGCATTATTCCATAGAAAAAGCAAATTGTGGTAATGATGGGGAGGGAACAGATTATTATTTTAGCTAAGTGGTACATTTTTCGTAATAATCTTGATTCAGACTTAAAGAAAATAAGTTTTTCTTTGATTTCTTTTTATATAAAGGAATTTAGAGAAGTGACGAAATAGTTTAAATTACCGTCTTCCCAAACTTTTTGGGCTTCTGTCCAAAATGCAATATTGGGTTCTTCAAGGTGAAATAAGGCCCACGATTTTGAGCGGAAATTAGGGCCATGAAAACAAGCCAGCGTCATATGATTTCCATGCAGGCTCATGGATCCTCCAAATTGCATTCCATCTTCTGGCAATGGCATCTGAAACAAGGATATATGGCACCCAGATACCACTTTCAAAACTCCCGGCCAGTGGCGATGATGGGCTGCATCCAACACTGGAAAATAAACATGCAATAGCCACAACAAACTTTAGAGAAGAGAAAGATACAGAAAAGATTGCTGCCATATGTGTATTTTTAATAAAACATGGAATTACGAGTGATATTTTCTCATCTATTTCATTGACACTGTTTCATCTTTGTGACCTAAGGTGGTTGTAGCGTAAGAGTACCTGAGCAAGCACACTTGAAAATCAACGAGACTGTGTTCAGATAAATTATCATTTCAGCTCATTAATAATAGACAGTAAGAATAACATCATACTTTCACTGCTACTCACAGTAGAAATATTTTTTTAAATAGACTTCAAAATAGGCTTATGGAAATAGTTTGAAAATTGAAAAAAAATTAATTTTTAAAAACAAAAATACTTGTTTTTAATTAAAACCTGAAAATAACATGTTAGTTCATTGTTGTAACCCAGGTCTAGCAGGGTACTCAAGATATTTGTATTCTTCATTGAGAGGTTATTGTCAGCCCAAATTTACAGGAAAAATGTACTAAAGAATATTTCAAGTCAGATAGATATATTTGCATGTATAAAGTTGCTCAGATGAGTTTTTGCAATTAAAACATCCTACTTGGGAAGTATACTCTTTTTTGTACCACTTACATTGCTCATGTGAGCTTCGCTCCAAGTTGTTGGCCATTGTCTTGGGAGGGAGATAAGGAACAGGTCCCCAGGTGGACAAAGCTCGCTTGCTTGTATCAAACTGCTGAGTAAAGAACTCCTGGAGTTTCATTCCTATTTTTATTAGGTCTGGTGTAGTCGATCTTGAAATCATCACTTGGAAGATATCCCATTTCAAGTCCCCATGGACAAATATCTCGCTAGGTATTAAAAATAGCAAGAACATTAGCAGTTAATCTATTTCCTACCAACAATAACAAAAAAACCACCAAAACAACAAACCATTTGCTTTCTAGCAGATGCTTACATTTTTGCTTAGCAATGCTGAACAGAAGACATATAGGCAGAATTTGACCTTATCAAACATCATAGATTTTAAACACAAGATGCGGTATTACCTTTTATCAGAGATGCTCGAGTCCAAAGCATTATACAGATTAATTTTCCATTCATCTTGCAGTTTAAGATCAGCATTACTGAAGATTCCCATTAGGATACTGGACCCCATATAGTCAACACGTGCTTCAGTAGAACCCATGGTAATTTGAATTTTATGACTAGGCTGTTGGTTTGGGTGTTCAGAAATATGAGCTGAAATAGAACCAAAGCAATACAGAAATATAGCATTAAAGATAAGAAAATCATTTTTTTCCAGTGATACCACCCTTATGCCATCTACATGACAGAGAGGGACTGAAAGCACTGTTTTTTTCCAGATGCATGGGGAGGTCATAACTCTGGTCTAGTGTCAGAACACCAAGACTCTTTCCAAAGCCAGTTTTGCATTTCCTAGACTGTAAGCACTTGTGAAATTCTAGGAAAAGCTGAAATGCTATCACATCTTTCAGCTGCCATCTGTCCAGACAGCTGAAGGAGGCTGGAGGGTTGCACAACTAGAGATAGCGTCATTTTAGAGCGACTCTGAGACTGAATCAGCCCCAGATCAGAAGGCTATCCCTTCAATTCCAAGTGTGTTTCGTAGTTGGAACGCGCAAGTAAGAAACCAAAATTTTTATGGACTAGCAGGTTCACCAAGCAAGTGTCGTGGTTTAACAACACGCAGCCACTCGCTCACCCTCCCCTACTGCTGGGAGAAGTGGAAGAGAATCAAAGGGGAAAAGGGAAGCAGACTCATGGGTTGAGATAAGAACAATTTAATAATTGAAATAAAATTAAAAGTAATAACAATGAAAAAAAAAAATTATCAAAATATGTACAACCAAGTGATGCACAGTGTGATTGCTCACCACCTGCTGACCAACGCCCAAACCAACCCGGCTAGTGATTTCGAAAGAGAGAAGTCCCAAAACCGCAATTCCAGAAGGGCAAGAGCCCCGAAGACAGATCCAAGTAGAGCGAGAGAAAAACTTCCCAGACAACCCTCATCTATATACTGGGCATGACATGGAATGTTTCACTGGCCAATTCGGGCCTCAACTCTAAGTCTAAGCTGAAATCCTAAGCTAAGAGCTGTGAGTCCTTGGGTCCAGCCACGCTCCCTCCCAGCCTGTTGTGCACCTGCACACTGGCAAAACATGGGAAGCTGAAAAGTCCTTGACATCTCAGCAACAACTATAAAGATCAGTGTGTTATCAACATTCTTCTCATAACAAATCCCATACTAAATCCAAAACAGCACTATTCTAGCTTCTAAAAAGAAAATTAACTCTGTCCCAGCCGAAACCAGGACAGCAAGGCACTGTGTATATTCCTTACTCTTTCACATTTATTGTCTGGAGCATATACCAATACCAGGCAGCTTTCTGACTTACCCACCATCTCCAGGGTATTAACATCTATGGTACCTCCAACAACTCCCCCTCTGGAGTCCAACTGTGATCTTCCCAAGCCAACAGACATGCTGATTTCCCGATCTCTGCTACTGCCCACAGACAGACGACCCTGGCTTTTCAAACCACTGGTGGTCCACCTAGAACAGAGGTGAAAACAGACAAACAAGTTTCCCAGGCTGTCAAAAGAGAAACTGAAAGTTATTTACTGGAAAACAGTAAATAATGTGGTTTAGGCATATATGACTTGAGGATTAAGCATCTACCAGCATTCATGAGGGGCTTCACAGTTCAAAACTGAGAAAGTTACGACTTTAAACAAGACGACAACAGGCTGTAAGCAGTCTGTGGGGAAACTGGGATTTTGCCCCCAAAACAAGACAGTCTGTTAAAACATGCTTCATCTTGTCTTATACTTACGTAGTATTGCCCATTACATTGCTCATATTCATTTGAACGTTTAACTGTTTCAGGTTCATAGCAAATACAACCAGTGTTTCCCATGGTGTTCCTTGCTGGCCACCACCTTTATTTGACTTATTAAACGGAGTTGATGTTTTTGAGAGAGTATCTAAACAAAAAAGTAGACCAAAATTTACGTTATTCCACATGCTAGGAAAAAATGTCAGAATACGTACATTGTCCCTATCACAAAAGGACTAATTAACACCATATTTAAAGAGTGCCACAAAACTACGAGTGAAGATAAGTGAGAACTAGAGTATTTGCAATATGTGATGCTTTAGTTGTCATAGAAATTGACTCATTTGACAAATTTATTTTACACATTTATTTTTACTAATATCTTTTAAGAGAAAAGATTTTTGATTTGCAGCCAGTCATGCAAGAGCATATTTTAAATTCTTCAGCTGTTTAAAAATATCACTGTACTCAAAAAATGAATTATTAGCATTTGACTATTCAGGTGGAAGTTATTTGCACAAGTGCCAAGGCAGAATTTCAAGAATTAGGTTTTTCCTTGCTCTTATTACAAAAATCCTGGCAATGCTCTTATAAGCCTGCGCAAAATTGCATGTCCTATGAACAAGCCATTCCACTAGCCGTAAATCCTTCTCCAACTGTGTCTTCTCCTAAAAACTGTTCATACAGAACATCTCTCTTGCTTATTAAATAGACAAAATACTTGTCCTTTCTTTCCTCACCGGTGTTTTTCCTAGAGTAAAATAAGCACCATGCTTCTAAATCTCCTATGTCTAATGCCATAAATATTCTACACAACCGGTGCTACACTGCTGTAAGATACAATACAATAATGTTTATAGTAAAAGAAATTAAAAGTTACTTATTATATAGAAGCTAACCTTATTTAGACCTCTTAGTATGAGTCCAAAGCCTCACATGAAATGAAATAACTGACCTCACCTGTGAACTGTGATATTGACCCTCTGCTAAGAGCACAGTAATTGCTTGGATGCAAACAGAGGACCAAGAAGATGACAATGCCATCAAGTTAAGCTGGAGAACTCATCTAACCCCAACTAAACAACTCCCACTCTGGTAAAAGAAACTGCAATTTTATAGAAAGTACTCTAACAAACTACATTTGGATTCATCCATTTCAGACATTTTTCTTTCTCTAAGCCATTGACTCTCCACTTCCAGGCACAGTAGAAAAGAATATTTTATGGTTGCTTTCTACAAAGCAGTAATGACATACTGTTTTTTCATACAACTAAAGGAAATACTTCAAAAAACTCAAGAAATCATTCTCTACTAACCTCTCTGAGGCACTGAAGAGTCAGACACGCTCCTGGATCTTGTTACAGCTGGAGACTTTAAGCTATGAGATGCCGTCCCAGGTGACATACTGCTGCTTGCACTATGTTCACCAAAAACATTAGGTGACTGTGCCATGTGTGTAAATGAAGCAGATTGGCAGGGCTGCTCCCACGTCCTACAGTATGCTTTCCGTGATGATTCAGGAGAAAGATGCTGGCTTACCCCTTCAATTGAATCTGGTGTTCCAGGGCCTGATGCTACTGGAAAAAAAGCAGCACATGAAAGGCAGAAAAACTATTTCATTTTTGTTTAACAATATCCTTCCATACACTAAGAAGTATTTGGAGAGTGGCAAAATATATTTCATTTATCGTTAACTAAATGTTTTCTACTGTCTTCATTAACATAAGCTCTTCAAACAATTCAATTACCTACTTCAGAAATTTTCCATTTCTTCCTTCTAGGATTTTCTATTAAGCTTATTAGAGTGACTGCATACAGAGTAAGTTATAATACATTTATGTCTAGACACACATGTAATAATACAAAGGTAAAACATTTTAACATTCCTACTACAATCCCTTGTACAAAAAGGTTTTTCATGTTAAGAAGCAATATCTTACCAGGCAGATTTATTGTTTGATCACCAAGGAAAAGCCGTCTAGCAATGCTTCTCCTGTACCAAGCCCTTGGGAAGGCTAGAATCTCACTGAGTCGTCGCATATCATATTTAAAAGAAGCAGATCCTATATCACAGACAGCTGACAAAGAAAAAGCATATACACACAACTGTAAAATCTCAGTAGTAGCAGGTTTTGGTGACGAAATCTAATTAATAGGTGTTCAATATAGTCAAATACTTCTTTACTCAGTAGTAAATGCTGTAATGAAAAAACACTTATTAAAATCTGCAGTTTTCCTGAGGTGCTGCCATTTCTCCAAATCCAATATTAGATACAAACATGTTCCGTGAAGGCAAGATGGAACCTAAGAATGGAACTGATGTTGGGTCCTACTTGTGTTGTATATGCCTCAGACTCCTCATCTGAGGGCTTTAATCACATCTAAGGGCAGGTTAATCACAACCATTCTGCTGTTTGCCCAATAAGTCAGGATCCCATGTGCAGTGGGGAAAAATAAATCAGTAATGAACAAATCTTTAAACTCCACTTTTACTTCAAGGTTCCTTGAGTATCCAGCAGTCCAGCTCTTACAGTAGCTTCACAGGCACCAGGTGGCAAGGTGGTCAAATCTGACAGCTAGTAACTGAACACAGACTGCAGAACTACATCACTGAGTTAGACATGCAGCAGTGCAGCCAGAATTAAGATAATAATACAAAGCAAATGTCAGACTACACACAAAAAAAAGAAAAAGAAGATCATGAAGCACACTAAGAAGGCAGCTTGTGATCTAGGAGACTCAGCTGTCATTTTTAATGAGCACAGTGTATCATCTCTGTAATATCAGATTTAGTTGTGCTACATAATCCACTTTGATTTTTTTTCATGAATCAGCAACGAGAATCTGCTGAAGCTTATTCCCCTGTTGCTGACTCCTGTAATGTGGAGATTTACCAAAGCTACACTATAAGGAGGCTGTGGGCATATTGCAATTGCTTTTTAACTTTAGCAAGCAGGACAGCACAGCGGAACTCGAACAAACTAGCTGAAAAGGTCAGAAACCCAGTCCAAAGGCTCATTGTACACTTTTTGTGGTTTGCATGCCCCTCAACTGGTTGCTCTAAAACATACACTTTGGGATTAACAACGCTCTTTTTGATCACCAGCAGTAAAACAGATTTGCAACAGCCACACCAAAGTCAAATAGCATATTTAGAGTTTGAGGATTTCAAAACTTCTAATGATATGTGACAGTAAGGAATAAATGACGTATTTTAGGAAGAAGGTTTACTTTTTTTTGGGTGGGAAACAAGAACTACTAGTATAGCTAATACAAAAATATTTAAAAGCTAACCAAGCTACTGAGTTTGTGATTTAAAATATTTAAAAGCTAACCAAGCTATTGAGTTTGTGATTTAAACCGATTATCTAATTGAGAACAGATGAGCAGTATGTGTTCCATCTCACTGTCGTTTATGTAGCCATATATTACCACACTGCAGTCACTCAGAGGTTCTCAAGAAATAGGGTTAAAAACCAAAAGGCATAGGTATTGGTCAACAAACAATACTATTCAAAGACTCTAGTCTCTCAGGTACAAAGCTCATGTATACTAAGGAATTTTATATCTGAAGAAAAATATACATTGTGCTATTAGGTGGAAAATAAGCACTCTCTTTTGCACCTTAAGACTATATAATAAAGTTTACATACTTAGATTACCACTAGATAAAAACTTAAAATCCTTTCTGATAAGAAATATCTGCAACACAACTGAAATTATATATAACAAAGATGACTAAACACAAGCAATTTAGGCTTTCTCTCTGTTGTGGGTTGGCCGTGGCTAATAGCCAAATGCCCACTGAGCTGCTCACTCATTCCAGTCTCCTGTGGGAGAGAAAGAAAATAAAAGGAAGGCAAGAAGACTTGTGGATTGAGGTAGCAACAGTTTAATAGAGAACGCATAAGCTGTGCATGCAAGCAAAGAAAAAAAAATTATTCACTGCTTCTCATTGGCAGGCAGATGTTTAGCTGTTTGCTGGAATGCAGGGCCTCAGCACGCCTGAGAGCTGCTTGGGAAGACAAATGCCATAATCCTTCCTCCTTGTTTCCCTGAGCTTTTATTACTGAGCACAACATCATACGCTATGGAATCAGTTATGCTATCAATCAGTTTGGGTCAGCTGTCCTGGCTGTGTCCCCTCCCAGGCAGAGTGAGAAAGAGAGAAGGCCTTGACACCGTGCTGTTCGGCAATACCCAGAACACTGGTGTGTTATCAATACTGTTTCAGCCACAAATTCAAAGCACAGCACCACATGGGCTGCTATGAACAAAGTTAACTCCATCCTAGCCAGAGCCAGTACAGTCTCAAAATACTCAAGGGTCGCATTAAGTCACCCAGACTGATGTCAGAGATGTGGTTGAGCAAGCCTGTTTAGTGACACTAAATAAACTGGGAGGCTGAACAGGTGCATCTGCAAACGGGTACTCCAAGTACTATTAAACATAATGTATCGATCCCTACTTCCTTCAGAAAGAGCAAAAATTTTACTACACGCTACAAGTAGATGGCTCTCATAGCATCTACAGAAGCTGCTGAGAATGAAGTCTATCACTGGAACAGCAGTTCTCCAATTAGCTGAACAATTAAAACAAAATAAGCATTTACCAGATATGTTTATCAATGTCGTATCTATCTTGCTGGTAGCTTTGCTTGCAGACTGACTCTCAAAAAAGGAGGAACCTCCTGAACGCCTTATTCGTGACAGGCTGACTTTCACAAACTCAAGGTTAATGCTCAAAGAATCCTTCCGACCAGTGACCGAAGTTGGTTCCTCATCCACATTACCTAGAAATAGAAAAGGAAAAAGTGTAATCTTCTGTGACCTTTTCAGGTCTTCAGTTCAGAAAACCATGCCAAACTTGAACACTGTTCGTTAAAGCAAATAAAAGTTCTGTACCTAAGGCTCCTGATCCAGGGGTCAGAACAGTAACAGCAGATTTTTGTTTTCCAGCTCCATATGGATGGAACACGTAAAGGGAAAAGTCGGACATGCAGGCAGTAAAGCTCAGGCCTGAAGAGCTGCTACTGGACGTAGTCAAGTCTGACTGACTGCTGCTGTGCCGTGTTCTGCCCAGAGGGCTGCCTAGTCCAGGTGATGAACCTGAAGTCACATTATTTTTTTTTTTTGCAGAAGTTAGTTTTAGTATGAAAGCTTTTCCAAACATGAAATAATACTGTTAACAGCAATATTAAACAGACCAAACACACATCAAATTATGCCCTTGTAGCAGCAATGTACCTTAAATATTCTATATACTGATGCTAGCCTTTTATGAGAGAGCTGAACTCTCTAACCCATGCGAGAAAAACTCCAATATACTGTATCTGTGCAAGCTTTTACAGAAAACTGACACAACATGAAGAAATCCTACTGAATTCATATGCATACATAAATGTCTAGCCTTAAGCTGTGTAAAAGCTTATCTTCTGCTTTAATTTTAGACAGCAGAACATTATATTTATTTATGCTATGAGCTGCATATAGTATAAACATTCATATACATATTACCTGGTGCTCCAGATTTACTAACTGAATTCTTTGAGCTACTCTGCGAAGTATTGCCACCAGCTGACGCATTTTCTGATGGGTACGTTGTGCCTAACGTTTCCAGTTCTCCTCGGTTTGAAGAGAAAACAAGATCCAGGGAAGGCAACTTCAGCATACATTCGACTCTTGACACTGGCAAGCAGCTGAACTTGATTTGAGAGGGCTGAAACAAAGGAAATACAGCATTCAGTGAACAAGTATGAAATACTAAAAGCATCCCCAGTATTTATTTTTAAAATCTAAGCAAATTACAACCTTTTCAGGCTGGTTTTAGAATTAGTAAGGTAACTGTATACAAGTTCATATAGATAAATTAATTTCAGAGAATCCCTCCAAAACCAGGGCTATTTGGAACAGGAATCCTGGATGCAGCAGAGGATGTTTATGTCACCGTCTAATCCCCAAGTCAATTCACAGCTTCACTCATCTTAGGAAAGAACTATGGAGAATCAGTTGACTCTTGAGCTGATGCTGAAAGCCTCAGCTCCCCTCAACACATTCTTGACCATATGAGTTTGCAGTAAAAGCTGAGAGATTGTTGTGATTAATATTTGTAAATATATATATATATATATATATATATATATAATCCCCATTTGTTACAATATGTTATTCAATTTGGGAACATAAGTTTATACCAGGAAAATGTTGTTTAAGCAAAGCGCAAAAATGTAATATCAACATTGAGATCAAGCTCAAGTGCTCTGAATCACACTGTGGTAGCACTTTTCTCTGACATACAAAAAGCTCAGATACATCAAATATTAAGCAGGATGAATATGCTTTGTAGATAACTGTACATTTCTACACTTTCCATATAAACTAAGAAAAGCTTTAATTACTATTTTTGTTTTGTAATGGTACCTATAAACATGATAGTATTTTCAAAAAGAGTCCAAAAGACAAGGAAGAAGTAATGACTAAAATGCTCAGAACTTTTGTGACTTCTCAAACAGCTCATTTCTGTTGGTCTCCATGGGACTAAAATATGTCAACTTCTCCTTGAAGAAATTCCATTTTATCGTCACATTAGACATGAATGTCTCAGAAAGACACTTAAAAATATTTTTGTTTTTTAAAAAGCAAACTCAGAAGCATGGATTATCTCAAAGACTATGGCTGGAGTTACTGTACTGAAAGTTGAAACCTCACCTGAACTCGTACATAAACTACCACATCTACTGGGAAGGATGAATATGCTGATGTCGAGGATGATACTAATGATGTTGTGGACTCTTCTAAGGTATCTTGTATATCGAATTGTCCCATGTCTTCATCCTGTGAACTAACAGCTTTTAACAAGTACAAGAACTCATTAGAAAGTGTAATTTAAAGCAAAGAGCAGCTCAATGCCACCAGAAGACAAAAAAAAAAGCGTAGAGTACTAGAATACAGAAATACAGAAAATACTTACCTGTGTAATTCCTTTCAATGGGTGTAATCGGAATGGTTTCAAGAGCTTTCTCTAGAAAGTCCAGTAAGCATGGGCTAATCACCATTTCCTCTGGCAATGACTGGAGTGCAACCCATGCATATAGTTTAGCCGTTTTCACTCCACCACTTCCTTTCCCTTTGGCTGCAACAAATTTAAAAGATAAGTCTGTCTAACGTTAATACCACTCAACAGTAACTGATAAACATTAGAAGACAATTCATAACTAACAAACTAACAGCTGTTTCCTCTCACTCTCTGTATCTTCATCTGAAAAGGCATAAATCAGATTGGTTAGAAAAAATTAAGCCATAATTTTTCACTAAGAAAACTGTGCAAAAACAACTATTAGTCTGTCATACTTCATTTTAATTCCATTGCGCATGTTCTTGACCAAGTGCTCTTATGTCATTGTCATCACTTTGCTTTTTAAAAACATAGCACTGAAATCAGACACACGCAATTCTTCTCCAAATACACAATGAAAGTAACCACAGTTCGCTGGAAATGAAAGTGGAATTAGGAAAAATAAATACATGAGCCTGGGAAGAATGTCAGTTTGAACTGAGAAAATACATCAGAAAATTAAAACTAAGTGTCAAGTCCTTCTGCATTTATGCAAAGAACAATTGATGATTCTAAGTCAGCATTTTTAAGAGCCTGGAGCTACCCAGAGTATAAACTAACAAAAAGATTGTTGTCTTCTAAATCTGTGGAAGAGGCTAGCACTTGGATCCACGCTCTCTAAAACATAAATATGCACAGAAGGTATTAGCGTCAGCTCAATTACTGTCTCTATGAAATACAGCTATTAGAATGAATAGAGATAAATGAAGATACTGATTTAAAATTCTCCAATATAAACATGAACTAAATTACTAAAATGGAGCTTAAAAACCCCTTTATTTGTTTAAAAAACTCCAGGAGCACTGAATTTTCATGGTATGCAAACTATTCTGTCTAGTGCCTCTGACTAGATTTTCCTATCTTGCTGTTACTGGAAACTATAAGACAAGGTGGTTTCCATTCAGAAGAAAAGTGATGTAAAACAAGTAACATAACATAAACCACCACGTGTTTCAAAACACTTCAGAACTAATAAATATTTATAAAAACACAACGCATAAAGAAACAAAGTAATTGCAATCTCTAGTTTTGGAAGACTTTTATATCATCATACAAGAGCAATTTCTGTAAGCCCCCCACCAATGTAGAGCTTACAGACATAAAAACAACAAGACAGTAAATGGACATGGCACAGTAAAAATTAAAAGGCAGAGATTGGAAAGAGGATAGGAAAATACAGAACGAAATTGAAGAAAAGTGATATAAACCAAGGTTATACAAAGTTTGGTAATCATAAAAAAGGATGGACAGTTAAAGGAGTAAGAGCTAGTGGTTCAACAGCATGAATAATTGAGGAAGGTGTCCCCATTTCGCTGTTCTCTCCCAACATCTCTGCTGGCTTTATTAAAAAACACCCATAGAAACGCCCACACAACTTTTTTCAGTTATTAATTTTTCCTTCTCATGAAATTTTCACAATATTTTGGCTTTGTTTTTAAACTGATATTCAAATGTCAAAGGAGAGAAGAGCGAATGTCTCAGAAGTTGGAGGCACAATCTACATACCTCTAGATCTGACATGATGTAACAACAGACTCCTGCTTGAAAACAGGAATCACTAGAGATAAAACTTAAAAAAGTATTAAAACTCATGTTATTCCAAATCATGGTTATTTAAGGGCCTGCAACAATTGAGGGCACTAGTCTGGTATTTCGATTAATACAAGTATGTATAAACAGCTGCTTCAGTACTACAAGGAATAACTGAGTTCCAGAAAGCAGTAATTTACACATTACTTATGAAGCAGAAGGCACTTAAAAGCTGTAAGTATTCTTGGAGCAGTATAGTATATGGAAGCAAGGATTCATCTGGATTTTTTTTTCTTGGATTGTGAAGGATAAAGCAGTCAGCACTCACTTTTTATAAAGATACTTAAACTTTGCTTTCCAGTATTAAGCATTATTTGTTAAATGAAAACAGGGAGAAGGCAGTAAGAGCCCATCACTGGGATACGGTGACTATGAGAGAAATATTATGGGACTGGTTTGGCAAGAGATTTCTAAAAATGCAGCTTTATGAACTGCATTCATGCTCCTGGGATCAGGTTTCAGCAGCCAAAGTTAAAGACTTGATAAATACAGTGCTTCAGGTAATGTGCAGACAGATCTAGAGCTAGTAAATTACATGAAAGATAGATATATTCATGATAGTTTTATAAGGTTATTGTCTATAAGTACCTGATGGGATGGGTGGGGGTTGGGGAGGAAGTAAGGTGTTAGTCTTGCTGTGGATAGTGCTAGATAAAGGAGGAGATGTGGCAGTATCTTTCATACCATACAGCTTGGACTCTTTGGAAAGGGTTCTTGGCAAAGAGGATCCTCGAGACGTATTTGGCGATTCAGTCTTTAAAGTCTTAGAGTTGTAGTGCAACTGGAAAGCAAAGAAAGATGAATTTACTTCATCCAAGTAGTTCAACTTCTATACAGCAGTTTGGTGTCACTCCTTCCTTTTTTTTTTCTCCCCCCATTTTTTTTTCATTATCTACAAAAATATCATTGTAAGATACGTTACGTTCCAATTCATATTCTACAGATATAGCCAGTGCACATAAAGATCTGAAATCTTTGTACAAAAAAAAAAGATAAATTAATAAAACATAAAAAAGGTATCAAGGAAACACGGAGAAACAGAGGAAATTAACTATTTAGGAACAATGCCTAAAGCTTGCTCCTCCACTCTGTAATGTTGTACACATCCTATGCCACCGACCATTTTTGCCTGTCACATAGCTTGCTTTCTGTCTTACTGCACGGTGGAACATGACTAAACACCTGCGTACAGACAGTTGAAAAAAAAATATTGCAAAAGTTCAGACCTCCTATATGCCCATAACACACTGTCAATGAAAATACAGAACATACGAACAAAACCTATAGAGAACATTTAGTTATTCCTAAATTTGAAGAAAAGCAAAGGGCAGGTCCTGAGGCATAACTGTTATCCCTGAAGATAGCCTCGAATACTGGGAAATGGACACACATAGCCCTTCCACACCAAAGGACTAGAAAAGCCAGGCTGTTTCAAGTGAAGAGCAGTTGATTTATGGCATTGCCTCAACCGAACTGCAGGAAGTTTCCATGCAGCAGTGACCTATTTTTCCTGTTCTTACTCCATGGGATTTCAAGTCACAAATACAAGAATATTTCTTTTGAGACCCTTTCTTACTAGGATATAGAAGCAATGATTAAAAAAACAGCGGAGTGTACAGTTTGACAGTATTTGAGAGAATATTGGCTTGAAGAAAATATAGTTTTTTATACCAAGACTCTGACTGCTCTAATAAGCAACACAGAAGACACAGTAAGAAAGCTTTACGCGCTGGTGGGCCAACTACTAAGCTGCCCTTCCCATTAATTACAGATAGCGAACAGATCTTCCTTTATTTAAAAAAGGCATATAACAGATTACCTGTCAGAGAAGAAAATATCTAAAACAAATGTCTAATTTTGGACACCAAAATGTTAATGGAACTGATTTGATTTTGTTATGTGATACCATATACACTGTTCATTATGGAGCATCATTTAACATAGTTCTATTTTTGATAGTACCTACAAGATTTTGGCTTTTTTCCACCCTAAGAAAACGAGGGTAAAAGCATCTATCATTTTTCAATGTAGTATTACAGAAATAATTATTCCTATTTTAGCAGTATTTACATAACCAAAAAAAGATTTTGCAGAGGTGCTCTGTATATATGAACCTGTATATACTATACAATGTATTTGCTTTGAAATCATGTTGGGGTGGAGAGAAAGAGCAAGTGTTTTCCCTGCTGAGTTACACACTTCTTTTACCTTTACATCCACCCCAGGAATATAAAACACTGTTGTTTCCACATCACTAGATTTTGTCTGTAGAGACGATGGCACTTTCTTGCCAGCAAGTAAGTGAGTAGTAGATGCATAATTAGTTTGAAATTTCTTCTTTTTTGAAGGAGACTCTTGATCCAAACTTCTGGAACTTCGATCATAACTCCTAAAATAAATACACTGCAAGTTATTAAAAGAAGCTTAATAATCATATTAATAAGAGTAAATTTTCTAGTATTAAAAACCCTAGAGATGTCTAAAACAAATTTGTAGTATCAATTTTATAGGGAAGCATTTCTATCTCTGCTTTACTCTCTACTTTCTGCGTCCTCTACTCCCTTTCTGTTTGCCAACTCTGGTTTCGGCATTTTCATTATGTGACTATTTCAGAAAGTAAAATCTACAAAATTATTGTTACGCCATTAAAGAAAAACTTCCCAGTGCTCTCTACTCTTACAGTCAAGTTAACTACATTACCCAACATGATGTGGGAAAACTCCTTGATATGCAGAAAACACTTCTCAATTTTCCCTCTCTGCTGTAAAGTCTATCTTCATATAAATTCTTGAGATTCTTTTTCCTTCTGTATCAATTCTCAGAAAAAAGTGTCTTAGAAACCGAATTGCTTTCTAATTACAGATCTCCTTTGTATACCTCTCAGTAAGAAAAAGTATTTCTCATTTGTTCCTATTTCTTACAATTAGAGGTAAAGCAAGTAAATCTCATTTCCCTATGCTATACTTAAGAATTGTCTGTGTTGACAAAATTCACAGTATTAATAACAACACATCAAATTTTAAAACTTAAAGCTGCCATTAGGTCCCCAATCATATAGACCTGAAAAAAGGAGATAATTTAAAAATTGAGGATGAGATCAAACCTCATTAAGATCAGAAGTAAGCACTTCTGTTGCCTCAGGTAATTTAAAAACGCATTTTATTAAGAAAGAAATGTAACATCAGCATGCTTTTACACTCAGAAAATAATGGCAGTCCTCAGAGATCATAACAAAACACAACAGTAGCCCACTATTAGTCAAACCATTACGTGGATTCAGTAAGTTGTAAAGTTACTTCTTTGGAAGCTGGGAAAAAAAATTCCAAGCGCTTGGAAAGCCTAACATTTTGTTTATGAAAGATAAAATATGATTTAAAAAATAAAACCAGGAAAGATGCATATACTGATTCTTGCTAAACAAGTGCAACTCCCCAAGCCATACTCAGTCCTAACTATTGCAACTTACGGCGATGCTATGAAGTAGTGATAAATACCAGGAATAAAGTGATGGTAACAAACTAATGCGTTTATCTCTGCTTTTCAAACAGGTCAGTGCTTAAGAATCATTAATTATTGTGCATATGGTCATAACTTCAGTGACAGAAATATCAGATGGACCTGACAGGTAAAGCAGAATAGAGTACTCATACCCCGTTCTGCATAAGGCAGCTAAGTACCACATTTCTTACCTTCGTAAACTGATGTCATCGTGTTCTTGCTGAAGCATTGTAGGATGCAGCACACATTTTCCACAATCGATTTCAACCCTGATATCGAGTTCAAAGTCAATATTTCTCTCCGTGGTTGTGCCAGTCACACTTCTGTTGGTAGGTGTTGTGGGCCAGCGCTCAGTGAACAGCTGGTGGACAGCAGCAAAGCCTGTTGCTTTCTTGCGAGAGGTACTCCTGCACAGGCACAATTGTGGACTAGGTATTAGTATGACATTTACCTGAACAGATGGCAGGAGGCATTCTTAAACTATATTCACACTCAGTATATAATCTTTTAAGGACTTTTCTGGAAAATGCCTTATCTGATACAGAGGAATACAGTGATCCACCTTCTATTAACACATTATTAAGTATCCTTAGCACAGGGTACTACTAAGAACTGAGCCTAAAATTCTCAAATCAAGCAAAACAACGAAAAGATACAGACAATAATTTGCATATTTGTAAATACTTACATTATTACATGCACTTTGTGGAGCTATAATCACTGGATAAAACTGAAAGTTATGCTGTATTTGCCCAATCTGTCATTTGATCCCACGAAAACCTGCCCTGTGCCTCAAAAAACTCACTTTCCAAGCTCTTTGATTCTGTTCCAAGCCCTGAAATTTCTAACAGTTGCCTCCTTTCAGATCAGAATTCCTCTTCCCCTCACAGTCACCTCTGCTCAACACAACCTCCCCTCCCTTCCACATACACACTTCAGGCAAAATTCAAACCTTCACCAGTAACAGATTTTGTAGCTTCCAAGTCAAGATTTCAAGTGTGTTTTCTTAATTTCTGTGTTCTTGCTTAGGACCATTACTTACGGTGGTTTCCTATAAAAATACGTCCTCTCTCTTTCGTGGTCATCCTCCTTTTCAGAGTCCTCGCTGCTTGATGATAAGCTGTCATCCCGGCGTCCTTCTTCAGGCTGGAAGGGAATGCCGGGTGAGAAGACTACTGGAGGTTTGGGTGAACCGAATACCGAGCATGAGCCTTCACTGGTAGATGAGTAATGGGAGGGACCATCAATAGTTACAGACAAAAGGTCCATTTCTGTCTCCTCTGGAAACTGATTATAAAAAGACAAAAAGATATTAAATTTCCACAGGTACCGTTTCCATCGAGAATGCATTAGATTCCTCTGGAAATAAAAAAGCAAGAGTGCTATGAGAAACTCTCACTCCGAAGTTCCTCATAATACAGAGACAGCAGGTGTAGAAATTGCAAGACAGGTTATGAAAAAGAAAAATGAAAGTAGGTGGGGAGAAATTTGCCATCACCTAGTGATTGAGCTCAGTCTGTTGGCTAAATACGTATCGTGATCTGACCGATTCACATCATCAGGAATGGAAACATTTCGAATAAATTAAAAAAAAAAAATCTTTTGAAGGAAAAGAACGAAAAGACAGCACAAGCCATCAGGAACCTTGCATAGAGGTGAGGCACCCAGGGGCGTTAGTGAGGCACATGCAGAAGGCTAACACAGAATGTACGGCGCTTTGCAGCTCCAGGCTGGGCGCCCTTGGGCACACGTGCTTTAACACCAAAGGAACTTCAGGCCAAATTTCCAAAAGGGGCCTCCTGTTTCTCACATTAAGACGCCACAAGCACTACACATGCAATTTTTGCATGTCAACTTCTTAAAACGCCTGTGAAAAACACCTAGAAGTGTTAGTTTAAAACCAGCACTCACTCCCTACGCAGTGTTACTACAGAGCTACGCAGTCATCGTCTGCAAATTCAAATCAGAGCTCTGCTGAAGAACTGGCAGTATAATGTCACAAAGATAATTATTTTTTATTTTTTAAATATTCAACATTTGATGCCTCTGTTTGATAGCATTTTGCTATGCCAACAAAACTTAGACTAACTGGGCTTACGTATAACAACAACAAAAAGGTAGGAGACCTTTTAAATGTGAACATATTTAAATGTGAAAAGGACATTTCCATCTTTCATTTTCACCTCTCTCTCAGAAATAGGAATTTATTTCCTGGGAGTGTGAGGTGAGTTAGAAGGGGAAAAAAGTACATTACTATCTCTAGGGTTTTGGTTTGGTTTTGTTTGTTTTCCTTTTGCTGGTTTGTTTTGTTGTGTTTTTTTTAAGAAAAAAAAATCTTTACTATTTTCCTTAAACATGTTTTCTAAAGAAGTTAAACTCCACCATTTGTTCTCTGGGTATTAAGTTTTGGCACATTCCCTGCTCACTATTATTTGAAAACATCTTACTCTGCATTAAACATAGGAATTCCAACAGAAATAGAAGTGTAAGAAGACATCCTCCCACCTAGGAATTAAATAATTGGTACTGGTGTTGATACATTATGTTCCAAGATTTCAGGCAAAGGATGAAGGCACACACACACTAAAATTTGCTTCTAAAGCACACTTAAAGGCTAGACTTACGTCACTTTACATCTTCATAATATACAAACAAAATTCCAATAATTCATTTTACAAATAGTTTTAGGTCTACATAAGGGTGTAGAAACACTCTGCAAAGTTCATCAACAATCAACCATGTTCTTCTGTTGACTTTACATATTTAAATTTAAATATTTTCAAATGTTAAATACATTCTGTTTAGCTGAGTGCAAAAGAGAGGAAAGATTGAAGAGCAGCTCCCTGTGAGACAGATTAGTTCTCTGGCAAAGAAGACTTTTCTTCTCAGAAATACCTGAAAGTACCCTTCCCCTGGACAGGTGGATTGTTGTGCAATCCCCAAAGCTGTTTTATTCAACTTAATTAGAAATGAAAAAAAAAGAAATTAAAAAAATTACAATAATCTCAACCATTCAAAAATAACCTAATAGAAACATTTTAAAAATGAGAAAACATAGCAACAAACAAAACCAAAGATTCAACAAGCCATTTCAAACACACATAAGGATATACCTGTAGAGCTACTGCAAACTGACACCCAACACCCATTTCCAAAACTCTAAATACATTCAAACAAAAAAACCTAGAAGATTTTTTGCACATCTGATAAAAATTCCAGAACAATTGTGTTACCACCGTAATCCTAAAAACAACCCCGAACAACGAAGACCATTTTTAAATATTTTCTCTAAAGATTCAACTAATTTCTGTGTTAAGAAACCAAAACACATCTGTCTTCTATCAAAACAAATCTATCTTCCAAAAACACATCCATAATTTGAGGCACACACGAACAGAAACAGACACACAAAACATCCAAGTAATTCAGGTCTGCCTAGGTATCCCTATCTCATCAACCCGTGACCACATGGCACAAGGCACATAATTATATGGCATATAAAGTAATTCTTACAGAGTCCTGTATGTTGAAAGTTACTCTTGGCCCAGGAGATGCAGCATCTGAACGAATATCTGGGAGGTCTTCACTGTCTCCTAGTCGAGAGCTATAAGCAAAACCAGAACACAACAGTTTGAGTTTTACTACAGGATTTTACATTCATGCAAACGTTTAACTGCACAAGTAAAAGTCAATAAAAAAATGTACAGACAGTACTTACAATTTTGTTACAGAAGAAAGTATAAAATCATAATTGAAGCACTTATGGTACATGAAAATATAAAAGGAGAGGGAGAAGGAAAGAGAGGAAAGCTACACATTACTTGTGTAAGTAAGCAGCAACCTACTGCTAGCCAATTTCTGCTTATAAAGCAAGTCCTGAGCCCACATGCAGAAATTATAGAAAAATAATATATTCATGATCTACCATATGGCACATAAAACAAGTTGGTAGAGTATGTATTCTGATGCAACCAAAATGAATTATTTGGCCTTATGGTATATGCATACTACTTTTCATTCACAAGCAAAGTACTCATTAAGTTTTTCAGAACTTTGTGTTTCTTACAGAACAACAGAAAAGCCCCATTATCTTTTTCATACAATTTCTGGTTCTCTTCAGACAACCGTGTGAAAAAGTAAAGAGAAAGTGGTTTTCATCTGACAGATCTTGAACTGGAACCTTCACGCCTTCAACACTTGCTCTGCTTTAAGTATCAGGAATGCTAAATAATTCCGAAGAAAGATTCCTTTTCAAGGACAACTTGAAAAAATCACTTTAGAGTACTCATAAAGCTGGTTTTATGATCGAATATCTACTGTCTGATATTTTCAGATCTGGATTATTTATAAATTTCCATTCATTTTTCAGAAGTATTCAAATTTGAAGCAAATTTCTATTACAAATTTCTATTCTCACAGAAAAAAGTTCAAAGAATTCTAACGCTCCTCTCCACCTTTTTAATTATCAGATCTTTCATATTTAATACATAATAATGCAGCACATTTTTAATTCCAAACTTTGAATGCTTCAGCTGGATCTACAGGAGCAAGAGACCCAACACACATGTATTCTAAAACCAAAGCAAACACTTTACAAGGAGGCATCATTATACAACTACAGTTTGCTCAGCAGCCATTAAATGGTGAAACAAAACCAACACACATTATACAGGTGAAGAGATTAAAAGAAAATTATCATTCACAGAAAAAAAAAAGAAACCCTTTTTTTTTCTCATTACAACAGCCTTTTTTTTAAGGCAGATGATTGCAAATCAAGCATAGAAATCGAAATGATTACACTATGCTATTTTTCTTTATGTCAATTTCCTCAGTATGCCTTGAAAGCAGGATTCTGTAGAAAACTAAGTTGTTGTAGAAGTGGAAACTTCCATTTGACATACTAAGTCTGTCAAAAAAGAAGTTTCAAAAAAAAGGTAAAAAGTTGCTTTCTGGAACATGCCCCTCTTCCAAAACGACCACCTCCTATCCAGTTCCACCACATATATCCACTGCTTATAGTAAAAGAACTCTTACGGCCCATGTCCAATGTTTCCTCTGTTACATATGCTGTTGTTGCTATCACAGATCTCAAATTCCCAGAGCTTACCTTGTTCTGTCCATTCTCTTCAGAGGTGGTCTTCCTGATGCTGAAATACTCTTAGATCGGCTATAGCTGGGTTTGTAGCTGAGACCCCATTTGTCTTTCAAGGAGGCAGCCTAAAACAAAAATAATATTTAAATGCAACAACTGAGAACACAGAGAAGAACAGGCAAGCTCAAATACTGTTTTACATAGGCGTGCCAGTAAAGTAAAAAGATTTTTTGATGCCATAATAGCTAAAATGCATCTCTTGTCAGCATCTTCATCTTGCCTCTGGAAACATGTTTGCTTTTCATACTTGCTGGAATTGGTAATGTCCTGTTGCCAGGAGAAAAGTATACCCAAAGCTAATAATCTGACCACTTCGACAGACATCTGTTCTAGCTACCACTACAGTAACAAAAGAACTGAGCTGAAATGACAGCACCTGAGACTGCAAACAGATTACTACTCAAAAGATCTTTTTATTAATGAAGCATTATACTTGTAGCTCATGCGATCGGACACACTGAAAATAATGTTTTGCCAGGTTTGTTATCAGGATCTGGGACAAGAGCCACATATGTTTGTGGATTACCAGCAACTCTGCTTGGTTTTTTGCCCAGTTTCTTCTAGTGTCTTAGTAGCTTGTTTTTATTTTTATATCACCTGACTCTGCAAATATACTGCTATTGATATACAGAACACACTTATACACAGCACGTGTGCCAAGTGGAATGCAATAAGTATCCATCATTTGCCCAGACAGTTAACATGCTTGTCTATGCATCTGCATTCATCAGTCCAATAAGGAATTATTTTAAAATCTGGTAAGAGAAGGAGTAAATAACATCTTCAAATACACATTTTCTGATTATTTCTTGTGAGCATGCAAATAAACCCATTTACATTATAGTATCTGCGAAATTTCCATTTTCCTATCACCATTATTGCAGGACAGAAAAGCCTTTCCCCACCCCCACTAAAGTTAAAGAGGTTGCTGAACTACTTCATGTCTTAACCTTCCTTTTCCATTACTAACATATTCTTTGCTTTAATCAACAAGCAGAAAAGAAATCTGCAACGCAAGTGCTATTGTATTTTTCAAGTCACTTAATACTGCTCACCCTCATGCTGGATCTACGTAGCTTTTTACGAACATCTCGGCGGATATCATTCACAGCCACCGACTCCAATTGCTGATAGCGCTGAATTTCTTGATTTATAGTTCCTTCACTTGCACCTAATTTTCTGGGGATAAATCATGGTTGAGTTCTCTTACAAACAGGTGACGACATTTTCACTCTTTTAAAATCTGTGTTACAATTCTGCTTTTTCCCTGGGAATTAATCCATTTTTGTCTTTTTTTTTTTTTCAGTATTTACTTACGCCCAGTGCCAAATACAGCTGCAGAAGATATATTCTTGTTTAATGATACAACTTTTTGTCAGGTATAATATTTTGTCCTTAGGAGGACTCTGATTTTAAGGGTTCTGTTTCCAAGTGACTTATCAGAGCAGACAGAGAATGGAGAACAAACTAGCATGCAAGGAAACCCCCAAATCACAGTGTTACCATAGTGCTAAGTAAGGTGGAGAGTAAGAATGGTTATGCAGCAACTCTCTTGTTTCAAAAAGCCCTAGTTGTAAAAACTAGATTAAGGACCTCCTATACACTTTCAATCATGTGACAGCTGTTTAATTAAAAACAAACATAACTGGGAAATCCAGAGAATCGCCAGCAGGATGAAGAAAAATCCTCCTGCTGCACCAGTCCAAAGGCCTGTCACACCAATGCCAGCCTTCTGTAGCAGATTACCTTCTGCAGAAAAAAACCCACACCACTAAACAATTAAAAGAACTGTAAATTAACTGCTATTTTGAAAGAATCAGTTTCCTGAAGCATTCATAAACTGAAAAAAGGCAGGCACAAAACATAGTTTTGATTCTTGAACTCATATTAGAAGAAACGTTTAACCTCAAATCCAAAGTTCAGATACAATTACCCTCTGAAAGGTTACACCAATTTTATTCCAAGTACAAGCAGTAAAATGTGTCTCTTCATTATTTAACACATAATTACCAAGCTCTGTATTCCTATCCCAGACAGATCCATTTATAATAAGTCTGTCTTAGGGAAGGGAGGAAGTGGAAGCAAGCCCAACAAACCATGACTGAGAAAAATTATTAATAAAATTCACAGAAGTAGTTCAGATTAAATTTATGGAATCGGAAATAATTGCTTCTTCAGAGTTTTTTCAAATAGAGCATAGGAGATTTAATTTTAAAATGCCACCTACAAGATGCAAAACCAGTACATTTTACAATTTTTCTTCTTCTTCCAATGAACAAGACTAAGCTTATTACAGTTACAAAGTAGTATATTCTGTTAAAGTAATCGCCATCATAATAAATCAAGATGGAACTAGGATTTTGAATCAATAGGAAATTGATTATAATCAGCCATTGTAATGCAGAACCAGAAAGAATATAGACTAATTTGACACTTGGGGAAGAACTTGAGGAATGTGTGAGAGGACTTGCATATATAGTTTTTTCTTACAGAATCCAAAAGGACAATTTTTTTTTTTAAAAAAGACAATGATTTCCACTTGACCATCACAATGCCACAAGATGTGTGATAAGAACAGAAAAGAAAAAAGTCAGCTACAATTTGTTATTCCCAAACTTTGCGCAAGTTAAAGCAGAACTCAACTTACTTTAAGTCATCGATAACTTTAGCTTGCTCATTAAGTTCTCTGATATCAACTAAACGTTTCACAAATTTTCTTCCTCGCTGTTCTCCAGTTTGGATATTAGACGCTCCCTGCCGTCGGTGATCAACAATCTCCTATTCAAAATAAACATTTAATTAATGCCCTCATCAAAAATTGCACCTTAGTGCGATTTAACAACAGGGAAAGTGAATTTCACACCTTAAAATTTGGACTAGTGCATGCAAAAGAATCAGTTTCATTTCAAAAGGCAGCTGATTGGTTTTCCAGTGATCCAAACCCCATCATTCAGTTAGACACACTGTAACTACTACATACATGTCCCCATGAGCAGGATCTGCCTGCTTTCACGTGTGATCTGCTAGACTGAAGAGAATCACACCTCGCTGACCCCAATAGATATTCTACAGGAACAGAGTAGCGATGGTTTGAGGGGCTCAAACCCAGCAGGTGATTTACAATCCGCTGCCCAAATGTTAGCTTGCGTGCATCTCCACATAATGAACCTCCACCTGATTTCTAAACAACAAACAGGAACATTAGTGTTCTGGGATAACGTTTTCACTGGCGGCTATTTAAGACAGGTGTTAAAGAACATCTGTTACAACATTTTTCTGTGAAACCAAAACGCAAAGTCAGCAGCATATTAGGTAGAAGGACTGAAAAAGAATTTTTTTCTAATTCGCTCATGATAGTAACTTACTTTCCTGTTAAGAAAACCTACGTACAGCCACATCTTTTCCAATTCAGGAACCTGAAATTAGGTATTGTGGCTCCATATTTTCAAATCCAGATCAGGATTTCCACATAACACCAGAAGAAATATGACCTGTCATTTCTTGCCTTTCAAAGACCGAGTTAGAAAACTAACACACAAGCTTCTTTGATTTGCAACAAGAGTTACATGAGCTATAAGGAACAGCATAATGGACTCAACTCCAGACTAAGACCTTTCCATTTGACTGAAGACTTCGTAATGCCTTTTCCAATTAGTAGTACGTATTTTGGTTGATTCACTTACTGCATGTATAGTGGGAGACATAGTGTCAACTTCATCCTCATCTGAAAGGTCAGCTATGTTTACAGAGTTGAGGTCAGCAATATCATCAATGTCTTCTTCTCCTGTCAATGTTGTGAGGGTGTTGCCTAAAGCATTCAATCTTTTCCCAATGTTTGGATCCATGTGGACATCAATACCACACATCTTCCACAACACATTCAGTGTCCAGGTTCCAGCGCTACTACTTTCTGTATTTAAAAAAAAACAACAAACAAAAACCAAACAACAGCTTAACCGTTTTTTCCTCTTTTAAAAAAACCCTTGTACTGAGTTAGTCAGCCATGACAATGTTTATCAGCTACAAAAAGCGTCTTTTCTGTCCACTCTGAGGAAAACATATTCCACAACTGAAATGCTTGCTGGAAGTTCTCCACAGCTACAAAGTTAGTATTTCTTTAAAAAGAGATGTACACAGACAAGCCTAAAGAAAATACATTCCCTTCAGCCAAGCTGATGACCAGGAAAGATCACCTCAAACTTCAGCTCTTACAATTGCAGTCAAGTATACTGTTCCAGAACCAGATTCCTAACAGCAAGGAACCTATAGGATGTCTGTTTGCATTTAAAAATGCTGACCTATTTACAGTTTAAAGTCTTGAATAATGATGCTGGAAGATGTTATACATGCAATGTGCCTGCTGAATACCCTGTGTTCCTAGGATTTTTTTAATGAATGCCACCTTTCACCATCAAAACACAGAAACCGCTTTAAGCAAAGCTACACAAGATACTGTTCTTCCTTCTACATAGATTCATCCTGTTTTTCATCATTCCAAATTCCATGGGACGTAAATTTTTAATAGTTATGTCATGTTTCATTTTATGTCTCCTCAGCACAAAAAAGCAACCAGGGGACAAAAAGCAAAACTATGGGGACAGGAGACACTGTAGAGACAACTTTTGGGCATAGAGATGAGAAGAAGCCAGCAGTTTCTATGATGACCAAGACAAAGAATGCCAAGTATTTTTGAGGCCTCTGGCAAAATGTCCAAACAACTCAGTAGGAGAGACCGGGAAGTGAGGGAATTTGGGAAGAATAGAAGCTGTCTCTGGAAGAGTTAAGGGAGGAATGGGAGCTCAGGATTCGAAGGACTGGATGATTTAGCAGTCAGTAGGACAGGAAGGAGTAGGACAACATAGCTGTTATAACAGACTATTCTCCAATCAAGGAACAAAATACATATACACCATGTGTTTTCCTGCAGGTAAAAATCTAAAACCAGTGTTGCAGATGTGACTCAAAACCTGGAATAGCTTGAGAAGATGAAGCAGATAAAAACATTCAGGAGTTTTACCAGTAAAACAAGATACTAAACATCACAGAAAAATTAAATTACAACACAGGTAAAGGATTTAAATTTCATATTTTACAAATGCTTTATTTAGATAAGACTTGATTTATTTAAAAAAGCGTATTACCTGCTGCAGCCTGACCGGTTGTCCTAGAACACACTTCATAAGTACCATCTGGCACAACACCTATAAGAAGCACATACGCTGATTAGGCAGACTGTCAAAACTGCATTACACCAGCCCTTCCAAATTCCACCTCAGTCTCCTGCCCTCTGCAATTCAAGCACGAGTAGTGTTGGGTAGGAGGTTTAGTTTCAATTCCCATTGAAAGACTTGTATCATTTAGTAAAGTGAATCTACTTGGTACCATCCAAGTTTATATCAAGTTAAAATTCCATATAAATTCTAAAACCTTCACATAATTAAAGCTACATAAAAGTTAAAATAATCTATATTAAACTATTAAAAATTTACTGGGATCTTAAGAAATTATATAAAAGCAACACATCCAACTCTTCCAACATCTCTCAGACAGAACTGAAATGCTTACAAAGAGACATATAGAAGCAAAGCTAGTAATAAGGAAAACAACAAAGGAATACAGTCTTTTAGATCTATATTATTTTGCTTTCAAAAGGCCAAGGTCTTTCCTTTATCTTTTTGAGGAAAGCGCAGCAGTTTTGAAAGTCACAGGAAATGGTAAAAGGGGATTTATATCTGAAATGCTATTGTCCAGTAAAAAATCACACCTACTTACATGCATTCATGACTAGATCTCCTCTTATTTCTGGTTTCCAGTCATCCCAACTTGTCTCAAAGCCATCAGCAAAGCGGATACAGAAGTTTTTAAAATGACCTTTGCTAACTAAAGACTCGGAGGAGCAGGCAGTGATTAATGTGCTTTCAATGGTCAGGACTAAAGCAGAGCCAGTGTCAAGATCTGCAGTATGGTTAGACTGGAAAAGAAAATTACAGAAAGAATTTACTGGTCTTTGCAACGTCAAAGTGATATTGTACACACGTTAAATGCTGTTTATCTTTCCCTATTAGAAAACTGATCCCTTTCTCGTATCTTCTTGTATTTTTCCTTTTCTGCAGAAAGTTTCAAAAGCATCACATATGTCTGCAGAACATCTTGCACTGTTGTTTTCTAGTAACCGCAACACCTACATCGTATGTGTATTAGGGCATTGGGAGTCAAGCTCATCTGGAAGAGGAAAGAAAAATCTATGTTTGATCAAGAACTACAGGATCAAGGGCTATGAACCATATAGCCCCATAACCACAGAACCGACGCCCGGGATTGATTCTTTTCTCCAAGAAGGGTTGCACATGATTGCATAGAATCATAGAAGGGTTTGGGTTGGAAGGGACCTTCAAGATCATCTAGTTCCAACCCCCCCTGCCATGGCCAGGGACATCTTCTCCTAGATCAGGTTGCTCAAAGCCTCATCCAACCTGGCCTTGAACACCTTCAGGGATGGGGCATCCGTTTCATTAAATCCATTTGAACAACAACAATCCATGTATTTTTTCAATCCATTTGATTTGATCTAGAACCAACAAGTGATCTGGAACCCAATCTAGAACCAACAAGTGAACTAGAACGTGATCTAGCATACAATCTAGAACCATGAACCGCTCTAGGACATGCTCTACAACCAAGCAGTAAGTTAGATCGCAATCCAAACCAAAACAACTATCTTGACCCAACAAGTGAGCTGAAGTTCAAGACGATCTTCCCGAACACGAAATTAAGTACATAACAATTAGGAACCAGTAAGCAAATTGAATCCCAAACTAATTACATAACAATCAGGAACCATACTCAACCCCAATCTAGAACCAATAAACGATCTGGAACTCGATCTAGAACCAACAAGTGACCTAGAACTTGCTCTAGAACCAAAAAAGTTATCCTGAACCTGATCTAGAACCAGTAAGTGATTTAGTACCTGCTCTAGCACACAATCTAGAACCAGTGATATAGGACTCTCAACCCTATCTAGAGCCCTCTCGCTATCAAACCACCAACTCCACAATTCATCCCTGATCTTGGGAAGAACTGCACCAACACCACCCAAAATGAAAACCAGACTCGAACACATCTGGACCCAGACTCTAGGGCCCAAGGTCAACAGCAAGCACATTTCTTTCTCCTTTTGCAGCAAAGAGATTGGGAAATAGGCAGATGAATGCCAATACTGTCTGCCAGAAAAGTAGGCAGTGCCACCCAAACATTGATGGTGAGTACTGATGTTCTCATGAGACCCCACATGCAATACTGCCTTCAGCTCTGGGGACCTCAACATAAGGAGGACATAGAACTGCTGGAGCAAGTCCAGAGGAGGGCCACAAAGATGATCCAAGGGCTGGAGCACCTCTGCTATGAGGACAGGTTGAGAGAGTTGGGGCTGTTCAGCCTGGAGAAGAGAAGGCTCCGGGGTGATCTTATAGCAGCTTTCCAGTACCTAAAGGTACCACAAAAAAGCTGGAGAGGGTGTGTAGTGATAGGACAAGGGGCAATGGCTTTAAACTGAAAGAGGGGAGATTTAGATTAGATCTAAGGCAAAAATATTTCATATTGAGGGTGGTGAAACACTGGAACAGGTCGCTCAGAGAAGTTATGGATGCCCCATCCCCGGAAGTGTTCAAGACCAGATTGGATGAGGCTTTGAGCAACCTGATCTAGGGGAAGCTGTCCCTGCCCATGGCAGGGGGGTTCGAACTAGATGATCTTGAAGGTCCCTTCCAACCCAAACCATTCTATGGCTCTGTGATTATCTATCTTAATAATGCTCCACTGCTTCATGCATTTTTTAAGCTGCTGTCAACTGGCAATATTCTGTTTCCAATTTTATGCTTTAAGAGGTGCAGATCACACCTTCACCTTATATATGAAGAGATAGGCGTAAGTGCAGTCTTTTCTAAGAAAGGAAGAACAGAGGGAATACAGGTCTGCATAGAATTTTCGTAACTGAGAATAAACACAGAGATTTTAAAAAAAAACTAGGTCCTATGGTTTAGATACTTTCCTATCTATCTGAAGAAAGAATCAACACACACAGGTAAGCATCAATTTGAGGAATGTGTTGGATCATGCTCCATTGGTTAAAAACTTCAGCAAACTGCACAGCCAGTGAAGGAGGAGCTGCATGGCCACAAATCATTACCCTGTGAATGCACTACTGAGCCATTCATCAATAAACTTTAGACTTGAAGGTACTCGAGAAACGTAACGCAGCACGTGTTCCGTCACAGAAGGAGTTGCATTAACACACTCACAATGGGCTGCTTAGGCATTACATTAATACAGAAACTAAATAACTGCATATTAGAGAACACATCATCCTGTGTCACGTATGAGACTTACTCTGTACTACAATTAAACACTTTTTGTCAATGACTGCATTTTAAATACCTGTAACCCAGTCTGAGTTCCTAAGTAACTGTCTGAAAAACACATATCTATCTCAAATAGTTATTCATACTCTCATTCCTTTTTTTAACAAAACAAAGTCAGAGCATCATGTTAAACCCAACAGTTTTCAGAGTTCTTCTATTTATAATCATATGAAAAATAAAGGATTAATTGGAATTTGTGATGGAAGCATTCAAGAAAATATGTTTCATCTGAAACATTTCCAAGGAATTTCCAAAGTGCTGAGCTCATATGCGGTGTAAAAAGAATCCATTATGTTTCCCCAAAACATGGACACAAATTGAAACATGCATAACCTAGTTCTTCTATAAATGAGAACACCATTGCTATTAAAAGCAATGTCACTAGTGCAATTATCAGCATCTTAGAACTTTTGGGTTGGTGTGATGAAAACTTACATTTAAGGACATAAAAGCCATGTACTGCATACAAATGGATACCAATAGTCATGTTGCTTCAGACATTTTGATTACCTGAGGTGTGTTTGTGATGGGCAGGCAAATTCCTAAGTCATTGACAGTCAGCTGAAGAAAGAGAGTCCCAAAAGCCTGTGCAGAGGTTTGCTGGATTCCAGGCAGCATATCTACTACTTCTTTTGTGGCCATATGAATATCTTTATGTAAAGCCATTCTCTGTTCATTCCAGTTGTCATACGCAGCCTTGTAGTTCAGCCAAAATAGCACAGCTTTATGAAAAAAAACAGAAATGCTTAATTGAAGTCAACACATACAAAAAAAAAAAGCACATTCATTGAATTAAGTTCTTGGTTTTCATTTTTACGGTTTTTCCATTACTTTAGACAGTGGATGTACAACAAGAGACACATGTACATTTTCAGGATGTAGTGAAAAGGTTCATGCTGCAAAGGACAAGACGGACAAACATGATCATTTACCACCAAAGTTAAGGCATTAAAATACAGAAAGCAAGGCTGTTCTCAGTATTATTCATTTGTACAGACTCACAAAAGCAGCTTCCTCCAAACCACCTGAAAACTAGTCACCTCAGCAAATGGAATATTGGACGTTAGGAATTATGAATCTGTTGGCATGCAGTAGATCTCCTAAATTTCTCAGCTAGTTTATTATACCTAATATCTTGATTTAACATGAAATATACCAAGTCTTGGATAATCAAGCCTTGTTGAAAAAAAATAATACATAGCTTCCTCAGTATGAGAACGAATTTGTAGCAATTGTCTCTTCAATACCTCTGTCAAACGCCACAGGCTGAGCAAAAACAATTGGTCTGTTCAAAGTGATGAGCACGGCTTCTCTATCTGATGAGCCACTGATTTCTTCTCGGAGAGCATTTCTTAATCCAATTCTTGTCTTGAAATAGGCAACTTGATGAAAGTCTGAGCCAGCTTCTTCATAAACCTTAAAATGTTCAAAAAATGGGAAGGGGGAGAGGTTTTCAGCAAGGAGGAGTTCAGGGACAGGGAAAAATAATCAAATTACTGCTTTTGACAAAATATAAAATTACAACAAGAAGTAAAGATATACCCTTTCCCCTTTTTTTCTTTTAGCCAAAGCTCCTTTGAAGATACTCAATTTTCTTACATTAAATTCTGAGTGTTAGTTTCCTTATTTATCATATAATATTAACTGAAGTAACTATTTATATATCCAGTTCTCTATTATGACAGTACATTTATAGGTTCTAGGAGTTGTAGTAGTTCATTTCTAGGCATCATGAAATATTTTCATTTTGTAGACTTAATGATTCCAGCTAACAGTGGGTTTAAGAATCCAAGAGATACAACTGTCAAACTAATATTAGACAAACTAGGTCACGAAGTAGTTCTACTCAAGTTTGGATCTTCTCTGATCTTATTATTTCATTCATGTAACCTAAAAATAATAGCAATATCCATAAAAACTTTCAATTTGACATAGTAACAAGGTCATTAAGTTCTAAGATCTTAATAGCATGAAAAACAAAAAGAGCCCATACTTGGCTCCTTCCATGTTTTATGGATGTACACTAGCCTTCACAATGGAGCTCTGCTAATTTTTCTGAAAAGTCATCTCCAGACTCTCTTGACTCAAATGAGAAAATTTATTTTGAATGAGTATTTAACAAAACTTGAGAGCATATTCAGGAAGAAAACTTCCACAACAGTATGCTCTGCAGAATGGTTAAACTTTAATAAAAAGAGAAAACAAGCTGAAAAAAAACAACCAACCAACAAAACCAAGGCCAAACAACTCAAAAAAACAACACTCTCACCAATTATCCTACACTTTACACCCAAAACCACAGCCACATCAGAAAAAAAACCAATACAACAAAACAAGCAAAAACCAGAAAAAACAGCAGTTAAGACAGCCTTTTGGCTTGCTTATGTATTTTTTAATCACATACTATTAAGAACACTACATGCAAAGACGTTGAGTACTAACCTGATGTTTAACAATCTGTCCTAGTGCCAGATTTAAATCCACCTGGCATTTCCCAAACAGTTTGAGGTAGCTGCTACTTCCAGGCATTGCTTTGGTTTGCAGTCTGTTTGAGAGTTCAAGTTCTATCAATCCAGTCTCAAATCTCACCGCTCGCATTGAGGGAGTTGTAGCTGTCACTTGAATTCCCTAATAAATAAGGAGGAACGACGTTATTGGGATCTGATTCAGAGACATAGAGAGAAGGTGAGGGGTGGCGGGGGGGAAACATCAAGCCAAAACACCCTTTCCACTGTGCAGCAAAACAAGAGGACATAATAGTTTTTCACAATGCAATGCCACTAAGCTATTTTAAACCAAGATTACAGGAACCAAACTCAAGGTCTTTTTCTTCATGCAGAGTATTCCTGATTCAATAAGCTTTGAGGTAAGAACCTGAAAGCCATTAAGAGCATCCAGGACCACTGCTCTGTCATCATAAGATTACCTTAAACTGGAGGCTCAATGAGTAAAGAAGAATTTTTGGTTTTTCTCCATCAGTTGTGCCATCATGTTCATTCCAAAGAGGTATTGGTTGCTCCCCTCCTGTACACATTAAATATACACATCCAGAGTTTGAGCAAAGAAAATATTTTAAAACACAGATATAAAAAAGGTGACAACAAATTAAGCCTCATTTTAAACAGTGACTAGTTGAAGATTAATAAAAACAAATATAGGTTGAAGATGGAAGACAAAGGTGCAGATTCAGCTTGTTACATACAGTTAATAGCTCTCTACTGAGGCAGAGTCATGTTCCTCCCTCCTGGGAAACTTTCCACAAGAAGGCTCAAAGCCTATAAGGAGTAACCAGTAGTTTTCAAAAAGATCATCTTTGTCCCCTGCACTATGTATCTCCTAATTAGCTGACAATAATAATTAAACACTTGACCAAATACTGTGCAACTTGCATGAAAAGAGGAATTGAAATTATATCAGTATTTTTCAATTACAGGAGGAAAGAGTACTCTGGTTATTTTATTTTTGTGTTTACTTCCTCATCCAGGCAAATTTCATCTCAAGTTAGAGTCCTGCAGGCCTTAACCTGAAGGAGCAATCCTATCTTAAATTTTCCTTGAGATTTGATCTATATTCAATTTTAGCTTATAGGAAGTGTTTGCTGCTGGAAAAGGCTAAGCCATTAATTCTCTCTATATGGCACTCTTTAAAGTTATTTGGCAGCAAGACTAGGTAGTCAAATCATGGATTAAAAAAAAATTACAGTAAATTTTTATCACTCCATTTTGCATCTGGATGGTCGTCTTCTCCAAATAGTCTTAATAACCTCCTCCTCTTTTTGTTGGTTCCCATCCGCCCCAAATATTCTAACTAGGATCACAGACAACCACAATGATAACGTAATAGTTCTGTGCAGGAACATATTTCATATATTCTCCACATTTCACAGGCTCTTATTGCAACGACATCTCTTCCTGAGGTTTGCAAAGCATTTTCCAGTTTAAAAAAAAAGAACAAAAAGAAAAGAGATATTACTTAGAAGTAAAATTTCTCCATCTATCCTCTCATTTAAGGGAGTGTAATTTCCTTGAATGAAACTAAATTAAAAGTTTGCTTTGAATCTTTACATGAACAGTGCAAAAAGTGATAAGAGTTTGAAAGTGGTCGCCAGCTGTCATTAAATCAACACAGACCTCAACTTGCACACAGAATTATTATCAACTGCTCTGTTCATTTGCTACCTTTTAATCTGTGCAGCTTCACCTTAAGCTTTTATATAAGGACAATATGCAATCAGCATTTTAGTGTAACAGAAACCATAATTAGAAAAACCACTTCAATATATTACACTAATTGGAATTTTCACGCTATGCCAATTACTTCGCTGCAAGCCAGAAGGACAAAAGCTCTTTTCTGCCCTCCTTGTTCTGCATTCAGCACCCAGACCCAGGCACTGCTGCCACCTGACCATGTTCCTGATCAATTACCACAATCCAGAAGGTAGCAGTCACATTTCAAAAACCATCAGGCTGCTACTTGCAATACAAATTTATAGTCTGGAAAAGCAAAGAACCACCAATACTAATAAATTCCTCACATAAAAACAGAGGACAGATTGAACTCTAGAGATCGAGAAACATTTAAAAGAAATCTAATAAACCTTTTCAAAAAAGGTTTCCCATTTTACCACTTTATGCTCCTCTCTAAAAATTGTTCTAATAGAATAATGACAGTTGTTGAAGGTTTATTTTCCCCCTAAGTGTTCTCTTTCTACCCAATGCTAATACATTTTGCCTGGAACAAGCACCAAGGTGTTTAAAATTTGTTTCTTCCTACCCTTCAGGGATTCTGATATGTTTTGTTTTCTCCAGTGCATCTTCTAACTCCCTCGAGGGCATGTCATCTGGACCAGCACATTTCTTTTATGTATGTTTATGTGTGTTTGTATGCATGAAAAAATATATATATACACACACAGAGAGGTATATGAAAGGAGTGTGTAGATCCATACAGACACTCTTTTCGCTTAGTTACCACTTTTAGTTTATCTTTCCTCATGATGTTTCCAACTAAGAATGAATCTTTCAACTAAAAATTAGCTATATTGCCACAATAACTTTTCAAGATAACTCAAAAAGCGTTACAATCAAACTATTTAAAATTCCACTTGCTGTTGAATATTTATTTACATTTGTCATCCTGTAACATTCTCTCTCAAACATATATCCTTCTTCCTCTACAAACATAACAAAAACATTCCTCATCCCTTTATTTCCCCTGGTTATTTTACTTTCTTTTTGACTTTTTTTAATTATTATTTCTTAGTAGAGAGATGATACTTCTCACTAATTATTGCTTTTCCTTTTTCAAATTCATTTACTTTTTATCCCCATCTACCAATTTTTATTTTGGCCTAAAGAACAACAAAACACTTCTACAGTTCTTTACTTATTGCTTGCTTTTCTGTTCATCTCATCTGTCATGTACTACCCACAGTAAACTACAGCTATATCTATTTTTTATTTAAACTACCAAACAGTAACTGATTTGTCAAACAAAGCTTTCAGTCCTTACACTTCCCCTCAGAGTAGTCGCATGTCAGAAAAAATAGTATAATTTTTTATCTGTGGGGTGACAGAACTTGTGCCATGCAGTGATAATTTATTTCAGCAAAAAAAGTTTCCAGCTTTTCTAGTTTGCTTTCAGTTCTTGAACACAGAGCAAGTCTCTAACACTAAGAACTAGAAAGTGAGTGGATCTACTTTTAAATGCTATGCAAACTGTGATGCAATCAGACAGAATTTTTTATCTAAGAAAATGAATGTTTTGTAACTTTGGATGTCTACTCAAGCAGATGAACGTACAGCTCAGTATACAATTTCCATCACATACTGCGTAAGTTACAGCATTGAGAGATTTTTAAACTGTTCTCTAATTCGAGTTTTTCATGACAATGCCATTTTTCTTTTGAAAACATTTTGAGAATGGAAGCCAGCCTAAATGACAGAAACAGTCACTTCTGCAGTATACAGCACGATACACAAAACAATCCAATAAATAGCCAAATGCTTTTTTAATTCCATTCTGAAACATGTTATCTGCAAAGCTAGGAATCAGGAGACACTAGGTAATACCAATATTGACACTGTTTTCCTCAGACACAGCTGTTTTCCTTTAAAAGAATACCCTGACATTATTTTACAAAACGTAATACCACGATCTGCATTTCACAGGTGGACAGAGTGAATACAGAAAGTAACCCAGTCAAGGTTGTGTCACAGACAGAGTGTCCAGAATGACCAGCTATCCTGTTTCCCAATAAAACATCTTGTTTCTGATAGAGTTACAACAATTTGCAGAGCCTCTGTTACTCCTTTACACTCCAGCTCTGCTGCTTGCTTCTTGCTGCTGCTTGGAGCAACAGATGCAAAATGATGGTGTCTGTGAAATAAATAGCTGATCCCGAGAACTATATGATGTTGCCATCCAACAAGGTTTAAGGATCTTACTTAAAGTCGGTTTTAAGTGTTCTGCTTACCTGAAACTTTCTGTATGACTTCATTTACTTCCTTCATGAACACTTTTTGCACAAATACTAAATGATTTAAAAGATCAGTTGTGAGATTATGTTCAAAGGAGCCAACCTGCAGAAATATAAAATTTTAAAACAAAACTTTAAAGCAGTTACCAAATCTTTGTTTTCAAAACAATGCCCTTTTAGTTTTCAGTCATATCTTTTCAAGTTCAATTATATTGTTATTGGCATAAAAAAAGAACATTAAATAGTTTTGTCTTGCAATTTTTCTGCTATGAATGCCTATCAGAAAACTGAAAGACATACACTATTATATGAAAAAGTTTATTCTCTTGCTTAAGTTTAGCTTAGACAATAAAATGCAGGACTTGATTAAAGTTCATGGAAGTATGCAAAACGCTACTTAATTTCTGACAGTAAGTCATTATCAGAACAAAACAGAAATGAGCTGTCACCCTCTAAAAGCACATTATTCTAGTTACTTTAGATTAACGAGTTTACTGGTATCTTCAATGGTAAACTTATGTGCCCAATCTAATCTTAAAGAATATTCCTAAGGAACTGGAGTCTGCCTAAGATTGTTTAAATTTGCCATTAAGATTTTTAAAATAAAAGTACAATACAGATATTTTCTAAAACCACTTGGACTTGGCTTTTGCCTTTGCTAAGCAGCCCCTCCCTTTTGTTTTATGGGCTGAACAAATTCCAAGACCCTAAGGTCTCTCTTAGCCAGGACAGAACTCAAATGGGTTGAACGAAGAGCAGCACCTAATTAAACTTATCCCACAAAGATGCAAATATCAGAAGTCTCAGTTACAAACATGCTAGACGATGTTTGTAAAGAAATACAGTCAGTAGAAAAGCCCCGCTTTTCCCCACCAGATAGGTTCCTTTTAAGTAGCATCACTTTTCTCTCTGTGACAAGTAACTGTGGAAGTTGGTGCATAAGTAGAACTTGTAAGTAGAACACTCTGTATCTAACAAGATTTTATATCACTAAGGTTATATATTGCTTCTCTTACCTATGGAGCTGTCTAATGACAAAAAAGTTATAAAGCAATAAAATTGTTGTCAAATTTTTCAGTATTTCTTTTTGCAAAATACATGGCGTTATCTGATGTGTTAGCATAAGCTTTCAGTTTAAAATTACACTTTATTTGTATCATGAGCATAACATACTTTTGTCTACTTCGCTGATGAGAAATACTTTCATTTGAAAAAAGTTTCCAAACATGTCTTCCTTATTTATTTGCACAAAATAATACAAAATTCTCTGATATAGTGGTTGTGACTGCTTAATGTGTTAGCTACTCATCAAACTAAGGACTGAGAAAGTTCTATTTCAGTGTCACACAATTATAAATGTTTTTGATCAACCTGTAAAACTGAGAGTTCCGGAATAGGCAGATTATTGAAATAAAATGAAGATGCATATAAAGAAATGTAACAGAATGGAAATAACATGTTATAACTGTCTTCAACACCTACTTCAGCCACACAACGTAAGTAGTTCCCCTGTAGATAATAGCCTTGCTTAGCAGGTAGTTCGTCTATGCTCCAGATTTGGTCCGAGTAAGTATCATGTTCTTCCATGATATATTTGCCTGACATAGTGACAGGAGGAAGGTTGAGACTTGCCGAAGGAGGAATGGTTGACATATCAGTGGCAGAGACTTTTGACGTGAAGCGCAATCTGTGACTTGGAAGCTCAAAATTAAATCTAGTTTGGGCACCTATAAAAAGAGGACAGGGAAAGAAGACGAATGAACTGGCAAAAGAATCTTTTATTTATCCTTAAATTTAACAACACTTTTGGAATTAAAAAAACCACTATCTTTAAAACATTATTGAAGTGTATAGGCCTCTAGAGCTATAAATATTCAGCCACATGAATAAAAACACGGGTTTTCTTAATTTTTAAAGACAATGAAGACTTCACTGTAATTAGATGGAGAAGGGAGTCATACAAACCACCTCATCTCTACTGAGGCCCTGAGAGAGCATTCTCAAGTAGCCCTACAAATCACAACTCAATTCATCAAGGATCATAAACTGATTTTAGCAGAGGGAAACTTCTGAGGAGAAAGCCACATATGAATGCATACATGTCTTCATCTGCTCTTGTATTCTGCCTCTGGCAATTGTGTATAACAACAGTGTAAATTCTCTATATGACCCCATCTGATTGAAGTCCACATTCAAAAAAATAAGCCGATAGCAACAGATTCAAAGCTCTAGCTCAACAGAAACATCAAGTCCTCTTAGATGCTTCTGGCAAGGCCAAACTAAAAGCCATAACGTTTTTAATGTTTCAGGGAACTGTTACCTGTCATTCCATGACTCCTCATTCTTCCCATCTTATATTCTGCTTTTAGAGAGGGCAAGAGCGCTGCTCCAATAGCTATACCATCTATCATGGCACTGAATTTAAGAACTATAGGCTTCTTTTCCAAGCCTTCTGGCAGCTGTGGAAATTCATTTGTTTCAACAGGTGTTTGATTAATACTTGTTGGAGTCTTTTCAGAGGGCAAAGGAGTCGCAACATCTTCTTTGGTAGGCTGGGGCCTATTTGTCAAGACAAAGATCAGAAAATACTTTGTTACTCTAACGTGATCTACCACACATGTTCAAAGTAGCACAAGCCCAGAAACGGATGGCAACTGGCAGCACTCAGAAGCGCCAGGCAAGCAGCACTTACGCAGTTGATGGTTGCCTGATGAGATCAGAAATCTGCTTGGAGAGCTGGTGAGAACTGCGCACCATCATGCTGTGCAGTGTGGCAGGGTGCTGAGGAATGTTGATGCTGATGGCTCCAACTTTGACCACAGCAGCGTTGTTTGTTTTCAGCCCTCTCTGGGCACTATACAAGGCCTGGGATTTGGCAATGCTGCATTTCACTACAGTTCTAACAGAAAAGGAAATAGAATTTACTTGCACGTCTTGCAAAACGGTTACACTTTCGTGTTCAAGTGGGCTTTTAGCTGTTAGCTGAATTTTAAAATATTCATGTAAGTGATTTTGTTTATAAACTACATAGACATTCCTTTTTCTTTCACTTCACACACATAGATGCACTACATGCCACAAACAACTACACTACATTCAAAAGAACTACAAGTCATGCATTGCAAAAATACCTGTTAAACTGCTGTTCTTGCGTCATGTAAGACCATTTGAGTTTATACACACAAGGTTCCACATACACAGACAAATTTTCACACACGAAGACAAATAAGAGCCTTTCATTCCAACTCCTTTTCAGGAATAATCTCAAATCATCCTTTTCACAAGACAACTTAGTAAAATCTGATTTTAGCATCCAAAAAGGTCAATGGAGGAAATAATCCACAAGCCCATTTATCAGTTGCTGTGTATTTATTGCTAAGTGAGTAATACCAATGTTTAATTGACACATACTGTTCCAAAATATGAAGTCTAAACTTTATTTTAATGTTAAGAATGATACGGTTCACAATGGTTACCCAAGATAAAAATACAGCTGCACAAAGCTGAGTTTTGATGTTAAAATGAAATTTTGGCATATCAGAATTCACTAAGCTCCTATTAAAAAAGATACACGGGGAAACATATTCATCTTTCTCATCTAACATCAATTACTGGAGGGTTAGCCAATGGAAGTATATATGTAGCCAGCACAGAATATTATAGCCTCAAAGAGAAAGACATAGTTGCCAAGATGCAGTACATTAGCTAAAATGTCTGAAAATTAGACTCTATAAAGCTGCAACATTCAATGAAAGCTTCTCAAATACTAAATTTTAAAGAGTATAACCAAAATACTTTTTGTATCATGATTTAAATTGTTCTGTAGGCAGCTTGGTTTCATGGTGAAAGCCACAATATTCTGAGTTTTACTCCCTAAGTCATGTTTCTTCTGTGAAGCCCTAACACAGGGCTCCTTATTCTGATGTTAAATATCAGCTAGCCCAAAGCATCCCAGGTGTGGAAACACCAAAAAAAAAGACACTATCCTTCTGCTTACAATGAAGAAATACAACCCACTCGAATGCAACCGCAGGCCTATCAACAGCAGATTAATTTACTAAAGCTCTAGAAACATTTTCAGATTTTCACAGCTATGCAAGAGCTACCTAAAGCTCTAAAGCTACACAAGTGACCTAAAGTGGTTATGGATTAATGTTTTAGGGTAGACCGTAAAATAAAAACAATTTCAAAACATTTGAAGAATTTATGCAAATATGAAGGAGGAAACAGATCTTAATTCACAAGTATTTTTCAGAAAAACATTATACAAACAAACATTACTTGATAAAAGGCCAGATTTATTTTAATCTACCTCTTTAAAAGAAAAAAACCATGATTATTTCTCTATTGATGTTTGCTTATTTCCTACTCTCTTCCTGCTTCCATTCTGATTGAACTATTGTGAAGCCTATCAAGGATACATTCCCCCCCATTTCTAACACAAAACACCACCACATCAGCTGTTCCATCTTAAAGGACATCACAAGATTTCTTCCCAATCTGTACCAGACAGTCTAGTCTTAACCTAATAAAAAAAAAAAAAAATCACAGCACTATAGCTGTTGCAGGAGAATGAAATTGCAGCAAGATTAAGTGTGCTTCTCTGCTAAGTTATTTCCATATTTCATGCAATGAATGAATCTCACTGTCACTTGTCTGGTGTACAAAAAGCCTACTTGCAGGACAGAATGAAATGCAGAACAACTGTGTGACTACCCATCTATTTGGAAGGAGCACTGCACATTATACATCTGCAGTTTGCTTATCTACGCTAACATGTCTGTAACAGATCTGGTTGAATATTATTAAAATCATTATTGATGTTTAAGTTATATACCAGTAATGCATTCAGAAGTAATTCTATGTTCAAGCATCAATTCCATTAAAAAAAAAAAATCACTCTCCAAACATGTGAAAAAAGTCTTTGTCCCACTACAGAACTGGCTACAAGGCCACTGCTCAACCTAACAGATTTTTGGGAATGTTAGAAAAAGAGGAGGGGAAACCCATCAGCAGGAGGCCCGTAACACACACAAACTACCACGCTGAGCCAGATGAAGATTCAGGCAGTAGCAGGTACTTGGAGTGTAAATAAAGTGATCCTTCCCCTAATTCCAGCCATCAGAGGTTTACTTTTTTTGGGTCAGAGGCTGTTTTGTGTTCATGACTCACCACCACACCTATCCTACACAGATCTGTCCAATCCTTCTAATCATTCCACATGGCTGGCACAACACCAGGCTGTGGTGTGGTGGACATACTGGAGAGAAGGGATGCCATCCAGAGGGACCTTGACAGGCTGGAGAGGTGGGCCCATGTGAACCTCACCAAGTTCAGCAAGGCCAAGTGCAAGGTCCTGCACGTGGGTCAGGGCAATTCCAAGCACAAGTACAGGCTGGGCAGAGAATGGATTAAGAGCAGCCCTGAGAAGGAGGACTTGGGGGTGTTGGTTGGTAAGAAGATCAACATGGGCCAGCAACGTGCGCTTGCACCCCAGAAAGCCAACCATGTTCTGGAATGTGTCTAAATCAGCATGGCCAGCAGGTCAAGGGAGGCGATTCTGCCCCTCTGCTCTGCTCTTGGGAGACCCCACCTGCAGAGTGTTCAGCTCTGGGGTGCCAACACAAGACAGACATGGACCTGTTGGAGCAGGTCCAGAGGAGGGCCACGAAGATGATCCGAGGGCTGGAGCACCTCTCCTATGAAGACAGGCTGAGAGACCTGGGGCGGTTCAGCCCAGAGAAGAGAAGGCTCCAGGCAGACCTCATAGCAGCCTTCCAGTACTTAAAGGGGCTACAAGAAAGCTGGAGGGGAACTCTTTACAAGGGTGTGTAGTGATAGGACAAGGGGCAATGGCTTTAAACTGAAAGAGGGGAGATTTCGATTAGATCTAAGGAAGAAATTCTTCACTCTGAGGGTGCTGAAGCACTGGAACAGGTTTCCCAAAGAAGCTGTGGCTGCCCCATCCCTGGAAGCGTTCAAGGCCAGGTTGGATGAGGCTACAAGCAACCCAATCTAGGGGAAGCTGTCCCTGCCCACGGCAGGGGAGTTGGAACTAGATGATCTTTAAGGTCCCTTCCAACCCAAACCATTCTGTGGTTCTACGATTTACGCTTTTGCTGACCATACCGTACGGCAATGAATTCAACTGTTCGGTGATGCACTGTCTAAAAAAGAACTTTCTTTTGCTGGTTTAATGCTGCTACCAGACAAAAAGGAACAAAAAACCGAGTATTTTCTTTACATCACTTGCAGCTTCACAGTTCATCACCTCTCCTTCCAGAGCTACCATCTCTAAGGACATTTTAAAGTTAATCCTGTATTATCATAACACTGAATACACACAAATGCTGTATCAAACAGCAGTTGTACTAAGTCCTTCTAAAAGATATGTACTATCGTCTAAAGCAGCAAAAGAAATCCATACTCAGAATACTGCTTTGGGGAAAAAAGAAAAGACAAAAATAAAACAAGAATACAAAAAAAGTAGAGCCTCTTAATTTTTGGCAACATAACTTTTCGTCTCTGAGTACTGCAGGGACATTGTGTAACAGGGCTTCTAGATGGCCACTGTACCATTTCCCAGCTTGACCACTACTCCAGTGAGACCCTCTGGACTTCACCATCAGGAGGTAAGAAAAAAAAATAGAAAGAAAAATAGAAAGAAAACATTGCATCTTTTGTGAGAGAAAAGACCAACATTCACACAGATGGATCTGGAGGACACGAAGAGAGCCATCTTCATTAGCAGTAGATGCACAAGCATAGTTTTAAGGAAACCATTTTCTGTTAGTGTAACCTGGTCAGTACTCCTAGTAACTAAACTCAGCACCAAGGTCAATAAAAGCAACAGGAATGGTCCTATTCATGCTGGAATCACAACAGGTACTATCACTCCAAGCACAGCAGTTCCTTACCAAGTTCAAAGCAAATCTAACCGGTCTGTTCTTTTACATTTATCAGCATTATTTCGCATTATTTCACCTCATTATAACAATCACAGAAACAGAGCTAAAACACTTAACAGCCAGTGCAACCACTCTGGCATTACAGTAGTGATCCTGCCCCTAAAGCTAGACTGTTAACATTTACAAGGGCTTTTTTTGACAGATATTTAGCAGGCTACATTAAAAACTTATCCAAGTAATATTAAATGTTAAACTAAAATGTATACAAGCAACATCTGCCTACACAGTCACACACAGTAGGAATGCAGCCATTAGCTACACAACACAGAGTTAATTGCAAGACTATTAAACATAATAATATGACATACAGAAACTCTTGTTTGGCTGTACTTGTAGGAGATGTAGGAAAATCCTCCAGTCTACAGATGAAGATTGAAGAGAAAGCAAGAAAAACATAAACAAAGCAAATAAAGAATAAACATTCATGCAAAATTAGTCAGTTAATTACTTGTAACCCACAATATGATACATTTTCAAATTTACCAAGTTGAAGGTTTTGGTTTTGTTAGGGTTTGTTGTTTGCTGCTGCTATTAGAGATTTATCATTATTTCCTCCCTTTCCTTTTGTACTCTCCCTGTATGGAAGCTCAGTAAGGTTTTGATGTAAAACAGACTTAAGAACTTCAGTCACCTTCAGAAACCCTGCATGGCTGTCAGATCAGAACTTTTATTATTCTTCTGAAACATGCTTATTGGGAGCAATTTAGCTGGAGACATAAAGAAAATTCTGTATGTTTTAAGTTCTATATAGCATCTTCCAAACTAAACAAGAATTAAAAGAAGAGAGACACTCAAGACACATTATTTAGCATCTTCTACAACATTAATATCCTAAAACCAGATCACATACTGAGGGTTACCCAGCTAACACTCAAACTGCATGAGGGTGATCTACGTAACAAATAGCTGTAGTTCAACTGTTGTTTTGCAACTCAAACAGAAAGAAATTCAGCTAGAAACAAAATAAAATAACGCATGGCCTTTCTTAGTATGTGAACCTGGCCAAAAAAAAACAAAACCACCAACAATGTGGATGGTTAGCAAGTCATTCAAGATGTTCATGCATAAAAAGTGATTCTCCTCCCCACCCCTGTCGATTTGTGTCCATTATATAAAGGGTGGAGAATGGATATTAGAACTGTAAAAATAACACAAAGAATCATGCATCATGGGAGTTCAATAAGATATCTATTAAAGAAACAAGATTTTAAATGGCAATAATCAGCATCAGTAGGATAAACTCTCTAAAAATCTTGTGCAGTGGAAGCTATAAGCTTCAAAAAGCAATCAAACATAAGCAAAACAATGCACACCATGTGATAAAGTTTCTATGTGTATATCATATGGAATAAAATCAGTACAGAAAGCTCTGATTACACGACATATAATTCCTTTCTTTTTACAAAAAGACCTGTCACCTACGATTTTTCAGTCAGGTCATTTACCGATGTTTACACTGTGATTCTACCATCAGTTCTGAACTTACTAATTCTTTTACTAGAAATAGAAAGGAACAGGAGTATTCATATTCATGTAACTATGTCTAAGACTTGTGTGACTGGGTGGCCTCGACTGAAACCTACTAATACGTTCACCATACTTCTCAGCTTACTCAGATGCACCTTCCACAGAAGAGCCTCCTGTCAACGGGCACATGCCATCAGCTTTACAAGTCAAACTCAGACCCAGTTCTGCAAGAGCTGCACAGGTGCCACCAAACACTACGACTTCACAGATTCTACCTAAAGACATACTATTAATGCTTTCTCCATATTAAGCTACATACCTTTACTGTCACACAACTGATACCACTTCTATGCACTCGAACAATTTTAAACTGTCAGGCCTCATACTTACTGGATATTTGGAGTGATTCCCTCCAGCAGGACAATATTAACACCTCCTATGTGAGCAGTGGCACATGTCTCAGTCATCTTCTGATGTAGCACATCTTTAAGAAAAAAAAGGTACTTAACAGCATTTCATTCAGTAAAATGCTTCCAGGTATGCCTACTGCTTTCAAAAATATAGAAGCAGGAAAATAATTGAAAAATTACAGTTTTAGTAGTCACATTAGGTAATACCAAATTTAAACTGTGGCAAGAAGAAAGCTTTTGAAAATGAAAGGAGTGACTATCTTCTAGAAGAACTTCCTTCATGGCTTTTTCTGAAAATACTGCATCCTTTTAAAATCTTTCAGCATCCTACTAATAGTTTTTAAAAGAACTTGTTGATGTTACTGTACTATCCACACACAGACATGATGTACACGTATTTACAAGCAAAACATAGCACACATGCACATACATACACATTGGTATAGGTATGCGCGCGTGCCAACGTGTAAAGCTGCCACCGAATTTCGTTACAGATCACATTTTAGCTTATCCCACCTTTCATTTTCTCTTTCAGGGTGAAACTGCCATGGATTCTCTTCAATTCAGATTCCATCGTTAGACCGCCAATGTCTGCCTCCAAGTGGGTTCGGTTCACCATGCCTATTCCAAAGACGATGAGAGTCACGTGCTGTGGCTCCGAAGTCACCAGGCTGCGCTTCCTCTGCGCGTCTCTGCCACTGTCCTGCTCGTTCTCAAACACCACTCGACAAGCAGGTTCAGTTGGGCTTCGAACACCTACAAAAATACAAGGAGTTATTTAAGGATACTTCCCAAGAAATCCTTGGCATGTCTCATTTATATTTGTATTTGACACCCAGGATCACGTGTATCTTGCACAGCAAGCGAAATCTTTAGGCAAATCATCTGTGTGCCTCGCTTATTCCACTCTAGTAACATTGCAACTGAAACAAATCCAAGACACAACAGGGACAGTAACGACTGATGTGATTTCATTGTTTTTCACAGGTATATTCTTATGTACACTACATATATTTTCTTATTTATGCGATTGCATTGTTATACAATAAAAATGCTCTGACAGCTTCCAATTGTCCTCTTTCTTTTTTCATCATTTCACAGTCAAAGGTTCTTATAATTTAGTTTCAGATGAGCAAATTTTCCTTTTCAACACTCAGCACACAAAAACAGCTGAGTTTTGAAAACCAGCGTAATAAAATTTACATTTTTGGCAGATATAGTAGCTGCAGATATGATTCTGCATTAAAGACACTGCCTCCTGTTTAACAGAAGCTCTCATTTGACACTTTCTCAGTTTTTCCTTAGTTAAAAGGAGTCCAAAGAAAACATGTCTAACTAGTTAATTATATCATCCTCTGAATATTCACAGCAACCTAAGTTCACCAACAAAAAGAATGATGCTAAGTCAGCTTTCAAATTTACTCTGCTGTGCTAAAATACACTTGAAGGAGAGAGCAATGATCACCCAGTTTTCAAAACTTTGGGTGAAATTATGGCCCAAACACCTGTAATCTTTGCTGGGCTTTACCAAAATCAGTATTTGATCTTTTCTTCTCTCAAAGCTAGGTTTACAGATTACTTTTTTACTCAGTCATTCCCAGGGCAGAAATTACCTCCCTCAGGATCGCTCATGCATGCGCTTAGGTATCTTCACAGAAAGATAATATACAGCATTTTCATTAGCCACTTGAAAACAAAATAGCACCAAGGGAGGAGGAAACTCAATCCACTCTGTACACAATTAACCAGAAAAGTTAACCATTTAACACAGTCCCGTAACCCAGTGCAAATCCAGATGAACAGAGCATCAAGGGACTGAATTTAAAACCAATCAATTAACACATAATTGACTAAGTCTAGCATTGAAAGAATCAAAGCATACTATTAGAGCCAGGAAAATAATTTTTTCTTTTGTACACCATCTTGGTGAACTAATTATAAGCTTCTCCAACATCCTCACTTGTTCTTCTGATCCAAGTTAGATGGAGTGGGCAACTTTCAAAAATCGTCTTATGATCAAGCTTCAGAAGAAAATACTTAAGCAAAATCATGCACTCTCAATTATTTGGATTCATGAACCAGTTTACCTGTTGGCCCGAAAGTTTCAGAAGACTTTTCTAAAATCCCAGTTGGATCAGAAATGAGCGAATAGAAGTTCAACAGTTTATACATATTTTGCCAGCACTCAGCAGAAGGTTCACTCTGTTCTGACACGGTAATAGAGTCAGAGTCGTCCATATGAATGGTCATGTGGTCAACTACATCTTTTGATCCTTTCCTGGACACTTTAGATGTTCTTCTTTCTGACCTCCCCAAGGAATTTTTGTTTCGAGCGTCTTTTTTATTGTTCTCATTGTTTGTCCGTTTGTTCTTGGTGTTGTTCACTCTGTTACCTCCATTAAGACTTCCTCGAGAGCTTCGGCTGAAATCAGAAGAGCGGAAGTCTCTGTGTTTGCGGGTTTTAAACGTAGGAGTCGGAGAGGCTGATCCAGCTGTGTATCTGCTAAGTTTGATGTCCGTCTGCGTGGCTTTGATATCATCAATCATCGTACTGAACTGATGAATGAGACGAACCAGTGCCATGTCTACGTGCTGGCTTATGGACTGGCAAGAAATTGTAAAGTTACAGTGAAAAGTGTTATAATAGCGTTTATTCAAGTCATGAAAAGAAAAGGCATTGGTGGAGTTTTGTGGCGTGCACATGGATTTCTCCATTACAACGGCACTAATACTGAAAGTTTCTAACATCAAAGCTGGTTTGAATTCAAGAGGAGGAAGATTGACAGCTCCTTGCCTAAGGAAAGAAAAAATACAAGTTACCAGTTTGCTGCTTTTTATGGGAGTCAAATACTTTTTTACACAGTGGAGCATCCAATTTACTGAATCCAACCTTTTATTTCCCTTAGGATACCACCTTCTTACTGCAGTTCTAAATATTTTTTTTAAAATCAACTTTTTACTTTCATACTGCGTGCTATTAACACAGCAATCATTCAGTTCTAGTAAACTTAGTTTGGCATGCAATCTCTCCGTCATAACCTAAAGCTTTGCCCAAAATTGGCAAGGGGAGTAGGGGAAGACTCAGCATTTATACTGGAAGTAACAACGTCATTAACAGGATTAATTACAAAACAGCATTTAAAAGCCTCTCAAATTTCCCCCACTATTACTCCCACGAGCTCTCCCTTCCCCTATCTCTGATTTTCAAAAGTAGCTGAGATTCAAATACTCAAACTTTCCAAATCATTCCATAGGAAGACAAAAAAAAAGTAATCTCACAGAAAGACAAAACAGATAAAAGATTAAAGCACCTTATTCTGTGGAAGTGCTTTGGAATTCTGTGTCTTCAACATGAAAAATCGATTTTTTTTTTTAATCAATATGCATATTTTCAAATATCTCACAACATACCTTCGAGCTCTCTTGCTTTTTCTTTCCTTTGCTGTATCCGAATCAACAATATCTGCTCTTAGGCAATCCAAAGTTCCTGAGAACGAAAGGTATTCTCCAAAGTACATTCTGTAGCAGAGTGGCATTGCATCCTGAGACTGAATTCCCGTATAACTTAGAAGAGGTTTGAAAACAACCTGCAAAACGAAACCCACTGATTTACTTCTTATTGTTTAGACTATTCCTATATTGTTGCTCCATCATTTGTTTATCTACAATATTTACAATCTCAGCTACATAATACAGAACATTTTAAAGTTTCATTGACAGTATTGTATGAATACAGAATGAAGGGGGCTAAAAGGAGAAGCTTTATGGACTTCTTGAGCAGTAAGACTGAATGGAATGCTTAGCTATGGCAACAAGGCTTCTGCATGTTCCTCTCAGCAGTAAGTACTCTGGAGAACTAGGTTAATGTCATAATGCTCCAACATGTTCTTCGAAGTTGTAAAACAATGCTCTATTAATCACCATTCATAAAGTTTGTTATGGGACACCTCAAAAGTTTTTTGAGCCTTTCATCTTTGCATGTGAATGCATGAGAAACGTGTACAACAACAGGATAATGTTTTCATCATTGTAAGATTATTTTTTTTCAAAGTAATAACCAGTTTTTCCCTATGGAACTGTGAAATACATCAGAAAACCACACACACCTGTGCATCTGCTAGCTGGACAGCAGGAAACCCCTGGTTACCCTCTTCTACACCTGCGATGTCATCCTGACTGGTGCTGTGCTGTGAGTGTGTGCCATCCAGGGTGTTCTGGTCACTTGACAAAACTGTGTTGAAATCTGAAGCAGAGGGTATAGTAGGAAGATTTGGTGCCACACCTGGAAAATAAATACCCATGGAACACTACCACCACAGCAAATTTTAACACCATCAACTCTCTTAATTCAGCAAGATTAATTATACAGAAACACATGCTACACACACAGAAAGTCAGAGTCCCAGTCACATCTATAACCTCACAAAAGTGGCATTCAGGACAAAGACAGAGTCTGGTACTGCTGAAACAGGTAACAGAGATGGAAATATTTTTGTGCTTTCCAAATATGAGTTGGGCTTTCTCTTTGTCCCCTTTCCCAAAGCCTTTTTAGAGTACTTAACTCCTGTTTAAACTGAAACAGTTTATAGGCTGAGTAGCCTATAGGATCTACAAAAATAAAGGTTATGCACAGCTGCAGATACTTGCTTTTAGCTTTCAGCATGCTATAAGCTTTTATTTGTTCAATATTAAAAACAAATTAAAACAACTTATTATTGTCTAAGATTAACATATTACAGTTGAAAGACTGTTAATAGAAGAAACATTCTAATTTAGTGTTAGTGAAAAAGAAAATCAAGTTGCACATGTTTGAGGATTATGCATGATGACAGGTTTACAAGAATAATAAATAAGCTGCAATAAATTGTTACATATCTGTTGGTTTAATACACTTAAGACTTTCAGTAATACGCATTTTCTTTTCTCCATTCCCTTACACCAGTTGATCACTTCCCATCCCTGAAGAAGAACGTTACTCTCAAAATAGATGTTTATGTTTAGTCTCAAAATTGAACTGAGAAAAGAGCAAGGATTCCAATGTACAAAATCTTTAGTACAATAACAGCTTATACAAATTAGAATGAAAATAACTAACAAAATCCAAGGAACTCTGCAACTGAAGATTATTTATGGCTTAGCTTTTGGCAGCTACACATGGTTTTGGAAGCTACATTTACAGTTGCAAATGTAAGAAAAAGCTAAATTTTTAGAGGCAGGGTGAGGGAAATGAAACAACATTTGTTCATTTTCCTGTTTGCTGAGGAGTCCCACAAGTAGTATTTATATCTGTTGAACTTAAGTCACTTGCTCAATCATTTTCAGAAAGAACGTGGTAAACACCAGAACAGCAACGCAGATTCATCTCCAATTCAGCTGTAATTAGCAATACCTGTTGGAAGACTATTGTGTCCCGATTTGGTGGCTGGACTCTCTTGTACTACACTTCCTCTGTTGCCCACAGCATTCGACATCCAGTTATAGAAACTCACAGAAGACGGTTCTGACAGCAAAGGATGTTCAGATAACATGTCTGTAGCCACAGTATTCCCTATATAGATAAATCAGAAACTTTAGCATCTGTTGCATCAAAGCCAGCAAAACCCATGAACGCAGTATAATTTTACTGACAATACATATTTACTATTAAAATAAGCCTTATTCCCAAGGTTTATACCAGTAAATTATGCATCAAGCAGTACTACAGGTGCTACCACAGAAGTTATACTACGACACTAATGGACGTTGCACTACAAGTGTTTTTGCATTTCTTTATCTCTACCTTTAATTAGAGGAAAGGAGTCATTAAGAAACAAAAATACCTTTTATACCTTTTTTTCTGAATAGTATTTCAGTCCCTGACAGCAAAGGAAAGAGGTTTTAGAGAAAATGCAGTATCAAACTTGTTTGTTTTCCTTTATATAAACTGTAACAATGCACTCTGAACAGTAATATAGAACATAAAAATTTCCATGTATATATTTCAAACTTCTACAAAACACATTTGTTCAAAAGACCATTACTAAAAATCTGCAAATTATTATAAACAAACTAATTAACTGGAACATTAGTTTTAGTCCACTTTTTGAGCTACAAATACAGACAAATACTGACAAATACAGAATGATCACTTCATTTCCTTATTCATTCAAAAAGACTCACTTAAGTAATTACTTATTGTATTTCATTTATTTTGTTAGCTGTCATTTCTTTTCCCCACCTGGTGTACTCACTGCTTGCTTCTAGGAAATGGTATGGTCCAGCAATGTGTAGGAACTGCTATTAAAATATACGATTCTTATTTTGGAGGAGGGGGGCATGGAAGGGGATATCTTAAACAGAAATGGTTACAGCAAAAATACAGTACCTTTTCTAAATCATCAAAATAAAAATCAATCCTTCCTTCCCCTCCTTTCAGCTTACTTATGTTACATCATACCTGTTCTTGTTAAAGAACTACTTTTAACTGCAGTTGTACTTCTTTGAGGAGTCCCTTCCAAAAGATTATGCAGGCTAGGAAAACTCCCGGTAAGGTAGCTGAGCAGACTCTCTTTCCTTGGACTTTCTTTGACTGCCATTCCAGAACGGCCAACATGCACTGGTGAATCTGTAGCTGTATCGCCACTAGTGTAACTCAAGGAATGATACGGATGTATGCCCTTGTGGAGAAAACAAAGAAACTAATAAAGTACTGTGTAAACTGCAAAAGTGAAGAGACCTTTGTCTGAATATGAGACCAGAACACAGTAAGTACAAAATTCTCATTCCTGCAAATTTTTGGGCAAGTAGCACTTCATTTGGGGCAAGTTACACACCACACAGGTATTGTGCATAAAGGTGCTAATGAATTCTCAAGTATTAAAATAACTTGTTGTGTAAAAACAGTTTACAAAGCAAAACAAGTAACAAATGGAACTGCAGATGTGTAGAATTCATCTAAAGTAAGTTTGCAGAAGGAACAGTGCGTAACACTGAATATAGGCCTCGTTTGCATTTGGTCTTCATCTGAAGACCAAATCTCTTCCATCTCTAGTATAACGTTAAGTGCAGCCTCTGGGGAAGGTGAAGAACAGAATGTGGGGACTTCTGGTACCAAGAGGAAGGCTCCTGGTCCACCTAAAGGCTTAAAGCTATGAAACAGGTTCTCTGCCTGAAAAATTGAAGAAGAGTCAGATGTGCTTTCAAGCAAAGCATCTGGGCCACTTAACCCTAAACCATGCAAGACCACCAGGAGGGAGCAGTAAGCGATATTAGTGGGCAACCATCTGCTAGAGGGGACAAATGTGCCAATACATGATGGGGTCTGACCAGCTGGGAAACAGCTTAGCAGAAAATGGCCTGGGGATAAATGCGAGGCAGAAATGTGCCTTTGCTGGGCTGTCCAGCCCGGGCTGCATTAGGCAGTAAGTTACCAGCAAGTCGAGGGAGGTGATCATACACCCCTACTCAGCACTGGTGAAGCCACACCTGGAGTATTGTGTGCAGTTCTGAGCTCTCCAGTACACAAGAGGAATACTGGAAAGAGCCCAACAAAACGCCACTAGGATCATTAAGGGACTGGAGCATGTCTCATATGAGGAAAGGCTAAGAGAGCTGGAACTGTTCAGCCTAGGGAAAAGAAAGCTCAGTGGGGATCTTATTAATGTATGTAAATACCTGAAGGGAAGGTGCAAATACAATGGAGTCAGGCCCTTTTCAGTGGTGCCCAGTGACAGAACAAGAAGCAGTGGCCACACACTGAAACACAGGAGTTTTCTCCTGAACATCAGGAAACACTTTTTTACTGAGAGGGTGACTGAGCACTGTCACAGGTTATAGAGTCTCCATTTTTGGAGATATTCAGGTACAGAGGCCCCTTTCAACCTCAATCATTGCATGAAAAACCACAGCTGAAAAGGAATCAGCCACCAAGCTGCCTAACATACATGCAGAAGACAACAAATTACTTAGAAACGAAAACAAAACAACCACCCAAACCCACAAATTCACAGACTTCTGGTAAGAAAGTAGAGATAAAAATGAAATCTTACAGTTTTCTGAACAGCTGGTGGAATAAAAAAAACCCACACTAATTTTACTACAAGTTATTGGGGAGCTTTGTCAATCTTAGATTTGGTATAATGATAGTTAAATCCTCATTTTCGCTACCACAAATAGATGAAACCCACCCTAATTTTACTACAAGTTATTGGGGAGCTTTGTCAATCTTAGATTTGGTATAATGATAGTTAAATCCTCATTTTCGCTACCACAAATAGATGAAAAGCCATACAAGTTAATGCACATCCTTAAACAGTGCACGTATGTATTGTTTTTAAGCATGGCTCTGAAGTTAATTGGCAAGAAAAACAATAAAAACCAGATGTAGAATATAAGCCAACTGAGGAAGGAGCATACCTTCCACGTGCTACAGCTATAGTTAGTTACAGTTACTTTTTAGACAAGCATTTATTCAGCTGCAGCCTACAGAATTGCTTCTAAACTGGTCAGCTACAGACCACTTGTCCCTCATGCATGGCACTAAAAACTTACCTTTATTTTCAGAACAGAATCACTGTGAGTGTGCGTCTTGGATAATTTCCTCATGATCTCCGCACCAGTGACAGGCCCAGAAGAGCCACCAGCAGGTGGAGGGCGATTCGCTGTTCCTTCTAGCAGCATTGTATGTTCACTGACAGTAGCTGGAACCAAGCAAACAATTGTTCTCATTTTTACATATATAAGGAAATGAGATTATCTATTATTAGGTACACTTACTTACAAGCAGTCATCAACTTCCAAATTCTGACACACACCTACATACAGCTGTCTAGAGAATTCAAGGGAATTTTAAGACAAATAAGAAAACCTCAGACATGGCCCTACTATATTTTGTTTAATAATCCAAGCACAAATCTTTTTGTCCTTCTAGTGTCATACAATTGTTGCTCTGTGCTACAGATCAAAAGGAAGTTGCCAATTTCACTTCCTTTTGCTGACTCCGGCATGGCTGATCATTTTTTGAATTAAGATGCTTACATTTACGTAAATTCCATCTATAAGTAAATCCGTATAAGGCTGCAAAATTGCCACTTCCAAAATTCATGGTGAAAAATAGAAGAATATACACCGGGAAAAAAAATTAAAATACTTCACTGGTTCTATTCCCTGGTTCTAATAGTCTGTTTCTGCTCAACCAAAGCAAATATTTTAGAGAAGAGGAGAAAAATTTCAATCATACTGTATCTCTAAATACAAGTTTCACACACTAACATCTTTGGTTTTGCTGTCTTTAAGCTGATAACTACTGCCTGGCTTTTAACCAAAAGCAGATTGTCCTCTTGTTTTATTAAAATTATTTGTTCCTCAGTGCTACATAAGTCCTACTTGAGAAAAGAAAAACAAACATTGTATTTCTGAGAACCATAACGCTGTATATAAGATGCTACAAACACAAAAAATCTAAGTCAACTCAAGACGGCAAAGAAAAAGTGCTCCAACAACATGTATTTTATTTATGTCTCTCTTTTCTATGGTTCTTAATTAAGTCAGCCCTGTATCAAACACAAAGCTAATTCAGGAGCTTATGTTAAATAGGCAACGTGTAAGCTGGCAACAGAAATCTACAACATCTGAAGTAGTAAAAATGAGAAAAAAATAATTATGAAAATACACCTTCACAAAGAACAAATAAGAAGGTAGGTTTGAAACCATACCTGGGAGATTTCATGCAATTGCTTGTTACGATTCTTAACTAAGGTCAGAAGCTGCACAACAAAATCCTATCTGCAAGCTAGCAAATAACCAAGTTGATGTGTTTTGTGCAATAAATAACAAGTCAAAGCATGTGAAGAAAGAAGTCTCCTGCTTTGTTTTTCCCCAAACAAGTAAGAATTATTATAATACTATAATAACAATTGTCAGCAGCTGCTTTCAAAATGAAGATGATGCTAAAAAAACTAACTTGATGATTCTAAAAAAGAAGAATATAATGTATCCAAGGATTAAAATTAAAGAAGATACAAATGCTCTGAGAGGAGCTACTTATCCCTATGTATTTTTACGTGGAACACAAAAATACCTGCATCAAATTCAAACTCTGCTCCATCAGCACTTGTGTCACTCTGAAGACCTCCTCCGTTGTCCAATCCAAGTCCATCCTCATGCTCGTGGCAGGCATTTGTTTGCAGTTTCACTGGCTGAGCTGGTCTGTGTAAGCTGACTCCTTTAAAGGCTGGGGTTACCACAATGAACTTCATCCACTGCCTTGCTAAGGCAACTAGACCTTTCTTTAAGGTTACTAAGGCAGGAAGGCCATCACTCTTAAAAAAAAAAAGCATTAAAAATTACAACATTTTGAAGTAAGCTGAGGGGAAAAAAAAAGAAATCAGAATTTCCTGACATTTTTGTGCTCAAGAGGCTTATGACAGAAACATGCTGGCACCACACAACGTCCCTTCAGATATCAGAAGCCACAGTGCTATCAGATAAAAATTATGGCTTCATTCAACACAACAAGTACATTCATCTACATGGCCTGAGGACCTACCTCGATGGGCCGAAATAAACAGGAAACAGATTTATTAAATATGAAACTAAAAGTACTTAATTAATTACAAGGCTTTGAACTATGGACTAAAAATCACAACAGCACTAGATTGACTGTAGAAACAGAACTGAATATTGAAAGATGAGGGTTTTTTCCATTATTGGTAAGCAGAATTTTGAAAACATAAATTTGTGGCAAAAAATAGGGACTGTTTTGATTATAGCACTGAATTGTGCTAAAGAAAAAAGCTTCTTATTTTGACTACAAATCAAACTACTATTTCTGCCACAAATTGTGCTATTTCTGATCATTGGGCTCTCAGCTGAATATGTCGAAAAATGCCATGTTTAAGTCTGACAGCCATGGAATTGGATTATGAAAATGAGACAAAATCAGGAACAAATAGTCCTCCTTGTTTATTCAAACAAATATTTACCACTACAATCCAGACATTTACATTCTATCAGATTCTTAAGCCTTAAAGTTTTTACAATTTTAGCTTTTTTTTTTTAAACTTTCTGCATTATCCAAGTATTTTTAAAAGATATGAAAACTGGTTCTGAGGAGAGAATATGGAATAAGCTAATCAATGCCTGCACTTGCCTTAATAATTGAGATATATTCAATTTCCAAACTATAGATGCAGATTTTTACTACTGTGTTGTTATCTTTAAGAAAAATGAAATCTGATAAAAAGGCCATTAGCAATTTTAAAGACATGCCTTTTTGGCTTATGATTTTTCATGTATTTACTAATAAAATAGCTTGATAAAAATTGTGGATATACACAGACCACAGCAAAAGCAGAAGAGCTGAAAGAAAATGAAACAAGAGAAGCCATATCTACTCACCAATTTAAGGACATACACAAGTTGGGGTTATATTTTCTTGTTTGTTAACTTTCCTTAACCTAATTTAAGACATTAAAATTGATACATCTGAACACACTGAGTTATTTCTATTTTTACAAGGTAACTCACCATGGTGGCATCCTCAATAACGGAATAATTTGCTTGATGAAGGTAATGATGCAATATATTGCACAGTAAACAAGAAGGATTTTCTTGCAAGAAACGAGCCACTTTGGTAAGCCTGTTGTACTTGCTTCTCAGAGGAAAGTGCACACTTTTGTTCTAGAATAAAAGGTAACAATTTTTCACATATGAACATACTTGCAAACAGAACACCAGCATGAACTACAAGGTTTCACCTACAGTATCACAAACTTCTAACCGCATTTTGAACTTCTGCAACAAAGATTTGCCACATGGATACCTACCTTATTTTAAACATGTGAAAAATCATACTTGATGATTATTTATTTATACAGAGTAATAAGACAGAAGGTTGGATGCAAATCACAGACTTTGTAAAGTTACCTCTGGACTAATAGACATATATGCACACACAGCTCGCTGAGATTTTCAAATAAACTCTTTATTCCTAGTCAAAGAAAAAACAGACGCTTTTCTAGTTCAGTTTAATGCTAGAAAAAGGGTAGGAAAAGAAACAGGAAGGGAGGCAGTAATAAGAGACTGCTGCAAAGGATGATTTTTCAGTACAGCAGAAAACCAGCCTGACACTAAGCCCAATCTTACAGTGCAAGACAGGATCTCAACGAGCACCATCTCAAAATCTTCCCACTAGATGGTGCTACGGAAACAAAGAGCAGAAAACTGCCTACGCACAAGAAACCTCCTTGGCAAATCACAGTAACACCCAGTTTGTCATAAAAACTTTTAACACTCCTAGTTCTCAACATAAAGTTTGTCTATTTTGTGTTTCTGGCTAGAATATTTCACCCTCACTCATCACTATGCTGTCCTCCCTTCCTCTAACAAGCGGTTCCAATAAACACAGTAATTCAATACACTGCAGGAGCACTGAAGTTCACACTTTCTCCTGACAGATGCCCTGAATATTTCATAATTCAACACACGTCCATAATTCATAAGATATACCAGATGCTACAGTCATATTTCTTTCATATTTCTTACTTTTTCCTTTCAAAAGGCAGAATTTCCAGTTATTTTACCTTACACTCCTGTAAGAAGAGCAAAACTTCCTTACTACTAACAGCTGAGCTTTTTTCCACTGAAATTCAAATGATGTACAAAAAGCACAGGTAGTGAGTTCTTGTGACCAATTCTGGAAGTAAAGGCTCATAAGAAGTGCTAGCAATTTCGTAGTGAAAACATCCAGAATTCGAAAAAAAACATATTACATATTACACTGCTCTGTTCCGACATGCCTATTGATTTTATGAAGGTCATTTACCTCTAAAGCTTCTGTCATAATGCAACCCATAACAGCACAGATTCGCAGGGTTCCTTCCGTTTCTAGTTTATTTAATGACGATTTCACTTGATCAATGGGAACAAGCCACGCACCAACTGCGGGCGTTGCAGTGCTCAGGAGGTTCAGCTGCCTATTGAGAAAAACAAAAAGAATTAAGTATTCACGTTCAGCAGCAGCAATTAGGAAGATTTTCTAATACTATTATGAATGATATTCAAATAGGTGGAATATGACAGAACAATGTTACTAAGTAACAAATACAGACTTATCGTCCAGAAAATTAAAATTGGCAAAGAGAACTTAAGGCAGGTTTTGTTTACATGCTTACACACTCATGATTCCACCCACTCCTGTTACTGCTATCCCCTCCTTTTCCCATTGGTGTTCCCTAGTGAAATCATATAGTTGGAAATTCTCATCACAGACTGAATCCCACCCTGACCATTACACAATCTGTCATGAAGGACTTTTGCTGAAGGGCTGAGGCAAGAATGTCAGGAAAACCACAAAGAGTATTTTTTAATTTATAGCTAAATACTGAGCTTAAACTACTGACAGAGAAAAATATTTGGCTTGTTCTACAAACACAGTATGAAAAACTATCATAGAAAGATTTATCTTGAACTTTATAGTGAAGCGGCAGTAAGATCGTGGGTTAAGCATCAGGTTGAACACCAAAAGCACCGAGTGGTTCTCTTTTCTAGCATCTCCTACTCAAAATAAATACCCTCCCCTGCCTTTCTCCTTCATACATTTCAGTGTCACTGGAAGTTTTTTATTGGTTGCTGGTGGGTTTTTTTTCATCTTTTTCTTATTTTAATCATATCTAACTAAAAATTTTCGAGCAATACTTCCACAAAATTATGACAATAAAACCCAGTTACTGTGATATACATGAAATCCAAAATTCTCATTTCCAGAAAAGCTTCAGAAATTACTAAAATTACATTCAGCATCTACCAAATGTAACTAGAATTCTACTTTGTTGAATGGTAATTTTCTTTATTTTAAATCAGGTAAAAATATACCTTGAAAATATATGGGCTGGAGAGCGCACATTGGTAGGGGCTGCAAAACTAAACCAAATTTCTTTGATTGTTAGCTTCATGCTGCAAGAGTCAGGAGGAGGCGGCATCAAGGGTATATCTTTTTTCAAATCATCAGATTCAACCCCTTCGTCCTTAAAAACAAAAAAAACAACATTCACAGAAGTGAAATCGTTTTCCGAAATGATGACATTTAAAGGCACTAACATACCACACTGTGCACTGTTCCTAAGAAGTAGTTCCGTAAGCATTTAGGCAAAGCAAAATAAAGTAATGCTGTCCGCCAACTCTCGCAAGGCGATACTAAGACACTATGCAGAAAGCTGGAAGTTTAGTGTGCAAGCAGACAGCATTAATTCAGTTGGCACAAGAAGACATCTTAAATTGTCAATTTCTTATTATGAATTTTAATCACTTTCAAAAAAAACCCCAAAACAATCTAAGAGCAACAATTTCTACATAGTACATACATACCTGCTCATCTGAAACTGAATTTCCATTAATATCTGAAGAGGGACTTATTCTATCACAAGGAAGGTTATCGTCAGACACATCAGTATTATAACCACTACCAGTTGGAGAGTCTGAAGAGTTATTTGAGGCAAGCAATCCACCTCTCTCTGTATCTCTTGATTTACCCATGACTCCAAAGGTATTATACAGTACTGCTCCAGATTGCCTTCCTCCTATAAAAGCACACACAGCAAGACTGTAAATGTTTGCCATGCGTAAACTCCTGTAAGCTATGTGCCATTGAAAAGATATGCACTTAAGAGGAGAAACACATATCATATTGGTTAAACAATGCATTACCATCTTACACAAAAATTTATCACTAAAATGTTTATACAACTGTTGAACAGCTAGTTGTAGAGCTTTTGATAGTCTGTTCCAAGTAGACAAAGAGTACTCACAGGAAGACTGTTTTTAAACACTATTCCCTGAAAAGAATAACTTGGATGACAGAAAATACACTTACATTGTTTTGTTTGGTTTGGTTTTTTTTTTTCCTTTTACAAGCTACCTTTCCCCCCTCAAAGAAAAACTGGCCCTATATGCTAACACTTACTGTGGGTACAATTGCAAGGTCATTTAAGTGATCAGTGAAAGTATCAATTTCTACCTTCACTTTAAGTTCAGGAACTGCTGAAACCGGTTTATATAGAATTATTTCATATACTGTTATAAGTGGTATTGATTACTAAAAGTTCCTTTACTGTACAGTCTACTATGCCATTTAATTTACTTACCATAGACATGTACTATTTAGTGTCATCTATATTCAGCAATTACTAATCCCATAATTGCTAAACTAGAAGACCTAACAACAGAATTGTTAGCAGTTTCATAAAGCAAAATAATATAAAGTCTACATAAGCCTTACCTTTTATAGTTAAATTTTCAATTCCACACTCAAACATTATCCAACCCCACTTCTCTTGACTAGGACCAATGCGAGTTACATCTGGAACAGCTTGTTGATCCGTTTCATCCACAAAAGCAAACTCATCCAACTCTTCCAAAGTAAAAAGAACTTTGGATTTCCCAAAAGGAATAGCTGTTATTGCACAAGTTCCAATATCTGTGAAAACAAACATGTTGACCACTTTGTAAAAAAATGAAAAAAACTTTACATCTTCAAATAGCTCTCTGAAGTTTACAGTGTTTTGGGAGTGTTGTCTCTTCAGCATTCCTCAAGTAAGAGCAGGGGGTGGAGAAAGAAAGGAAAAAATAAAATCAACGTATGAGCAAGAAAAAGAGAAGCATCGTTTATGAAGTCTAAAAAGCCTTCTCCTGGTATGTTAACATGGGCAGGGTAACATTTAAGTTCAGAAAAACAAGGATCGAACAACAAAGTTAAGGCTTTGAGACATTGCCACTCCTAACACGTCTGCCGCCTTCATCTTTTTGTAGAGTCATGGTTCCAAAGCTGTGTGTGCATAAAAGCTCTTCAGATTTTTAACTTAAACTGGCAATTGGCCCGAAATTACTTTACCAAAAAAACCCCTTTCCTAATAAATACCTAAGGTTTAATAGCAACAAGTGACAGTGATACTGACAGTGCTCTTGAATAAGTTTTAGTGGAAACACATTTGGTATTAACTATAGCATACTTGAATGATATTTAGAAATAAAGTTCTAATTTTAATTCAAAGACCGCTTCCTGCTTGGAAGCATGTCTGTGTCTGTGTCTGTGTCGGGAGGATATAAAGTATTAAGTCTCATTGATTCCTAAGAAAATACAGACTCAAGCAGCTTTTAATTCATTATTATCTTTGCTAAGATCCAGGAGGGTACCATGCCACCTTAGTTTCTTTGATGTTAGGATGTAGCTTGTACATAAATCCTTTCTTGTAGTGATGTTTCTGAAGGAACATTTTAAATTATTTTATACCTATTGCCTATTAACGCACACACAGAGCTAAAAGTCTAATATCTGGGGAAAAGAACTACAGTGAGTCAATTTATATTCCTTCCAATCCTCATTCTGTGCCCCCAGTTTGTAACTGCCATCGCTTTTGAAGTATACTTTTGTAGTGAAAGTAGTGAAATGCTAAGATGCCTAGAAAGACATTTCTCAAACCTTTTCAGTAGAAGACGATGAGTTTTCTTGGTCAGAATTCGAAAATAACTTGGTCGTCTTGAATGTCTGCAGCATACCTAACCGAGGACACTACTGCTAAGATTCTACCCACAACTAAACAAATATGGAGTTAACCCTCTTAATGCTCTCTTACTGCTTTTGTTTTACTCTAATTTCCTTTGCTCACTCATCTTTGCGTAGTGTTTTTGTTTACTTTGTGTTTTTTAATCACACCTGTTTCACAGAGCACTTCCTCATGTCCTCAAGATTTCTATTTTTTATGGCACAGAGCAAAACATGGCACTAACTGGCAGAGATTCTATTAAAATTGAACCAGTTTTAACAAAAACTGCCTCTACATTTGGTCATCTTTTCCAGGTGAGCTTTTCCTGGATCAGGAGTTATAGCAGCTGAATTTAACTCATAGACTCTTGAAGGAATTTCCTTAACATAAACAAGCAGCAAGGCAATTGGATAAATATCATTTTCAGTTTTATAGTTGCTTGTTAAAAATATACAGCTTGTCATGCTGAAATTGCCAGTAGAGCAGAGACCTTATACCTATCTTGAAATTGTTAGAAAGTCGTAAAAAAGGCAAGTAAGTGTAATTCATTCCCTAGATCAGATAACAAAAAAAGGGTAGCTGAAAAGAGATCAATTGGGAGGAAGAAAACCCAGGCCTGAAATTTCACCAGCGCACGTCAATATTTACAGTGCAACTCATCCGCCACACAAACTGCTTACAAGTCCGCCTTGATAAATTTCGCTCTGCCTACATTTAAATCCAGCACTTCAGTTGAACAACAGGAACATATTATTCAGAGTAACTATCCTAAACTTCTTTCTAGAGTATCTGCAAAACCTCCAGTTCAAGTGTCTTTTTATCTGTGTTGATAAAAAACCCAAAAAACTACAACCAACTACAGAGCAAGGACAACTATAACCACTTGATTCTATAAAAACTGACATTTTACAATTTAAAAAAAGACTTACCTGTTGTATCAAGGCCTCTAAGCTGTCCATGAACACGATGGATATTCAATTTAGCAGCAATTTCTTTTCCTTTTTCTGCTCCAGCATTGGATCTCAATGAGCCAGAAGACTGGGGCTGCATTTTACTGGTTTGGATGTAACGATCAAACGTCACAGCATTCCTCCCAGTTTCTGCATTGTTTGAAGTCTCCTCAACTATTCCCCTTTGAATATAAGGGAGAAAAAACAAAACAATTAAGGACATCTCAGACATATTTAATATGATTTTTTTTTTTGTTTAAAATTTAAAGTGACATTGGCATAGCAGTGTTAAGAATTTTTTTTAAGATAGAATATGTGTACTCTTTGGTAGAAAAATACTGAAAAATTTAATTTTATCCTGCATCACATATAAGCAAGAAAGAGTTAAAATTAAAGTTCAATAATTATTCTGCAAGGGTTCATTTTCCTCCACTTCTTAAAGGAGCTGCAATTCTGATTAGATATTAGATGTTAATTTATAAAACACAGAAGACATTTTACTGCTTAATTCAATCACGACAACTTTTTCAAATACTCTTCAGAACTGCAAAAAATTGGCATCACCAACTCTTTTGACTAACTTAATAAAAAAGAGCAACAAATAGTGATATGTATTATTCTTACCTATTCATCCGGACTTGCGTGGCGATTCTATCAAAACACAAAGCTACCAGTGAAACATGAGTCACGGTTTTGCCAGAAGAAACCCCTGGAGATTCGTCAACAGATGCTTGTAGTAAACACAGGTTCACCTATACATAAAATTCCCCCAAAGAACAACGAGAATTAGAAAAATATGTTACATTAATGAAGAATTAATAATTTCTGATATAATCTTCTCTCTTAATTTGCAGTAAAATGAAAAAATAAAAGAGAAAACCATCACACCTAGATGTAAAAGCATAATTTAAAGACATGACAGTCAGCTATCCCTAAATGGTTGTTATTTAACTTGCACATCTACCATAATAAAATTGAGCAGCTCCAAAACAGTCTATCCTGATTAAAACATCAGTTATCTAGCACAAATACATCGCCAGCTTCACTTCAGCTTTTGGGGAACTAATAAGGATGCAAAATAAGGGTAATTTGTGAAGCACATGTCTACTAGTAAGCTAAAGAAAAAGTTGTTACCTTTGGTACAGTAACATTGGCCTGAAGACCTTTAATTGTCACATGGTCTTGCTTAAGTGAGAGATTGGTCTGTGCTGGTCCCTGGTTTGTTGTTCCTGTAGTGGTGGTGTCTATTTTTGTTCCTCTGATATCCTGCTTCGAAGATAACTTGGAGGGGGAGAAGAAATAATTTATTCTCACTGAAACTCAGAGTTGCTAAGCTAAGGAGTAACAGGATAGTTTATTAGCACTGAAGCAGCAAGAGATTCTGCCTTCATTTAAAGCACAATACAATGACTTCTACAACGAGGACAGTAGCACTTACAGATACAGCAGGTTTAGATTCAGAAGGGCAGCAACGCCATCGTGCAATAAACTTTTTAATGACCAGATTTCAGCTGAAAGTTTAAGTTCTACATGTATGAGTTACATAGAACAACTTATTACGAAGTAAATAATCAGTGTCCACTACACTGGGACATCTAAGAAATCATAAAATATAGATATGGTCATTGGACAGAAAGAACTCTTAATTCTGTAGAACCATACAATTCTTTTCAAGTTAGATTAATTTTTTAAGGTATCAAAGGACCTGCAAAGAAAACACGTGCACTTTCACAGCTCAGTTTGAACTTTCCTCTAGCTCACAGAGGCTATCTCCCTAACTACTGTAAAACCAGAAACCATGTCTTGCTAATATGCATATAATATCTAAGAGTATCAGAGCAATTTCTAAAAACAGAACACATGATCTCATGCAAATTATTGTAGCTACTGATGAGACCATCCAAAGCAGAAAAACTTCACTTCTATCTTTTAAGACAGATTTCTGGTCACTGAAAGATAGTATATTAACAGTTGATTATAAAATGCATGTGCCTTAACCACAAGATAAAAATATGTTCCAATTTAATATAGCATTTAGCTACTCTATCTCGAAATACTGAATTCAATCCTAACTTTTTCTATGCAAAATATAGAAAATAATATTCTTTCAAATCCTTGGGCGTCTGTCTTGTTCTCTTTCTTACATTTTCCGAGAAGCTTGTTTTGCTGTTCTGTACAGCATCTCGAAGAACTTTGCAGTGCAGATCATCAACGATGGCTGCTGGGTGTCGAGAGCTCGCACAATGCACCATTGCTTCTATGTACCTGTGAGAGGAAACAACAGTGGACTGTTTCAACGTCCGGTTTCACATGACGCCATCAATAATGTTTAATTAACACTACAGAGAGAAAAATTAAGCACTGACAGACATAAAGGGCACTTCCTGGGTCAGCACAACATTCTTTTAGCTTCTTCATGGGAAATGCAGAACTACATTCACTGGGTACACAGCTCCGCTGTTCCATCAGTCATGTTATTCAATCCTTTTACCTAAACCTTTGCTGAACAAAATAGCTTTGATTTTATACATTTTTAGCATAACCATAATCAATTAACACTGCAGTAGTAAAAGTAAAATTAATTACCTATCCAGTGCCTCTGCTACAAGGGGAGTCAGAACTACATCTACAGTTCCTTTTACTTCTACTATTGCCGTTGTCCGTGTTTGGAAGACAGGGTGATCCAACGTCCATTCTTCTGTTATTGTTTCATCATCTGTATTTTCTGCAGATTTCTTTTCCAAAGGAGTATAAGGTGTACTAAAAAAGTCAAATGCATATTACTAAATCTAGGTTTGAAAAGAAATACAAAAGTATCATTTTAATTCTTCATAAAATTTATGTAATAGCAAGTTTCTTATACTGCATAGCTTCGAAAGCACACAAATACAATCCCAGGACAAGGCCCTTCTCTAGATTCAAGTTCAGCCTTTGGCAATGCAAAGGTCACTTTCCATAATTTAAAATCATGTGGGAGGTGCTTAAGTTGCAATTCATAATCTCGAAAATGTATGAGTGAAGTCATTTAATGCTTTCATGGTATATTTTCTTTTTGACCAAAACCAAACATTGCATAACAGAATACTCTGTTCAAAAATAGATCTGTTCTGAAAACTACTGTACATATCAAATTTTGGAAGGGCAAGCTAGAGCCAAAATATTTAACAAGAGTACCAGGAAAACTCTGCTCTTAAAAACATAACAACATTATCCAGTATTAAACTTACTTCGATGTTGATCCTGTAAGCTGCATGCCTCTGTCCAGCAACGAATTAGCTGTGAGACCCTGTTTAACAATCTAAGATAGAAGTGCAAAGAAATGTATTACATTCCTTTTATAGATGGAAAAAATATCCAAGGAATCTTCAAATAAAAATTCTTCTTAGTTTTTTTCTTCAAAGAATCTCTCATATGCAGATTCTCTGATATACTATACCGAAACTCCTAGGTTTACTTTTTTAAATTACCTGAGAGATAATATTATGAAGTTTTTACATAGATAAATAGTGACTAATTGCTTTAAAAAAAATACTCCAAATACTAAGTCTACAAAAGGTTTGCATCAACACAAAGCTTTTGCTGCGAACTGATAACCTATTAAATTCTAGAGCTCAAACGCATATTTTCTATCAAGTAATTCCCATTATTTTTCATACATTTCATTTCAGCTCCTTCCTAAGCATGCATCCTCATCTTTCATACGTGATGGAGAGGTGTAGGGGGTGGAGCCCAAACATTTACAAAAATCATTTGCTAAATCCATGAGTTTCAACTCGATTTTGAAGTAAATAATTTACAGCTGAGATAATAGTTTATCAGTATTAAATGTACTGCTACTGAAGTTCTGTGAAACAAACATCTTGAACACAACTCACATCAATATCTTTCAGCTGCACATCATTCAACAGGCAGCATTTTTAAGTGCAGTCATGACAATTCAGAACACACATCTTATCCACAGAGTTCTAACTCCAGCTTTTCTTTTCCACAACCTCCCAGCCACACAGCCCACAACCTGAAGTCAGAAATCCAAGGTATCCCTTAACTAAAAGCAAAGAAGTTTCAAGTTTCTCGTAGCTTTATTTACACAACAGGTGTGCTATGTAATTTGAACTTGTTTTGAGTTCTTTTTCCTTTCTCTACTCTTTCTTCCTCCATCTTCCGTACCTTAAACGTTGGAACAGAAAGTTGCTCAAAAGATGATGAACTTTCTTCACTCGTTGGTGTGTCAAGGTCTAAAGGGCGATGTAATGAGGATTTTGAAGTTCTTTTATTTGTCGGATGCTTTACCGACCAGTTTATCACCTGGAACTGTGTAAGATAATTTTGGTAACATGCCATTACAGGTTGCTGGGAAGTTATCTGCTCACTTTCCACAGTTTTCTCAGATTCAATGACATACACGTTCTCAACATGCTCATCATCTCCTCCCAGAGCTGAAACAAATGAAGCCTGTGAAGGATGAGTCTTAATTGGCAATGTTTTAACATCTTGACTAATTTCTCCATGGATTGTGCTTGTTAAGGGCCCTTCCACACTGTGATAAATAGACCCTCTACTATATTCAATTTTTTGAGTTTGTTTTTTTCTCTTCTTCCTCCCTGGATAGGTTCCTGGACCTTCATCACTACTTATTGGCTCAAACTCTTCTGCTGCAGAAAAATAAGCTTCACTATCAGCCATTGACATACTGGAATCCATTGAGCGATACTGGTGAAATGAGTTTGAATCTGCAGATGGAGTATATGGAAAAGAACCAAAGCTCCTCCTCTGCTTTGGGGAGTCCAAGACATTCTCATCACTGCGAGACACATCGCTGCTGAACTGCACACCAACTGGAACAGGCTGCTTGTCTCCATAGAAGGCTGCTGTGAGGCTCTTGGTGCTCCCGAGCCGGGTGGAGCACACGGACGCTTGCCGTTTCAGTGGAGACCTCAAGGGAGACTGACCAACAGGTCTTTCTTGGCTGCCAGGAGATGCAGGGCTGCCCTCTGCACCCTCACCTGCAACACTGGAAACAAAAATTAAAGGTTCATTTGCTTACTTAATTATTAATGCTTCCATTATTATAAGTTAGGAGCTCTTAAATGCTTCATTGATTCCTTGACTTTCTATTACCACAGCAATTATTTTCAGAACACTGATTACACAATAAATTCTGCCACTTGTTGATCTACTTGTCTAAATACAGAGGATGTAAAAACAAACAGTAACGGCAAGTGTTGTTATCTTACACGCTGGATTTTCTACCTAGATCAGGTAATCATTCCCTATTAGGGAATGCATTCAAACTACGAAATGCATTTCAGCAGTACCATTAGAAAATAACCAACACCTCATAAATTGCTAAATGTAAAGGGTTTTTCTGTCATAACATGTTCAGGAGTCAAATTATACTTCTACCTGGACAGAGAGTACTAACCTTCCATGACCATCTTCCCTTTTTGCACCAGACAAGAACTCCTTGTGTCCCAAGTGATCCTCAGTAGTTGATGATGGGCTGTCCTTCTCACCTGCAAGCAAGGGGAGCGCAGCACTAGAACTGCTCGTTTCCTCCGAAGACGATGAGGAGCTATGAGAGCGCAATGGCACTTGTAGGCTTAGATGTTGTGCTTTTCTTTCCATTTCTATACCCATAGATCTGCAATCCCAATCTTTTCGTTTTACACCATTTGCTTTACCTAGGATCAGAAAAGAAAAACGGAACATCTTGTAACACAACTGCAATGGTCTCTTCCTTGCCCACTGAAATAAAAACCATTATCAAATAACAGCCCTAGTTTTGAAACGCATACACATACTAACGTGGTACTAACAGAAACTAATCAAGTCATAGCAGCAAAACATCAAATTGTCTTGGTAGACTGCTTTCTATATAAGTAAAAGAGAAGTCAAAAAATCTTTTTACTCAGAAGGGAGTTGCGTGTTAATATTAGAATTCAGCATATGAAAGTTTCCTCACTACTATCAAGCTACGTTCTGCTCTCAGAAGGGCCCATGCCACTACAAGACCTCTTGCACAAGAGTGCAAGAATTACTTCTCATTAATCAGAATTGGAGACACAATAAATACTACTGTGCAGTTAAGAAATTATAATTTAGGCAAAAGAGTGTAAAATTACAGTACAATGCATTCTCACCATCTAAAATTTTAGGAATCTCCTTAGTAATTATCCATTCTCCTGGCTGCAGCAAAGACTGTCCGTAAAACATATCAGATTCTGCACTTGTACTTGAGAAAGCAGAGCTGCTTGAAGGTGTCAGTTCCTCAAGTTTGAAAAAATCTAGTCCTGTTAACGTACCACCGAAGAACCGACAACCACCAAGACAGCCACACTTGTTCTTGCTTCTCTTATTCCTCAAATTATCATCAGGCCATAAAAACCACAATCTATACAAAAGTAGAAAAACAGAAAACAAAATAAAAACATGACCACATCCGCCTTAGTACATTTAAATGCAGTGAAAACAAGATTAAAAGATATCCTTCTCTTATATGTGAGCTTCCATTTCACACAGCATGAAATGAGTAAGATTTGTATCTGAAACACAGATGTCAGACACAAAATGAAGGATTAGGTCCAAAAAGGAACAAATCATAAATAGATATGCAATGCTCAGGCACAGATTACATCCACCTGCCACAACACACGCTAATAGTAACAACCCTTTCTCTCTGCACAGAGGCAATCGCTTATTGGAGAGACACACAATTCACAGTTAGACCATCCATCTTATCCACGGCTGCTCATCAGCTCGCTCAGGACTCTTTAAGGTCTGTTTTCAGTCCAGCCTGAGAACAACGGACAAATTCGATTCCCCCATCTCCCCGATCTTCATTTTGGGGGATAAGGGAAAGCAGAGGGAAAAGTAACTTTTGTCTAAATCATAACGATTTCGTATAGTCCAAGTACAATCAAACCACCAACCCCATAGCTAAGCATTCAACACACTCAAAAAATTACAAGAAATTGTAATCTACGTAAGCAAAAAAAACCCCAAAAGCAAAACAAAGTTCCAACTTTAGATGACTGTATTAACTTACATCCCCCTAAAAATTCAAATTTATCTCCTTCAATCCTATCTCTTACCTTTTAGTTCTGTTATCATGCGTTTCTAAGAAATGTCTCTGCACTTCGTGTTTAGAAGGATGATCGGCAGCTAAAGCGACGTCAGCAGTGATGAGCCCCAAGTTGACAGAGCCAGCTTCCAGCCAATATGCCCTCCTTAATATTGGCTGAAGACCAGTTCTGCAATTGTTCACCTGCTCAACATATTGTCTCAGTTGAAAGTCTTGAATAGCAGCACTTACACCTTCTCCAACAGACTGGTTGTGGAGGTTGCAGTTGGCAATACGTATAGCACCCATCTGAAAACAGGAATTGAAACACGACCTCTGATTAGTAACAACTGAAACAAAGAAAGGGTAGTCTTAAATCAGTTAACACAACATCTACTACATTTCAGAAAGAAATTAGTTATTACTTCTCATCTCTGTAACACACTATAAAGGAGTACTGAAAACCTTTTTTTTTAAATACAAATGAAACATTCAGGAAACAATTTTCTGGAGTGGTTCAGGTTATTAAGCTGTCTCTGAAAATACTGCCCTTCCCATTTATGTCTGCAAACACAGTTAATATTTGTGACGGTGCTTTTTAATATTGGATGCAAAAGAATGTGGAGACTCACAACACTTTTTTTTACTGCCACAAGGTAGCAAGCCATTCAAATGCCAAGATACCATGTCATTAAAAACATCTGAAGTGATCACCGCTTTCCTTCACTTAGTTTCTTGCTTGTAATGTAAAGCTGTCTCCAAAGCCTTACATGTTAAGTCTATGGTTTAAAACCGAGTTTATGAGCAGACAGCAAAACTACCACTCACTTATACCAGCCTAGCACTTTTCTCCTTTCTGTTGTTACCACAACTCAATTGTTTCTTAACTTATATTTTGCTACATTGAGTAAATTATTCCAGTTTTCTCTTTTATGACAGGATAATGGAGAGACTATCAGCTCTTTTCTGCACATTCTTTTTTGAACATATACATCCTGCAGCATTCTACATTCTGTCAGGCAGTGGCACTAACACTTCTCCCATCTCTATCAAAGATCTATCATAATTCAAACAGCTGTATCACCTAAGACCATCGTGAGTTATCAAGCATTGGATTGTACGCAATCCACATCAATCCTTTCCAGTTGCTGAGTTACTACCTAACAGCGTAAGTTCTTATTAGCTCTCAGGTATAGACACTGAGATTTATACTGCCCAGTGTTTTCATAAATTTTTTACAACAATCCTGCAGTTTTCATTCTTATTTTGGCAGACATCCACTACTCCTTACCATTTTCCAAGACTACTAATGGAATTACTAAGCAGAAGCCAAACTGACCTACCTGTGGCCCAATCCAAGCCAACCTTTTATGACTTAAACATTCAGAAATTCTGCTTAGTTGCACATAAGTGAACAATAAATTCAGGTAGCTATTCTATCAAAAAATACAAAGAACTCTATTGACAAAGAACTATTTTAATGGCTGCTAAGAGAAATGTTTTTACCTTTATATTGGTGGCACAGCCATGTTCTACCACATACAGATCTGCTCCATCCATAGCTAAGCGTGTCATAGTGTACTTTAAGTCATCAGATGTTGGGCATGGTCCAGGGACACAGTTCATCTGAAGAAAAATGAAAAAAATTTATAAGTACATTAGGAGTTTTAGTTTAATTTGTGCTTATCCTTTTATTTATGTTCTGTTAACAGAGGCCTCAAACTAGAGCAATAAAAAGTTAATTTTTCTGTGCTGTCAATGTGAGTATGAGACAGGGTGTTTCTGTGCTGAGGTTCATTTTCACTAGTGTATGTTTAATTCTTCTGGCCAGCAATATCAGGGGACCCAGTTGGCTCTCCTGGCTTCCACCAGCAAAAGACAAATCAATTCTGCTAATAGAGGAACATCACAAAAACTGGAACAAAACAAGGACGATGTCGAGAGATGAGATCCAGGAATCATACTTAATAGATGGCAAGCCTCCTTCAGTTTCCAAGTGGCCACAGACATGGATTCCAAGAGACAAGCACCAAAAGCGAAATCCACAATGACATGATGATTAAGTAAGAGTCTCATGGGTTTTTTTAAAAAAATAAATTAAAAAAAAATAGGTCCATGGAAGCTATAAGCTGTCAGCTTAAGTCTCCCACCAAACCACTGTTTCATCAGAGGATACAGGATGAAAACATTCCATGGAAACATGCCAGGAGGAAGTATGACCTTTGTCTCTCAAGGGACACTGGAGTACACCCTTTGGCTGTTAACTGTCACAGCAGAGGTAAGAATCTAGGCATGACTCCTATGGATACTGTTTCTCAAAATAATTCATAGAGTACAAAAAGATCATGCACATTAACAAGAAAATCTAGAGAACCACTTGTCTTTCGAAAACATCATTAGCAATAATTTATCAAAGGGAACATCCAATCTGACTAAATACTCCATGTGTCTTGGTAACTTTAGGGCTGGATTTCTAAACTGTTCCAAAGAACCTGTGCAAACATAGCAAGAACTAAAAGAGATGGAAGGTTACCTTAGAGTCACAAAACCGACGATCGATTCCATGCTGGCATATTATTACAGATTTTGGCCTTTCCAGTTCAAACTCCCGGCACACGACATGAAATACAAAGGTTTGCCCCCATTCCAGAAGACACGCAAGCTGCAAGCAAATAACAACACGTTGTCGAATAGTAAGTACACAAAATGAACTTTCGGTACTCGACAGAACATCACCAAAGGCTGGAAGATGAGCAGGGGTAAAAACAAACCAAAGACCCCACCACAACACTCTGGCTGCATTACCTTGCCTACACATCATCTAGTTCCTGTTACTCAAGATGGATTTTTCATTAAAAAAAACTACAAGCGTCTGCAGTTTTTCATGAATAACACTGTGACAATAAATAATTTTCTAAATGATTTCTTAATATAAGGAAACAGCTTTTGCTATTACAGTCAACTGAGAACTTCATTGCAAAGACAGAGCTCCCCTTATTTTAACCTTAAAAAAAATACTTCAAAACACTGATTACCATTCATAATTTAAATGGCAGACTTCCTTGTATATAAGTAACAAAGTTACGTTTAGAAAGCATAGGAAGAAACTGACTAAACAGAACACTGTTGAATCTCCCTGGACCCCGTAATTAGTCTATTGTTAATTTAAATCTTTTATATAGTTAGCTCATTCATAAAGGAAATGATTCATGACTGTGTCTCTATTATGAGAGGGAAATGGGTTCTCTTTGGCTAGCCAAAGGAAAGGGCACTTAAAATCAGCAGTAATTTAACTGGAATTTAATATAGTTATGACTGTCCTGCACAAAATCTTTACTCCTCCCTTTACTGCAGTCCCTTCACAAATTCTTGCAATACATCACACCGTGGGATGAAAAAAGTCAATGACCCTGAAACAGCAAATTCAAATTCTGCTCCATAGCAGTGCTGACAACAACAAAAAAAAAAAAAAAAAAAGCTGTATGAAGCGCATGATTGAGAATGGCTTTGTAGGGGAAGAAAATCCTTAAGTCGCATCAAGCATTTAGAAATATTCTCTAACCTTAGAGTACTTTGAATCAACTAGGTTTAATTTTGAATTATAGAGCAGTGGAGAAATACTGCAGGACATCTAAATCAGTGGTAGCATTTTGGGAAATACTGCTGCAAAAACCCATATACGTAGCACGAAAATGTATTTAGAGTCTATTCTTTAGATTTACTGAAATTGCTTGTATGCCTTATTTTCATGTTATTTGCCGCAGAAGTTTCCTATTGAAACACATTTAATCCTAGAAAATAATTTTTTTTTTTTAAGGGAATAATAGGATGTAGAAGTGTCTTGAAAAAAATTAAAAGTAAATAAACCAAACAGTAACTACTAAGTAGAATTTAGGTACTTTTCTAATGTCTCTTGTAGAAGTGTCTTTAAAAAAATTTAAAAATAAATACAGAAACCAAACAGTAACTACTAGATAGAATTTATGTACTTTTTTTATGTCTCAAAATACGTTGACAAAGCAACCTTTTTTAAAGATCTGGCAGTCCATACCAGAAATAAATTTAAGTGATCTGTCTATTGTATATTTGGAGCCATCATTATATCTGAAAAAATAAAAGCAACGTAAGTGGCAAAACTAAAAGGAGTTAGTGCTAAGACTGACCTAAGAAAATCCAACACTGTGAAAGCAAAGTATGTTCCACTGGGAGCATGACTTAGCTACCTGCTACTGTCCTGCTGAAGCCTGCTGGTACTGCACTCCCACAAATGATCTCATTCGTCTCCTACTTTAAAATATGACTTTGTGCGTAGCTTTCTCTGGAAAGCCAGAACTTTATCTGCAGGCTAAATTCTTGCCAGATGCTCAACTTGATATCCTTACTGCTGGCAGCATCCCTTTGTGCAAATGCCTATATATCTCTCCAAGAATCTTGCATCCGAGATATCAAATTGCCTTTCAGACTGCAAGCACAACCGGATACTTCATCTGTCCTTCCCCAAGAGTTAACCAGCACGGGTAATGAACCTGCATCTCCAGAATTCAGCATCTCAAAATAAAAATAACCTCAGAGGAAGTCACAGACAATTTAACTAAGTCATCTGATACTTAAACCTTTCAAATAGTTTTTCCATTCTCCTCCTCGTCACGTAACCTAGTTTATGGCTGAAGGCATCCCAGAACACCTGCTCTATTTACAGAGAAGTATTACTCACTCTGCAATTAAAACAGTTAAAACGCATGTAGGTACTGTGGTTGTCTTTCTAATCAGTATTAAAGTACATTAACACACAGAGACGTAACATAGAAGTGTTTACATGTAACGACAACAGTATTCACTACTGATTTGTTCATGCTCTGTTACCATCATTCCTTCCAACTCCCATGTAACACTAGCCACCCTCTGAAATCCAGATTTAAGACGAATATCAGGTTCAGCACATTTGGCATCTCCTATCCATTTAAAGAAATAGTTAGATTTTCCAACTATAAAATTAAGGTTAAGACAAAGATGCATTCAAATTCAGCTGAGATCATGGGCTTTCCAAAATCCATGCTATGCCAGTTTCACAAGAAAGAACAAGGGTAATACTTTAAAGCGAACAGTTCCTAGACGGTACCTGTGGTGCCGTAACTTTGGCTGTAAGACTTCCAGCTTGTACATCTATCAGCCAGGCATATTCTAAAGTATCACTTCCAAGAGGCAGACCTTCCGCCGAAAACATCGCATGAGCACGCAACTGCAGACCTGAGAGGCTGATGTGACCCTCTCGAAGAACTTCATCCACTGCAGGTCGCTGTTAAGGACAGTAAGTTAAAGCTCGTGTTTGCAAAGAATGCATCAACAGAAAGTACAACAGTGTAGCCAGAGATACTCATGCACATTCACCTTCACCTCTTAAATTCCTTAATTCCAGCTAGACAGTCCCAAGACTTCTCAGCATTACCCACATGACAACATATATGCAAATCTTACATAGGCAGAAGGAAGTTTATCTAACTTAAGTTTTAGCAACCACTATCAACCACCTTCCCTTGGTGAACTCCACGCAGTGACATCTAGACACCATCTGTTAAACATCACTGCAAAAAACATGAACGCAGAATGGAAGAGCATGTTTAACAACCGAAGTGATCAAGAGGTTAAAAAACATGACTTATGAAGGTCTGCTACCATCAGAAAGCTGACACACTACAAAAACAAACAAACAAAAATAACATTTAAAAAATCCAAACAACACACACCAGAGGCTGTCCTCTAAGTTGCACTTCTCACTGAAGTATTTCTTGGCTACCTAAAGCAAAGCTACTTGTTTGCAGATATGAAAATTCAGATGTAATACTTCTCAAAAAAAATATTACTCCCCCAGAAGAAACTGAAAAAATGAACACATCAAAGGCATACATGAGAAGCTTATGACCGCATGGGGGTAAGCTGTGGATTAAAGTCAGTAAGTCAGCAGCAAAATGTCTCCTTCATTCAGTTTTTTCAACTTGTGAACTTGCCTGGTTTGTTTTCCACTACCAGCAAACCCTTTGGAGTTGCTTAACGAACAAGAAACATGCCCTGCTCTTTTGAGGCATCACTGACAACCTATGTCTCAATTCAGAAGCTATTTCTAAACTATATGAATGGGAAACATGAAGCAACGATACTTGCCCAGCTGGTCAGAGAGACAATTCCTGTTCCATATAAATTACTACTATGAACTTCTCACTTTAAGGTTCAGATGGCAAGTATCAAATGGCATTTTTGAGATACATAATATGAATAAAGGGTTAAATAAAAAAAACAAACACCACCCCAAAATATTAATATTTCCAACATTAAATGGCAAGAATTAATACAAAGTCAAACACTAGGACACCAGGCAATAGTCACAAACCTAACCGATCAAAACTTTCTTCACGATATTTTCAAAAACATGCCACTCTGCACATTTATCCTTTCAACCAACAGAAATTCCCAGGCAGAAGTCTTATTTGTCTGAATTACTGTTTCTGAATTAAAATTTATCCAACCAAAAAGAACATAGAAAACCTAAGGCAAAACACATAACCACAGCATTACTAAGTCTAAACAATAAGAAATCTGAAAAAGAATTATGCATTAAGGCATAAGTTACGCAATTAAGGTTTCACCTGCAACCTCATTTCTGCTTCCTCGTACATATGAATTGCAATACAAGAACTAAGTCACAGGTTTGAACAACCTTTAAGGGTCTCCTTAGTGCACAAAACAGATTGTGTTCATAAATAAGCAGCTATTCAAATGCTTAGATTCCTCATGAGACAAAAAAAAATCCCCACCACACAAAAAAAATCGATATACAAAAATCTTCCAGCAGATTTGGATAATATAACTGGAAACTCATAGGATGCAGTTTTTCATTACATAAAAGTTTTTATGTTCAAACTGTAATTCTCATCAGCTTGAGCTGCACCTTCTGACAACTTCACTCAACTGAAAAACAAGCCCTACAATCCAGATACTTGGCTGCTGACAAAAGCTATGAGGAAAATGGAATTCTGTCTGCCACCATGCTGTCAGGACATCCAATTTCTGCAGCTCTCTCTGAAGACAGCCCTATTAATCCCATATAGTTTATGCACCTGCAATTCCTGCGACTTCCCACCATCGCTTTCTTCAGATTGCTGCTAAAGACAATGGCAGTGTTGCAATGAAAAAACAAGACTACATTCTCATGAGAGATTTCTTCTTCACTAATCAGAGGTCAACAGAATAACATGTCGAAACCTTAAGGGCTAACGTGGAACCTTCTAATATGTCATCTTTTTCCCATCAAGAAACTTGATTATTTCTTCTTATTCCTTTACCTATTAGTCAGTCTACAGTCAGTGGTTATACTTAAGATACTTCCGTGCCTGTGGCACACTGGATCCAAATTTGGAAACACTAAACAAGCATCAGTCAACTACTTTCATAGCTCACTGACACAAGAGTGGAAAAAAACAGGGTGACGTGCACCTTCATCTGTACACAGTATTCCAGTTTTCCAACACTTGAATGTGCACAGGATAAAAATAATTTAAATTTCACTTCATAGAGGCCATTGGTAGCAAAGTATTTCAGGACACAGTGATTGAAAACAATATAACCTGTAAGGCACAGCCTAAGTATCATAGTGCTTTTAATGCAACAAACACATGCATAAACAAAATACAAACTCCACCTATTCCCTAACCTGCACTGAACCAGGATAACTTCTTCTGTTAACAAATCTCAGTCTAAACTCCTCACTGAACTAAACTGATCCATATGAGCAATTTTTCCAAGTCTACTAAAATCAAAGTAGTACACAGCAAGTTGACAGGTCACAAATAGCACTTAGCTTTGTCTCACTAAGTACTTCTGAAGTATGGCTCATGATTCACCCACCAGAAAAAAACTGTAGGTCATAACAATATCTTGACCATAAGATATAGATCCAGCTGTGTGATTTAGTCTAATAAAAGTCACAAAGAATACGTGAAAGATGCAGTTATCTATTTAGTAACACGCGTAGTTTTAAAACTATATGCGTTAAGTAGAACATATCCAGCCACTGCACAAAATTTACATGTGTCAGTACTTCAAGTTTTTAAATCTAAATTCTTTAAAAAAAAAAAAAAAAAAACAAAACACCACACAAAACAAACAAAAAACCCTACATGCAAACCAGAGATCACTAAATGGTTTTAAGATCAGTCTGAATATTCCTATTTCCTGGAGAACCTTCTCCAGAAAGATTTTAAGCAAAAATAAGAAAACATAATCTTTTCCTTTGTGCATTTCACTAAAATGCAAACTAGACAGAAATAAAGATTTTTTTAAAAATATGCATCAGGGTTTTCTTTAATGCCTCTTATAATTCATAAGCCTTAATAAACTTTGTATACACACATCAGGGAAAGCTCCTGACAAAAAAGAATTTTATGATCATCACAACTTCCGCAATACATGTAAAAAACAGCTTACTACCTGATAGTTGTCATTCAGAAACAAATTCACTGGAGACAGTACAAGTTGAAGCATTGTTTCTCTAAATCCTTTCTTCATCTCAAAACACAGCCTTTCCAAGAAAGCTGTAGGGCACTCAGGACCATCTGGACTGCAATGCTAAAATAAAAATTAAATACCTCTGTTTCAGAAACTGAAAACACACAACATGGTTGAAACTATAAGATTAGAAGCAAATCCGTGAGCAGGAAGTATGTTAATTTTCCTGCAAGTGGACACTAAAAGAAACGCCTGTACAACTTCAAAAACATTTCCACAATTACATAAACAGCAATTCAAATCCATTTGGGTGAACCCAACTTTTTATCTGGATTCTGATTTGAATTCCTGGGGATCCCTCAGAATGCAGCTGTACAGAGCAGAATGCACCATTAGAAGACAGTTTTGCTAATTAGCAGAGAAATCATAATGGTTAATCAAAAATAATATCATACAAATCAAGTGCATTGAGTAAAAATCATACTAAAAATTATCCACTTCTGCTTCCCAGATAAGCAAAATTAACTATGTCTCAAATGGTTTAGGTAACCAAAGTATGTGTATACAGACAACTAAAATTGTGGCTAAGTATCAGCCTAAGTTAATGTTCCAGGGAGTTAAATTTAACTCCCGATTACGAAATTATAAAAAATTAATTACATTAAGTAAAATAAGAACTAGAATTATAAGATTCTAAAGTACCTACCACTGGTAATCGCCCATGGACTTTGTACAAATTAACAAGCACAGTGATATCCCAGGGGCGTAGAGTAAGAGGGTGAACAGGTTTGACTGAACTTTCATTTTCTTTTTTATCATTTTCCACTCCAACGGCTGTCCATCCAGAGCTTGAAGATGTTGAGAGCGACAACACAGGGCTTGAAATAACTTCTTCAAAATCAGTGTACATGTCATCTTCTCCAAAATAGTTTTCCTAGGGAAAAGAATTATGACCATATGGAAAACAAATTAAAAACATATAGGCAAGAGAATGCAATATAAATCCAATCTGTTTCTGTATGTTAGTCCTCCTAAAATAAGCAGTATAGCTACAATCTATAGCTGAAGAAGCACACATACTTTAATTGACTTATTTTTTATAAGGCAGACCCAGCAGAGGGTGCCAAGAACTCTAGTAACTTACTCCTGGCACCTTCTGCTGGCGATGCAAGGACCTATAAATCATTCCTTCCCAGCCAGTAAGCCCTTCAGCAAGACACACCGTGTGCTACACCAAAAAACTTCCTCCCAAGAATAGAAGGCTTAACAAAACTGCATGAACAATTCATGCCCAGGAATCTCTCCCTCATGTATCAAAAAAGATCAATGAAAACAAACCAAAACCAACAATTCCACCACAAGTCAGGAAAACAAGCATAACCCTCCCCTCTTGAAATCTATTAAAGAGATACTGCCAGAACAGCTGGACAAAAAGATGTAAACACAGTCACAAAAACACCAAAAAGAGCAATAAATGCACATTTTCGAAAACAGGCTATCAATCTATATTTTCTCTTGAGATTTAGAAGATAAAAAGCTAGATTTAATCTGAGAAATTTGCCCCTAAAAGAATTAAATCATCATAGAATCAAGGGATCTAAGGTAGCACTGTTTACAGATCCCTCCAGAGACAAAGAGCACTGAAGAAGTGCTGCTGTGCTTTGAAAGACAGAACCATCTCATGAATTTACGGGGTCCAAAAGAGGAGCTCAATAAACAATTCAAACATGAGGGCACTTCCTCTGTATCAGAAGAAATGAACTCTTCAGGATGCAGTAGTGGCCTAATTTTAACTGTATTTACTGTAGTAGCAACATGAAAAAAATAATGAGCTTATTTGCAAGTCCTATACTCTACAAAAACTTATTTTCTGCTATTCATTGCTAATGTGCAATACCTTACATGAATTCATTAAAATTACTCAGTATGAGTCCTGATACCGACTACTGGTCTCAAAATTTCTTGTCCTCTTGTCCCAGTTTTAGCTGGGACAGAGTTTTTTTTAACAGCCAGAAGAGCTCCCTGTTTTGGTTTCACTCAGAGGCTCACTCTGAGAAGAATGTTGATAGCAAGCTGATGTTTGTGGTTGGAAGTGAAACTCCAAGGACTTTTCAGCCTGCGGAGTACAGAAACACGGCAGGATAAGGGGGGAGCATAGCTGGGACAAGGGGGACACGATTCCCCTTGTCATTTGTGTGGAACTTAAGACTGAGGGCCAAACTGGCCAATTAGTATTCCATATCATGCAGCGTCATGCCCAGTATAAAAGCGAGGGTCAGCCGGGAAGAGGGGCTTTTGCGCTTTTGCTCTTTTTGCACTTTTGCTCTTTTGCGCTTGCTGCGCTGTTGCTCTGCTGTTTTTTTTCTTTCTCTCTCTCTCTCTTTCTCTCCCTCTCTGCCCCTCTCTATTTCGGGGCCTCGCGTTCGTCCGGGATTTGCAGTTTTCGGGACGAGACGGGCTTCGCATACGAGGGGTGGTGAGCACCTACATTGTATTAAATCATCTGTATTAAATCACTCTTATCTCAACCCACGGGTTTCACGTTTATCCTTTAATTCTCTCCCTCATTCCTGGGGGTGGGGGAGGGGGAGTGACCGGCTGTGTGTGGGGCGGTTCAACATAACCCACGACAGTCTTAATTGGCGCCCAACGTGGGGCACGAAGGGGTTGAGATAACGATGTGGCTGGCCGGAATGCTGTTTGTTATGCTTGCGTACATGTTACCGGACATTCATAATTTATTGTCTTATCTACCCTATATGATGTTAGGCGGAATGTTTATGCGGTTTTCTGGCTCTGGGTGTTGGACCGGCATGAAAAGTATGTTATCGGTAATTAAGGGTTTTGCTATACTGTACGGTGTAACTCTGATAAGATCATCGGTGCTGGGACCGGCTCAGTCTTTGTATTCGGCGGTGCAGAGGGGGGTGGTGATGTGGAACTCGTTTATTAATTTTGAGCGTCACCTGGCGGATATCATCGCCAATTATACCGGTGACTTTTCATTCACAAAAGCTTACGTTGATTTTGATAATGCCGAACATCATTGGAATAATTTAACCGGTTTGATTGTCCTGCAAGGTCTCCTGAATATATGTTTTATTATCTATATATTCAAAATCAATCGGCCATTTAGGGGTGTATATCAATTTATTTCTCGGGTTATTGTGCTTGCCATCTCAACTCCCATGACAAGCACTATAGCTACTCAGACTACAACGTTATCAGTTGCTCCCGTAAGGAAAAGAAAATGTATACAAAAGTTAGACGACGAAGAAGAGGAATCAGGGCCATCACACCAACCAAATGAGGAAGAGCAACCAGGACCATCAAAGCAACCAGACAAAGAAGAACAACCGGGGCCATCACAACGATTGGAGGAAGAGAAGCCAAGGAAATGTCTGCGAAAGTCAGAACGCAGAGGAGAGGATGATGATGATGATGAAGAGCGACCAGGGCCATCACGAGAAATGAAGCGGGAGCGTTCTGTTTCGCCCCAGAGGAAATCTCAATGGAGGAGGAGTGACATCATAGATGAGAGGATAACCACCAGATCTCTAAAAATGAGCGAGCTGCGAGATATTCGAAAAGATTATGGCCGCCTTAAAGGTGAGCTCATTGTCTCTTGGTTGCTCAGATGCTGGGACATGGGAGCCAATAGTCTGGAGTTAGATGGTAGTGAAGCTAGGCAGCTGGGAGCCCTTGCCATGGATGGAGGCATTGATAAAGCAATTGGAAGGCAGACACAAGTCCGCAGCCTCTGGAGACGACTCCTGGCAGCCATAAAGGAAAGGTACCCCTACAAGGACGAGGTGCCATGTAATGTAAGCAGGTGGACCAACATAGAAAAAGCTATTCAGTATCTGAGAGAACTGGCTGTGCGAGAGTTGATTTATCTTGACTCGAGAAGCGGACCAAGACTCGAAGATCCAGATGACGTCCGGTGCACACGACCAATGTGGCAGAAGATTATACGGAGTGCGCCAGCCGCATATTCCACCTCATTGGCAATAATGGACTTCGGGGACGATGAAGCACCACTATCCGTAGGTAATCTGGTCACCTACCTCCGACGATATGATGATGACACTTCTATACGAACCTGTGTTGCGGCTGTGGAAAAGCTGTCTGAAGAGGTCCGAGAATTAAGAGAAAAAGTAGATTTCCCACCACCCGAACGCTCTAGAATTTCAGCTGTCAGAACCAGGCGTTACCCTCCTCGAGAGAGACAAGAGAGACGGTACAGATCACGGGGTGAGCTATGGTTCTACCTCCGTGATCATGGAGAAGACATGAGAAGGTGGGATGGAAAACCCACCTCCGCTTTAGAGGCCAGGGTACGCCAGTTGGGAGGAAGAACCAACAGGAATAGAACTTTCTCCATTTCCTCCAGGACAGCTGTTGCCCCAGTCTACAGTGAGCAGTCCACTAGTCAAAATGGGAGGGCTGATCCTCCTAGCCATCCTGACTCCAATCCTGCTGATTCCTCTGATGAATATGATAACAGGCATTAGAGGGGCCCTGCCTCCAGCCAGGTGGAGGAGAGGGATAATCGAGTGTACTGGACTGTGTGGATTCGGTGGCCTGGCACATCATACCCTAGAAAGTATAAGGCTTTAGTGGATACTGGTGCCCAATGCACTTTGATACCATCGAACTTCAGAGGGGCAGAATCCATCTCTATTTCTGGAGTGACAGGGGGGTCTCAACAACTGACTGTGTTAGAGGCTGAAGTGAGCCTAACTGGACAGCAGTGGCAAAAACACCCTATTGTAACTGGCCCAGAAGCCCCGTGCATCCTTGGCATAGATTATCTTAAGAGAGGGTATTTCAAAGACCCAAAAGGGTATCGGTGGGCTTTTGGCATAGCTGCAGTAGAGACAGAAGAAGGCAGGCAGCTGTCTACTTTGCCTGGTCTCTCAACGGACCCTTCTGCTGTGGGGTTACTGAGGGTCGAAGAACAGCAGGTGCCAATTGCTAATACAACAGTGCACCGACGGCAATATCGTACCAACCGAGACTCTCTAATTCCTATCCATAAGTTGATTCGTCAACTGGAGAGTCAAGGAGTCATCACAAAGACCCGCTCCCCTTTTAACAGCCCTATATGGCCTGTGCGTAAGTCCAATGGCGAGTGGAGGCTGACGGTAGACTATCGTGGCTTGAATGAAGTTACACCACCATTGAGTGCTGCCGTGCCAGATATGCTGGAACTTCAGTATGAACTGGAGTCAAAGGCAGCCAGGTGGTACGCTACAATTGATATCGCTAATGCGTTTTTCTCAATTCCTTTGGCACCGGAATGCAGGCCACAGTTTGCTTTCACTTGGAGGGGCATCCAGTATACCTGGAATCGACTGCCCCAGGGGTGGAAACACAGCCCCACTATTTGCCATGGACTGATCCAGACCACACTGGAACAGGGTGATGCCCCAGAACATCTGCAATACATTGATGACATCATTGTATGGGGCAACACAGCAGAAGAAGTTTTTGAGAAAGGTGAAAAGATAATCCAAATCCTTCTGAAAGCAGGCTTTGCCATAAAACAGAGTAAAGTCAAGGGACCTGCCCAGGAGATTCAGTTTTTGGGAATAAAATGGCAAGATGGGCGTCGTCAGATTCCGATGGACATGATTAATAAAATAACAGCTATGTCCCCACCAACCAACAAAAAGGAAGCACAAGCTTTCTTAGGCATTGTGGGTTTCTGGCGAATGCATATTCCTGACTACAGCCAGATTGTAAAACCCCTCTACCAAATAACCCGAAAGAGGAATAATTTTGAATGGGGCCCAGAGCAAAAACAAGCCTTTGAACAAATTAAACAAGAAATAGTCCATGCGGTAGCCCTGGGACCAGTCCGGACAGGACAAGATGTCAAAAACGTGCTCTACACCGCAGCCGGGGAGAATGGTCCCACCTGGAGTCTCTGGCAAAAAGCGCCAGGGGAGACGCGAGGTCGACCTCTTGGGTTTTGGAGTCGAGGATACAAAGGATCCGAAACCAACTATACTCCAACTGAAAAAGAGATATTGGCAGCATATGAAGGAGTCCGAGCTGCTTCTGAAGTGATTGGTACAGAAGCACAGTTGCTCCTGGCACCCCGATTGCCAGTGCTCGGCTGGATGTTCAAAGGGAGCGTCCCGTCTACACACCACGCAACTGATGCCACATGGAGCAAGTGGATCGCGCTGATCACACAAAGAGCTCGGATAGGAAACCTCAATCGCCCAGGAATTTTGGAAGTGATCACTAACTGGGCTGAAGGTAAAGACTTTGGAATGTCACCAGAGGAGGAGGAGGTGACACGTGCTGAGGAGGCTCCACCTTATAATGAACTATCAGACAATGAGAAGAAATACGCTCTGTTTACCGACGGGTCCTGTTGCCTTGTAGGAAAACATCGAAAATGGAAAGCTGCTGTATGGAGTCCTACTCGACAGGTCGCAGAAGCTACCGAAGGAGAAGGTGAATCAAGCCAGTTCGCAGAGGTGAAAGCCATCCAACTGGCTTTAGACATCGCTGAACGAGAAAAGTGGCCAATGCTCTATCTCTATACCGACTCTTGGATGGTAGCAAACGCCCTGTGGGGATGGCTACGGCAATGGAAGCAGAGCAGCTGGCAACGCAGAGGTAAACCCATCTGGGCTGCCCCATTGTGGAAAGACATTGCTGCTCGAGTAGAGAAGCTGATTGTGAAAGTACGACATGTAGATGCCCATGTACCCAAGAGTCGGGCCACAGAAGAACATGAAAACAATCAACAGGTGGATCAGGCCGCCAAGATTAAAGTGGCTCAGGTGGATCTGGACTGGCAACATAAAGGTGAAAAATTTCTAGCTCGTTGGGCCCATGATGCCTCAGGCCATCAAGGAAGGGACGCCACATACAAATGGGCTCGTGATCGAGGGGTGGACCTAACTATGGACACCATTGCAGAGGTGATCCATGAATGTGAAACGTGTGCTGCAATCAAGCAAGCCAAGCGGTTGAAACCTCTTTGGTATGGAGGGCGTTGGTCGAAATATCAATATGGAGAGGCTTGGCAAATTGACTATGTCACACTTCCACAAACTCGCAGTGGCAAGCGTTATGTGCTTACAATGGTGGAAGCGACCACTGGATGGCTGGAAACCTATGCTGTGCCCCATGCCACCGCCCGGAACACGATCTTGGGCCTTGAAAAGCAAGTCTTGTGGCGGCATGGCACCCCAGAAAGAATTGAGTCGGACAATGGGACTCATTTCCGTAACAATCTTATAGACACCTGGGCCAAAGAGCATGGCATCGAGTGGGTATATCACATCCCTTATCATGCACCAGCTTCTGGGAAGATTGAACGATATAATGGATTGCTAAAAACCACACTGAAAGCAATGGGTGGTGGAACCTTCAAACATTGGGATACGCATTTAGCAAAAGCCACCTGGTTAGTTAACACTAGAGGATCTGCCAATCGAGCTGGTCCTGCGCAATCAGAACTTCTACGTACTGTAGAAGGAGACAAAGTCCCTGTAGTGCACATGAGGAATATACTCGGGAAGACAGTTTGGGTTATTCCTGCCTTGGGTAAAGGTAAACCCATTCGTGGGATTGCTTTTGCTCAGGGACCTGGGTGTACTTGGTGGGTGATGCAGAAGGACGGGGAAGTCCGATGTGTACCTCAAGGGGATTTGATGTTGGGTGAAAATAGATGATAAAATGAATTGAATTGTGTGATATTAATTGCTGAATAACCCTGTCCCTGCATACCATCATCACTATGGTTGTCACATTGTACTAATGTCATTATATTAAGAATCATCCAGGTTAATGAAGAATGAACTTCGTCAGAATCAGAACTGATTCCAAACAACCAGCAACTTCTTCAAGATCAACATCTTCAACCTGCAGACAGCGGCCGGATACACCAACTACGAGCTCCAGGCGCCACACGCAACAAAGACTACATGTCATCCGTTCTACCGACTGAGCGAATTCCACGTCATCTTTCCTGCCCTGAGAGACTGCTGTAACAGATGAAGACACATTTTGGAGGGATGACCCATGGCTAAGGGAATAGTATATATGTAAGGTTTGAGCATGACATGCATGGTATGGAATAAGGGGTGGATACTGTCCCAGTTTTAGCTGGGACAGAGTTTTTTTTAACAGCCAGAAGAGCTCCCTGTTTTGGTTTCACTCAGAGGCTCACTCTGAGAAGAATGTTGATAGCAAGCTGATGTTTGTGGTTGGAAGTGAAACTCCAAGGACTTTTCAGTGTGCGGAGTACAGAAACACGGCAGGATAAGGGGGGAGCATAGCTGGGACAAGGGGGACACGATTCCCCTTGTCATTTGTGTGGAACTTAAGACTGAGGGCCAAACTGGCCAATTAGTATTCCATATCATGCAGCGTCATGCCCAGTATAAAAGCGAGGGTCAGCCGGGAAGAGGGGCTTTTGCGCTTTTGCTCTTTTTGCACTTTTGCTCTTTTGCGCTTGCTGCGCTGTTGCTCTGCTGTTTTTTTTTCTTTCTCTCTCTCTCTCTTTCTCTCCCTCTCTGCCCCTCTCTATTTCGGGGCCTCGCGTTCGTCCGGGATTTGCAGTTTTCGGGACGAGACGGGCTTCGCATACGAGGGGTGGTGAGCACCTACATTGTATTAAATCATCTGTATTAAATCACTCTTATCTCAACCCACGGGTTTCACGTTTATCCTTTAATTCTCTCCCTCATTCCTGGGGGTGGGGGAGGGGGAGTGACCGGCTGTGTGTGGGGCAGTTCAACATAACCCACGACACCTCTTAACCAAAATAAAAGCCTCCAGAAGCATTATCATAGCCTAGATTTGTGTAGGATAAAAAAGACCTTTAAAACAAACAAAAAAACAAACAGAACAAAAAAAACCACAAAAAAGCCAACCACCACAAAACCCAAGCCTTCCACTGTTAGTCAAATAGAAGCCATGTGTTCAATCGCTTCTGCTTTTGTCACAAGACAGGGTGAGGGAGGTGGGAATAAACTAAACTGTTTCTGGCCACCTTGACGACCAGTAACGGAAAAGGAGACAACATGAGCAACACGTTTTAAAGCATACCAGATTAACTCCAAAAAAAGGGAGAAAAATTCTTCGACACTGAAGTAGCTTTTAAAACTAAACTTATTCTCATGTCCTTTCCCTTTCCCCTCCACGATCCTAACTCCAGAAATTTCACAGCAGCTAGTTAAAACAAAACCAAACAAATAATTAGGACACTCTCCAGAACTTAAAATGCACTAAAAGCATGGGTTCTAATATATCTTTGCATAAAAGCGGTTGTTAATATAAGCTCTAGTCATAATCATAGATTTTTTTAATTTTTTTTTTTTTTTTTTTTTTACTACTGCAAAAGTCAAAGAAGAAACCTTCTGCACATGAAGCCCAGAGCATCTACTATTCCTTGAAAGGAAAATTATGCTGATACGGGTCTACATATATGCATTGCAAGTCTCCTCATAAGCCTGTGCCAACTGAATTCATCCCAGCTACGCCATATCACCAAATGAAGACACTCCAAACTAGTACTTACAACAGTTTTCATCTACATTCATGTATTCTGCAGAATTTCTAACTTTCCAACGAATTATTTCCCTTTCCTACATGTGGCCGTCATAAATTTTATGACTTGTGTTCCTATGCCTACTTACCTTTATGGACAGAAAGGCTTTGAGCAGGGGTCCATACAGGGTTATCTGGGAATCTGGGGAGAGTTCCAGTTCCACATGGAGCTTATCCGGAGGCAGCTCTGAGGGGTCAAGGGGAAGACGGGCTGAAGCTGTGGGAGATGAAATCACACTGTCGGCTGTTTTCTGCGATGGCCTTAGCACAGATAACATTGTTTCTTCCATTTCTGACACTTTGGAACAAAATAAAGAAGAAAACAGCTTTTGATTACAAGTTAGGCTGCTGATGGACAAAATTCTGCAAATATGAATGTATACCAAATATACAAAGATAAAGTTTTTGCAGCTTTCTAATTGAGATTGTATAATTATGTTAATATGTCTGTGCTACAGAACTGGTTTCTCATATCTAGTAACTATGGGAAGACAGGAAAATAAGGAGTATTTTAGTCAATGTTAATTATACAAGAGAAAAACAATCCTTCAAGTTCAAAAAAAAAATTAATTTATTTATCTTGCTTTTCAAGTTAAACAAAAACATGCTTTCATTTCAGTGTAGCAGATTTCCCACAACCACACAGCTATTACAGAATAAACAAAAGTGAATAAACAGGAAGACAGAGCAAGATTTCAGGTGCCAGTTTAACTGGACGAACTGGCACATACAGAACTACAGAGGAACACCTGTAGCCAGAAAACCTTCATCTCTTGTAACGCAACCTACTTCATTCTCAGAGACTTAAGAGTTCTATCAATTGACTCAAAACAAAATACAGATGTTGCTACAGCAACAAACACATTTTATCAGCATCACAGATGAGAACTGAGATGGACTGTGCTGGATTACTCATTGAAGGAGCTGCAGACAAAGTTACCTGTGTATGTACAAACTTTTAAATGCAGGTTCAATTGCTACAACCATGAGTAAATGTTTTCAAATCTGAAGTATGTGCATTTGGCACAAGCTGACAGTCTCACAAGAGCACCTAATGAACACCTGCAAGATGAATCTTCCTTTTTCTGCTTCGTCCTCTAAATTTGAATTCTTTTAGATCTGAGTTGTTGGAACTCAAAATCTAAAAACGCCTATCCAGCATGTCTTGTAACACCTGCTGACTGAGGCCCATTCAAATAAGCCCTCATTATTCTTCTAATCTCTCTCCTTCATCAGTTGTGTCTCACATCTCAGCCCGAAAGACTTTATGTAACCCCATAACTTCCTGCATACCTTCCTCTGCATTTAAAACAACTTATTTTATCTCTGTTTAGAGTATTTTATAACTTTTTTTGCAAGCGCATACTTCTAGAATATTTCTTATTCAGAAATATTTAGACATTTTAAATTTAAAAACTCTTATTTAGAAATTACTGTTAGACTGACCAGTCTAACACTCGTATCTGATAGCCGTGGTTCACTTCAACAGTGCTAGCTACAATGAAATCTCAAGAGTTTCATATCCATAAAGGTAGGAGAATGTATTATATCACATACATATAGTGTATTTAAACATTAAAATCATAAGACAACATCACAATATCTAAAGAAAAAAAAACCTTAGAAAGGCTAAGGAACATGATACGGTCAAAAACATTGTACTTCATATTTAATATACCACGTGTTATTTTACGTTATGCAACAACCCATTTAAAAGATCCACTTTGTTAAGGACAAGGAGAAGTGAGCTACAGACAGTATTCTCTTTTTACACAGGGAACTGGGACACATTCTGAAGTTTTACATCACAAGGTGTTGTCATTTTTTAAACCAAACCTGATGCATTCTGAAGATCAGCATTCTCCCACATGATATATTATAGTAGCTCAGTTCAAAATTCATTTCTGCAAATTTAAGCAGTTTGATTCGACAAAGTCATAGCAGTTTCTGAAATGAAACACGCTAACGAGAAAACAGTAGTAACACTTACAGGATTGTTTTAACTGCTCATCTGCCTTTTGAGGATAAATTGGGTGCCATGAGTAGTCAATTGTAAACACAACACTCGGAACCGTCCAGCATTCAACCCATCCAGCCCTTTCAAAAAGAAACATCACACTTTTATTTGAAGTATAATAGTTTCATTAAATAAATATCTTTCATGAACACGAGGTTGCTTTCATCACAAACAAAAGAAGTAAATATGAAGAGTCAATATAAAGACATAAATATACACCACAATAAAACTCACTCTTCTTGAGTAATGTTCCTCCATTTGGGTTTGCCTGTTTTCTGACCACTTTGACATTCAGCAGAAATACAAGTTTCAGGACTTATTTTATTAGGCTGACAATCTTTCACCAACATAAAAAGGGAATATTTACTCGGATGACAATCTGGTAAATACAAATGAAGATCAACATCTTCTCCCTAAAATCAAACATTAGCAACAGAAAAGTTAATTCACATTCATTTCATGCATAACCCTCATGCTATTTGCATGTTTATATGCGCCATCATCTTCACTTTACAAGCAAAGTGAGGCAAGAAATCTCCATTTTCACATGTGACTGCTGACCACAGCTTCCACCAATTTCTAAAACAATACAAGAGCTCTGTAGATCTGAACAAGTTACAAGTCCAGTAACTTGCACACAACAACACACCATAGCAATCTGTAGCACACAGGGGCATGGCTTTTACTGATTCCTGTTCTTCTGTTGTACAAGTCATACTGCAAAAGTTAAGTGACTGGCCCAAGACTACCCCACATCTCAACTAACCTGTACTTTTAAAAAAAAAGTTAGATAAAAACATTGCTTTCTTTTCTATCAAATTACACAAAATTACCAACATCACCATCAATAGTTTTTTTATTTTTAGTAGCAGTAGATTGCTTCTATTTCAGGGAAGACAAGAAGTACAGTCTTTCAAAGAATTAGCTTCATCTGTTAAAACACTTCATCATCATTACTTTTTCTATAGAAACTCTTAAAAATCTGGAAAGATTGCTTTCCCAAATGGTTTGGGAGTACCCATTCCAGTATTTCATTTTTATCTTTGAATATACATTAGATTTTCACATTTCCTAAATGAACGGGAACAGACTTCCAAGAGATAAAATACACACAGTCTGCATATTTTTAAATATATATTTTAATATATATATTATATATATATTGAAAATATGTTTTTATACATAAATATATATGTGTATATAAATTAAAACAGCCTACGACTGGATGCTTCATATAAGCAACAGAACCCATTTATCTCTGGGTTACTTCAAGAAAAATTCTATGAGCCACAAGTGAAAGTATTTTTCTTGGAGGAACAAGTTTATTCAAAATTTCCTGACTGAAAAAGGTAGGGAAACTATCCCACATTTAGAAGACAAAAAGAGTGAGGGGGAAGAACTTACCCTCAAAGAGAATCTAGTATTGCATGTGGTTGGAACAAAGTCAGTGAAAGGCAGAGAGAAAACAATGTTCAATGTTTCTCCACAAGCTGCCAGATAAACTGGGAAAGAAGAAGAAAACAGACAAACAAAAAATATAGCAAAACTACTCTCTATTTTGTTCTTTAAAACTACCAAACTTACAGGCAAAAATAATGAAAAGATACCCAAGAACTTATGGCACAGGAAATTGTCATTTTAACTACTGAATAGAGCATATTGTACTAAATTACTCTGAAAGTATTTACTCCCTACAGCTTGTCCTTTATAGAAAGACACTGCACTCAGCACAACAAAACTGCAAGCAGGCAATAAAAACAACTGTAATATCGTATGATTTTCTTTATTGCTTCACACACCAGTTTTTGGACAAGAAAAACATACATTTAAAGTTCCTCAGGCTTCTGATTGAAATAATGAGCCTTATTTTTAAACTAGAACACAACTTCATGATTTTTAATCCACCATTCTCTTTCTACATTAAGTTATAAGATTACAGTGTACACCACTGAAGTATGTGTAAGCCACATTGAACATTAAATAAAGTTTTGGCTTTCTGAAATGCACCTTAGTTTTGTCTAGAATTAGCAGCATTATCTCCTATTCTGAAACGAACAGGAAACACACATTTCCAGTTATATGGAGTTCGAACGGTATTTTTCCAACATCACTTTCAAATTTCTTCCTGAGTGAACGTTTTCAGTTAGCTTACTGAACATATGTCAAGACCTCACGGTTGCTCTCTGCAAACTGTTGTATTAAACCAAAGGGTCTTGAAAAATGAACGCTAAAATATGATCTAGAACTGCAGTCTCCCCCAAAAAAGGTATGCACTTATACGAAGTAAATCAGAACTTAAAACAGTTCTAGGATGGTTTATGCACATCAACAGTAGCAAAACGGGTAGTTATCACCGAACAGACATTTTTCTAGTAAAAACTTTGTAGTTCTTGTACTCTCTCTCTATATACAATCTCTGTATTTTGTACTTTTTTTTGTGGTATATACTCTTCTAAATAGAAAAGTGATCTCACCATTTTCTTGTTGTTTGGTGGAACAGTCAATCCAGTTGTGTTGATTTGCTGCCCAAATCATTTCGAATTGATGAAACATGACTTTGAAGTTCCACATATAAGGAACAAATGAAAAAATATCAGGTGCACTATCACTGGACCAGTCTTGGATCAAATCTAAATCCACAAAAAGTAGCAAAACACAAGTTAGTAGCAATCAAGTGAGACATTTCTTCTTTTAAGTTTTGGCTTTTCATAAAATGTAAATCTTAACCATTTGCTCCTTTACAGAAAAAAGGAAAGGAGAACAATACACAGTATCCATTTCTCAGGCAGATATTCCACAAATACTTGCTCCGAATCCATCTCCCATTTCTCACCTGATTTTTAAGCTGAAAAGCCACAGGTTTAATTAACTTTTCTAGTTTAGTTTTGTGCAGTAGTAAAATTACACACAGACCTAAAAGCACTGGCCTACCAGTTGCTTTCCTTTGGTTTTCCACTCTGATACTCTAAATGTGTACACTAGTAGTATTTTCTAACTCAGCAGAACAGTGTTGTTGAAGTTCAAGTTTTCTCTGAATATATTGGTAGACCATGCTGCGTACTGCAGCACTGTGCAGATAATGGCTCCAGCCTCACCAGGCAGATAACTTTATTAGCATGGCACTATGCCTGCACTAATTAATCCTTCCACCCAACAGGGCTAATTAGCCCAGGCAGTGCCACATAGCTGGGGCTATATTCTGTTACTGCAGCTGGACATTCTGCAAGTTTGGTGATGCTGTGTCATACTGTACTGCCTTGTGCACATGTATTCTTCCTCACAGCCAAAATCCTAAGGAGCAAATTACTTTCTCTCATCATCTGTCAGCCACGTGGACACAACCTAAAGCCTAAGTAGTTGAAAATCAGTCAGCCAAAGAGATATCAGAGAAGTGAAAATCCTTGGTGACAAATATTATATCAATGGCTCTGATAATTTTCAGATGAATGTATTTCTAAGATCAGTTAGCATAACTGCAGATGAAGTTTAGTTTAGATGTTAGAAATTAAAATTATTTGGTGTTTTAATTCAAATGCAAGAATATCATGTACTTAGACACCAAGCAACAGAAACATCAGGAACTTTGTCCTCAGAAACAATCTGTTGTCCTAAATATGTGAAATTAGAGTACCTGACTTTGTACATCTTTGCAAAATGTAAAAAGAAATCCTAAAGACAGAATATTTAATTTGATACGTAACTTATTTAGTAAAGAAGTTACCTGTAAAGAAGCTTTTCTGAGCAAAGATAAAATGATAGGTTGCTTTATAAACCTCAAGTTCACATTGCCATGTCTGTGGCATGTTCCATATCCGGGGATAGCTGGCATTAATATGAAACTGTGAACAAGATATTAAAGCATCAGAGTTACTTGAAAAGATGATAATGCTTGACCCTGTAAGCTCAGCAGTTTTCACATATGCACTCTGCTGAATAATTAAAACTGTTTTCCTGCTGAGATGAACAGAAGGCCTCTCCAGTTCCTTAATAATTTAATCTCTCTCTCTGCGTTTGAAGGTCAAGTGTTAGCGTATTCATTTATTTGCAAAGGTATACTACGAACTTCTGATACATCTGTTGCAGTAGATATACCGAGCAATTTATAAACCAAAGTTTTCAGTAAAAGTATCACTTTTCACAATGCACTAAAGATCAAATCCCTCAGAATGAAATATTTTTCAATCAGTGCTATGATGCCCAAATTTAAACATTAAAAACCAGTGAGAAAGGTAATCTACAGAATTACAGTACTGCAGAAGTGAAATACATGGCAAACAAAAGAATAATGCAGTATTAAGTCTGTCTCAAGCAGTTGAAGCACTCTAAAGTACTTTTGCGCACACATATTCTGTAGCACAGTCAGTGGGTGTAATCATTTATTAAGGCAAAGCCTATATGGACAAATGACTATATAGTGAAACAAGCAAGATTTGTAAATGGTAGTCCAATCCCTCCACTGCTTTCAAAACACGTGTAACTTGGTATATAAATTATATAAGTCACTGAAAGTTGCACACGTGCATAGTTATGTGTGTATAGATATCTTACATATTAAGGTCTTGCAAAATACATTCAAAAGACACATTTCTGTATTGTTTAAGAACCTAAGGAACTGCTCCACAGACAAATAAATGTGTTCTTTATTAAAAAAATCCTCTAGAGGCTGAAGCTTTGTGCTTACTACTGTGAACTTACAGCTAGCATTTCAGCTTCTAAGAGAGTCCTGTACTGCATACTGCTGGTGGCATCAACATGTAGAAGCTGCCCCTTAATTGTAGGTGAATAGCCTAGCAAACAAAACATACAAACAATCATTTGGATATTAAAGTAACATAAATATTTAAATAATTTTCACCAGTGATTTCAGCAGTCCACTAACAATCAAGAAATATCATGATGGAAATTAGTACTACAATAATTCTGTCCTCTACTGTTTGTCAATAAAGAGCTTAACATGTTCTGCCTTCCTGCAGGAGAGACAACAGAAGTCTTCTTGCTGAGTCTGGAAATCTTGGTTTAAGTTGCAGAAGGTCAAATACGTCAGAAAGAATCAAGAGAACAAACAATTTAGCAAAGGGCTTCAGACCAACCAATAAGATGAGTAAATGCAAGGGACATACCCATAACTTTACATTTATCTCCACTCCACCTTGGACATTTGTGTTTGTTTCATTTAAATAAACTATTATTAAATTAGTTTTCATAACGCGTTTCTCAGCATGATTCACACTGTCCAATAGTTAAGGAATTTGTGTTTCCTATCTCTAATTTCCTATCTCTAACAAAACATGGAGGCAACTTAACTATTTAAATACGTACATGCTGTAATATCCGGCAATGAAATGTACAAGGAAATACTTTTTGATTCTTTAAATAAGAATATACATCTCCATCACAAAGGAAAAACTCTACAAACATTACACACACACAAGAATTAAGATAACAGTTCAGGAAAACAAATTAAGCTTAGCCTTAACTCACCATTTTCACCTACTGTCATGGGAATATTTATTTCCAAATATGATCCTGCACCAACATTTACATGGACAGCATTAGTTTCCTGTATTCCAAGAAAGGAAAAAAGGCCAAACATTATTTCTAGGCTCGCTACATCAACCAGTTTACTTTATGCCCCTGGCTATCATTATCCACATCTGGATTAAGGCATCTGATGACTGAAATCTTTCTTGCCTTCAGGAAAATTACTAATAAACTATGTATGTGCACCAATACCAAACAGTACCCTTTTTAGGTTTAACAAATGACAATTTAGGTCCACTAATAAAAACAGCATAAGATAGTCTGATCCAAGGCCTGAAAGGGCAGATGAACATATATTTCTAACACTACACTTTCTAAATCTTTCAGCCACCAAAAAAAAGGAAGAAAATAGGTGTACAATGAAGTCATGCTATATCCCATTTATAAGAGTAGCAACAGCGGAAAGAAAAATCCAGACCCTACACAGACATATCTTTTGTTCCCCCCACTATCGTCTCTCCAGGAATATTAGATATTCATCCAATATCAGCAGAAACTATCTCTGCACCATGGTGAGCTTCACCATAACGGAAGACTTAACATAGACCTTTAAGGCTTAAAAGATACTTAAAATAAGCCAATAAATATTAATGTCTCTCAGCCAATATTTCTCTTTAAAGTGGTTGCTCATAGGAGGCCCAGAGGAGGGCCACAAAGATGATAAGAGGGCTGGAGCACCTTTCCTATGAGGACAGGCTGAATGAGTTGGGGCTCTTCAGCCTGGAGAAGAGGAGGCTCCGGGGTGACCTTATAGCGGTCTTCCAGTACCTCAAGGGGGCCTACAGGAAAGATGGGGAGAGGCTGTTCAGGAGGGCCTGTTGTGATAGGACAAGGGGTAATGGTTTTAAAATAGAGGGAGGTAGATTCAGGTTGGATATTAGGAAAAAATTTTTTACCATGAGAGTTGTAGAACACTGGAACAGGTTGCCCAGAGAGGTGGTGGATGCTCCATCCCTGGAGACATTCAAGGCCAGGTTGTATGAGGCCCTGAGCAACCTGATCTAGTTGGAGATATCCCTGTTCCTTGCAGGGGGGTTGGACTAGATGACCTTTGAAGGTCCCTTCCAGCCCTAACGATTCTATGATTCTATGATTCTATGACTAAACCAAAAATCACCTAGCTTTTGAAATTGTAGCTATGTAATAAACACCTGAGACAAGTAAAAACACGCACAACCAAACAGAACAGTGTAATCACAGCAGGCAACTTATTTTTTAAATAAGCTTTCATTATTTACCCTGTTTTTGGTAAAAAGCAAATCAATGGTGGCATCTGCAATAATATTCATCCGCAGTTCAAAAGCAAGAATCTGTCTTGGTTTTCCAGGCTGAGCAATTTCTGAGACTTTCATAACTTGGTAGTCTGGTGGGAAGAAAAACTTCCACAAGCAATCCCTATTGGAGAAAAGAAAGAAAAAAAATTTATTATTCACAGAAGAAAAATATATATATTTATATATATTTATGCTTCTATTTGGTTCACTTATTTTCCAGTTGGTTGAGTCTTCAGACAACCACTGGATGTGATAAGAATGTTTGTTTGAAGTTGTCATTATGGGAGCCTTCCGACTCATTACTGAAATCTCCAAAAGTTTCAATGACAAGAAATGATCATAAAAAAAGCCATAAACGGACAGACCATAAATGATTTAGAACAAAAATATTTTAATTCAGATAACAAACATATGTTTTTCTTCTTATTCCTAATCTTTGGTTTACAAATCTGCTACAAAAACATAGTAGGAAGTAATCTGTTTATACTTTGTTTTGTGCATAAATAGTTGATGTAATGCCCAGAAATAAAATACAAAACCTTACGACCTCAGAATGGGACTAAAATGAAGCCTATGTTTCTGCAGACTTATAACTGAACATGGAACTACACGAAAGGAAAGTTATAGAGATAAAGCACAAACAGCATAGCCTATCTAGGTTTCAAGGGGGTGGAAGTAAATCTTTAAGGGAGGTAGCAGTTTCCTGCACCCAGCACTTGACCACTATAGCAGCTCAGAAGTTTAAAAACAAAAAAAACCCCACAACACTAAGTCAAAAAAAACCTCAACAACAAAACCCCCACAAACACCACATACTGTCAAAACCCTAGGGAAATCCAAGCTTTTATTGCATGATGTATCAAAGATTGGCATTTCTAGAAGCCCTTATATGAACTGCAAGTAAAGTCCACAGAACTCCTAATATATCTGTGCTTCTAAAAGGTTCAGGCACTTTCCAAAATTCTCTCTTCTATCCACAGCACAATGCAGAAGTTTTCCCAGGTATGCATCTATGAACCCTACATACTCTGCACGGCACCAAACGACCTCCTGCCTAGCCACTTAACGTGATGAAAAGCACACCATCACAGAGAGCTTCCTTGGTGGTATTAGCAACATCACTCGTGACTCACTGACTACACGTTCCTAGCAAAGCACTGTTCTGGAAACCAGCATTTTCTCCTAAACTCTCTAGGACACTGTCATATCTGCTGACTACTCTTTGGTCTGCCATCCTCACACTCCCGAGAGACAGCTAATCATAATATTTTCACACGAGAATTAATGGAGGCCAAGTACAAATCTCTAATTAATAGGGGGAAAAGCGGGAAAGCACCGATTATGCCATTTTTACTTAACAGCCCTTTAATCTCTAAACAATCTTACTGTCTCCATCAGAAATATTCATGCACAAAACATCGAGGGCTAAGTGAAGAAGAGTAGTAGAGGTCTGGCCTAATATTTTGTCACTAAAACATGTAGATAATAAATAGTTTGGAGACTGCATCAAGCAGTTGATTCTCCTAAGTAAGGATAAGTGATTCCCTCCTCATTATTTTCATAGTAGATTAGTACTTCCATAAAAACTTTCTCATCAATACAGTGTATTCCCACCCATGAGCTAATAGGAGCTTGACAAGTCTAAAGGTAACCAATTAAAAGGCCAAACTGTTAGGTATGTAACACTTGATAAATAATAAAACTACTTTCTTCACAAAAAATAGGAACATAATTTATTAATTTAATAATAAAAATTAACCGAGTGATCCTAACTTTGGAAGGCTAACAATGAATTTGTTAATTTTAAACCATTGTGCCAGGACTCGTCTTTTAGACTACCTAGTCTAGCCCATATAAATTAGAAGCCTGAACAATCACACACTGGAAGCTTTAGAATCACACACTGGAAGCTTTAGCATGTTTTTCCAATAAGAATAGATATTAAAAACTAAACGTGTAAAATCATTGTAATACCTCTGCCTATCAGCCCAAGGCCCGTAGTTAAAGTCTGTTCCTTTTCCACAAACAATGTCCAAACCCCAACATGGTGGCAGATCCTGCAGTTTGCTGTCTTCATTGCTTGCTTCTTCATCATTGCTTTCCTCCGTCTCCTCTGGTACAAGACCTATATTACATAACATAATAAACAGATTATTAAAGGAAGCTGCTTTGAATTAGCATGAAAAATGTCTTCTAACCATAAGCCAATTAAAGTGTCTTGATGTCAGTTTTATTTGATACCCCTACAGTACGTAAATATCAAGCCACAATTCCATGCAGACGTCCAGTGGAAGGGAAAGAACATGATGAACAATTCTGGGGATTTTCTGAAGCGTTGCTCACTGCTGTCAATGAAATACTGACACACACAGCAGTTTTATCTCTCAAGTATGCTTTTTACCAATACAGGCTTTCATACATCCACATTCAGTTCCGAATTCTACTTCCAAAGCAAGTTTTGAAACAAAGATTAAGTTAAAATATTTTCTAGAGACAACGCAAGCAAATAAAAAGACTTACTACAGTAGACCCAGAGTTACTAGCAAAAAATCAAGCAGCCATTCAGCAACGATCCAAAAGAGCCACTTATCCTACACCAGTATACATCCTTACTGAACATGTTACCTCTGTTCAAGATTCAGGCAACACTTTAAGTGGAGTCAGAGCAAAAGCTTTTGCTCGCCAAAAAAAAAAAATCCGGCAAAATAAAGTGGTAATATAATGCACTGGATTTAAAGAGAAAAAGATAGACACCACACTATGCAGAAATTGATGCACAGAATAAACTTCTCAAAATCCCCAGTAGTTATTCACTATTAATTGTCCTCTCTCTTGAAGTACTTTCGGAAATCTACATCATTTAAGTTGACAGCTTAAAATATAACTTGTTTCAAGAACAAATATCAGGATTAACTGCTTCCATGTTCCATACAGACTTGCAGAAGGCACTGCTGACAGAGCACCTACAGCTATATGAAACTAGTCACTGATAAAATCATTAGTTCTACACGTACAGTTATTTCATCTATGGAACTCCCCACGTCTCTTAAATGAAAGTCTAGGACTTGACAAAGAACCATTGAAAAGAATACAGCTCAAAATTTCAATCCCTTCCAAATACAAAACACATGAACTCTCTCCCATTTGTTTCAGTGAAAATCTTTTCCATTTGCAGAAAAACTAATTTATGAAAAGTGTACTTAGGAACACTTTTATTGGCTCCACAACATCACGCTAACTCTTTCAGCAGAGAGTTTTTTCAGCACAAAAAAAAAGAAGAAATTGTCTAGCAAGTCCAGACAATTAAATAAACACGTAGCCTTCAAATCCTTTAAAACTCTCTCTTTGCATTTAACAGAACGTACCTGGTTCATCCATATAATAATAGATATCAACATCGTTGGACTGCATTACAACAAAGCCTTCACCCATCAGCCTCGGTGGTCTGTAATGAAAAAGAGTGCAAAGAGAAAGATTAAAGAGCAATGCACTGAGATTAATCTTTATGAGTCCAAGTAATTTTAAATGCAACATATTAAGCATAATGGAGGAGATTAATGGTCAGGCTCACTTATACCTGGCAAGTAGCACATATTTAACCACGGAATCATCAATAAAACTGCTATTTGTATCAAGCAAGCCAACAGTGTATGATACAGTGGAGCTACAGTTTATGTGGTACCTGACCAGCACGATTTTGTGGGCAAGACAAGTTTGATGTGATCCCAAGACACCAGCTCCACATGTCTAAACTGGTCTTGACAGTGCCCTGACTGCAGGCTGCCTCCAAGAGGCACAGGCTACCTTATCTACCAGGCATCAGTCTTGTCATGTTACCAGAAGTGTGAACGGAACAGACAGAAGTGTCTGGGCCACACCACAGTCTGTTCAAATGCAGATGTTTGCAAGCTAAATTTGAAGTGCAGGTTATAACTTCAGCTCTTCTCTTTTCCTCCCTAACACGCTGCGACTCCTGGTCTTATCTGCTACCTCAGACTAAACGAGCTTATGAAAATAAGCACTGTGAATATTCAAGTCTATCTGGTCTCAAGTTTACCATCAAAAAGGCAGTTGTTATATTGTAAGGTTACATCTACCCTGATTTCAAAAAATACTTGATCATTATGTTATTATTATTATTATTACATAAAGTAACTTAAAAGTTTAGTTAACTCAAGCATGAAGATATCAGGTTCCTCTCCACGAAGACATTTCTCAGATATTATAAACCACAACCAACTACCAAAGTTTTACTTTCAATGTTACATTCCATCAAGAGTTCCTTTCTCCTTGTCCTATATCATTATTTCATCTGCTAATTGGTTTTTTTTACTAAAATAGCACTTTAAACCATAGGGACAAGACATCTTCAGTAATTAGACCATTAGTTAAAAAAAAAAAGAAAAAAGGCTGTTCTTCCTTAGTAACATTTCTCCAATATAAAAGGATCTAAGTGATAAAACTAACACATGAAACACTTCTCCTAACACTACTATATTGGTAAATTACAAGCCCTTTTTTACAGTTACCACATATTAACATAATATTACATTTTACAATAGTAATAATATAATATGAAAATTCTGTTTTTAGTGCAAAAGCTGTTTTTGTCACTTTGCAGCCACTTTTATTAATTGCCACCTCTTAACTAAAAAAGAAAATTCCAACACCAGAAATACACGTCCTGAGAGTGTGACCTGTTAGAAGCACGCTGCCCACTTCACCACAGCACAAATGCAGGAAAGCCTGGAAAACACAGAAGGCAGCAGATGCAGATCCCATGTATTGCCAGAAGTTCTTTAAAAGCAACAGAGTAGGAACCTTAAAATCAATTTTACTTGGAGAGTAACAACAGCAGTGAAAGATTAAATAATTTCTATTCACTCCTGATTTTCCAATTATTTCTTTTTTCTGCCCAAAACTGAATTGACGTCTCCATTGAGATGCAAGATATGAAAAAAATTGTTTAGTGGTTCAGGAATGGAAGTGGGAAGGAAAGCATTTAGAGATATATAAACAGTAGTTCATGGGAAGAGCTCAGCGTATTCTGCCCACGCTCAGCAACATGCACATGTAGGTCATCAAGACTGGAGAGCGGATGGTGGCACAGCAGCGCAAGCAAGTTCCTTCAGCCTCTCAAGCTGAACAGGAGCTCAAAGGAAGCCACTCTGCTTTGTAAAGCAAGAGAGGGGAAGCTCACATGACATAACCAGCTGCGTAACTTAGGAGCCTGACAGTAACTTCTAGGTCCCACACAAACATCTGCCACTGTCTGACCATACCCTCAGCAGGGCACATTGTCAGGCCAGGGCTGCATCTCATTTCAGCAGCTCAGCATCTCGCCAGGAAGGTCGGCCAGCCACGGGGTGAGGTGGCCTGTCTGTGATGGCAAACTGTACTTACTCCCTGCTGCTCCATCTGGTACGTGTTTTGCTCCGTGAAATACAGAACACTATAGCCCTTCCACATGAAGAGCGTTCCCCTTTCTGACAGCACAGTGTGCGTGGGTCTTGAGACACTATATACAGATTTACCTAAGCTTGGAGAATACATTGAAGAAATTACATTTCTGTTTTTAAAAAAAATTACCATAAAGTATGAACGCATAGAGCAGATTTAACAATTGGAAGTGGAGCAGGAAGGAAAAAAAAAAACACACAAAAAGACAAACAAAGCCCACATGGTAGCTAAATGTCTTCCTCAGTCCTTCTCCTCCAATTCTTTCAGTGTACGTCTTTACCATGTCTGCGTATTCCACTGAACATTTCTTTCTTGCTCTTGTTCTAATCTGTCTGAACTCATCACAGTTGTATAAAACTTTTTGCCTGTTCAGTGTTTTTTTTTTTTTCCCCACAAAGGGAAAGTTCTCTTCTGTATTGTCACGTCTTGTCACTAGCTTTTTGATTCCCTTTTTAAGAAGGATCTGAAAATACATGGCAGATGACTGAAGCAGCTTACAGTTTTACATTATCAAAGCATCACAGGCCATAGGAAACACGATACAGCAGCCAAGAAAAGCAGCACCTTTCCTTACACCAGTCCTAGGATGGTCAGAGTTTAAGTGATAACCAACCAGCGGTGCACTCAGTAGCAGAACTGATGTAGATTTAAGACTAACATATATTGCTCTTAATAGGGATGAATTCCACGATCAGTGCTCACTGCACAGCCATGTAAAAAAGAAAACAATACTGCTTCTTTTAGCTGTATTCTCAGTTTAAAGGCCACATGATATTACCTCCACAGAAAACGGGAGCAGAAGGTACCTAACGAGGCCACCTAATGCACCTTCAGCAGGAATGGTTACACCTTGCCAGACTTAGCTGATGGAGGTGGTAGAACCCTGGAAATCCCACCACAGGCTATTTGCAAAAACAAATTTGATAATGGCAATGAATGATACTGAGTTTATCATTAAAAAGTATTTCCTAACATCTACACTGAACGTCCGCTTTGATCCTGCTGACTTGGTCACAGCTCTCCAAACCTGTTGTTTTGAGCTGCTTTTCCTAGCGCAAATTGTTTCCCTTGGGTTTTGGAGGATTTATTTGCAAAAACCAAAGGAGATGTTGAGGTGTCTGTAATATAATCTGACAGTTTTCAATGTGAGTTTTTGATGTTTGTATTGATTACTCAGTCTGTTACAAATTTCATCAAGTCACTTAGCTGTTTTTTTATACTTGCATTGCCAATACTTGCATTGCCTGCAGGAATTCCTGAAAGTTAAGATGCTCGGCTTAATTTTTAAGCTAAAGAAGCAAAAGAGGGCAGGCTCTGAAGATTCAAATGTTCTCAGTTTCCAGTGAACTAGGTCATTTGTTGAATCTACCCAGTAAATTAGGGCACATGTTTTCTGCACACATGCCATCCTTCAGCCACCCCAAGCTGCAGGGATGGTAACAGCATAAAAAGAAAACGTTTAGCGGAAGCAGGAGAAAAAGCTAATAGTTTGAGTATCTTAATCCTATTTTAGTTTAATCTTGTTTGTTTTCAGTATTAATTGGAGAAATTTCCTTTGTTGTCATGTTGCAAGAGTAAGATTCTGTACACATCCACAGACTGTTATTCGAAAACATCCAAAGGCATATTATAGACAGCAGTATTTGGCCAATATAAAGTACGGTCAAATGATGTACAGTTTATTTCCAAGCATCATAATTCATCCTCTCGATATTGTTGCTTAGGAGGTATAATAGGTGTAATCATTTTACATGAACTCATACACACAATCGTTCAAGGATAGTATACATTATTTATGTTTTCTTGAGCAAAAACCACCTGTGAAAGACTTTGAAATTTAGCAGTTTTGTCCAAATTATCTGTTAAATATATAACACTGCAAGCACTAAATAAAATAACACAGAAAATATTGGCTATGATGTTCATACCATATCAAGAATGTTACTAAAGTATGCACATAAACACCTTGCTGGTCAAAGTCTAATAAAATGAGAATCCTAGTGTCAAATCATTTCATGCAAGCACTCTTACTGACTTATTACCATTCAGTTTGTTAAAGCTGCATAACTCCACTTATGCTGAACACAGAGGTAAAAGGATCAGCAATTTGTCCTCAAAAGATAACATGATTTCTACTACACCAAGTAGTGTGCAGCTTTTGTACATCTTAAAAAATATTTTCCGAACCATACACAATCAGCTCTACAGAAGCCAACACCTTAAACCTTGCATTCATCCTAGAAATTGAGTGTTGTCAAAGCCTGCGTACAGCTATAGTAGCTGAGCAAAGGAAAATAAAAGTTGAATGCAGGATATTAATCATAGACCAGAATACACAACACAAAAATCAACGAGACAGAAAACGAGTACTTTTCTCCATAAATGTTGGATCTTCGAAACTGTTTTATTTAAAACCTTCAGAGTGGTAAAAACGCCAATTGTCTAAACACACTAAGAAAAATAAAGTCACAGAAACACAACCAACATCATTTTCTTAAAATAAAGGCTAAAATAATATAGGAACAAAAAAACCCAAAACTTACTCATCGTTTTGAAGACCAACATAGCGTGGACTTGGAACCAGCATGACTCTAACGTTTTCCAATTTTCCCTTCACAATGTGCATAAACTGATCAAGGTGGCTCGAGGGTGGTTTTGTGGTATATGTCAAAAAAGCATCGTCAAAGTTAATACAAAGTGTTTGTGGTTGATAATGATTCCCAAATGCCAAGCGACCCTAAACCAAAAAGAAAATCCAATTACTCATTATACACTGCTTTTTTATATACATAGAATCATAGAGTGGTTTGGGTTGGAAGGGACCTTAAAGATCATCTAATTCCAACCTCCCTCCCATGGGTGTCCCATGGGCAGGGACACCCTCTACTATACCAGGTTGCCCAAAGCCTCATCCAACCTGGCCTTGAACACTTCCAGGGATAGGGCATCTACAAGATCATCTAGTTCCAACCTCCCCGCCACAGGCAGGGACATCTGCCACTATATCAGGAATATGTATATATTTACCTATAATAATAATGTAGTTTAACCAGTCATATGCAAATAAAGACAGTGGAAAAAAATCCTGGCCATAATCTGTGCACATCTAAAAATACTGCCTTAGAATATTGAGAGTTTAATGTACATCTATCACCTCAATAACAGTTTTTCTCTTTTTTTCTGGGGACGCAACACCAATTTTCAAGGAACATGTCCAACTATCCCTACTAAAAGATGCAGGGGAGAAAAAAAAAGAAAAAACCCAAGCACCTCTGTAAAACCCAATATGCCACACGCTGTACCACAGCCATTACGTGGCTTAACTACTTAGTGATATTCTCAAAATCATTACAAGTCTAAGACAGAAGTACTTCCCAAAACTGAGCACATAACCATGTTTCCATCAGCACCAGCAGGATCTGAGATTCTATCAGGGGAGTGCTGGTGGTATCATTTTAGAACTTTTTTTAAGCATGAAAGAGAACAAAAACTCAAAAAGAATGTATAAAAAATGAATGGCAAGCCTGATTTTTAAGCATACACTGCTAAATATTTTCATTATCAGGGTCTTTTCACTTACCGTGCTCACATTGACCTTAATGACTGGAATAAGTGATCTCCATGAAGAAGAAGGGTCTTGAGATTCCGTTTTCACTTTAACACTATGGGGAAAAAAAAAGTGTTTCATAATTTTATCTTTTCTGCAGAAGAACTAACCAACCTTTTCTTCTAGAGGTCTTCAGTGCATAGTGTTTGGGGAACACTCGTTCCCACAGGGGTGTCTCCTGTAAGGGACCTGCTAGCAGTCTACTGCAGACCCCTCCAGAGCCTGGAAGAACAGCAGGAAGCACACACAGCTATGCCTTGGGTGCTGACATATTGAGCTGACACAAGTAGGAAACAAGCTGGCCATGTTTAACACTGAGCAATAGTTAAATAAGCCTCCCTCAGGGGAACTTGGTCTGTTCTAAATATTCCTAAACCAATCCTTTTAGGTCTTTGGTGCAGGATTTTTCATTTCCCAAGACACGTCCTCCCCCAAGGCAGAAGTCCTCCCTGCACCTGTTAATAAGGACATAAGATGAAAGCATGAAAAGACCGTCTCAGAAGCACAACCCTCACCCAAACTCAGGACTGCCACAGCATCCTGCAGCTGCCTACTACGTAATTTACATACCGGCCTGGCCAGCAGCAGTGGAAAGACTCAAGACTCATTAGATCTTCTCTGCTCCTGCCAATAAATCAGTCTGCTGTGATTCTGCCCAAAGAGGGGATTATTACTGAATACCTGACTCCACTACACATAAGCCATGCAGAACTCCTTATAGACCCACACCATGTTTTTCAGGGTACCCCAAAAAGAAGGTTTGTGTAACTACACACACACCCCTAAAAAGACAACTTGTGAAATCAGTCCGAGTTTAAAGCTCAAAAACCAGCAAGTTCTCTCAACACCATACAGATCCTCTCATTTTGTCTATTCAACATCTTGAGCAGCTATTACTTCTACTGAGCAGTACCACTATTATTCCGCAAGCTTAATCCTCTTCGACATATGCTCCCTTTCCACAATGTGCTTCAAATAGATTTTTCAACCTGTCTCTGATCATTAAACAAGGAGTGTTTGGTTTGTTTGGTTGTGTTTTTTTAATTATTATGCTAGGAAGTCTGAGGAAAGGGAAAAGATTTAGACTGTCAGGCTTGTCAGTGCAATTTCTCTCTCAGCTGTGTTTCAACCATTTGGCCTCCAGAGCATATGTTAACAAAGCATTACCCAATTAGTTCAGCCCTTCGCAGAACAAAGCGTTGACAAAACAGCAAAATGAATAATAATTTACCTTTCAAGATTGGTGTGCGTTCTCTGCCTCCCGTTTACTTGTGCTTTTTCGTCGTCTTTCTTTGCTGGAATTATTGTGGGATCCAAGCCAAATAGTTCTTGAAGTTGTCCATAAAGCTCAGAACGGTTGTACACATGAAATTCAAAGTCATTCACCATAATATACAGTCGTGTTTCTGCCTTTGGATCTAAACAAATAGTAGGAAAAGAGTTTCTAATTCTATTCTAACATTCCCTTCAATAGGTACAGTTTTTCAAATATGCACATTTTGCAAAGACCAATGTACTAAAAGCAGTGGAAAAACTCCACAAAATAATTACACCATTCCAAGTAAACCAGTAAAACTTGGCAAATAAGACAGCTGCGTACAAAATATAAAATCTGAAGGGCATTTCACCCTTAGGTCGCAACCCAAATACAAATCCAGGCAGGAGGTATTACCATTACCAAAATGGTAAATAAGGTTTAGTCAGTCTCGTATATAAAAACAAATAAATAAAAATCCCTCTTGATGCACAGCACAGAAGCCTCAGTGCCAACTTCTGCTTTTTAACACAGATACCAGTACTTGACATCAACTCAATCTCAAAAATCCAAGAGCCTTCTAGCCAGGCTCTGTGGTACAGCAGGCCTGAACCGGGAAAAAGGTTTCTTTTACAGAGAAACAGACAACATGAACACGCAGAACTACCAGGAAGCATACTCATTTTGCGCAGTCGGTCGACATTTTCACAAATTTGAAATTGTAGCTCTAATACCAGCTTGACTCTCTGACAATTAAAAACTAGTTCAACTCTGCCGATGGCATACAGCGCTGTGCGTGACATACTTTGACATACTTCTGCCTTCCATAGTACGACCTAATTACGTAGTTAATGCAGGGAAAAGCTCGCACAATTTCCCCCTAATTACCCAGTTGAAAGAGTGCCATTACACATTCACTCAAGAGACCTGAGCTGCTCTAAAACCTGATGTGGCCCTTCTAAGTCAAACAGACTTTAGGAAGCTGAAGTACCAAGGCTTACTGCGACAGTCCTCCATCTGTAACTCAGGGGTACAAACTGAAGGCAACATTTCCTACAGAACTAGAAATTAACAAGTCAGAGCATATAGTGCTGCTGTTGTGGTCAAGAGGAGAAATGAAGCTGTGCTAGAGCCAAAGTTTAGAGACACTTCCTTTATTAAATGCACCCTCTTTGCTCAAAAACTCATCTCTCCCCCAATGTTACACATCTATACATCACTCTGTCCCAACAACAGCAACCCACCTTTTACCCCTCACACCTATCATTATACATTTACTCTTTTTATAAGAAGTCTCCAGAAAGCACTGACATCACAGGTTTTTTGAACAGGAGACAGAGAAAAGGTAATGAGCCAGTTTCAGTTCCTTCCTGTTTTCATAAAAGCCCTATGAAATCCGTTCACTGGTAATGTTTAACTTGCACCAATCAGATATAGGCAGAGGATGACATGGACAAAGACCGGGACACACAACTGTTCACCTGGGAGATCTCAATATCATCAACAATATAAATAAATGTAATTTTTCAATTCCTGGAGGCAAACATTAGACGTCATTAAATGAAATCATATGTAGTAATTAATTTCTTTCAAGGGGATTTAAAGAGACAACTATCTCCTTTTTCTAATAACAAAAATAAGATTTGACCACCACGCACCGATTTGGTTGCCTAAGACACTTTTGGAAAAGGGGAAAAAAAAGCAAGGAAAAACAATGTCATATAGTTAAATGGTTCAAAGCAGCATATACAGGTCATGTAAAAGAAACTGCCAGATTGATAGCAAAATGCTCAAGTTTTATCTGCATTTCTTGGAATCAAGGTGACTAATGTAGCCAAGGTTTGCCTGCTACAGAGTTTAATCAAGATGTATTATTTATGTACTATTTATTCAAATATTCGTATTACACCCACCCAAACAATTCAACATAAATTTATCCACTAAATAAAACGTAACAGGAACACGAAACAAGCCACTCCCAACAATAAGCAGCATAGGAACTGGTTCTCAAAACAGTATTCATCCTTCCAAAAGTACCTCACACACTACACTATATGGTTTTACAATATGAAAATTGATAATCTGCAGCAGCACCTAAGCCAAGACATCTGGGTTTGCCCTCTTCACAACATAATCCTCCAACTTTTGTTCCTAAATCACTTTAATTTCTCAAGCATGCACAAAACATACTCTCAAGTCCCAGTATGATTTAACTCCACACTCAAGGAAAGAAGACAGCCCACATACCTGACTTTTTCTATGAAATTCTTTCAACCTTGGTATGACATGCCTGGTACAAACATAGTGCCATGATGAAAAAACAGACTGCACTTGCTAGATCAAACTGAGGAACTTGTAAAAAAACACAGCAGGAAATGCAGCTTCACTACAGGTTATCAAGAATCATTATCCCAACTTGGTCGTTCAAACTTTCTCTTATGCAAAGAACTGTGCTTAAGTCTTTATGAGAAGCATCCTTAAATTTCAGTGCAACCCAAGCCTTACTGCAACATTTACTTCAGATTCCAGAGGGTAGGCACACAATGCATCAATTTTAAAAAGTTAGTTTTCATCTCCTCAGAAGAACAGTAACAAATGTGAAGAAAATCAGAATGCAAAGCCTTCATTTCTCCTTTTCCTGCCACAAAGGTTTCACAGTCATACTTCCTAGCATCCATTACTGTTATTGACTGTTTGATCATAAACACATATTGACAACCAGAAGTCCAACAGGAAGAGTATACTCTAAAGCATTTCGCAAAGCACACACACCAGCGGGTAGGAAACTCTGAGTTTGCCCTCTTTTTCCTAATAGCCTTTACTGTTCTCTGACAAACCTCACACGGCATTTCTCGTTCAGTTTTTACTTCTTTGTGTATCTTCGTAAGACTTGCAGAGTCAGTGGATCTCAGCAGGTCAGCAGTAACTGGCACGTGCTGCCCCATTCTTCAGCTCATCGGGAAGAAGGCTGAGAAGCCATGTGATTAGAAAGCAGTTATCAGGGAAAAATATTCTCAGTAACGCATTAACATATTCCCTGGGCATGTGGAACAATACTGGATTTCTCTTACCGATAGGAGCGACAACCTGGAAGCTGAAGTAATATCGAGTATGTCATTCCTAACATGAAAAAAATTCTCATTTTGGCATAACTTTGATGAGTACTTTGAACACGTCAAGTACTCATCATCACTCAGTCTTTTTAAGAGGTCACTTACTTTGCTTCTAGGGAAAACTTTACAAATTGTATGACTCGGTTGGATGAACACTGAAGCCCTTTCTGGTTCTAAAACCTCTGAATACCTGAGTTTCTAGTTGTTCTCCTCCCACAAGATCAGTGAGGAATACATGAGTCGGCACTACCTTCACCACATTCCTTCAGGAGACTGAGACACATACAAGCTTCATGGGCATTTGAACAAAGACAGCTTTTAGGAAATTTAAGGTGGCCCCATGCTGAAGTTCAGCTCCTTGCATCCAACTGTAACAGTGCTTAACACTGATAATCTTACCAGTGAAAACTGGATTATGGAGTACAGTCCTTTACCAAAGAAGTGATGTCAAAGATACCTGAAATGACCTGAAAGGGAGTTCCCTTACTAAGGTCTCCAAGTATTTCAGGATCCTTCACTAGCCTCCCCTTTGTGCACAAAATCCCTCTCCTCTAATACCCTAAATATCTCTCAGAAAAAAAACACAATGAGGTCACATTATTTCTACACTAACAGGATTTCAAGTTTATCACTGCTATGAAAACCAAAATCCCATTCCTATTGCATTTCACATTATCAGGAGCACCCCGCACTTCAGTTACAGAACTCAAAAACAAAAAACCAACAACACTCAGAAACTAACTGTTATTGCTTATGTCTAAGTCTTCATAAGACGTATTTTTTCCAAGCAAAAATATTAAAATATTTAAGGCTTGAGTTTTTATAAGAATCTGGTGGGATTTTTAAGTTGTTAATAGCCCTGATTCAACCTATGTCTTTCTCTATAGGAAAATCTCAGCTCTATTTTGTTTTTTTCTTTTACGAAGGATCTGGAACAAAGGTATGCATAAATAATGTCTAGCTACAACAGGTTTTCCAGTCACTCTGTGTGACAGCTTCAAGGGAGCAATCCTTGAACAAAATTGATCTTTAAGATGCAATTTACCAGCTGTCTTTGCGATTTCATCAGGTACAGGTATTTCTGTTGCAATCAAGAGGATTAAAAGGTATTGGGAGGAATATACTACCATAGGCCAAGAATACATGGAAGATTTTATTTTTCCTTTAAGGTTAAAAATGAAAGCATCTGCGCTAAATAATCAAAATGTAAAGTGAGCAAGGTTATTTTCCCCAGGAAAAAGTGCAATTATTTAAGAGAGACCAGACCTATACACCTCTGACTCCTTGGTTACTTGGATGACTTGTCCACTAATTGCACCATCTTAAACACCAGCAGAAATGGTCAAAGCCTTGCAATACTGCCAAGCAAAAACACCACCATAAAAGACAGGCACAACTATCTTTATTGCATTAAGTTCAATTCGTTTTTTAACTCTGCAAGTCACTAGAGAAATATGTTTTAACTAGCACATGAAGAAAACTCTACAAAAACCTGTTGAACGATAACCTGTGGTTGGAAAAATATAATTAACTCCAAGACTAGCTTCCACTTTTTGAATTAGTCTTTTAACAGGATAAAGAACTTGAACTGTGTCCTATCACTTTAGAGGCTTAGTAATGCCTCAATAAAAATAAGTGAACAACTCTAATTCATTTCACTATATTGAACAGTGTCTTCTATTCACCTGCATAATGTCTATGCAGTACTCCTACTACTGTTGAGTTGGTACTGACAAAGCAACAGCCGTACAAGCTTGCTGACAAGCCTAAGAGGCTTCACACTGTCAGCGGCCACTTCCAAAGGGTAGATGGAAAAAAAAAAGCCCTCCAAAGTTCAATGATCCTCTCAATTAGTGCCCTCAACTGTAGACAGTTGTCATTTCTGGACCTCCTTGAATTAGCAATGGAGCTGTGATGCTTCAAATGTCAAGAGAGGCAGGACCTGAGACTCATTCAACCAGATTCCAATCTCATAAACAACTAAGCACACATCACAAGGTTACTGATGTTTTCTCACAGTGTTTTCTGCAGATACAATTAATCTCTTGCATCCAGTGTTAATTCTTCAGCCAGAGATAAGGAAGAAATATAAATGAATTTTTCACATTTCTCCACTTTGATAACAACCCTGTGTCTTGATGGCGTATGGTCATCAAATACTAAACATCCCATACTGTAACAGTTCTGCTAAAACACTGACAGTACAACACTAAAACTTGAAAACTAAAATAAGAACATAAGACGTCTCTATTTATCATCGTTATAAACTTAAATACAGGGTCAGTTATGCTTAGACTACACCTAATAACAGCTACTACTCCAGTTAATGGTTTGTCTTAAGAAGGGTTCAAGTCTCTGATAACGAAGTCTGCATTTATTTCACTGTGTTGTTCTAGTCTACTATCACAGATCAAGCAGTGAAAAGAACTCGTACCTTCTGATGGTTCAATGTACTTCAGGTGCATACTAACAAATCAGCTACACACATCCCATTGTGCAAAGGAAATATTTTTCTGTAGGCCATCTGTAAATCTAATTTAAACTTTGAAGCCTTTTTGAGCAACCTACCGTGCTGTTTCTGCTTAGGGTTGTACATCTTCCACCAGCGAAATATGATAAATCCGTCCTGAATTCTAAATCAAATAAATTAGATAAAACAGAAGTTAAGAGTGATAATCCAAAACCCTATCTGCAGCTGCAGGACCTGCTGCCTTATACAGCACAGAGATCTGCAGTTGCAGTAGCGTACAAGCAATATTAAAGCACACAGTATTACACCATAAAGCATAGAGTGTAATATTATACAACTCCTGCATTAGCTGAAACTTGCCATAAGTTCCCAAGGCTTCCAAAATTAACAGTAAGAATCAAAATTACAAAATATTCACTAGCATGCAGTTCATGAACCAAATTATTCTCAATTCCAGTAAGCGAAAACTACTCGGCTAAAATTAATCTTCCAGACTTAAGAGCAGGATCATGAAGGAGTGAAAAGACATGAATGAAAAACAGTCTTCATTCAAACTCTAAAGTGTTTTCTTTTACAAATATTGAGGACAACTATAATCTTTTCCAGTACTTTCAATTGATAGCCCTCAAACAACAAATGAGCTAACATCGTAAGTATCCAAGAATGTCTAAATACTACTGTCAAAACAGTCAGTTTATTTTTAACATTTATAAATATATTTATTGCTCATTTATAAGACAGTATTTTGACATATGTTATTTAGACACATACATTTACTGTATTTTAAATAGTTAATTAGAAGAGCAACTCCCTTGGAAATCTGTACCTGATAGACATGTCTTCTGTGATGAAATAGATTTCGCGAACCATGACTTTTCCAGACAGCACAGAGAATGAAAAGGAACCTAGTGTGAGAGAAAGCGTTTATCGGACTTTAGCCTAAAGTTGTTGATGCTTTGTTTTCTGGACAGGAAGAATATAGTATTAAATTATCTGATATGTGTTTACTGGGTATCTTGAGTTTTCCCTTTAAAAACACAGACTTTCAGAGGAGAAGGGAAACCAGATACTCAGAACATAGAAGAGAAAAAGTACACAACTCTAAAAGGTGCTGGGTTTGGCACCATCTAAAAATACAACCAACCCCTTGAAACACACTAGTCACTCAGAAACGTTCAGGTGCCTTGGGAAGCTTGAACATTTTTAAGTATCAAGCAATTATATGCAAGACTAACTAGAGAAATAAAGATTTCTGACAAAATAATTTTTCAAAGTTTAAAAGGCTATAAAGTTTTCAGTCCATTATTATCACAAATTGTGTTCACAGTAGGAAGGATTAATAAGCATCAAAAGACCAGAAGGTAATGCAGTAGCCCATGTTCTTCTTAAGGCTTTACACCTCACCCACAGAAAGTTAAGTAAACCATGATTTGTTTTGAAAAAAAAAAAAAAGAAAAATCAACATTAATTGATTGAAACCAAGCTGTAAATCATGGGATTTAATTAATGTTATGTTCTTCTTACTGATTAAGCTTATGAAGAACACCATATATATTGGGCCAGCTATGCTCAGCTGTCTTGACTTAATAGCAATTTCACAGAAGAATCTTAATAAAAGCACACAGATCAAGTGTAGCAGCCAATAAGTATTTCATCTATATTGCTGTTTAAAAAGTTGGATTTGAAGATGGTTTGGATTACAGTTCTTAAATTCTTAAGGACATAAGCAAATTATTGCAGGCATCTCTTTGGCAGGTGGGTGTGACTGGGTTGGGTTTTTTTTTAAGTTTTCACTACATTTATCATCAATAGTTGCAGAAAAAGTCCAGAACTAAAGTAATTATCTTTCTGGGAAGCAGACAGATGAAAGCATGGAAGAATAAATGAAAGAAAATTAAAAGTGCAGTCAGAGTGAGGTTGTAGGATACAGCCCTCTGTGACTCAGCATCAGTTATTTTTGTAATGTGGGTGAGTGCCCAAGCGATTTGTACTGACCTGTTTTATTAAAAAATGTTTTAAAATATAAAAAAAAAGTTAATGGATTTTGATGCAAATGTTCTAGGCGGTATAAATTCTACATATCACAGTCCCAGTATGGATTAGCATGATTAGTTGTTCTGACAGCTTACTTAAAGTGCAAGGACACTGCCAGAACAGTGAGTTGAGGCTGAAGACTCCACTGTGCCCCTCTGAGCTCACTCCAGATGCTTTAGATTCCACATAAACTACCTCGAAGGTGCAGAGCAGTGGGAAGCTGGACCCCTTAACACCAAATTATGAGGCAAATTCAGAAGCGGCTCAGGCAGGGTCCATGGGAGACTGAGGTCAATCTCCTCCTTTTAGGACATTAACCATTATGATTGCAGGGCTTTGAAAAAGGGGTAACAATTAAGTGCATAACATATATAGACTAAACAGAAAAAATTAAACTTGACTTAAAATTAAAAAACCTGTCAAGTGAACTTTAGTATAAAACAATGAGACTTCAAGGAAAAAGGGGGCGTTTTTCTACCTACACCAACAATCCTCCCCTGAAGTGTGATATTGAACTTTTTCTCTTCTTATATTAAACCCATGCTGATCACTTTCAAACTACTTTAACAAAAGAACACTGCGTTTTTTCCTTAGAGCTTTCAGCAAATTGAGGTGTAATAAAAAGCAGTAGACAAACAGTGGCATTACAGTAACCATAACTTACCAATATGGATGTAGCCATGTTTATACAATCTGTTAAGAACCAGCGTTAAAATCAGTCCAATGTTCCGGGAATTATAGTAAGTTAGGTAGATAATCCATCCACAAGACAATATTGTTGCTGTGGAAAGATTAAAATGAATTAAAATATTTTTTCAAGTAAGTTGTCCAAGATAAATCCTTACCTATTAAGAATACAAAGCACAAGAATGTTCTTCCTACTCTCCACAGAAATTTGAAACTGATGGGACAATCTAAAGGGTGGTTTCAGAGAGATGGTGTGAAAAGGGTATAAAGACATAGGGAGAAAAAAGGAGAAATAGGAAGTTCTGAAAAATAAGAGTTTCTTCACTGTTCTTCCATTGCCCAATATAAAAAAAAAACACAACAAAAAATCAACATGTCCTCCTAAGGATCTGCAAAAGATAACACATATTTCCATGCATCCCTTACCATCCAAGAACAAAAGTTTCGTAGATCAAACTGATCCCACAGTGATTTATTTCAAAACACCCTTAAAAAACACCACAACAAAAGTCATACTACATTCCTTCTCCACACCATGAACTGTAACTTAAATTTGTAGTCTTTCATATATCTTAGCACAGAAAGTAAAATTATCACATCTGAAAACATTTCCTAAGTTTCTGTATCCTGACAGAAATGTACCAGTCCTTGGGTTAGCAGAAATTTATCAACAGTTCAAGCCTGGAATTTGATAGGAAAAAAGGGAAATAGCAATCCAATGAGAGATATAGTGGGTTTGGTTTTGGTTGGTTTTTTTTTTAAATAGGTCTGCTAATCCCCAAAGTAATTTTTACTTTAGTTGATTAAGAGCTAGTAACCTATTTCTAACTACAGGGTTCTCAAAGCTTCCAGAAGGACAAACCCAAAAGGAATGGGACTGCAAGGGAACGGACTAGTTCTAACTCAGTTTACTGATAATTACCATTCTGTTTCATCCAAAGCAGAGTAGGAAAGAAAGCAATTTTTGCATTTGAGGTACCTCTAGCCATTATACTAACTGAACTTTGTAACGGAAGTTCTCCATTTGTATATACACTTCATACTGAAGAACGAAGATTTATTGTGCCGTTTATGGGAAGTCTGAAGTGCAGAAGGGCATATGGGTCTGACACCTTCACTCTACAGAGAGTTCAGATGATTACTCAAAAAAACCCCACCAAAACCCCAACCAAACCCACAAAAAAATTACAAAAGCAATCTGTCCTTTTACTGTCTTTTAATTTTTTTGCAGGGTAATTGCAAGTGTAACTGCTCTGTAATAACACCTGTGCTTTGTTGAAAGATGAAGAGGTACAAGAGAAAGACTTGCATGACTTTGTTCCTTAATGGAAAATGGATCCAGTGTGGCCAAAATTCAAGTAGCTCATACACTTGGACAGGTGAGCTGCTTGACATGTACAACAAATCATATCTGCGTGGGTGATTACACAGGAACAAGGCAGGGAAGGTCGAAGCTACACCTCACAGAAGAAACTGCTCTTGACGTTCAGTGAAGGCACACTCCAAGGACCACGTTTACCCCTCCTCACTTTCAGATGAGTAAGCTACTCACTGCTGGTCCTCCATCAATGTAGAGAGAAAGGTGGAATGACTCACTCTCAAAGGGTCTCATTCCAGCAATAAAACTTAATTTGAGATTAAAGTCCAACTACACACTTAATTTCTAGATACCTAAAGCCAAGACAGTACCCTCTAAAGGTGACACACACTGAGAAAAATCAGCAAACTAGTGCAGTTTCCAGGCACTATGGTCCTAATCCACTGCCTTTACCATTAGTCTCACCTCTGCCACAAATTGGAGCTTTTTCTTTTCCCTCACCAAATTTAGTCTCTGCTACTAAGTGATAGATCCCACAAATTCTATTAATCTCATCACTATATTCTTGATTTTAAAAGTCTCTTCCCTGAAACTACATTTTGGAAGTCACATCTGGAACGTTTTACTGCATGTGACTTTTAGAAATTATTCCAGAATTGAGCAACCGCTCTTTGAGGAGCATGTTCATTTCCAGAATTCATCACCTCTTTTACTGGGATCAATAGTTAGCTGTTTGAGGATTCAGGAGAAGAAACTATTGACATCGTTTTTTGTTCTCTTATAACAGGATGCCATAGGTCAGCAGATGAAAGCAAAGCAGGAATGGCTGGTTGAAAGTGGGTCAGCTAATAAATATTACTTCAATATGTTTCTAATAGGAGGCTACCCAGCTTCTTCTGTTGTGTCATTGTTTCTAGAATACCAGATCATCTCTTACAACTGAAGAGATCAGCATCTCCCCAAAACTGCATGACTGTATATAGGTCAATCTGCCCTTAGAAAAAGGGGATCTTGGAGTTTCACCCACTCTTCTGTGAAACAGAAATTTGTAAGTTTAATATATTCAAGCAAACAAGAAAGCTAAGCAAAGTTTTCGGTTTAAATTATAGCTGTTACATGGAATTGCTTATATCCTACATACTTTCCAAGCAGAATTACTAATAGTTTGTTCTAAGAGTCCAGTACAGTACGGGAAAACCAGAGAAAGAAAATTCTGCAGGCTGCAATTTGAACTTTTATTTTTGGGAAAGATCTAAGTATCACTAAGTCTCAGGTCAGAGCTTCTAGAGACAAATTTTTCAGATGTTTCATACTTTTTCCACATTTAACCGAGAGCAACTATCAGCATAGTGACTTCCCTTATTTTCACCTTGATTACACTTAGAATTTTATGTTGAGTAGGAACTTTCCATGTCAGCATATTAAAAGTGAAATTAATAATACTCAGAAAGCACCCTCGCCTATATCTTTCATTCGGCTTGGCCCACTGAAAAATAATTCCAGTACATCAACAGCCAACAGACATGCTTTAACTTCCCAGAAGTCAAAAAATGAAGTTATTTTTCCTGCACTGCCCCTCACTCCGGGTCCAAGAATCAAGGCTGAAAAGCAGGTATTATTTACCTTTGGAGAAGTCTGAATTTGTCACACACTTCTAGGACTCTCACCTGAACCCAGCTTAATTTTTATTTTGCTGTCCCTGACCCACCTGTTCATAGATTCATTAAATAAAAGTACCTAAACACAAATATAAACAATAGCACTAATGTTAAAAAAAAATAGCAAACCTAAATTAGACATATTTACAAAAACAGCCCACAACCAGTACACAATGGTTTGGCTTAAAAGCTTAATTTAGTCTAGAAGTTATGTCATTAAACACAAGAGTGCCTATAGCACTATTCCAACTATACCATATTAAATGGCAGATATGTACGTATTGGTGCAACAAATGCATCTGCTCATCATGTGCTACAATGCTACTCCTTTGTTATGGTATCACAATTCACCACCAGCTTACTCTGGTGTTAGAAAAAACTTATTTCATGGAGAGAAGTTCTCCCTGAGTTCTTATTTTGCAGAGTAGCAGTTGTAGAGCATCATCCTTTGCACACGGGACTTATCTCCCAAGTGTCGCAGCACAATTAGCACTGGAAACAGTTCTGTACTTTTTCTAAATTCCTTAAATAGCATTGCCATACCTCACTAAACAGCTGTATGACAAATAAAAAGCTAATTTCAATGTTTTGATGTAATTTGGCAAGAAATTTGATATTGGTATGTCAGCATTTAGAGAAGTATGTTTAAAAGTACACACACAAAAAAACATTTAATCAAAACAGAATAGATTGATCTTACCTACTAACAGCCAAACAACGTTGGAGTCATGTTCTGTTAGGAAGTCTTCCAACTGTGTGATACTTGGGACAAAGCTATCATTTTTTCTTTGATCCATTGCTAAACTGTTTTTGCATCAGCACCTATAGAACTGAAAGCAAAAAAAAACCAAGAAACAACAAACACAAAATGAATAACAAGCACAGTACAGTTTGGAGAAAATTGAGTACATATCGTATTAAGTAATTTCTAACAGTCTGTTTCACACAAATATGAATTTACTTGTTTTATTCCTTCAGTAGCACCTTCTCAGCTACCCTTTATTGTACCCTAGAGCTCCAGAAACACTTCCACTCATCTCTGCTGAAACAGTTTCCAGGCACGCGCCTCCCTAAAACAAATGACAGATCAAAAGAATGCCAGAATGCACTCCAGATTTAGCACCCTGAATGCGCAGTACAGCATATAATAGCAAATAAATTTATAAAACTGTTGTACAAGTAAGAATGAGCCTGTATTAAGCCTTCTAACATGCAAAAAGGTAACTTGAGAGAATATGAGGCTCAACCCCTGCCCCCATTGAAGCAAAGGTCGAAGTGGACGCTTTCAGGAACTTTGGAAAATTCCCATAATCACTTAGCCCACTGTGTCCATTAATTCTGCTTTAGCATGGATTTGCATCAGCTAATATAAAGTCACTACATAGTGTCTCTGCCATAGAGATGAAAAAAACAGTCCTTCTGATCTCACATACTTATTCAACCACCCATAAACCACCGTGCAACTGGGTTATATTAATTAAGTGTGATTAACAGGGAGTAGCTCAACTCAGTAACATCTACAATTTAATCACACAGCACTATTTTCCTTGTATTAGTTTCACTTGAAGTCTTCTCCTTTGGAAGTTATCTGTCAAGCCTTCTTGCATGAAAATGAGCATTAATTCTGGTTGTTTTTGTTGTTTGGTTTTTTTTTTAAACACCTTGCAGCTCCTGGCAGCCTGTCTTCCTGACAGTATTCAGCCCCCAGAAAAAACGAGCAAACTTTATTTCCTTTCTTTAGGAAGTCTCCAATGCTCTCCATCAAGAGCTCTAAAACAGAAAACTAAGTAACATTGGTAAAAGTTTAGTCTTTGAGCAGCATATCTTTTGAATAGTCAGCATTTAGAAGTGTCAGCAATAAAACTAACAATTTATCCAGTTTTTCCTGTAATATCCATACTACCTCTCACTATTATAATTTGAAAACAAAATGCAGAAGAACTTGGAAAAAAAAACAAACCCACCTGCCTTCAATGCATTTGTTTCTCCCCTACATTTGGGTGGACACAGAACCTTGAACTAAGAGCCTTTGTTTTGAACTAAAACATGAGCAGAGTCCCAAGAACAGTGCCAACAATTTGTTCACTACTTCTTCTGTAAGAAGGAATAAAACAGGAAGGAAAGAACAAGAAAGCAATAAACAGAAACAAACAAACAATAAAAAACCCAACACCAAAACAGCAGACATTGCTTCCAGTGGTGATAAGGTAACTTAGCTCCCCTACAAAGAATACTAGAGCATCAAACACACACACTTTAAAAAAAAAAAAGCCCTTGTTTTACAAGGGACATTACAATGGCAAATTAAATCACATAATGGCACTACGATTTGCTTTAAAACTTTCACAGTACCTTTATAAAAAACCCACCTGCCAACTTGTATTATGAAGCAGATGATGCCTCTGCAGGCAGCCTCTGAGAGCCTTTAACCCCTGAACGTCGGGCTAACTGGAGAAATCAAAATCACCACTTCCAGCATAAAGGAAGGAATAAAGAACTTGTTTTTTCCCTTTCTTATCAGGAGACAACAAGGTCACTCTTTTGTGACCAAGACCACCATGGAAGTGCTGCCAATTGGCGAGCACTGCCTGCCACCTTAACGAACACTACCACGTAATCCCTCAAGAAAATGACCTGTGGCTTTTTCCTAGGAAGCTATCACCCAATGTTACATGATACTGACACAGGACATTAAACATCATTATGTTCTGAACAGGACTGCAGCAAGACAACTCAGAGACTGCAAGTCATGGGATTCTGCTAGTTACTTGATTAAATAAAGACCGTGTTCATTTTTTTTCACCACTATCCATAACCATAAATTTGATATCCTTGAAAGTTTTCTGGAATACATTCGCTATTTGCATGCAAATAAACTCAGGAATCCCCTATCAGTCATCATGTGTCAATACATCGTTTTGCAGCCCTGCAGCTGATCTTCTAACACCCTGCCCCACTGTTTTTTGGGTTTTTTTTCGTTAGGGCATCCTTCCGCCTTGATCGAGTCACCTGAGGAAGAGGATGGTAACAGTAAAAGCGTAAGCATTCAGAAACAGGCAGCAGCACCACCTGCACTAGATGTGGGCTCTCAGTGTGTGTCTCAGAGGAGCAGGTGCTTAATCCATTCAGATTACGAAGCAATTTCGGCCATACGAATTAGCGTAATGGACAGGTGATGCACGCAGAGGCTTCAGTAGCACACGCTGTTCACAATGTCCTTGTGCATTTATACAACACAGAGGTTGGAGAGGCAGGATCTGGATCATCCTGATTGTTAAGAGGAAGGAGACACAGTCTTTTCAAGACAGACATACTAGCCACTTTCAGTAACCAGCATTTCTTTCTGTTGACAGTCCTGCACCTATCCACCTTCATCTTCCATGCCCCATACACTGTACCGTACATTTGAATTGCACATACCTCTCAGCTCCCTGCATACATCTTTCCTCTGTTATATTTATTCCTATGGGCAAAATTAATTTGCAATCCAACAAACTGTTGCGCTCTCCAGGAACTCTGATCCATAGGTTGATGAGCCTGTGATTTACATTCATAATGCTGCTCTATTCTTCTGAAGTAACAGTACACTTTCCAAATCTCATGAGACAACTCTTGGAAGAATGAGACCTAAGCTAGGTGGGAAACTAACTCTTACCAATCCTGCTAATACAAGAAAAAAAATACACCAAAGAGGAAAAGAAACCCAGAACTTGATGTTTACCTCTCTGCACTTATTTACAGTATTTTCTCAAGGTCTCTACTGTTTTGCCACGATGAGCTCAGTTAACACAGTGGAATATAGCCCAAAACTATAACAAGTGTTTTGTCTTATTTACCTTCCCCCACCTTTTTTTTTTTTCTCTTTAAGCACATCTTTACTATTCAGTGTGTCACTTGTGGCTCTCATTTACCACATACCACTTTAAAACATGCAAAATGTATTAGCCTTCTCCTGGGAGGAGGGCAGGAGAAGAGGAAGATTCTGTGGCACCGAAGTGACAGTATCCCAATACTAGTATTTATCTTCACAGCAGTCCTTTAAGGTGTTACGGAGTCTTCTTTCTGAAAATGAGATATCTGAAACAAGGAGAGATAAAGGCCAAGCTCTTTATTTGTGATGCCCAGACTGAAATACTTGGGGCCTGCTTTTCAGGTTGGGCCTGTTTAGAGCACTTAGCGTGCTCAAGGCTGACAGTAGACTGGCTTGAAGATGTGAGGGTTCAATATTGCTGTAGATTTGCTCCTCCTGGTCAGACAGGCTTTCTTTATAGCAATACAGACACTTAAAAAAACAACTTCTAATTACTTGGGTCACATATTCATCCATTTTTCTCAGTACTGAGGAGATGCAAGTGATTTTATAAGCCTGGGGGGATGCACTTTATTTCCAGCCAGTATTCCAAATTCAATCTGATTTTCACAGCAAATACTCTATCTCTAAAAAGCTAAACACTCAAAAGCAGCTGCTTCAAATCTTTATCAACACACTTCAATTGCATCAAATAGGTAAACTAGTTTTAACCTCAGCCTGACACATTAAGGCTTCACACCAAGAACAAACCTCTGCTTGAACAAAGTCATTAAAAATTAACAGAAAGCATGCATATATGAAAGAGCTGACACAAAAACTACAACAAAAGCCTGGTCACCAGGCTCCTGGACACCAGAGTCAGCTACAGCCTAGGGAGCCGCAACCCACCCGTAAAAGGTCTGTCCTGTATCCATAGCTGAGGATGAAGGCAATGTATTTTATTCAGTGCCCAAGAGAATTAAGGTCATATGGGTCTTGGGCTGCATAAGAAAAGGAGAAAGAGAAAGAAATGCCTGTTAATCACATCCTTTTTAACACTTTCTGGCACACCTTGTAGAAACAGCTGAATAAAACTGGTATCCAAAGGTGGGAAAAAACCCTATCGTTTCATGCTATTGAGAAGAAGCACTTTGATACAGTTATGAAGCGGGTAGGGAAATAATGGATGCTGCCAATCCCCTTATTAATAGGGGGAATAAACCAGGAGTTTAAATTTGTCAGACATATTCCTCAGGTCTTCACAGAAGTCAAGCGCTTACCCACTATATGTTAACTGATGTTATTAGAGGTTAACTACCATTCTGAGGATACTCAACTCCAAACTTCTACAGCAGTTACAAGACAGTGGAGTCACAATTACACCCACAATGACACATTAAACAACAGGAGGTAAATCCCCCTGGTCTAAATAAACAAACATAAGTAATAAGCCTGGATGCTTCACATCTCCAGTAAAGGAGTCACACCCACAGCAATTCCTTATAGAAAAGGAAATAAATGGCATTTTTGCATCCTACCCATTTCATCACTTTCTCCCAAGAGGTCTCCAGCAACAGCTGCTAGGAAATCAGAGCTCTAGATAATTAAATATGAGAAAAGAGTCTCACAAATGTAAATGCAACTCAGCTGAGTTTTCCTCTGAAGGTATGGTGACACTGTCAGCACCCTGACACACATTAGGCACATTTCACAAAACAAAAAGCTGCCAACCTTGGCATCTTTCCTAAAACACTCCAGCTAGGTCTGAAGACTTCAAACCCTTCCAAGCACAGCTTAGGAAACTCAGCTATACTTCAATCAACAAGCAAGGGAAAGAGGAAGGAAGAGAAGGGAAGTTGTTCTCAAAAAATTCATGTGTATACAAAAATTAAGCTGAGTGACAGCACCTGAACAGCACTTCTGCCATCTGACATGTCATACTGACTTCGTACCTTATACTCAACTAAAGATTAGCAGTTCTTTTTTTAAGTAAAGAACTAAGTTTCAGGCCTGTTTTCTTCCTCCTCTGCTAGTGCCTGAAGTAACAGTAGCAGTAAACTGCAAACAAACTAAACAACTGCTTTAATTATACTAATGAAATCTTGCTACAGCCTCCAGCGGAAACAGCTGAACTAAGAACACAGTACAGAAGAGTTACACCTAGTTAAAACCCTGCGTGGACAGCCTTAGTTAAACATAATTTGCACTACAGAAGCTTACATCAGTAAGTAACACATTTACTTAAAAATTAATTAAATAAAAATTAAAATATATCCAAAGGAATTGTAAGATATAATATAAAAATCATTCTTACAGTAGTCTACCTGATGAGATTTACCTAATAGAGAAATAGAAACCACCAGATAAGCATCTACAGTAAAAAAATACAAATTTAACACCCTTCTCAGAGCAGTGAAAAAAAGAAAAAAAAAATCTAGTTTGAGTAGTTTAGACAAGTACCACTGTCCAAAAGGAGTGAAATGCAAGAATCATTTGCAACAGAAATCTACTGATTCAGTGTCCAAAACAGCAGAAGTGACACATTTTTGTGTATTTATTTTTAATAGTACAGGACATGAGCTTTAATACAGAAGAAATCAAAGACAAACTCCTGCTACGGCAACCAACATACAGTACTCCTTGCATCACTCCACTGCTAGTCTAGGAATGCCCAATTTCAAATTAAATAAAAAAATCACCCTAAGGTCATTTTTTAAAAATAAAAATGTATTGTTTAACCTTGCCTCCCAGACTTGTTCAGGGGAGAGGGTTGTTTTCCTGCTTAGATTGCCAGCTCTCCATGCTGTAGAAGAAAAAAAAAAAAAAAACACACACCACAAAATCAAAAATACCCAAACAACGGAACCTAAATGCTCACAACGGTAGAAACAAATAACAACTTAACAACTTCCCTTATGCACACTCCTCTAGAAAAAAAAAATTAATATTGCTTTTTGATGCTGGTCTCAACAAGACAATGACTTTTTTTTCCCCCCTTCCTTTTTTTAATTTCAACTACAGCATTCTACCTCTGAAACACTCTTATGAAATTGATTTGTTTATACCTTACTATGAATTTTTCCAGAAGTACTTCCTCTAAACTTCTCTGACACATCACCACAATTTGGAGAGGGGGAAATCTGCCATAAATCAAGCTAAAAATCAGTCTTGTGGCTACATATACCACCATCCTTAAGTAAACTACATATAGGTCTTTGTTAGCATCTGTCTCAGTCTGAAGTCAACCCAAAGATTTTGGTGCAGCAACAAGTGCCAAAAGGAGTTATATAAGAAGATAAGAAGTTACTAGGAGAAGGTAGCATATCTCAGCAGCGCTGTAAACACAGGATAACTCTCCATGCTGCTAAGGAAGAGAGGTAAACTCTTGCCTATTTCCCACAGGATAAAATTATGCACAAGGCCAATCACCAAAGAGCAGCTGACGCACATTTCACACGGCAAAATTTTCTCACAGCACACCCAAAAAGGGTGAGTTACTTCGGCACGCCACATGTGAGGATGAGAACTCTCCACAGAGAGGTCCCGGTCGTGCATATACCTCCACCCAATCAACCCCAGACCATCCACCAAGACCAAAACCCACTCCTGCATGAACAGTGTCAAACTGTGCAAATTCAAGCCATGATCCTAAGCAAACAGCCCTGAACATCCATTTAGAGCCAACTGCCTAATCAGACCTTAAATACTGTTTTTACCAATGATTGTTTGAATAATCTACTAACATACTTTTACAAACAAGAGGACTCTCCCCTCCTACACTCCAGTTTTTCTTCTCAGTGGCCAAAATTTAGGGCCCCATTGTTTATCCGGTCATTACATTTTGCACATAAAAACTGGAGAAAAAATGCACAGCTACAATAAAAAAAAGGCCAGAAAAGTAGAATTAACTAATTAAATTACACAACAGAAGAACTCCCATGGCAATCATCGTGGTCTTTTTCATATTAGACCTGATAAAATTCTATATGTAGATCCCACTGTTGCAATGAACTACCAACTTTGGAAGTTATCCCAAACTTTAGCAAAGGTTGCCTGGAGATGCATCTTAAGACGGGAAACAAATCTAGACCTAGATTATGACTGGGATATTAGCTATATGGTGATCTTTAAAATACATCTCCAGCCTATCAACATGTTAAAGCACGTTATATTGATAAATTGCATCTTTTTTTTTACTGACAGTGTGAAGTGCAAGCACATGACCACCACAGCCTGAAACACATGGAAGAGCAGGTGCGTTTTGTGTTCAATCAGCGTGTGCGCACGTTAAACCCTCTCAGGACCGCGGGAACCGGCAGAGATGGTCCTTCACCGCCCAAAAAGGAAAAGGGAAACTTTCCTCGCAGGCCAGACGAAACTGGAAGCGCCTGAACTCCTGTCCCCTGACCTTACACCCTTTCTGCACGGCGTTAACCTACAAAACATACGCGCAAAGGGGAAAAAACAGGAATCCGTGAAACCGGAGGGGCTTCCTCTCGCACCGCTTCCACCGAAAGCGGGCGGGACGGGCGGGAGGCACGCCGGGACCGAAACACAACGCCCTGCGGGGCGGACGACGCACCACGCGAAGGTTGCGCCCCCCCCCCGCCCCCCCCGCACCAGCGGGCGCGCAGGAGGCGCGGCCCCGCGGCCCCCTCCCCAGCGCGGCGGAGGCCCGCGCCCGCCCCGGTGCGCTGCCGGCACCCAGCTCCTCTCGGGCCCCTCGGAGTCGCCTTTTCCCTCACAGAGGCCGCCGGCAACGCGGCCTGACAGGCCTGGGGACAGCAGCGGGGCCGACTACTCCGCGCCAGCCCCCGGCCCGGGGGAAACGGGGAGCACGCCCCCGCCCCGCCCGCCGCGGGCACCGAGGGGCGGCTGAGCAGAGCGGCGGGCCCGCCCCCGCCCAGCGCCCCCTGCACTTACGCCATCGCCCTTCGCGGCGGCTTCACCACAAGACCCGGAAGCGGCGGCAGCGGCGGCGGCCGGGGCTCTCCCGCACCTCACGGCGAAGGCCGGGCCGCCCCGCCCACCGCGCCGCCGGCCCGTAGCGCCGCCGGAGCCAACCGCGAGGCGCCGCCGCGCCGCGGGGCCAATGGCAAGGGCGGCGGCGGTCCGAGGAGGCGGGAAGAAGCGGGGCGCGCCGCCAATCGCAAGAGGCGGTGCCGGCTCGGGGTGGGTGTGTGTGTGCGCGCAGAGGGCGGGGGGAGCCGCTCCCGCCCCTTCACGGCGGGTGGGCGTGTGCGCGGCGCATGCGCAGGCGGCGCGCAGCTCCGGGCGCGGCGCGGCGGGATCTATGGCCGATGAACGCGGCCGGTGAAGTTTGGCCGCCTTGATGGAACCTGCAACAGGCGGAGTTGTCCGCGGTCGTCACGACCACGCTGGAAGCGTCCCGTAAGGAGAAGCACCGGCGGCCATCGCCGCCCCGGGCTCCCGTCCGGCCTCCCGCCACCGAGCGCAGGCGGCACGGCTGAGGGACTGAGCGCCGACCCGCTGCGCGCACCGCTCTCCCGCCTGCGCCGAGTTTGGTCGTTTCTTAACGGGGAGGCACTGAGGCGTTTCGTTCGCCGAGTCGCTGGGTGATTCTGCCTTCTGGCTGCTCGTTCTTCCGTCCGCCGTTTGTTGCCTCCGCAGCAGGTGGCGAGCATTGGCCCTCGAGAGGCAAGCAGATAAAAAGTTGACTGCCAGACTTTTTTGAGCGCGTGCGTTGCCGTGACGCGACTGCCCGATGTAGAAAAACACGATAAAACGCATCGATGTCTTTAAAAATCACCCGGGCGAAAAACCACACGCATCCTACAGGCTGTGGCGATGTGTCAGGGCAAACCGAAACGGTGACGGAGAGTGTGTGCGTGTGCGCGTCCCTGTCTCCATGCGGTACTCGGGACGGGTGCTGCGCTCCGTGCTCCGGCGTGCGATAACTCCCTGGGCCCAGCCAGCAGCGAGCTGAGAGGCACGCGGCCTTGGACACCTAGGTTAGAAGGCTGGTTCTGCTGCTTCGTCTGCAAAATAGATCCTTTGGACAAGAAACGCAGATCCACTGAGCCAGGGTCGTGCTCTCGCTGGCCTGACAGAGCTGTCTGTGGGCTGTGAGGATGCGCTTGAGCCAAAGTGAATCAGCTTGGCTGAGCAGAGGCCCTGTGGCTTCTGTCTATGAGCTACTTGATTTTGCCTCCTGCCCCACATTGGCTCAAGCTGACTGCATGGTTTTCCACGTTTGCAGAGCCAACTTTCAGCTGGATCGGCAAACAGCGAGCTCAGTCCCGCTCGCTGCACAAGGGCATGGATGCCCTTGGGCACCTGGCGAGAGCTCTTAACCTGGCGCAAAAAAGCACCGGTGGGATTATCCCTCAAGCAGCATGGGGATCTTGCAGTGCCACAAACCAGGAGCGAACCCTCGCCCCGGCTTCACTCCGGTGTCCTGAGCAGCACGGCTGGGCAGTGCGGTGCTCAGAACAGCTTCAGGCATCCTCCACCCAGCAGGTGAACCACCATCAAAGCAAGTGTTATCTAACAAGGTTTATCCTTCGTGGTTTTTTTATTACATTCTCATCATACTAAGCATAGTGAGAAAAATATTGTTTAAATACTTCTGGTTTTCGTAGTGAAGCCCCCCTTTCCACCTTATTCCCCACTGTTACTGGAGTCGTGCACTCCAGCGACGCTCTGACCTGCTGCACTGAGGGGATCGGGAGGCTCTTCCAAATGTTTTTATCCACATGGTGCCTGAAGGCTTTAATGAGAACCATGCAGCTAAGTCACATGAAGAAATTTTAGCTCAAAATTAGCACTAGAGCTTGGGGAAGGTGGGCCTTTGCCTGGTGCAAGAGATGGAAAGAAAAGCTTTAATGCTGATACAGGCCTGGCTAGAAAATTGAAATACAGAGTTAACACGAGGAAAAATATTTTCCCCTCTATGACTTTGAACCTATTTGTTTCATAAAGGGCACTAATATTTACCTTCTCTGTAAAAGAAACCTGCACTTTCTTTTCAAGAAAATATTTTTAGTTTGAAAAGACCAAACTAGATTTATTTTTAAACTCTATCAGTTACAGGGCAGAATGTGTCCCAGAACAACCAAAACAAGGCAGAGGGAGAAATAGTTTCTGTTTTTAGTGTAATGCCACAATTTAAAGTTACCAGGATTGAAAAAGAAACACCAGGGTAGCTGAAATTCTGGGTCTTACCACAATTCCAGTGGTGGAGAGGAAATGCAGAGGCTTTGAGTCTACTCGTGCAACAGATAAAATCAAGAACAGAAGTTATTCCACACAGTATTTTTAAATAAAGGCCAGCTTAAGTCCGACATGCCACTGTGTTTATATCAAAAATAGGCACATGTTAGTATTTGTGGCATGCAATCTAACAGCATGTTTCACTTTGCCCTATGATAGCCAGCAGCATTGCAGTTTTAAATGTCTTTAGTCCCTGGTTTGCTAATGGAGCAATAAGAAGAACTACTTCCAAAACTGATAACAAAGAGTAATTTTAGCAATTAGCATCAACAGCTTTATATCATGTTTAGATTGGTAAGTGTATAGTTTTTGGATCCCTCTTTTTTTATGCCTGAGATTTATTTTAATGTCAGCATCATCTGCTTCAGTCTAAACAAGTTCCGTCTTTGCAGGCTTTCACCAAAGCATGGGACCTTGCTCATGGATGACAGCAGCGGGTCACTGTGTCACAGCCTGCGGCCACGGAAAGCCTTGGGTGCTGGGCTTTGCTGTTTTAGGTGGGCACGTGGCATTATGTTGAAGTTTCTGATCCCGTGGGCCAGTTTCTTTGGAGCCAGGGGTGTTGCATGGGTGTGGTGGGGAGCGGAGCTGGTGGTTGCCATGAGCTAGTGCTGAGATGAGGTTTGTGGATTCTCACAGCACCCCAGCCTGGTTGCCTGCTGCTTTTTTGAAGATCGCATTTTTTGGGATGTTTGTCTGTGTTGCTGATTTCCATCACCAGTTTCATTCCTTCCATTGCCTCCCATGACCTTTTGAGGGAGTGTCCACAAATAAGCTCTTGATATTTTCCCCCTGCTTTCTTTTCCTTCTCTCTGTTCTTAAAGGAGTTTTCCCTTCATTTTCTTCCCAAGAAGTAATGATGCTGGATTGCTTCTTTCAGCTCTTCCTTCTGTATGCTGATGCCAGACAATAAAATATATTTGACATTTCAAATTTATTTGTAGAAATTACTTTTAAAAGGGTACACAAATAATCAAAGCTTCAAGATATGTTATCAACATAAACAAAACCACTCACATAACAAGAGAAAGGAATTGATAAATTGCTTTTTCCTTCTGTAATGCAGTCTGCAATTCAGATCTGAAGAACCGAGAAAGCCTCTCCTGAAACATCAAACCGTTCTCTAGGTGGCTTGAGATTAGCAGATGAAATACAATGCACTGTAATATGATTCAACACCTTTAAAGTAGCGTAATATAACGACTGTTATATCTCAATTCACATTTCAAGTGCAGGGGCAGCTAAGTCAGGGGGTTCTTCCAGCCCTGTCCACTCTGTAACGTACCAGAGATCCATTTGCTTTTTGAGGGGAAGTCAGCAGCTTCTGATGGCGTTATGTACACGCACACAGCATGAATGGCCCCAGCTTGAACATCGTCCCTGGGGTATAACTTTTTAAGCTCACCCAGATTTTTCTCATGGTCTAGAAAACAGAGAATCGTTCACACTCAACTCTTTGCAGCATATGATGTTGTGTCTTAGTTATCACATGGGAATTGAAAAGATTTGGTTTATAAATGTTGTCTCATCATATAACTTTCAAGTTCAGGAAAATTATAACCACGTCCTCTACGCTTTAACTTCTTTTACATGAGGTGGCATTCTCATTTGCCTCAGAATGTTTATTTTTATGCCTCAAACTCCAACTCTTTCTTTGTAAGGAAAGAGGAGTAGTTGAGTAAAAGCATCATGTTTAAATTATTTATGCCTCCTCTGTTTTGCAGTGGAAGATGCTTCTCCAAACATTGTTCTAAAAGCTCCCAAGTCTTTAACTCATGTTTTATCTTTGGTTGATAGCGTCCAAGGGTTAAAGTCAAGCTAATGTCGAGGCTGCCAGAATTTTATGCAGAACTGGGAGCTGCTGGGTACATGACAGTGTTTAACAAAAGCAAAAATGTGACCAGGAACATTCATACTCATTTCTCAGACTTATACCATTTACCTTGTTAGGGCAGCTGGGTACTCCTGGCATTTCCCAGGGCAACAGAGCAGTTGCTGCTCCAGCTGACATTACCTGGATACTCATGGGCATGACCTTTCTAAGAATCATACTTGAGCACACTGGCGCTCCTCCTTCAGTAACGTGGCAGAAAGCCTCCCTTACCAACAATTATTTTCTTCTTGCAGTTAAGCCAGCAAATTCTTACTGAACTGCCATATGCAATGGCATAAAGTAGCAAGGACCTTGTTTCTCTCTCAGCCCACTAATCCCAGCAACGTCCTTTCGCAGTGATCTGGGACCCCCTCCCTGAGCAGTGTGAGAGTGGGCCGGGACCCAGCCCCAGAGGCGACAACAGAGCCTTGAGCCTTCCCTTCCTTCTGCCTCTCTTGTCCTCACTCTGTCTCCCATCAACAGGCTCCATCTGCATCCCCGAAAGCAACCAGACTCCTGCAACAGCCGCTTCGCCAGCCCGGCTAAGCAAAATCAGGCATTAACCACTGCAGAGTTCGAAGCTGATTCACTGGCATCAGTTACTTTATGAGACAATTCATTTAATCAGGAAAACATAAAGAACCCTTTCATAGTCTGTATCAGATTGAAAAGTCCTCATCAGGCAATCTTCTTGCAGGGAACTCTCTAGCAATATCGTTGGGGAATTGTTTTCCTGGTGCTGGGATCGGTATCGCAGGAGGCTGCAGAGTGCTGACCTGGGCATCCCGCAATTTAGGCTGGACTCCAGCTTGGACAGACCCAGAGCAGCGCGGTAACCAACTCAGAATTTAAAATATTTCTCTTGTTCTTCCAGCTCTGAGAAAGCGATCACAAATAAATAGAAAAAAGCCTGTGACTACTGATCTGTGTTTTATGAAATTAAATTCTGTCTTCAGCTGTGCTTTAGCGAGCGCTTTGAAGTTGCTGGAGCTGTGAGTATATAAATGGAAGTGCTGGTTGGTTTACGCTTTCTTTAAATAACATCAGTGTTTACTATAAGAGTTCATTCTACATTACATTAAAAACAAATGCTGAGCTTAGACATAAATAAATATAAATACTCCGTATGCAAAATGTTAGTGACACTGCAAAAACTCACTGTAAGAAAAGCCAGCAGCTGGTGGGTTGGAAACACATCCTTTAGGTTATGGCAAAATCTTTAATTCTTTGTTTCTTTCATCTGAGGATAAAATCACAGACACCCAGTTCAGAAAACAAGCATATTAATAATATGTATTAAGTACATAATTTGCCAGAGCTGGAAGTCACTTGATATCAATTACAGAATTAGTTTATTCCATGCTTGACCTTTTGGTACTCGCAGTGTCTTTTTCACTGCCAAAGCGTATTTATCCAAGGAGCTTCACTGAAGGTTGTCGGTCTTTCAATGGAAGTTGTTCATCTCATGGTGTACCCAAAAACTAATTCCCAAACAGGTTCCTCCTGAGCAGGAAGAAATAAATCCTCCTTGCTCTGAGAGTGGTTTCTTTGTGTCTGGATCTGTGCATCTAGATCTTATGTGAATATAGGAAAAATGTAGAAGGATCGAGCTATTCTTCATTAAATCCCTAAATAAAATATAAAGGAAAATATAATTTACTCTACATAAAGAATATGCTATCATATTCCTCTAAGCTAAACAATACAGTTTTCACTTTGATCAGCAGAGTGATACATGAGACTTGCTAACAAAACGTGTTAGGTTTTATTTTAGTTTCTTCAATCAGTTTTATAAACCTTTTCCTTCTGATGTGATTAATGAGTGTGATTCTAAATCAACAGTGATAATAAAATCTGCATTTCATACATTGGACAAATTCACAGGAAAGATCTCGTGCATCTCATTCAGACCTCTTGCATACACATTATCCTGTCAGGAAACAGGCATCAAACCACGTAAAATGAACGCTGATTTCAGCAAGCCCAGGGTTTAGCTTGTAGAAATCCAAAGCTTTTACTGACAACTTGTTAAAATTCATCTATCAATCGAAACTTTTTTCAGACAACACTAGAAATCCTTTTTATGTGAAAAATTGTTGCTTTTAATTTCAGAAAATTTCAGGTGAAAACAAGCAAACAGGTTGGAATCACGTGATGTCTCATCACTGTGTCTTGGCAATTACTAAAACGCACTTGAGTGTCCTTATGTTGCACCTGCACACATTTTTTTCACAAAATCCTTCACTTAAACTTTTAGAAAGCCACCTTTCTCATCTGTCCCCCACATCACTTGCCAGACATGCACACTTGAAGCTTAATCGTTACAGCTTCCTTTTTCCTTTTTCGGTATGGATTTTTTTGCTATTGATTGTAACTTCCTTACTATTAAGGAAGTTGTTGCTATTAAGGAAGTTATTGCTGTTATTACAGCCCCAGAGGTTTCCTTTAGCCTGTTGGGTTTTCCTACAATCTCTTCACTGAACCCGTTAAAAACCTGTGCCTGGCTTCGAGCGCGTATTTGGAAGCCCCTAAAGACCCCGAGTAGCCTCCCTGCTCCCTGATGTGGCCCCAGTGCTGCTGCGTGTACCACAGGTAACAGCAATATCCAGTGCTGTAGAGCTACATCTTGGGTATTTCTCCACGTTTTGTTTCTGCCTAATTATGTATCGATTTATACTGAATTTTATTGGGTATCTATAGCCCTATAAAGGTTTGTCCGTAGGGTAACTAGAAGCAGTTGTCCATTCCTTCAGTGGTAATATCTTACAGCTCTACAGCATCACTTTATTAACAATGCACTACATTTTATGGTGTTCTGCTTGTAATTTCATCAGATGGTAGGTTAGCTTTAGTTTTTGTTCTTAAATTTCTCTTATATTTAGTTATTCCTGCTCTCAAAAGAAGCGCATTGAGCTGAAACACACTATTAGAAGACTTTTTGTGCTAGATGTATAGGCAAATTGTATAAGCCTTTTGTCTAGGCAATCTAAAACCTATTTTGAACATAGAATGAGAACTATGTACCACGTAAATTTTCTTTTTTAAACCAGAGACCCCATTCCTGGCCCTACTAGTTATCTAGAAGAATGAACTGGTACACAGCAAGTGGGTGTAACACTGTTGCCAGAGAAAGAGGTGAAAGCACAGTCTTTTTGGTGGTTCATGACTATTTTTAACTTCAGTTTCCTTTGTAATTATTTCCTTTCCTGGATTCATAAATCTGCAGTAGCCTGTTATATAAATTTCATCTATCTCATGTTTACAAATAATTCTGGCTTAGATTCTGTGTTCTTTGCACTTTAGAAATTCCCACAGACTTGAAGTTTGGGTGTATAAAGACATACGCAGGATATCACCCCATATTTAATAGTAGCTCGGTACAATAAGCCTTTTGTGATGACAAATACCCACCTACATTTCCTTTAACCTCCTCTAGCGTTTTTGTTGGAGAAGCTACTTTTCCCTTGCTGTCTCAATGACTGCTGTGTAGTAGGATAATACTGAGACTTTGTGGGGGTTTATTCCTTTCATTACTTGTTCATTTTTTGGTTTAAAAAAGGAAAAAAAAAAGAAAAAAGTGGTGGAGTCCATTAATGAATTCTTCATGCACAAATATAATGGATTTTAAGGGCTGGTGTAATCATGCAACTGAGGGGAATAATCACACCTAAGTGTGGTTTTTAGGAAAATTATTTAGAGGTGACAGAAGAGACAAAGAGGAAAAAATCAGACGTATATTGGAAGGAGAAAAAAGGTATCTGTGTAAAGACAATAACTGTGGCACAGAAAACCAGACCAAAGGCTCTCAAAATCATGCTAATGGAGAGCCATTTAACACAGGAGACAGTGGACAGTCAGCTGGGCAACAAATTATTGTGCAATGCAACTTACCCATGTTCAACGCTTGAAATGCTTCTGCCCTATGTGACCACGGGCTTTGGAAGTTGCCTAGGAGATCCTGACACGCTGTACGTCTATCATATCATCTGTTTCCAACCTTTTGGGGATAGCTGCTGTGCAGCGTTACTGTGAGAGCAGGGAGGTGACCATGATCAGTTAGCACAGTGCCTGCTCCTGTAAGTGGGTAAAGCAGCTGCTGTATAGGCGTTTTCCAAGTCTTCTGAGAGTCTCCCAGGATAAATTGGAAAAATATAGTTGAAGCATTGACAGAGCTGTAAGGACATGTGGATACCTCCACATGTAAAGGCTGTAGTGTCATATTGGAAAGCTAACTGCATCTTACCTTCAAGGCTTACCACATTAAGGGTGAGCAAGGTGACTTTAAAAATGTTACTAAAATAACAAGTGGCAGTAGAAATAGAAGAGGAACCACTTCAAGACATACTGCGATCAGGAAATTAATCAATGAGTACTCAGGACCAGCCATGGCACTCTGACCTGTGGAGAGCTCCCAAGCCCTCACCTCAGAGACAGATGCAGTGGGATCACGTCAGAAGAGCGAGCAGAGCAGCATGTGCAAGGCTTGGTCCTGCTCTCGGAGAAATTGCTGAAAGTTTCGACCATGACATGGTGGAAGCAGGGTGCAGGCCCTTAATATTCCCCAGAGACCCAGGTGAAATATTGCTGACGCATTCGCAGTGTAATCGTCGCAGATCCCACTTAGCCTGGGCAGTGCACAAAGCAGTACAGATAAATATATTGCTGTTGGTAATAAAATATTATGATAGAAACTGGCCAGCAGTAACACTTAGCAATAATCTGAGTGTCATTGCTAAAACGCAGGTCACAACCTCGGAGACATATGATTTTGATGATTTTACCTAATAAATACTTCACAAATTATATTTACAAGCAGTAAGTAACTTATAAACAAGCAATTAATCACGTTTGCATTTGCTAAAATACACTGCTTCCCTGTTTGCATTCCGACTATACTACTCTGCTGTTTGCCACTGTGCAAGTCTGAGTTGGGTTTTGCCTTAAAAAAATCAGCTCTCTTCGTTTATTCTTTCTCATGTGTAGCTGGAAAATGATAGCTCAACATTTTCTGTTTGCGCACTGTCCTCTCCGTCCACCTGAAGGTCCTAAACCATCCTTGAAAACAGTTATCACCAGCAAGTATCCTTGAACTAAGGGTGAAGGTTGTTTAAACTGTTGGTGTTAAAAAGGCAAAACTGGTAACGATTTCTGTCCTGTTTCAAAAGCTGTTATCTCAAATGCTGGATATTTCTTGTGGCAGTGCTGAAAATGGCTTTATCCCTTCAGCTCGGGGCGAAGGGGAACCTCTCTGACCCGAAACTCATTCCCCACCGCTGGAAGGACATAAACCAAACTCCAACTGAAAACCAGCTGCGATTATTTGTGAGAGCGAACAACAGCACAGTCGATCTGCTTGAATTGAGCTCTCTCCAGCAGTTCCAACATTCCCACAATTTCCTGGTCTCTGAGCCTGGCAGGGCAGGAGCAGTGGCTGGATGCCGGCTCGGGGGAGATAGGGAACGGCTGCGTATCTTCTAGCAGAAGGAGCAGCACAGTTTCCCTTTTTGCCTGCAGTTAGCCTGCTTCCCGGGCTCAACGCGTGCACAGGAAAGAAGGGTTTGTCTATAGACTTAGTCCCTTCCCTGCTCCCCGTGATGGCCGGAAAGCTTTCTTTTAAGCAAGGAAAGGGTCAGTGACGCTTTAGGAAGTGTTACTCTGTCTCTGAGACATGCAGGCTTTTACTGTTTCATGAGTCAAGAAAACGAATCTGGGCTTTTCGGACGAGTGCCAACAAATGCTGGAGTTGCCATGAGTCAAAAAATCGTAGAAAACTGTTCCGAAGTCTACAGATACATTTCCTAATCGCTGTATGTGTCTTTCATGAATTCCTAAAGCAAACTTCACTTAGAGACGCTAACAGAGGAGAAGATGTGACATGAGATTTTAGGGAACACCAGAGGTTTTTAGATTTTTGCTTTGAAGCATGTTTACAGAGTTTACACTTTATTATTATTTTTACATTTACATTTACAAGGGATGGGGAAGGAGAGAAACTGAAATCAAACTTTTTATGGAAACTGTTTTCAGTATTAACTGTGCAATATAAACAACTCTGCTCTTACCAGTTTTTACAAGTATGACTTGAAATTCTTTAGAAACTGGGCTTCTGCTCAATTGACAGTATTCCTTTGACTTTGACCGTAATAGTCATTGCTTTTGCAGACTTAGCAAAAAGCAGAACTGCTGACTTTAGCAGTAGCACTTCCACAAAAAAGCAAAGCTCCTCTCTTTTCGCCTACCGCCTCGGAGGTGCCAACTTAGTATTTCAATCTAGAATGAACATCTTTGTCAGTCCAGAGTCAGCTCTTGCTGGCAGGGGGCAGCCCTGTGGAAGCTCTAGATCAAATGATGTCCCCTAGATGTATTTCTCTTGGTCACTGTCACCCACAGACCCATCCTCTGAAAGCAAATAGCCCCACAGTGATGCAGCTGACTGCGGAGCAGGGCGCGTCATTCCAGCACCAAGATGGCTGTTGACTGGCCAAGCTCCTAGAGTTACCACTGTTTTTAATTAGCTCTTCTAATACTTCATGTGATTCCAGATCTAATCCAAAGCCCACTGAAACCAATGAGGATAGGCTGTGGCAGGGCTCTGATGACAGAATGACAGAAGTGATGGATTTGGTATGGCTATCTGCAATCACATAACCCTCCTGAAGGCTGATTGATTTTTTAATGTTTGTTCTCCATTTTCTTCATGATTCCTTTTTTGCCACCTGCTGCTGCATCGCTCATCAACCCCTCCCCAGCTCCAGAACCCCAGGCATCTGTGATCATATGGAAGATTTGGGGATGGAGGAGGCTGATGCTAACGTACTAGAAAGAGGCAGGGAGAGCAGAGATGAGGAGAAAGTGCGTACCGGCAGGGCAGCGAGCTCCTGGGGGTGACCCAGCAGCCCCTGCTCCCCTTCCTGGGACTGCTAAGTGGATGCACCTCCTGCAAAACTGAAAGAGAAGATGAGAAGAGTGATGATGTGGACAGAGAGCTTGGAAAGGGCTGAGAAGCTGCATCCTGGACGTTTGCCAGCTGCCTTGTTAATCTGTCTTCTGAACAAACAATCCCAGCCTGGGACCTTGACACAGCCTTTCGGTGGTATTGACAGTCTTCCTGCTCTCAGAACACACTTGCCTCAATCTGGGACTTGGAGGTGATGTCTCCTCTGCCTAGCAGGTCCATGTGGTGGAAACTCGCAGCTCTCATCTAGCAGTCACGACCGAGGATCTCACCATGAGTGTTAGGCTCACCTCTGAGCAAAATACCCCAGTTTCCTTCCCAGAAAGGCTGCACCTGGTACACAGTTGGGATGAGGTGAGAGCACACACACAGGGGCTGCAGCCCTTGAGCTCACAGTTGACATCTGATCACCACAAGCAGATGAACATCCAGCTTCTTGCCTACTTCCCTGATCATCTCTGATAGTCAACTCTGCCTCAGCCCAGCCCTGCCACTGTGATATGTGGAGAGCAGGAGGCACCCGCGCTTTTAAATAGGGTAGAAAACCACATGGGGATGGAAAATTACTTCAAAACAGAGCTCCTGTGTTTTAGAGCAATCATTAGTTCTTTGGGTGTTTTTCTAGATAGCCTGTGAAAGACAGTTACCTGAGAGTTGAAGTTAGCAAGCATCATGTTTACTTTTGAGTATGCGAAGGCGGTGATAAGAGCTGATAACACCTGTAGATAAGAGCAAAATTCAGTACACTCAGAAGGGCTGCTGTTGGGGTGTCAGGGGGGTAGGGGGGGATTGTTTGGTGTAGTGCTTTGTTTGCATTTTAGACTCGAGCAAGAGAGCCTGCTCTTGTGTGTGCTGGTTTGTTTTTCTTGCCTGAACTGCAGTGCTGTGTATTTTGAATTCACAAAGTAGAAAGCTCCAGCAAGTACTTCCAAAGATGATCATATATTCTTTTACATTCTGTACTGGACCTATAGGAAAGTATCAGCAATTCTCTGAGCTATGAAAGTTCTTCCTCAGCCTCCTGCCTCAGTCTTAGTGATAAAGTGACGACCACAACCTTCATTCAGCTAACAACTTCCTCATGACCTTGTAACAACTTTGTCCATGCCTACTGTGACCCAGTTCCCGTAGAAGACATGCAATATTGAATTAAACCTGCTTCTTTTTCCTTTCCATGTGCAATGCTAAGGGGCGTATTCAGACAAAATATGTTGCATAATTTCATTGACTGTTTCAGTAAGAGCTTTCATAATGAATCCCAGAATGGTGAACCTACATTGCCTCAAATGTCAGCTTTATGCTTTTCAAGAGTTAAGATGCTGCTTCTGTAGAGTCTCTGGCTTTATCCAGACTGATAAGGAGTCTTCACAGCAACCGTTATTGGTTCCAGTCTGCAAAAGGTAGCACCAGCAGCAGCGTCAGGCCACCATCAGACGATCTACACAGCAGCTCTCTCCTATTTGTCAGCAGCAGCTGTCTGCAGGCAGTCACATCCCCACAATTCAGCCAGGGAACAGATTACAGAGCTCTCCTCACCCATTCTAGTGTAAAATCAGGCGAGTTACTTCACACAGCCACGGCAGCAGTTCGAATTAGACGGGCTGACTTCTGCCATGCTGTTGATGAGGAGCGCTCCAGTGATTTGTTCCACCAGCCGAGCTGCTGGGATAATTTCTGGCGGAGAAGTAACAAGCAGCTGTGGATAGCTATGTTTTAAGCTGCCACCACCTTTCCAGCAATGATTGTCAGATCACAGCTTTAGTATAGGAAACAAATTATCATTGGGATTTAAACCCCACTATCATCTACGCACAAGTACATGATATCATCATGGTGTACCTGCATTTTCCAGAGCCTTCTCTACAGACATATTCCTAATGGTGGGTATCTTAAAGGACAAAATAGGTGCAAATACCCTAAGTAGTAGAGGACTTATTGTCACTAACATTATTGGTAGTACTTATTGTAAACTCAGCTGCAAAATCATAATGTTTAAATTGAATGACGACACTGCAATTCTTACTTGTACACGTAATCCCTATCACCCTAATTTCCTCTGCAAAACTGTGTGACTCTTTTCTCAGTAGATATAAGTGGAACTGGCCGAAGTTAATTTTTTGCATAATATCTGAAAATTTGTGATAAACTCACATTATATTGAGCAGTATCAGTAGGTAAGCAGACCAGCTAACACTTTTGTGCTCCCAGCCAGCACATGGCCCTTAGATACTGTTATCCAGAAATGAGCTGTCCTGCCCAAGTACTTACTTACCACAGTCTAGACTTGACAGCAATGCACCGCAGAAAGTGTGTGGTTTAACTACCAGCATTTGCTTTCTCTTCCATTTTATTAGGTTGCAAATTCTTCTCATCGCTCCTGCCTCTCATGGGATCGTACGCACCAGCAGCTCACGAAGCGTCGGCGCAGGTGTTTGCAGGGACTCGGAGCTCAGCTTGCGACAGGGAACAACGGCAGCCCAGGTGCCATGGAGATGTCTTTTCTTCTAGTAGGGATGGCTGGCAGGAACTCACTGGTTTGGGGTGTATGGCTAGCTCCACGAAAGCTTTTTATCCCTCACTTCAGGTCTTACTTATGATAGTTATAGTTTTACCTGCTACAGTTCTTTAGTAGCTTTTCTTCCATCTGTAACTGTACTTTTTTCCTTCTAACCTGGTCTGCTTTTTCTGACTGTATCTTGTAGGTTCATCTTATTTTCTCTGCAGTCTATGAAAGAGAAAAGCACATGCAGAGTCCCTCATTTGCTGTACCCCTGAAGTTCTGAATTTGCTGGCCTTTTTTAAAATCGATCTGTTAGTTATTGCAAGTTCAAAACAAAGAAAAACTACACTGACAAAAGAAGAAAAACATTTTTCCACTTTTGTAAACTTATCCTAAGTTAATTAGCAGTTTAAATTTAAAATCAGAAAGAAGGAAGCCAAATCATCAATTGTTCTTATTGAACCACATACAAAGATGAAATTTTATTATGATACAAAAGGAAAGAATTTGTCATCATTAACTGTAATGTTTTCGGGAAGGAGGTTAGATAGGAGACTTAGCATCATTAGAGGTTTTTATCTAAAGATTTCCTGCCTCAAGTAATTGTTCAGAAGAAGTAAACACGGAGAGATTATGCCATTATTTCTCTTTAATGAAGTTCTCTGATAAGTGTTGTTTTGTAAGCTCATTTGAAGAATTTTAGCAAAATCTCCGTGTTTTTATTTGTTTACTTATTTTGCAGACGCTTTGCAAAACTATGACCGAATAATATGTTTTGCGTTCACTGTATTGCTACTCGCTTAGTTCTTTGAAATCAAATGAGGCGGCTGGTTATGTGATTCCTTTTCATCTTTATCAGCAGCAGTCTCAGGAAACTAACAGGGACCCAGCAAACATGGTTACAGATGAGCTGTTTCTTTTAATTTCATAATATTCATTTCTAAGCATAAGCGTCTGGTCAACTGATAGACATCTCTGTACACTGCTGTACTCTGTAGTCTATACAAAGGATTTGTAGTGGGTCACCTGGTTAAACACTACCAGTATCCATTGTTTAGTTATTCTAAATACTCTTCTTGTTCTCTGTTCTTTAATGTTATTCCCATTGGAAACCACCATCTTCCATTCTGCAGGAAGGAGAATTAAAATAAGAGAAAGTGTGTTTATTTTAGGTAAACACACACACATACACATTTGTGCACACACCTGCACAGGTGACCGTTGCTTTGAAGACCAACAGCAGCACCTATATTAAGAACATCCAACAGTTCTTATCAGAAAAGTCCATTTTCAACTGTTTATAATTCTAATAAATTTGAACTGCTAACATAGCCCATGTGTAAGGTTAATGGGGTTGTTTGCTGTGAGAATTTCACGTTGCTGTTTCTCAAAGTGGAACGCAGGGAAAATGTTGCAGTTTGGTATTGAAAAATAAATAAATTAAGATACCATCTTCTTTGGAAAGTCCTAGTCGTCTCCCCATCCTGTGGCCTAAGGGTTTAAATTTCTCTGGAGATTATTCTTTGTCATAGATGGGCCTTCTGTTTTCCATACAGAAACTGAGTTAGATTTCTCTGAGTTCTAAGGTTCCACACGGACTGTTGCTAAGGATACATTACTAGCTGGAAGGGTTACGCGCTGTCACCATGGAGTACTCGAACGTCCCCCACCTGCCTCCAAGCCTGCCCATGGCAGGAGTGCACAACTCTGCCAGCCCTTGCACCCCCTCACTTTGAGCCTTGCAGCAGCTAAGGCAGGGGTCCCAGGAAGCACCCCAGTTTACAACCCGGGCTCTTCCCTGCTTCACGGGGTAAAAAACAGCATAGGGCTGTCTGATGACAGAATGGTTCACAGTATCTGCATACGGAGGGACTGAACTGAAGCTGGGCTGATACCTTCAGAGCTGCATTTGGCAGTTCCTTACTCTGCAGTCCGCACTTGTTCTTCTGAGAGTTAGTCCACATTGTGGACGTAGCCACACTTTGAGCAATTCGTTCTTTCTGGCTTCCCATCACTCGAAATACTGAAATAGAATCACAGAGACTGGTTGCTTCAACATTTGGAATATGTGTATTTTCAACTTCTATGGGAGACAATAAAGAAATTTCAGTAGGTACTCTTCCTATCAGCAAATCTGATAAACAGTACTTTTATCTTTGTCTTTTTATCTGGTAGTACAAAATCTTAATTGTAAATACAGTTTTGAAGAATTCTCTCAAACAGATTTCTCCTCAGGTCTCTTAGTAAGATATTTCTCTGAAGGAATCTCTTGAGAACATTTTAGCTGTTCTTGTATGGCAGGCATGGCCTCTTAGAAATTAATTTTAAACATATTTTCCTGAATGGAGCTGCATTCTAGCAGCTATTGGTGGTGCGAGTAATATTCTGTCACCGATGAATCATCTGATTACAGAATTTGGGATGTTCACGACTGGAGAAAATCGCAAACACCAGAAGGCACGCATTGCTGATAACCTGCCTGCCCCAACCAACTGCACTCCAGAAAGCTCTCTGATTAAAAGGCAAGACCATTTGACACTTCCCCTGCACACTGTGTGATTTGAGTACCCTGCAGGATCTTCCAGTCTCCATTTTCTGATCTGGTTTTCAGTACATTTGTTTGCTTTTGGTATAGTTAACCTCCGGTCAATAGATTAAACATACTTTGTTTCCTACCTTTAGCATAGGACCTGGAAAGTGAGGGAAAATAATCTACCATTTTCCTTCTCATTGCATTCTCACAGTGGAATAGCTGGTAGGGAATCTGTAATGTCAGTGATTTTTCAAATGCTTCCATCTTCTTCAAAATTTTCATTGAATGCTTTTTGTTTTCCTACACTTACATATGCAGAAAACTTGATAAAATTTGGTGAAGGACATAAAATTATGACAATATTTATAACTTGGGAAAATATCTGTTTTCCAGTATGCTATTCACATGAAAATAAAACCTTGCTAAACATTTTTTTAAAAAAAACTAATGCATCCTCTTTCTATGAATCAGCACAAAGAATGTTATTTGCCTCCCAGAAACTTATAGCTGCCTTAGGGGAATAACACAGTGAATGACTTTCTTAACCATTTTTCAGCAGATTCTGCATGAAATACGAGGGCTCAGATAACTGCAGTACATGGAAACTGATGCCTTCCAGAGACTCCTGGTCCCACTGCATTGGTAGGAACAGTGGTGTTGAAGCCCAGAGTGAAGCCTGCATCCACAGCATCCAAATGAGTGCTGGTGTGGCAGTGGGAGGCAGAGACCACTCTCTTGGCCATTTGCACTCCTGCTCCCAAGTACCTGCGTGGCTCCTGCACCGCTCGGTTAGCCAGGACATCATGGAAGAGACTTGAGTGAGGCCGGCAAAAGAAACTGTATAGCAAAGGCTTCATCATTCCTCCCTTGTGAAGAGTCTCTGCTCCAATTTGCCTGCTTCTTTATTCCCAAAGGCACGTTAGAGAAAAGGGAGCATTTGTTCTGTGTCTGTTTCTTTCTGAATAATGGGCAATCCTTCCTATTATCTGATTAGTGCTTGCTACTGTCCAGATTAATTAAAAAAAAAAAAAAAAGAGGACAAGAATTACTTTAGTATTCTACAGTGTTGAATACCTCAGACAACACAGCTGCTTGACTGTGTGATTTGGGACAACTACTCTTGCCTGTTGCATCTGTGGGCATGTGGAGGACAGTAATGTGGTTCTGAGCAAGTATATTCTCAAGATAAAACCCATGGCTTGTGCAGTTTCTTGGGATTAGGTTTGCAGGAGCCAAAGTACTACAGGTGCCTGTTCGCTGAGGTAAGACTCCTTTGGAAAAATACAATACGCTGTTTGAGGTGTTTTGTTAATAGCATCCAAGCATGCAGGTAGGACGCAGCTCTCCTCCCACAAAGCAAAAATACATGAACGATTAATAAAAAGTCTTGAATTCAGGGGATTATTCTGCCTGTGACTTAAGCCTGAGGAGAATCATTATCACCAGCCAGCAGAGGATCTATAAATAACCCATGGAGCGGAGTTTAAAGCATTAGTTTAGCCTCTCAGTGGAAATTCAGTGCATTGTCTGAGTGTGGTTAGAGGCAAATATTATCTTAAAGCAACTTATTGTTTTACTTCACAGTGGCAAGGAAATAAGCATTTATTATCAAAACGACTGACATTATTTCAGCCCATCACCAGGACTTGTGGCAGAACAGGAAAGAAGAAAGGCAAAGCTGCAGTTCCCCAGCAAGCACTTCTTCTCAGAGGTGGGAAGAAGTGGATGTGCTAATTCTGAAAAGCCTAATCTGGAAATTGGTTTGATCTACCCCTTCAGAGGCAGGTAGAGCAGAAGCAGCAGAGCTGCAGCCAGCCCCACACTGCTGTGACCCGCCGGCAGGTCTCCAAGCCACCTGGAAGCAGTGCTGGGAGGACAGATTACGCGCCAAGTCACTGCCAGGTAGTGCAGGATCGGGATCTTTGTAAGGTGGTTATTTGTCCACAGAGAACTAAGCTAACTAGTCGGTAGTTTGGCATGGAGGATCAAACAACCATGAGGTGGTAACGACTTTTTGACACTAACATCAGCCAGATTGGAGCAGGTGACAGCCCTCCCGTGCCTCCATCTTTCCACGTATCTGTGTACTGAGGCAGGCAGTCTCCTCTTCCACGCCAGATTCTGAAGAAACGTTGTTTAAATCAAAGTTTATTTTCTGTGTTTCCATAAAAGGTGTGCACATATTCTATCAAGCCAAGTATTTTGCATCTCCTTCAGCTAGCTGGCTAGCGTATAAGGGCTTGCGAGCTTTATCAGATGGTGGTTATACTGTTAATCCTAGTTTGTACATTCAACCTCATGCCTGGTAAGATCGTCTTTAAATCTTTAGTGAAAAGATGTTGCATGCCTGCCAATGAAAACACACAGTATTTTTCTTGCTAGAACAGTGATATGACCTCCAAAACTGTTGATAAATGCACAAGCAAAAGCAAAGTGGTTCAATTTCAAGCTGATAGAACTGCAATAATTTAAAAATAATGCTTGGGTAGGTTAGATTCTCTATTCTTAGCAGTTCAGTGATTATTTACTTATTATTAATGGCTACAAAACTGTTTCATTGTTCTTAAGAACACTTACAACCTCTCTGTTTCTATTATCTGTCTAGAGATACTGAAGCAGCCTGATACTTCCCTTCCTTACAAGATGAGTTGCAGGCAAGAGATAACTGGGAGAAAAAAAAAAGGAAATTGACTTAATACTTTCTTTTTTTGTGCATAAAAGCTGTATCCCTGTACTTGAATAATAGAATTATAACAGTCCATCCAGTGTGAATGTAATTATGTATACACCAGCCCATGGAAATATGGGCAAGTGGGCTTGCACTTCCCTACCAGTGCAAGCTACCTGTAGGGAAACTGTCCTTGAAGTCTGTGCCTTCAGAAGGATAATGTTAAGGTGCCGTGGCTGCACTCAAACTAGATCCAACTACGTCAGAATGGTTCCAGTGAAAAAGTCCATTTTCAATCTACACATTGTAAAACGAAATTAAAAAAAATAAAGGGAAGAGGAGGGAAATAAGTTAGCCAAAGCCAGCCACTGTCAGGGCCCTGCGTGCACCAAGGGATTCTACAACCTCTTACACCGCTCTGAGGCATCGGGCTGCCCATCAAACACAGGTGGGTGAGAAAGGCAGCCCAGCTCCGAAATGCCATCTACCCATAGCTGTAGAATTTGGGGTCAGGCTTAAGTGAGAGAGAGCTGTGGGAAGCCACATCAGGGCTTCCTCCTTCACTTGGAAGGTGCGTTTATGGTCAGGTTCTTCATCTCTGGCCCTTGCCTGAGCTATGTCATAGGTATGCCTGCGCCCAGCCTTGTGCTTAGCTGATCTTGACCTTGCCCTGCTGAATTGACTTCCTGGCTTGTTCTTGGACTTGCCCCATCACTTCAGGCTTGCCCAGCAATCTGCTGGACTGTGGCTGACCCTGGTGAGTGTTATTAGACTTTGTCTGCTTTGCTGGAGTCCTGGGGGACTGCACCCAAGTCAGCGAGGTCTTGGCCCCGCTTGTTTTCTCATCACCTCATAGTTTCTGGCTCACTGTCCCTTCCTGCTCCTCCCAATTACCTCTTAATATTCACTACAGAGAAGTCAGGAGAACACGTCTGGAAGAATTACAGATAACATAATGGTGCTTTGATAATGGAACAAATTACAGAGTACTCACTTTGCATTGGGATAAAATCAGCCAACTTGGACTTGACCAATACAGGTCAACTCCAGCTCTTCTACTTATAGGTGGAACATCCAGCCTAACGAGAAAGGGTTAACCTGTAATATGGTATAACTTCACTTTTAATTAGACCGTTGATACAGTTTTTCTATATCGAGATGTGAGAGGTATTCTCTCATGAAAACTAAGAAACACTGCAACATGTTGGAACATAACGCTTCCTTATTTGAGTACCAATCTCAGTGTTAAAAAGGATCAGGATAAATTGGAGAGGTGAGCAAGGGGTGAGAGGTTTAGAAAATAAGGCCTTTGAAGAGGAGTTGAAAAAAATGTGTTTTTTTCTGCATGGGAAAGTGAAGATGTGGAGAAAGATGGGTAATATCAAATGTGTAAAACATTGTCATGAAAGCATGGTGACCAACTGTTTTTCTCCATGACATCAAGAACAGAACAAGAATTAATCTACTTTCTTTATGGCAAGAGAAAAATCCATCTTAAACTTTAGGAATAACTTTCTAATAAATTTTGGCACTGAAGGAGATGATTTTGTGGAATCTGTATTGCTGGGCATGCCTAAGAACAGGCTATACAAATATCTGTGAGAGTTACTAGACTTAATCCCAGATAATGGAATTGGTGGCTGGGATTATACCTAGTTCTACGTTCCTACAGTTTCCCAGACCTCTATTGTAGAAAAGTAGATCTTCATTTAAACACGATATCCTAAAATCAAGCCCTGCTCCACTATATTATTACCTTAAATTGGTCACTGAATAGTTTCCTGGGTAAGAAAGTTCAATGCATAATTTATAAATCTTTTTGTACACTGGTAATGGATGTATATTAATACACATTTTCCATAAAGAAACTCTCAGCGCATTTGGCCAACCTATTGACCTCACTGTCTGAAAAGGCAGGAGAGAAAATACATTTAAAAAGCAGCCAGCACGAAGTGGAGTGAACTGCACACTTCGAGTGTTTCATAATCTGAAAGACTAGTTGTATTTACAGTTATTGCAATCACAATACAAAAACGTATTCCCAGAAGCATTCCCTGGAATAGAGCAGTGCCTGTTAATACAGCAGCAAGATGGCCAATCCAGGGCAAAAGGAGCTGGGCAAGGACCCAAATATATTTTCCTGAGCTGTGAATCAATAAGAAACGAACATTTTGGTTGTTTGAGATCAGCTCTCACATAGAATGTTTTATTTTCCTTATCCTCAGCCTGTCCTGATTTTAAATGTATGTCCAAGTTATTTTTTATCTTTGAAATGGAATAAAAATAATTTAATTTCTCATGCAGAGATAAAGATGTATGCACATTTTATATCAACTAATATTTTTTGCTTTTTGCCAATGCTTTATTTAAAAGCTCATAAAACTAATGTTTTTCTTCAGTTAAAAAGGAAAGCCCTTGAGACCTCATATTCCATGTCTGCACAGAACTGCACAGATGAGGGCAAGCTTCTCATAAATCCCTGCAACCTGACAGCTATAGTAAACCTTGGGTTTAACTATGTTCTGGAACGGGAGGCATTTGCAGGCATATGCAGCCTCAAGGAAAGCAACTCTCTTTACCTACGTGCTCCAAAGAACCACATTCAGAAAGCAGAAGGCATCAGGCCAGGCAATTTGAGAAGCAACCTCTTCATGCAACTGTCTTGGCTTATTACCCACAATCTTCTTTGTTATCTCCACTTTCATCAGCAGGGTTTTCAGAAATGACTTCCGTTTGTGCCCAAGATGTCATCAGTGTCAAAAGCTACTACTTTGCTCATCATTTTCCACCTCTCCCAAAATCTTGCATGTCCTATGACAGGAAAGTTGTTATTCATGACAGCTTATGCCTTTTCAGTGTCTCCTCTGGCTGCTGTAAAGAGAAGTGATCATCTTCTCTTTACAGCTGCCAGATATGACTGCTGTTGAAAGCAATCTCAAGCCTTTTTTGCTGTGGAGCAGATGACCTGGCCCTAAACTTGTTATGAACTTAGATTTTGCTTTACATTTTGAGTAGTGGATACGCTATAGCAATTATTTATGTTCTTTAAGCTCTTTGAAAAAATAAAGCACTCTGTAAGCATTAAACATCTGTATGTATGGCAACATGACCATTCCCAAGCGAATCCTTGCACAGCGTTGAAAAACTTAAAATGAAAACACTTTAAAGAAGCATGAAATTCAGGTATTCTCAGGTCCCTTTTTCATACTGTGCTCACAGGCCTGCAAGTGCTTGCCTTGCTAAGAGATGCCTGCTTGTCATGTTCATGTCACTCCCTGTGAGTGAAGCTCTTTGGCTGAACGTGGTATTACCAGGATGGAGGAAGCCAAACGCTGCAAGCTTCGAATAGAAAGAAGCAGCAGCTTTGTACTTGGGACCTAGTAAGAAGCTGGGTAAAAGACAAAAATTGCAATCTAAAAGGATCTTTTGCACAAAAAAAAAAAGCAGGAAAGGAAAAAAAAAGTAAGGAATTTAGTTCCTGAAATGGAAGTATGTGAAAGTCGCTATTCATTTCAGTAATCCCGTATTTAACAGAGCATTTTACTTTGAAGTCAGTCATCAGCAAACGCAGGTGTGATCCCTTTTCAGTATGTGCATCTTGCAACAGGCAAGTATGTAAGAACAGTTTAGTGCAGAAACAGTCTTGTAACAGGCTTTAAAACAGATTTTCTGCTCCAGATTTCTCCAGACCAGACTCAAACGTAAACCTTAAGCACCTGAAGTGAGATTACAACTTGTCCAGCATAAACAACAGTCTCACAATTAAGCAAAGCTGTTTTGTTATCCCTATAAACTCTTGTTTATCTCGTGTAAACACTGAGGACAGATGCACTTTCTTAATAAAAAATGGCTTTTTGAAGCTAAAATCATTGGAGTGGCTCTGCATGCTGTGATGTTCAGATAAAATTTGAATCAGGGCAATTTTCTTCTGCTTGTCTAAATGCCATCCAACTACATTATCTCTGCAGCTCTGAACAGCAACGGAATGGTAACTAGTAGTCTAGACTGAGGTGTTTAAATGTCCAGAAAAGAGGGTAAGCGTTTGAAAATATTTTTAGTTTGCAAATATATTGTATAATTCTATATTAGAAAGAAGCCATGTACTGGAACAAAAAAAAAAAAAGTGAGTAGTCTGATGGAAATAATTGCCACTTAAGAGTATTCAAGTCCTTTGGAGAACTTATGAAATAGTATGAAACCAGAATTTTCATGAATTTTCCAAAAGAGTCATTGGAAGCTTGCTTTTATTATCAGATTTAACTAGGAATGGCCAACACCTTTCTGGATCTTTCACTATTAAAAAAATAATTTGGTACATTCCTTCCCGGGACTTGCCGTAATGTTGTTAAGCTTTCATTTCTCTGAAGCTGACAGATACTCTGCTCAGATGCAAATGTTGAACCAGATGCCATCAGCGTTTTCCTGACTTTTCTGTCAGAAGATGGTAATCTCACATACCACCTCTAGGATATATGTTTCTTTTTGACCTTCTTCCTCACGTCTTCTACATACGTTTTCCTTGCTTCTTTCTCCCAAGGAAGTGTCCAAGTCTGATAGGAGTCAGACAAATCTTACAGTAATCCTTTTGGCATCTAAAAATCCACTGCCAGTGATGGATTCTAGTACAGCTGGTGTCTCAAAGTGCCTGTGAAAATACAGAAAAACTTAGATAAAGCTGAAAAAGCAAAACCTTTATTCTTCTGTTCTGCATGACTTATCAATGGCTGAAATTCAAGCACCATTGGCAGTAGCTGTTTTCTCTTCACTTCTGATAGCCTTTGACTTCTTTCTATCCATGTTTGTAAATTCTTTTCTTTTGTGTCGATTAAAAAAAAATGAACTGACTTTGACATAAAAACAAAAGTTACCAAGTTGAATTGCTCCTTTTCCCAACAAAGAATGTTTGATACCAGCTCAGACGCTACCAGACAGGATTGTTCTTTTAAAAGCTCTGCATAAATTTATAGGATATAATATAGGATAGGATATCCTATATAATATATAGAGGATATATATGAAATAGGATATCCTATATAATATATATATCTCTTATATAATTATATATCTATAATATATAGGATAGGATAGAATAGAATAGAATAGATGTAAAAAAGCATTTATACACTTTTTTTTTAAGAAGGAGAAAAAGAAAAGCACAAATGAAAAAGGAAGTATCAAGAGTAACATATGTTTTTGAATTGTAAATTCTTTTTACCTTGCTAAAAATTAAAATGTGATTAGCAATATATTTAAGAAGAGAAACCAAGCGTTTAGAAAGTGAGCTCTGGACCCAAATAATTGCCTCATTCTTTCAGTTCTGCCTTTGATTCTGTCTGTATTTCAAGGTTTTAGAATATGATTTGTTAGTAAAAAGAACCAAACCACAATCATAAGTCAAGTGTTAGCAGCTATATATGGCCTCTATTAGTTCAGTTACGACATCAAATAAAATCCATGTTAAAATACAGTGACCTTGGCTCTTCTGTGTTTCTCAGAATGCTAGAATTCTCCTATCTCCATATTGTTGCCGATATAAAGTTAATATCTGCCGTCAGAGCAAGGATTTATAATTTCTTTTAGAACTTCCCCTTCCTGACTACAACACACCACCTGACTTTAGGGACCAAATATAGGTGGCTAAATTGAAAAGGCCTTATGTTCCCTGACATAAATGCTGTACCCCAACAGCATTTAGAATGACTGTTTGGAGGAGCTGCTCCTTTTCTCCATTGATATATAAAGAAGCTAGGAAGATAGATTCTTAATTCATTACTTAAATTAGATATCAGAGGTTAGGCAGTGTGATAGTCTCCTGCACTTCTATTACTGCTCACTGCAGGATGTTCACCTGAGCTCTGAAGTAATTTAATAATTATGATGTAAATGACTGAGAAGTAGACGGATTTAAAAGGCTCTTTGCCTTTCTGACTGCAATAGTTTTGTAGCTTGTGCCCTGAAAAAATGACATGCACAAATCAGCTGTATGGTGCTGCGTTACTGCATGTAGTCATTAGACCACAAGGATGGTGTTCAGCAGGGGGCTGGCCATGGAAAATTAATTATTTGGACAAAGAGGTAAGGTTCTACAATAGCTTTCTAAAAAAGAAGGAGAGAGAAGCAGGTAAACACCTAACTATTTTCAAGATAAGTACCTGTAAATTGAGGGAGAGGATTTTGTAGACCGAACTGGAAGCCAGGAAACCACACTAGATACCCTGCCTCGCCTGTTTTCTAAGGGTGTGGACCTGCCACAAAGAAGACAGTGGATAATGATGTAATTCTGAGATATTTATCCATTCCAACCCTGCCTTTGCCTGTAAAAAGGTTTAAATGTTTTTTATTCCTTAAGTTTGGGTTAATTCTGATAAGAGGTTTTATGGCTGTGAGCTAAGTAGGTTTGTGGCATCATACTTGCTGAAAGATAATAAAGACAGTGATCTCTGAATTCTATCTCTGGTTTCCTGAGACTATTCCCTTCATTTTAGCTGGAAGTACTTCTTATGTGACAAGACCACTGCATTTCTCAGCTACACAAATCTTAACACCTTGCTTGCTTCTTTACATGGCAATTTGGAAAAACAGCCTCCTCTCACATGATCTCGTTCTAGCAAAGCAAGCTAGAAATGTGACATAAAATAACTCACCACCACCACCACTATTCCCTTTTAGATTTCAGAATAGCTCTTTTTCTTCTCACTCAGTCTCACAATAAATTATTGTTATTCTGAGGCCATCTGTAAATCAGAGTGCAGCACTGAAAAAAATCGGGCTGCATAAAATTAATAAGTTTTAACAGAAATCAGGCAACTTGTAATTTTTTAATATAGGGAAGCTCAGAAGAATGTATACATTTACTTTTAATACCAAATTTGTGTTTGGAACAATGCCCTCTGCCAGTCAGTTTTAATAGGAACGTAGGATCTGCCATGCTCCATTAAGCCAATGATCCATCAAGTCCAATATTCTCCACTCTGCTTGGCAAATGCAAGATGCTTGAAAGGAAGGCAAATTGCCCGTCATGCACTTGGCCAATTTTTCAATTTGAATCATCCATTCCATTCTTCATGTCAAGTCCTTGTCCCATACGGCTACAAAAGTTAAAGTAATCAAGTGGCACGAATGACCTGATGTACCATTTTAATAATATTTAAGGCTATGTTTATGCTCTGATGGGGTCTGTTTCTCTCGAACTGCCAACTGGGTTTGTGTACAACGCTCCTCACATTCATTCTCTATGGATATGCATCCAGCTGGTATGAATTTGTAATTAATTAAGGTTTAGGCCCTTCCTACAAAAGGTGGGCCATTTCCTCCTGGTTGTTGGTGATGCAACAACCTGCTGTGGAGCTGTAGCCTGTGTTGGTGAGCAACGTTTGGTGACACTGATGTGATTGAAGAATCTTTGATAGAATAAAGAGACTGTGACTCCCTTGCCTGAGCCAGAGCTGGAGCCAGAGAGAGAATTCCTTTGCCAAAGAAGGTAAAGCTGCTACCCTGACAGAAAGAGGGAAGTGAGAATTTATGGAGTCAGAATGTTATGGACAGAATGAATAAAATCTTTGAAACTACTTAACTGGGTCTCTGCTCACCATGAAGTTCTAAAAACTAGTAAACAAAAAGGGGGAATTATGGGTATGCATCCAGCTGGTATGAATTTGTAGTTATGTAATTAAGGTTTATGCCCTTTCTACAAAAGGTGGGCCATTCCCTCCTGGCTGTGGGAGATATAACAGTCTGCTGTGGAGCTGCAGCCTATGTTGGTGAGCAACAATTCTTGTTACATCTCTTACTCTACTCCAGTTCAGCAGCTAAGCAAGTTGACAGTGTTTGCAAATCCCCACAATTTTGCATCATTATTGAAAAAACAGCTATGATTTTAGATAGACTTTAGAGGTTAAACAGCTACTTAGTGTAACAAAACAATAAGTGCTGATCACAGCACTGTAATAGTGCTCCACTGAATTTCCTTCATTTGAATCATATTCTATTGCTGCATGGGAATATCTTTTAATTTCTGAGGTAAGAAAAGTTTCTAATTCAGGTCTTGATACTTTGCAGATTTGACCCATGCCTAGCAATGCTAATGAATTGTTGGCTGAGGGACCTGGTGTGTTGTTAGATACTAGAAACCACAGAAAGATATTGTCATTATTTCTTTTGAAATTTGCCTGTGTATTTCTTTATCACTTTCTGGGCATAACATTTTTGTTTTCTTGTTCTCTGCTGTTTTTCTTCAGGATTTTATTTCGGTTTGAGGGCCTGGGATACATTTTACAATGTTTTCACCTTTTCTTTTCACTGTCTTGCACCTTGGTTATAACTTAGGAATCGAGGTTTGTCAAACCATCTGAGACATGTTGGTTAGGTCCACTCTCCTACATCAAGAGTATCTTATAGTCTGGGCAATGCACAGGTATCAGAAAGCAGAGCAATAAGAGAGGACTGGAAACTAAGGTCAGAAACAGTACTACAGTGACTGGTACGTTTTATATATATATTTATAGTCTAGGATTATACGGGATGTTCTGCACTGTTGTGCTCCAAGGCCTCGCAGCAGAGGAAAGGGGACTCTATGAGATAATGACTGTATATCTGTATGAGAAGCAGAAGGAAAAATCTTTCAAGATAAGTACATGAAAAGAGATGATAAATGGACACTATGAAATGCAGGGGTGTTTTTTTCTTATCTAGGCTAGTTTAGGTACAGCTTCTCTTTTTCAGCACTGCATGAAAGAGAGTATCTGAGGGATCTTTCCACAGGAGGAAAAAAAACGCAAGGGGGAGAAAAAGGTGAAGGAGACAAATGGAAGGAAATGTTTATACAAAACAGAGTGGCTGAGAAGGCAGAAGAGAGCAATCACAACTTTGACTGAAGTCCAGTAAAACAATATATCAAATGCAGCAAGGATTGATCCAAAATGCCAAGGTAATGTGCCTCTTGACATCCCCTCTCCCAATTTCAGGCAGAATCCATGGCAGTGACAGGTATTCTCTGCCAGGGCTTTGCTGCTGAACTGGCTCCAAATGCCACAGTGAGAACTATGAATAGTTGTTGCTCCATAGTCTGGGGATGGCAGCATAGGGGACAAGAGGAAAGATGGGCGAAGTATAGGAATATAAGTAGGAACTTGTGTGAAAACAGCAAGCTTTATATGTGCCTTAGCACACAAAATTTCCTGCCTCATTTTCCTCATGGACTAAAGAGTCAGGTTTAACAACTCGGTGTGTCATATGGATCTTTCAGCTCCTGCAAAAGTCAAGCACATTCTCGTGCCTTTTATCTGAATTTTATTTGTGGTTTCCACAAAACTGGGTGTCGATTATTTAATTGGCTCAGCATAATCAGACAATGAGGGATCTAATAGGGCTACAGGGAAACACTGTTAAGGAAAGTGTCTACCAGTCCTTTCAGGATCTAATAAGCTGTGTTGTATTAATTGTGGGGGTGTCATAGAGAGAAAAGGATGAAAATGCCCATATACTCAGTTTTTTTCCTTCTATTCCATCTCAATATCTACCTCATTTCTGTGGTTATGTCATCTCTGAAGATGACCAAAACAAACTGTTGCCTCCTCCCCAACATCTCTTTTATTTTCTCCTATGTTATCTCACTGGTTTTGGACAAGTCAGTGTATCATCGTTGGCCTTTTTAGAACTTTGCTTGTGTTCACAATCATTTTCCCCTTTTCATAAGGCAAATCTATACAATTTTGGGTGTCTCTTATCTGATACAAGGATCCTCATTACCAAGTGTCAAGAAGCAAGAATGAAGTCAAGATACATTTCTGTCACTCTTGTATGACAGAAACACCATTTCTATCAGACAGTCATATACTCGTGCAATCAATCCGTTCCATTTCTGAGTATCAGACAGAATGGGTAACATAAGAGATTCACTCTTTCTAAAAGGTTTGCTGAAATTATACTGCATTATTTCGAGCACTATCTGAATCTGAAAATGGGCTGTTCCAAAATGGAACAAGGCTAACAGCCTGTTTTAAAGTGAAAGTGCCTCGACTGTTAAAAAGTTAAACGGTTCCCCTTTCATGGCTCATGATACAATTTAAAAATAGAAAGTTTGAATGTATGAGGCTCTCAAAATTTTTGTGTCTAATCCTGCAGGTTAGTTTTTTTGATGATTACATATGTAAAAGATCTTAATTTCAGAATCCAATTTTGGCTGCATTTTTATTTTTGCATTTTTTTTAAATGCTCCTGTATGTCTTTTAACGTGCAGTTTTTACAGCTGGGATGTATATTTACATGTGTGTTTTTAACAAACCCTTGAATAATCTTTGGATCTCTTAAAATTAATTCCATGGATTTCACATGATGCCCACATGAAAATCCACAATATGCAGCTTCCTAATTTTTGAAAAAAATCTGATTTGCCAGGCACATAGTTCTGTCAAGAGCTGTTTCATCTGATCAGGAAACCATTTGTAACACTCTTCCCTCATAGACTAAATTTGATGCTCAATATTCCAATTTTCCAGTGTTTACCTCTTGCTACTAAGATGAAGTTTTATTTGAGCTCTCTTTTGGTATCAAATCCCTGCTAGTTGAACCTAGAAGTCTGGTGGGGGGTTTTCCCAAAGACTTGATTGTTGCAGGCAGTTTCCACACAGCAGCTGTGGTAATGTAATGAAAAATATGGAGGGAGATGGAGATACCTCTATGATGGGCATATAAATATTTTCTGCGTGAAAGACATTTCTGTATGTCTGTCTGTCATGTTATCACAAAATAGTTTGCCTTCTACTGCTCTTCTGCTGAATAAGCATCTCTGGACACTTCTTCTGAGTTTTAATGGGAACTCCAGTTGCTGTTTACTCCTAAAAACCAGGACATAGGTGTTTAAAAAATTAATGCGACCTATGAGGGTCTCCTGAGATTTACTTTTCCTCCTTAATTTGTCTGAGGTACCAGTCCAGCTGGATTTGGCTGTGTTCTGAAACCCTGAGAAAATTTCTGGCAGCTTTTCATGAATGTGGGTTACTGTTTTTATGAAAAGCCAGATATGAAATTCAAACTTTGCTGAAAGTGATTGCAATGTTTCCATTGACCTGAACTCACCACGAAAAGTTATAATATCCTTAAAGGTTTTTGCTTTCCTGAAGTCAGAAAGTGAAGTCGGGAATCTGACTCCCTATGTCTGTGTCAGCACCTGGTCACACATGCTGGGGTTCTACAGACATGGATGAATGAGAGCAGTGCTGATGTTCTTTAACCTTACTTCCACCTCTACAACCACCTTCCTTCTCAAAACACATATTAACTGAATGGGATATCTACTTGTTACTGTCAACAGTAGAGTTATTCTGATTCTCATGGCTAAGTATGTTGCATCTTCACTATATTTTAAGTTGGCTTCAAGGAATAATTTGTAAATACTGTCATATCTCCCTTTTCCACACTTTTCCATTTTCCCTGCCACTCACTTTGAAGATTGTTACCAGCAAGTGTAGTCTCTTCTCACAGAAATATCCTGTTTGGTTTTTTCTTTCTTTCTGTCATTGGGCACCCCTCAACTGCTAGAGATGTTGGCATTTCCGTGCTCCCTTTACTGGAAAGTGGCTTTTCTTACATACAAGGCAGGAAAACTAATGAAAGCATGTATAGGAATGTTTTTCATTTCATAACACAAAATATGTGTACGGGATCCCCAGCATTGTAGGATGCTTGAACTTGGCCGGAGTTAAAGGTGGTGTGTGCTAGGCAAAAGCAGGATGTTGGCATCTGGTGGCTGCTTTAATCAGGCAAGTATATAGCTTCATTGTGTCTTTTATATCAAATGTGATTAATTCCTAATGAATGTCTCTGAGCGCATCTTATTTCAGAGATAAGATGTGGCCTTTTCATAAGAAATTTATTACCAAGAGGCTTAAGACTAATCCACCAGTTGCCAATATTATCTCCTGGTCGCTTGGGAATGATGATATTCAAAGTGGTCAGTTCTTCACAGTGCACTGAACAGCAAAACACTTCAAGGGTAGGAATTATTTGGTAGAACTGGAAACATGATTTTTGCCTTACCAGATACTGAATCATTTTTTTACTTGGCCACAAATGACCTGGGAGCTCTGCAGGTAGATGTACTTTCACTCACAGCATAGCTACACTACTTAGCAGGATCTTCTTTTAATCTCTTCCCCTTGTCGTTGCCCATTCCTTCAACATAACGAAGAAGTGGTTTTGGATGACCCGCTGAGTTGCCATCACTCAAACAGCCAGCACCTTTTATAGCCTATTCCACAGCAACCTATGGAACAAAAGATTACATATTGGAACAAAAGATTACATATTCGATCGACACTGTGTGCTGTGGTATGTGCTCCTCTTACAACCAGAGGAATTTAATGCTTTGAGGTATGGCAAGTAGTTAGTACCAGATGGTATTTATCCAAGGGTTCTGATGCGATTTAAGAAAATCAGGCTCTGAACTATGATAGAATCAGGTAATATTTCAGTCAAAATCGCCAGACATCCTGGACAGCAGAGCTTTGAACGGTGAAAACCAGGATGAAGGATTTTCTCCTCAGGGAGCCATGCTTGTCACTCAGATTTGTCTTTTTATAATGGTAAGCTGCTGTTTAAATTTCCTTTTGCTAAGGTGTCACGAGGGAGAATATGTCCACAAATTAAAATATATTACAATAGCAATTCACAAAATGTGAAAAATCCGCTTTTTTCTGGGTTTAAAAATAATTGTGAACTGTTTTAATTCATCACATGACCTGTTTGTCTCCTGCTATTATTTTTATTATGTCCTGCTTCCCCTATTCTGATCCCCACAGTGACTCAAATCTGGCTCCCCCAATTAGAGAAAGATTGAACTGTGCCCAAATATATTCAGACTTAATTACTTGCACAGGACCAAAATCACTGCTAATTTGCTAAAATAGGAGCTACTCGGCACACCGTACGTCCATCGTGACTCTCAGTCTCATTAGCTGAAACACTGAATACATCCATGTGATAAATTTTGCTATCAATGAGCAAGGGGACAGGGGGTGCATTGCACTCCCCCACCCATAGCTGAAGCACTGTCAAAAAGAAAACTCAGCTGTTAAAGACATCGTCCTGCGACAATAAATTTACTTACCACATCGTTGCCAGCACTCAGCAACAGGCTGATTAATGTTTACATTTTCAAGGGGTTTGACTGAGACAGGGACAGGGAAACTAATTTAAGGAAAACAGCCTTATTGATAAATGATAAGTAAAGCAAATCTGATAAAAGTATACCTTTTGAAGTTTATAAGCTATACGCAGTCCCCAGGGCAATGTACAGATAAGGGAATTAATTCTGTAGTGCCTTTCCTGGTAGCACTTCTGTTAACTTTAGATTTCTACCAGTATGAGAGAAAAGAGAGGAATAAAACTTAATTGGCATAAGCTCAGGATCCTGTAGACTTGTTTGAAAGTGTGTAAAGACATTGGATTTGTTCAAAGACATATCTGGCTTGCCTTACAAGAAAGGAAGTAACAGGTGCAAACATGTAAATGTACACACAGTTGCTGCTTAATGCCAAAAAGTATTTGTCCATTTTGTCCAGATGGACATTTTGCAGACCCTTGAAAATGTAGCCAGTGTCTATCTAATGGTTTTATTGGCAGGAGACTTGGGTAGCCTTTTAATATCATAAAGTAGACCACATAATAGGACTGCAAGACAGCTCTGAGGGCCTGGTTTCCAGTAGGTGATTTGACAGTATTTTATACCCACTCACTCTGCATGGGCCTGAATGGCTGCACAGTGTGCATGAAATTAAAGGCCCGAGTCTCAGGAATTTCTTTTCATCCATTTAAAAGCCTTAAACCATAATATTAGTTCTGAGGCTGAGATCTGCTTACAGGTCGGTGACATCACATCACTCCTCCTTTTTTCTTCATGCTGATTAACCTGTTTAGACTTTCATAGAAGTCCTTGATGTAGGAGCTAAATGTCCTTGAAAACACTGGGTTCTTGGCAAGTAGGCAAATTCCCAGTATGAGGCAAAGAAGGCCAATTTTGCTTTCATTACACTGTTGCTATTCCCACCAACTTCCCAATTTTCATGAAAGTAGTACACATGCACGTTAGAGAAGGGTTTGGTGTACTGCATGACCTGGATTCTATTTCTAGCGTTGCCATGACTGTCTTTTTGGCTCTCTTCACCTGTCACTTGAAGTAAATAAAAAACGGTTTTGTCTCTTGAGAGAAGATACCCTTACTTTTTTAAAAAGCAGGAAAATAACAAATTGTCATAATCATATGACATACAAGGTTGCTCTGCAAGGTAAACTGTTACCAGAAGTTTCTTGGATCTTGCTGATTCTTAAATCTAGCTCACTTAGTTTCAGCCAGAAGGTCTTAGTGTCAACAACCTGATTTTCAACAAGCAGGTTAGATTTGTTTTCAAATAAACACTGTTGAAATGTACCTCTCAGAGAAATTCTGGCAAGAGAAAACTCCAGAGCATATTCATTAAATGACTTTTTCCCCCATCACTTGTCACAGTCTTACTGGTTTGCATATCCGCTCAGTTAGGTGCCTCATAGATCTGGAAGGTATTACTGCTGTGCTAGTTCAGTCTAAGAATCTGAATGTATTTCCTGATATTTTTGTATGCTGAATGCCAGCTGTGCTGTTTTCATATTTCAGATCTTTACTCCATTCATTTGCCTAACTTAAAGAAGCATAAAAAATGGGAAAGAAACATGGAACTCAAGTTTTTGACAATATTTCAACAAAATTTATTGCTGTGGGTTCTTTAGACACCTTATTTCAATTTAGAAAGCTATTTTTTCATCACTCCCTTCTTGGTGAAGAATACTGCCAATAGAAATTTTGAAATCTGAATGGTGTATTTCTCATAATTTTGAGGAAGAAGGAAAAATTCTACCAGAGAGTAATCAATCCATATAAACAAAACCCTGTTCCAATCCAATTCCATCCTGTCTTGATCAAGCAGTCCGGAGAAAAGAATGAGGGATTGTATTCTGGCTGCAATTCCAATTCAAACATGAAATAATTAAAACATTAAATACCTGTCCTACAGAAAAGAGCACGAAGAATAATCTAGCATCTTTGGTAATATACCACATCTGCTATGTTTCACTATTTGCTGGAAATCTTTCAGGCTTTTCTGTTCAGTCTCTGTCCTTATAGTAGTACACCTTTGATTATTTTACTCCTGTCTAAGCAACTTCCAGGAAGTGGTTTTCTAAATTAAAATGACATCACTTCAAACCCTGTAAATGTAAATCAGTGTTTACAAAGGTAATAGATTGGCAGCCTTTGGCTGTAAAGCCTTCAATCAGCTGAAACAACAGATGGCACAAGGTTCCCTGTATTGCTTTGCCTGGTATTTCAAATCTACTCATCCTTTCCCACTCGCTTTCTGAAGTTTGGCTATGTTGACATCTCTCTGACACTTTGAAGATATTAAATCTTTTTGAGAAGAAAAATTATTTTGGAACATTTGCATTATTGACATTATTAATGTTCTCAAAAATGTGTAAATGACTCTGGAACAGAAATCTGTTTTGGAGAACATTTGGCCATGCCCAGGACTTTGAAGGTGCAATTTCACTACGATTAGGTTTCTTGCTTGTTCTGGTGTTTCAGAAGTGTAGCTTCAGGCATTTTATTTGTCTGAATATGGCACTTGAGAGCCTTGACCACACCACCAACACACAGCAATGACTTAAATTCTTACTGTCAGGTAAGGCAGTGCCGGCTGAAGTTTAATCAGACAAGGCTTCTCATAACCCTGTTGTGATACCATGTTCTGGTAGCAATCTGATACTTCAATCTGTAGTAAATTTACTACACATAATTTTATCGTGACTGAGATTGTTTCCCTACACATTTCAGCTGGAAATACAAAGTATTTCTAAGACTGTATCCATAGAAAGTACCTTTGAGATTTGTAATGGATTCTTTTGTTGCCATCCTGGCTGTTTTTCAGGTAAGATCTCCTTCAAATAAACAAAAGGGGAAATTTCTTCACTATTATGGTGCAGTAGCATTCAAATGCAAGCAAGTACTGGCCAAAATTGACCAGAAAGCAAGTAAAGCAGGAAGGGTAGGATGAGGAAAAGCACTTAATCTAAATGCACATTAGGAATCGTGTATTTCAGCTTGGTGGCTTTGTAACAGTATTATGAGAAAGAGAAAAGGATTTGGTCAGATTTTCTTACATTATCCTTTTCCTTCAGTATCAGGAAGGAATTCTCACTTCCCTTAAAACTTTGACTGGGATTTCTTCTCAAACATAGGCAGTGAGGGGAATCAGGTTAGTCAGAAAGTCCATATTACAAGGGTATTGTGTAGTAGCAAAAGTGGCCTTCTACGTGGCACTTACAGTGAGATACCATGACTCTAATAAAGTGGGGGTTTTGCCACTGCCTCACATGGCATTCTCAGCAGCAAACTACAGAAACAGTTTAGGTCAATGTTCTATGGCATGAAATATACAATGTAATATATAGTATTGTAATTACTTGGAGAGTTACCATCATTTTACCTGTTGGAATGGAGGGATGTATCACGAAGGCTTCTGCAAGGATGGCTTCTAAGTGAAGTATTATGAGTGACTTGGATAACTGAATTGATACCTTTCATTGCAGAAACAGCAAACCAATCTCTATATACCCAAATAATGGAAAACACAGCCCATAGAACATGTAATTCAAATTAGTGATGGGAAGTGCAACAGCAAAAGCAAAACTGTGACTTTCTTAAAACTAAGAACCAATATTAAAACCCTCTTTTATCTATTTCTGAAAAGAAAATAAACTGTGATATGTGGAAGCCTTGCTCTGAGCATACGTTTGGGAAACAAGAGCATTTCTCATCTACTTTCAGCTGTACTTTTATGTTTTGTTCTCAAGGGAAATTCTAGAGGCAATTGGAAGTCCATTACTGTAGCCCACTGTAATAACAGATTTTTGTTGAAAAAGGAATACAATATGAACAGTATCATTTTTAAAGTCAAAGGGCTCCTGCAAGCCTATAAGTTTTGATGTAAACAGATTGTTGCATGGCTATGCTCTAAAATATCTAACACTGATACAGTATGTATAATTAGGTTAGACACCTAGACTGTCCTAAATGAACAACCTCAAGAACTTCAAAGTTATAGTAGCTATACAATATATTAGTTTCTTAGAGAGCAAAATTTGCTTTACCACATGCGTAATTCCTCTGAAGCTCAATGGGTTTTTGCAAGTGACAAAAGACACAAAAAAACATTTCCCTAAATAGTTCAAGATGCAAACTAATTAAACTGGCAAAAACAAAACCCAATTCTTTCTTCTAAGCTGTTGCTGAGTAAATTATCTCTGTGAAACTCTTGGTTGGCTTTTCCTGTGCTTCATGAGTACGAATTTGTACATATGGAAAATAACAAAGGCAAAACCATGGGTGATACTGAAAACAGTGTACAGTGTGAGGTAATGAGCATTTTATAGTAAGAGATTACTTAATGATGCTCGGCAGTGAGAATTCTACCGAAGTATGGATTTAAAGTCCACTTTCTCTGAAGTAATTGGAAAACTTACATGAATTTCAATTTCAGTAGGACCTGTGTTTTTGAATACAGATTCATGTGAATTTATAGACAGCCACGTATTGCTTTGAAAAAGTTTAAAGCAAGAGAAAAAGGGCATCTCAGCAATATGTTGACAAGGAATAGCTTCATTATATATCTAAATCGACACCTGTAGTCCGTGTCCCTACTGTTCTGCAGACTCTGCATACAAAACCACACATACTTTGCCTCGATTTTAATGGGGTTGCGGCTTTGTCATTGAATACTTCTCCCTGTGGCATAACGCACCGAAAAATCTCATAATAAGAGGTAACTCGTCTCTGTACAGCAAGAGTCTATGTGACTGGTATCTATAGAGTATAATTAGCTCTGATTACATGCAATGGGGCGTCTGAACATCCTCCCACTGTTTTTTAGCTTGACACCATGCGGAATTAAACCAGTCAACTTCCAGTCAGAGACGTCTGGAACACTTTGGAAACCTTGACTCGCTTTTATCTCCGGTAAACCAGTCAAAATCGACTCTTTTTACCTGAAAATTGGAACTTTTAACTGTTTCCAGTGCAGGGCGGGATATTTCTCAAAATAACGACGGAGCTTTATGCGGATTTGACGGGGCTGCGCACCGCTTTTACGTCCGGGCCACTGAAGCCAAAACCACCTCGCCGGTGGCAGTCCACCGCCTCACGCCGTTAAACCGGCCCCGCCTTCCCGCCGAGCTCGTACCGCGGCGGGCACCCTTGGGAGGGCTCGGTACCGTTTTTACAGGGACCGAACACCGGCGCACACCGCCGGGCGACTCCCTGCAGCAGCGGCGACACCGCTACCTGAAGACCAGACGTGCCGGGAGGCGCTTTTACCTCAGAGGCGGCTTCGCCTCCGCGGCGGCGCGGGGGCGGCTGAGGGACACTCGTAACCGCCCTGTGGTAACGGCACCGCCCCCTCACACACTCCCCCCCGCCCCTCCGGGCCCGTTGGGCGGGCGGAGGGGAAGAGGCGTCCCCTGCTCTCCGGAGCGCCCGCTGCGGTAGGCGGCTGCTCGTCTCTGCCGCGCTCGCCCCCTGCGCCTCAGTAACGATGCCGTCCTAGCGAGAGATGATGCCAGGGAGAGGTGAGGGGCAGAGCCGCCGCCGGGAGCCCTGTCTCTTCCTCGCCTCCCCGGCACTTCCCGGCTCCCGCTGCCGGGCTGCGCGTCGCGCTGCCTTCCTGACGGGCGGCGGGAGGAGAGGGCGGACGGGCGGCGGTGGTTTTATGGTGAAGGTTTCGTCCTCTCCAGGTGCTCTGTCTCCCGCCGGGCAGGGCTTTCCTCCTCCTCCCGCCTCCTTCCCCGCCGCACACGCTGCCGGACGAGGCCGGGCGAGAGCAGGAGCAGCCGGCACCGCCACCACCGCTTGAGGGGACCCTGACCATGTCGAGCAAGAGCAGGAAAAGCAAGGAGCAGGGGAGAGTGACCTTCCCCCCGCAGCAGGAGGAGGAGGAGGAGGGGGCAGAGGAAGAGGAGCAGCAGCGCCGGCACCGCGGCTGGAGAGGCGTCAATGGGGGGCCGGAGCCCCCTCCGCCACCTCAGCGCGCCGTTAAAACCCTCCGGGAGCCCTACGGCTACTACCCGCCCCCCCCGTTCGCCAGCACCATGTAAGTCGAGTCCCGGGGGTGGGTTAAAAGGGCGCTGCCCGGTAACTTTCTCGAAGGAGCCGCGGGAGACCGGCCGCCGTGTCCGCGTCGAGTTGTGGCTCTCGGCCGAGGGAAGTGCCGCCGGCTGCGGGGCGCCCCGCTCCGTCCCGCCGACCGGGGCCCCGCGGCGGGAGCGCAGCCCGCCCGGCGGCAGCAAACGGGCGGGCCCGGTGCAGCGAGCGGGAGACGGAGCCGGTTGGCCTTGGCTGAGGTGCGGAGACTTGGGAGAAAGTGCCTGGAGGGGGTACTGCGGTCGCTACCTGCCCCCGGCCCCCCCGCTCCCTCCTCCTCGACCCCTCAGCTTTGCCCCTTCGGGCTGAGGCGGGGCAGCACGAAGCAGAAGGCAGACGGGGGTGCCCGGGTGCTGGGGCATAAGAGATTTCAGCTTTTTATTTATTCCCCCCCCCGGCTACTAGCATAGCTGCTGAGAAAAGCTAGTTATTGGCTCAGCTAAGGTTTAAAGAACCTATTGCACCCTTTTGTACTAGCAGTGCTAATGCGTCTCTTTTATATTTTTTTTAAATCTAGGCTGTGGTAAAACTAGACTCCCCACAGAAATCTAGGACACCTGTGCAGAAAAGCCTCTGTTCCTGAGATTCGTCTTACCCTGTTTGATGGTGGTCTTCAGAAATTTCAGTTTGTTGTTTTTAAGATGCAATCATATATATATATATATATAAAAATACTGATAATGGTGACTTACTGCAAGAGAAATAAATTCAGTTTTTTTAACAGGGATGTTAACTTTCTTTTCTGTAACTTACAAAATGTAGGTTGTCCATGAATTATTCACTTATTTTTATAACACAGTGCAGTTTAGATAGACTTACCTCTGAGGATTACTTGAGTATTTATACTTTGAGGACAATATTTAGTTCTTAATTAAGTATTTTAATTACCAGATGACAAATGCTTTATTTTGAGTTTTAAGATAACGTATTCAACATTTATAGAAGAAGCTCTAATTAAAATCACCCTAGAGACAGCTGTAATGCACAGAAATAATTAGAGTATCACTTAGAATGGGATAATCACAAATGAAAGTGTTTTTTACCATCCCAGTGCAAAATTCTTCACAAATATTCTCTACCCAGCAATCTAGACTTCAAGGCAAGGAGTCTTTCACACCTCCTCAGCTGTCTGAAAGTTAGTTGTGCTTCATTTTTTTTGTCTAGGCTCCCCCTGTAGTTGATGGGATGAGAGAGGAAATAGCGGTGGGCAAGGCAGCATACTCATTTATCTCCTTTCTTGAGGTGCCTATCTTTCTCTATTCACCATAAAAAGAGCCTAGAGGGTTAGTTTAGGCTTGGACAATTTATTTTTAGACAGTTGAAGCTAGCTCAGATGAATTGTAAGCTATGAGTCCTAAACTTCTGGATCCTTTTGGGGTTAGTGTTCTCCTAGAACTGTTGGTATATTCCTTTCTTTAAGAAATCGGTATTATGCCACCAGGGACTAAAACTAGAGTTCTGTTTGCACAGCTGTAGGCATTTAAGCCTGGAGTGAGCTCTGTCTATTGGAATTGCTTCCCAGTATATAATTCTTGTGATCTTGTCCTGGGAGTCTATGACAGTAGCAATTGTGAGCCACTGCGTGGTAGACTGGCAAAAGGGGCTGACATGAATTAATGTAATAGGAATGTGTTGAACTGATAGGGCATAGAGGCAAAAGACCCACACTACCATTTCCCCTGTTTTCTGCTTATCATCGTCCTCAGCGTAGAAGTGGGATTTTTCTTCTGGAGTAACATTTTGTGTTTGGTGCTAATGCCTAAAATCATGGTGTGTGTTAATGAAATAAGCATGAGGATCAGTTTGCTCATAATGCATGCAGATTGACACACGTAAGGCTTCATGTGCACAAAGTGCGTATGAAATCCTTGACTGGAAGAATTTGTAGTCCACGTATTCAGTACTGACAAACAGTGCGAGGGGAAAGAGGCAGGAAGGTTTGAAGTAGTTTGTACAAGAGGATGCACTTAGCTGGTATTTGAAATGTCTTCGTTCTGAAAGCTGTAACCTGTGCAGGGTGTCTGACAATGTACAGCTGGCTCCCTCCTGTGCCAGATATCACTGGAAAAAGTAATTAACCTCAAATTCCCACTAAGACTGCAGACGGGATGTAATACTTGTTTTGCAAGGTACTGTATGTCCCTGTGGGAAAAATGTGGACAAAACCTGTAAATGAAATGTAGTAGGCATTGCATGCCTGATTTCCTAAGTCTCTCTGAAAATCATAGCTTATTTTCCTGAGTGGAACAACAGAACACAGATAAAGGACTGAGTGTAAAAGGGGCTTTAAAATTCTTTGTTGCTGCAGCCCTGTTAACTTGGTTCTTTCCTGGCGAGATGTTGCCTTTTTCTGTCTGTGCATAGGTGCCTTCCTGTCACCAAAATACAGCCCTTTTTTCCCCATGGGAATTCAGATGGTTGCTATTTTCTGTTGAGAAATTAGTGAAGAGCAATGGTAGGAAAAGCTCTGCGTATTTTGTGGGGCAGGAGGGGAAGGAACAAACTGTGTGTGTGTATACCTCCTGATATCTCATTGTGTTTTGTTCCATCTTTTGACTAATTGTTTCCAGTTCAGAGCCAGAACTTCTGTGAGCTGACATGAGGGCATTTTGGATGATGGATTATGTCATTTCAGACCAGTGGGAGAGTATAGACCTGAGTCAGATCTTGCAGCTGGCCTGATTTATGTTCTGCTGTTCAGCTGAGTTGGCTTCCCTCTTCTGGAAAGCCCAGGCAGTAGTTCACAGAAGGGAGAAGGAAGCTCTTGTTTGATGCATTTTAGATTTGGTGCAAGGATTCCCAAATTGTGTGGAACATGCTCAAGCTTCCATGCAAACATAATGAATGTGACACGAATTTTACTGGCAAAGAAACACATTTACCATCAGCCTCTTCTGGCACGTGGCCACAGCAGAGCTTGGAGGGATGGTGAAGCCTTCATTTGGGACAGGCAGTGAGGCTGGGGGGATTGCCTCTCTAACTCTGGCTGTGGCCCTGCACAGAGCCAGGAGCTCCTACCTTAAGTGGAACAACTTGGTCTTTTCTTGTGATGGTAACAAAGCGAACATTTGAGATGACGTAGTTTGAGAGATCTCAGGAGTCATGAGCTAAAATGCTGCTCGTATGTATGTACATGTCTGAGTACTTACTTTTGAGAGTAAGGCAATTATCATTCTTTAATTTTAAAACTGGGACCTCAGTGGTTATTTTTGGCAGAACAAGAGGCACAATCTGCATCTCCTGTGTGGCTGACTGGTGGTGTGGCTTTTAAATATGTGTGCGCTTCGCTGTTTCCGTGATGTACCGATCTGATCTGTCTGTCTGGACTGGACTCCATTTCCTTTTCAGGGCTAGAATAGAATCAAGATCACTAATGTTGTACTGCAGTTTGGTAGTAGGGTAGACTGCTTGTAAATTGTTGATGCCATCTTTTATTGCATTTAATAGTTCAGGGAGAATAACAGCCTGTTCTTCAGTACAAATGTTACAGAATTGCTCTATGGATCTGTGAAGGCCCGGAATGAAACTTTTGTTTCTCCAGCCTCTCTCTTTTTCTTTTCAAGTTGCTTGTGCAGTGTTGAAGAACAGGCTTAGAAACAAGATTATAAATCTTTGGAATTGCTGTTGATGAGATGGTGAACACCAGAACACAAGGAATTCTCAGGTCAACAGTTTGTCCCATGCTTCTGTCCTTCAGCTACAATTTTGAAAGTTTGGACGTGAGAAGGGATGGGTAGGCTAACAGAGCAACAATCTGTCACTGAAATAATCCATGGTAAAAGCAGAGGAATCATAATGCTTTCTCCAGTCCTTTGCAGTTGCTGTGCTGCTCAGATTTCTAGCCTTGTACATAGGAGTACTGTCCAGGCAACAGTGTGATGCAGTGTAAGCTCATAGTAAATGTGATGCATGCAAAACACAAAAGGCAAGTGGCCATTGCTCGTTTAATGGATTTTTTTTAAAAGTATGGTTTTTTTATGGCACATATGATGGTCCTACATTCTAGATGAAAATATTTAAGGTAAACATAAATATGTCTTAACTTAGGATAGGTTTTGGTGTCTTCTGACGTTGCTTGGTATGTAATGAACTAGTTAGTTGTTTGGTGCATGCATAACATTGCTCTATCTGAAAACTCGTGATACTTACCGGTGGTGATGGTACTTATCTTGAAAGGTGGTTGACTCCTTCAGGAGCCGTGGCCTCGCTAGTGTGAGGGTTCTGCTGCAAAGCTGAAATGGAGGTGTCGTATTATTCAACAAGGGGCTGACTTAGGGTCCTGTCACATCTTGGTTAATTGTTAATTGTCTCGTGGTGAGTTGTGCTCATTTACAGCTATCACTGCAGTTATTGAGAGGTTGTCTGACTAGGAAGCAATGGACACACTTAAGCTGGCGAATGGCTAATGGTAGCAGTAGAGTTACGAGATAAAACTTGTAACTTGAGTACATCCTTGTTTTATGCTGATTAAGGAATGATTCTGAAGGTTGATGTACACTTTCTTAAGTTCCTCCTTATTGCCAGTGAAGCTCTTCAGCTCCTTGAAACAGCTGCCTAAGTGGTGCACGCTTAGGGCCAAGTGAAATGTGTCCAAATGTGGAGGAACTGGTGTACTTCAGTTAACATAATTACTCTTCTCCAGTTCCATCCTTTTTAATTGTGCTGAGCAGCAAACAGGGGCTTGAGGCTTTATAGACCCTTTGGTCATTTTTCTGCTGTAAAATGTGAAAAATAGTTGTGGAGAAAATGGAAGGGCTCAGCTGCTTGCTGTCCTTTCACCTTCCTGCTGCATACCACGTCGTGTAATTATGCAACCCATGTACTAGGGCTAGAACTTACTTAATGTCATGATATATGTCTGCTGAACAATTAACATAAAATAATTGGGCATTTTTCTTGCTTTGCGTTCTTGTGGATTTTTTGCCATGTGTTATACAGATTTTTATTTTTTTGTGTTCTTTCAACTATTAGGAACAGTTGGGAAGAGGAGCATCATGATTTCCATCTCTTCTTCCCTCTTTTAATTTGAATTGTCAACTCCTTACAGAGATGAGGTTGAGAATATGAACTTGAAAGGCTTTAGGAAATAGAACACAAATAATTAATGCATGCTTAGTTCTATTTTAGTTATATTTTTAAGCCAGTCTAAAGATATTTAGAGATGCGACTTGAGATTTAGTTGTTTTGGTTACCTGAGTTGGCAAATATTACATATAAAATGTGCTGAAAAGAGTTAAATAGTTAAAACTAAAATTTTAACCATATTCTTCATGCTTTGGGATAGCTTAAAATATGAGATGTACCTGATGCGTCTTGCATGCAGTACTCTGACCGGAGCTTTGTTGGCTTCAAGGTCTTTGAATTTGCTGAAGAAAAAGGGGAAGAAGAGAGGAGGGAGGTATGGATGAACCTGACAGTCTTCTGGCTGTGTGGTGCTGGACAAGATGTTTGCTTTTTATTTTTTTGGGAGGTCTTGACAATATTTTAGTCATTAAACTACCAAGCAACTTTCATCTTTATTTTGAGAAGATACTGCAGTCACTTCAAATATATAATTTCTGTCACAAAATTTATAGCTAAGGAAATCTTCCTTATTGGGAAGATATTCTAATGCAACACCTTCAGAAGGATCTATCTCTTTTTCAAAAGTCAGCCGAGTCACCTCAGTTCAGGCAGTGCATTTTGAAAGAAAGATAGATAGAAAATAAGTGTCATATTTCAGAACATGCTGAAAAATTACACTGGATATATAAGGAGAAATGTATTGTTATGTATTTCATAAAAGATAACGGAGATTAAGGATGGCAGTTTAGAGTCTTAAATCAAGAAGTCAGCATGAGTCCATTTGTTTTTTGTCTCTTTTACTTTTTTTTCTTCATAACATTACAGTAAACAACTACATTTCTGTAGCTGTATGTTTTCATTTGTGGAGGAAGAATAGAAATGTAATAGCATAGCAGACAATAAGATCTTGTTTAAAAGATGAAAAACTTGTTTAACTATGAAAAGACAATGTTTCTAGTTTTATTTCTGAATTGGCTGAGGAACAAGGTAATGGTTCACCATGTGCACTCTGGGCTCAAATCTTTTTATCAGAGCACTCCCAAATGTGAAATATGCCTGAGCTTTTAAGACATTAAATCAATTCTGTGTTTAACAGAGTCACAAATCCTCTCTGTTATGCAGTCTTTTTCATAGACTTAAAGAAAAAATGGATCCTGTCTCGTTTGGCAAAGCAGTTTTGGCACGTATTTCAAAAAGTAAACAACAGTTTACATTACTGATGCTGCGGTGCCACCCAAGTCATTTCTGGTAGGCCAGAAACACCAACCACAGGTGAAAATGTAAAAAGATCAAATGCTTCATCGCAGGAGAGACCTCTCCTTGGTAATGACTGTTACAGTCTCTTTTCTTGGTCTGCAATGGAACTGCCCATTTGTGTTAACCGAAATGTTCAGAGCATGGGCTGGCTTTATGATATTTGTAGCTAAAGAGATTAAGATTTTATGTTTCGCTGAATTTATTAAAGCTGATGCACGTAGCTGGAAGGGCAGACATATTCTTATAACCTGAATGGAATTAGTTATGCCAAATGAAAACCGTTAGGGCTGACATTGCTGCGTGTGGGGAAATCCAATGATGTCAACAGGCATATTTTGTGCAGTGGAAATATAGCTAAGCTCATTGTTGAAAGATCACGCACGCCAGAAAACCCATCTGCATTTAAGAGGCTGTTGCTCTCATTGTGGATTGGAACCTCCAGCAACAAGGATATGCAGCTTTTGAAGCTGCCCATGCGGGTTCCACCATGTTCACTTAAATGTGTAGTGTTTGTGTGTGCCCAAGTGCGTGTGGCACTTTTCCCTTGGTTCTGTCCTGTTGCAGGTTGATGGTGTTTGCTTAAAAAGGACGGTTTAACATTTTATTTTGCCCTCAGCATTCATTACACAGACTCACATCTCTCCTAATGCACATTACCTCGTTACCTGGCTTTTGCACTGACGGTAGAAGGATTAGTTTCCTCTTCAGTTTTTCTCTTTGGCCTTTTTCTCTTGTATTTGAGTTTTTTGCTGAAGTGAATAAATTAATTTTCACAGTGCTCCTGTGAAATGGGAGCCAACTGTGCTTTTTCTATAGATGAGCATTAGAGGCACATAGGACTTGAGGACCAAATTTGAAATTGGGAAGGTCTGTTTATCTCTAGGTAGCATATATATATATGCGCTATATATATATAAACAGTGTTATATATATTCTAAGCACACCCTCCATTAACGCATATATTTTTTTATCAGCTGCACTGGTGTCTCTACGCCCATCAAATCAGCTTGAGTGATCTCTATCCCTTGAGCTAATGGATTAACTAACTGATAGCATCTGGAGGCCGTCTTTCTCAATATTGAGCTGGACTAGAAAGGAAAGGGAGATGGCTGATGGGTGTCACGTTTATTTGCAGACAGTAGTGAAGGAAGGTTGTGGTATTCTGAGTATCTTTTCAGGCCTGTGGCCTCTGGTCTGGCAGGCATAAATGCTTCTGTTCTTTCCCCAGCTGTGACCACTTTAGCCTGATCTTATCTATTCTGTTGTTTCAGACCTCACTAGGCAGTTGGTTTCTGCTGTTGTTTTCTCCAGCTAGGTAGTGTCTGCTCCTCAACCTCTTGTCCTAGGTCCGTTTTCTTTGCAACTCCTAGTCTCGCCTCTCTGAACCTCCTCTACCCTCTCTAGTTTCCTTACCTAGCTAGATCCAGCTCAGCATCTGATCTGTCTGTTCTTTCGGCCCATTCCTGTTTGGTCCCCACTGTTCTCAGCCAGTATTTTCACTGGTTCATAATTCCAGTTTCTGTATTTTCTGAATTAGCTTGCTCACTCTTTCTTTTGTCCTGTTCCCCTTCTCTTTTCTCCCTCTTTCTGCGTTTGCAACCTGTTTTTGAGGGGAGGTCACAGCTCCCCTGGTTCTCAGTTCCCTTTCCTAAACAACCTCATGTTTCTCCACCCAGGCTGCTTCTTGCCAGTGCAGCCTGCCATCTCAGTTTTCATTCCATGTCTCTTTGACGTTCCTGTTTTTCTTGATTGTGTTACAAGAATGCATGAGAGCTTTTTAAAAATACATATATACTCATGTAATGACATCAGACAGCTTCTTCCCTCCAGCTCCTGGAATGGTAGACGTATAGTAGAAGTAGGCCCAACATAATCCATAATGTGAAAGGCTGGCTGGAGTGAGAGAGCTGCTCCCAGTCTACACTGGATCATGCCTGGTGGCCGAAATCCATGAGCATTTTAGTTACTAATGTCCAGAAAGTCCGTTGAACGTGTATGAACTGATGTTTTTCAAAGACTTGCAATTTGACCAAACTGACTCGTGAGTAGAATCTTCCAGATTTGGTGAACATTTCTAGCAGTAACACTAAGAGGCATGAGATCAGGCCCCACTGTGTGTTGCTTGGCAAGATACAAGGAAGAAAACTTGGTTTTACCTCTTATTTACGTCAATTACAATACGGTAAGCATAAATATTGTCTGTCTTAATCAGCTTGAATGCATACGGCGGATAGTATTCATTACACTGAAAGCAGTGTAGTAGATGTGTTTTTGTTTTATATATATACTGAAATGAGTTGGGAAGGATTTCTGAAGTGATATCTTACATAAAGTAAAAAAAAAAAATCTAAATAATGCTAACAAAACAGAAATGGCCTGTGGAATTGAACCTGTGAGTGTCTTTAGGTTGCAGAGAAGCAAGCATGGAGGCAGAAGGATCACAATAAAGAATACTTCTTGTCAGTAGATGGGCACATGACAATGGATAACATAAGACATTGTTTTTGTAGCCATGGGAGAAGTGGCAGCTACAAGTCACCAACACAGTGAAATTGTGTTACCTTTTTGTTTTCTCTTTAGGTACATTGAAGAAAGTCCATCTCTGAGACGTATGACTATGATGAGGGAAAAGGGAAGGCGACAGGCCATTCGAGGCCCAGCGTTCATGTTCAACAACAGGGGCACCAGTCTCACGGTGGAAGAAGAGCGCTTCCTAGACGCGGCGGAGTATGGGAACATTCCTGTGGTGCGCAAAATGCTGGAGGAGTCAAAAACACTGAATGTCAACTGTGTTGACTACATGGGCCAAAATGCCTTGCAGCTTGCTGTAGGGAATGAACATTTGGAAGTGACAGAACTTCTGTTAAAAAAAGAGAACTTGGCACGGATTGGAGATGCCCTGCTGCTCGCGATCAGCAAGGGCTACATTAGGATAGTGGAAGCAATTTTGAATCATCCTGGGTTTTCAGTAAATAAGCGACTGACTCTGAGCCCTTGTGAGCAGGAGCTCCAGGATGATGATTTTTATTCCTATGACGAAGACGGTACCCGCTTTTCTCCAGATATCACTCCCATAATTTTAGCTGCCCACTGCCAAAAATACGAAGTCGTACACATGCTATTGATGAAAGGAGCAAGGATAGAAAGACCTCATGATTATTTCTGCAAATGTAATGACTGTACAGAGAAGCAAAAGCATGATTCTTTCAGTCACTCTAGGTCAAGAATAAATGCGTACAAAGGACTGGCTAGTCCGGCTTATCTGTCCCTCTCCAGTGAAGATCCAGTACTCACTGCTCTAGAACTCAGCAATGAACTTGCCAAGTTGGCCAACATTGAAAAAGAATTCAAGGTAATGGTGCTTTGATGTTTCTCTCTGTTATCGTTTTAAAGTTGCTGCTGCTTCATGATGTCCTTAGATGCTTGAAATTATTTCCTGCATCTTTACTTTTTCAATTGCAAATACTTTTGTGATATTTATTGTTTCTTTTGTTCTTGATTTTGAGTTTTCAATACAAAAGCCTTTAAAAAAGAATTTTTAATGAAATGAAATTGCTTTTGCACCTGCTGTGTACGGAGAAAATTGGAAGAAGGAACAGTGTGTATTCTGATAACCTTGCAGCAGATGGAAAACAATTTTGGTTGCTGTAGCAGACAAGGATCTGCAGAAAGCAGAAATGTTATGCTTCTCTTGAGCATACTGCAGCATTGACCTTATTTCCTCTTTTTTATTTGTAGTAATTTTGAATGATGTCTGCAAATTGTTAAGAATACAGAAAGTGGGTTGTTTTGGTTTTTTTATTCACCTTTTAGAAATGTCACTTGTTCAAAACTAACTGTTAGACTGGTTACAGATGTAGGTCCTGTTACCTGTTTTTGAGCTGTATCTGGTTTAGTACGTCAGTGCCCTGACTTTTCTATGTATTTCAGCTTCTCCATCAGACAATTACTGACTTAGCTGACTGTTGCCTGGTGCTTTTTTTCCTGTTGAATACCTTGAAAAGTACAGTAACAGCCACCTTCCCCCTTGCCCACCCCGCTCCCTCCCAACTGAACACCACAAAAAAATCAAACCTCAGTAGACTGCGGGTAATACGAAAAGCTCAGCTTGGAGAATGACAGACAGTGAGTAGTGATGTCAACAGCATTGTGTCTAGTTTTAACAGAAAATTTAATGGGGTTCTGCAGGGTCAATGTTGGGTACCACTTGTTTGTTTAATATCTTCATAAATCATCTGAGAGCGGCAAGAGATGCGTTAACTTTTTCAAACAATAGCAAGCATTGCTAACACTGTGAAGTGCTCGGAAGAAATATACAACAACCTGGAGAAATACAGGCAGAAATTAATAAGGTGAACTTTACCAGAAGAGGAAGAAACAATTTTAGACTCCTGAGAAATAATAGTTCCAGATAGAGCTGAGTGAGTTAAAATATCATTTAAAAATTAGGTTTCAGTGCTGACAAGGATTCATGTGTTATAGCACGCACTAATTAAGTGTAAAAGTCAGTTTAAACCTTTCCTCTCCTTCGTTTGCTGAAGGAACCCACTCATACTGTGGTGTGTATTGTGTAATTTGGCAAATTAATTGAGTACTTCCTCAGTGTATTTATCAAGGAGTATAGGCAAAATATCAGATATTTTTTTCCTCTGCTGAAAAAGTACTGAACTGGGAAAGCTCTTTGTGAATGTAAAATTGAAGAGTTAGAGAATTTTATCATATGCACAGAGCCTGTTGGCTTGTGTGCTTCACACAATGAATTAGTTATGTGCCTCACTTAGAGATCATTACAGAAGGTTAAGTCTCTGATGTGCATAACTCAGACCTGTTTATCATTGATTTCTTTTCAACTAGGCCAACAACCTGAGAGCCACAGGGTCTCCAGAATCATTTGCCTAAGATGGGTTTTCTGAATAGTGCTTTGGTGGTTGTGAATACAAACCTTTTTTTTTCTTTTTTTTTTTTTCCCTCCTCGTGCAGTTTCTTAAAGAGACCTTTTCTTCTGGGTGGCCACCTCAGAAATTCTACCGTCCATCTTTTTCTTTGTGATACTTCACACAAATTTTGTTTTTATACCTGTGTTCAGAAACACTGGTGGGCTTAGTGACTCAATTTATCTGCTACGCAACTCCCTAGCAACCCAAAATACAATCTCTGCAACCAAAAGTTAAATTAAGGCAAACCGTGTCATACTTTTGTAAAAAGACGATGTAGATAATTAGAAATGAATAGAAAAAATTTAGTAAAAATATACTTTCATTAAAAGCTTCCACATCAAAGGTATTAATACCATGAATACAAATTCTGTCAGAAAAGAAATATCCGAAATTTTGGAGGAGAAGAAGTGATATTTTTTTGGCTGGACTTCTCATTTCAAACCAGAACTTAAAAAAATTACTTCAGTTTTTAAAATATTAAATTGCCACAGAATAAAATATTTTGGTTTTCAATTTTTTCTTTTTTCTTTTTTTTTTCTTTTTCTCAACTGTTTAGTCTCTATTCATTGATATTTTGGGGTGCTTAAGAAATCCACTGTTTTCAAAGATTTCCCTATTTTTGGATAGCACTTACCACGACTGCTAACCTTGCCAGGTGTATAAGATAATTCAGTTTTGGCACCTACAGTAGAAATTGTTCCTGGCTCCTTGCTAGCATGGAAATTCCAGCTTCTCATCAAAATCAAAACATTCCAGTGAAATAATTATTCTCTTCATTGACCTCACATCTGTCTCTTCTCATTCTGATTCTTATGGATCTCAGGGTGTTCTTTCTGTTTCTACCAAGCCTGGTAGGAGAGTTGCTTGTTTTCATCTGGCATTGATGGTTGGCTGCCCTTCCTGGGAAGAAGGGGTAGTGGAAAAGGGAAGGAGGAGGTATAAGAAGAAGCAAGGAATTTTTAAGCATCACCATTAAAGCAAGTTCAGGAAGCGCTGAAATTGTACAGCTGATGAGAAGACTGCATTCTGCTGAGGCTGTGGGCAAGTATGATGGGGCTGCTGGTGGCATGGATGTAATACAAGATGCTGCACTGAAAGCTGTAGAGGTAGCTCAAGGAGGAAGCAAGCAGTGCTTCTGTGTCTTACAGAAGTCCGTTATGAGAGCTTGCCACATTTGATGTAAGTCCAATTTGTAACTGTTCAGTGTTTTCTTTTCTATAGGTATGTAATCTGAGTGTCCTTTTCTAGCAGTCGTGTGCTTTGTCATATTCTGGAGGAGAAGGCTTCTAATCTGACATTCCTTGTGAGACAGAATGACTGATAGACTTCTGGTGTGCTCTCCTTTAGGATCATCACTGGAAACGCTTAACTATTCCAATCAAATCCAATCTATAGCACAACACTGAGCGGAATTGTTTGAGGGTAAAGAAAAACGGACAAAATAGTTCATCTCCCACAAAAAAAAAGGCAAATCTGTTTAAAGGGACTTTCGATGATATTAATGGTTTATTCTTAGTATCCATGGTACACTAAGGCCCGTAGCGTTTCCTGTGCACGCTCACAGCAAAGCGCTTCCTGGATATGGAGCACTTGTACAGAAAATACTTTTCTAGGTGGTTTTCCCACAGAGAAAGAATGTAGTGTGAACCTGTTTAAAAACACCTAAGGGCAAATCTTCTTGTTAAGAGCTTGCTAACTTGAACCTTAAATCTTTTGCGCATGCAAAGTTCAGTTTGCCTCTATCCTTTATGATTTACACTAACCAGTTCTGATATTCATGTGCAAACCAGAGTTTGCACGAGTGTATTAGAAGTGTGGGAAGGTGACTTAGGACATTCATTCATGGCAGTCAGTTCCCTGTGAATTTTGAAAAGATTGATTAATTACACTGATTTTTATTTTTTTTTATTTTCCTTTCACAAGTAAGGAGAAAGAATTCAAAGAAACCAGTAAACCCTCGTTTTTCCTGTGAGATACAAGACGTAGCCAAAAATAAGTACTGAAAATCAGTAAAAATAGATGGGGATGCTGGAGCCTTAAAGACAATTTCACTCTATTACTTTCATCCTCAAGCTTCCTTGCTTCCTACTGCTTTGTGAAATCCTTGTTGCAAGCTCCTATTGCTCCTTTCTTGTAGTTTCTTCTTTTGCACTGTTACCCCTTTTCGTTCTTTACATCCACTTATCTTCTTCCCCTGTTTTCTTCTATTGAATTCCCTCTTTGGATTTCCTTTTTTCTTATCTCCATTCTAAGTGCTTGTCCAATTTTTTTTTTTTATTTAACTCTCTATCTTCCTCCCTTTGGGTTCTTTATTGCATTTTCTAATCTTGATAAAGCATGGCTGGCTTGTCTGAACATGCTGGTGACTCCTCTTTAGGTCTGGAAACAAGCTAAGGGAACAGCAGGTATTGCTGCCTGGCTGTCAAAGCTGTGAGACTTTATTTTAGTGGCCAGTATAGCAGCGTATCATCCCTGTGGCCAGGGCAGGAACTACAGTGTTTCTCTTACTTTCCTTGGTAATCCTAGTCCACATTCCAGGGATTGACAGCAGGATTTCAGATGACGTCTGAAACTTCAGTTTGTTTTATCTGAGTCAAGGCTGATACCAAATGGTAAAAAAAACACCCTTTGCTCTTCCGTACCTACTACTATCACACCAATTTCAGTCTCTTAAAGCAGCTGATTAGATTCTCTCCTGTCAGTTCTTTAGGGGTGTTTTATACGTAGTAGAGATAATTAATAAGTAGAGCAGCATTGTTGATGAAATTCTGTGTCGAAGATGCAAACCCAGAGTTCTGCTTCACTCTGGGCTTCTTCACTGATTTTGATATTTATAAGGGCTTTTATAACCAATGTGCCTGATCAGAAAGTGTTTTCAGAGTATCAAATCTGTTGGTTCGATCCTTTTCTGTTGTTGAAAAGGACAAAACCTGTTAAATTCAAAAAAATTATAGGGTGGCGTTCTACTGGTATCTGGCTTGAGTGGTTAGAGATCTCCAAGGTGTACTGCTTTGTACCTGACAGACTGGCTAGGGAAGCTCCATCTGGAACTGTATCTTGTCTTAATGTAAAAAAGTGTTCATTACCATAGTTGGAGAATGATGTTCTCCAGTCCCAGTAGCACCACAAAATACTTTGCAATACAAATATTCCCAATTTTTATGTTTTCTTGTTCTTCTATTTTTAGCAGACCCTAGCCACTGCGACTGTTGTAGGTTACTAAAGTTAATTGATATTTACCCTCCTCCCCAAGAACTTTTAAAACTGTTACTGCATGGTCATGGGAGAATTTCTAGCAGTCAGAACAGCTGATGGAACTTTCCTGTGGAGTCACCATATAAAAAAACAGGACAAGGTAGCTAAAAAGCCATATGACAGTCTCTGTATACCAGTTTTCAGCTGAATCCTATCCTGTGTAAGCCAGCTCGATTCTCCCAGTGGAAACTGTGCTAGCTGATATTATGTCAGAATTTGGTCCATCATAGCAAGGATCAAAAAGAGCATAGTCCCGCTTTATATAGAATAAATCCCTGTTCCCAGTTTTGCCAAAAGCTCCTACTGAAACCAGCGGAAGATGTGGACGTGCATCTAAAAGTGGAATCTGTCGCTGTTCCAAGTAAATTTACATAGTGTTATCTCAGCTGAACTAACAAAGAGTGTTCAAGCTTGATCTACGTTTAGGTCCAACTTTTAGAAGGGCCCAGATCCATCCATAATCGTTACTGCAATTATGTGCTTGATTTGCGTATACAGTTCCTGCGGTTATATATGCAAACTGGCTACATACATGATCTTAAAATGGTCATTTAATACTTAATAATCAGTGTAAATCTATGATTGCATATGATGTGTGTGAACTAGTTAAGCAGTTGTGCGTAGTCACAAACTGTGGTGCTGACACGAATGTGGCTCCCACATGATAGAAAAGAGATATATACGTTTTGTTTGGCTGCATGTGATTGCTCAGTATAAATTTTCCTTGGAATAGTTAAAAATCTCGTGGGTGAAATAAACTGAAGATTTTTGTTCATATGCTTCATTCTTTGTACACAGATTGATATGTGCTTTGTAAAATTCTAGATGAACTCACAAGGTAGTCCTTAATGTTATGAGTGAGACAGAATACGCAGAGTTGGGCAGGCTGAGATCCAACTGTTGATGTGTGCCAGAGTCCTCCAGAACTGCTCGTGAGACACAGTTCTGCAATTCCGGTCATCATCAGTTGTCCGTTATGTACCAGTGTCAGCTACAGAATCTGTGACATGCAGAATACAGCCTGAGACTTTTGATGTTACAAAAATGTCAGTGTAACCATTAATTTTTTTTTTGAGAGTTGTCATTCAAGATGGTACAGCTAGTAAAACCAGCTAAGTTAGGTTGTAAATTAATTGAAGAAGCACTTTGTTGATCAAGGAAGCAGAGTCCCTGTATTATGACAAAAAATAGGCAAAGAACCCCACTGTGTAAGCGGGTCTGTTGGTGCCTTACTCTGTTTGGTGTTTCCCCCAAAGATCAGCTTCACGTTAATGAATTGGCAACCTGCACAGTATGTAGCAGGGCCTTTCAGACATGGATGCTTCACTGGGGAGTTCCGGTAGCCTTGTTTAGGACACAGAAGAGATAAGTGATCTGGTGGTGTAAGCAGAGGTGTATGTGGGTGGCTGAGACCACAAATTCTGGTTTCTGATATTCACACAACACCCTAGAGGTAGAAGATTGTTTGAGAATTGGGTTCCGTGGTTACAGTGTGGATAGCGTTTGTCTATTTAATTCTGTAAAGCAATCAAATCGACTGAGATAAATTTGATTTGCTAATGCATAAGTAAAGACTTGGAGAGGGAAATCTGACAGGTTTTCCTAGTGTAAGTTTCAAAGCCTGAGTCAGATATTAACAATGCACATACTGGCTTTCAGTTCTCGTAACAGCATTTGTAAGTCATGTAGCCTGGTTTAAACCGTAAATTTGACACAATGAAACTTAATGCATCGTATCGTTAATCTTATCTGGCTATAAGCGAGTGGTCTATCCATGTGTCAAGAAACATGTAGCACTGTTAATTTTTCAGTAGAAGTGTAGGTAACTCTTGTGCTGTAGGCAAATAGTCCATGCCAAACAGTCTGTCCTTCAGGAACTGACACAGGGCTATTCACAGAGTGGACAGGTGTATTTTTCGGGTTGCCAGTTAATACAGTGTGAGCTGTGAGGGCAGGAGCTTTGCACCCTCTGCCAGCATCAGTCAGGAGCTCTGACATGCTGCTGGGGATGTCTCCTCCGTTCATGAGAGAAGGGCAAAATGAAACAATCTGTAGTCTGTTGAAATGGCAGTCTTCACGTGGTACTATGCAATTGCAATTTGTCCCCCTTTTGCCGAAGTAAGGTGATTTTACAGTACTTGGATGTTTGTAGGCAGTATTTCATGATTATAACTGCCTGTGAAAATGTATTCTTCTTGCTTAGTTTGTACTGATCGAGAAAACTTATGTCAATTCATCTTTTGGTGTGACTCTGTGTGGGACTATAGCAGAAACTTACTTCAGTATTTACATTTTATGGACCTGACGCTAGGCTGTACTTGTGTGAAAGACTTGGTTATAGCTTAAACACAAGGAAACAGATTTTTCCGACTTTTATACTGGAAGTTGTTAAGAAGTAACTTCTTGGTAATGTAACGTTCGGTATTGCATTTCTGTTTTATTTTAAGGAAAGAGAGGATAGTTAAATGGTAAAGAAAATGGAGTGAACCTTTAGCAAGAGTAACTATTGCTATTTCCTAACTATTAGAAGTGCACTATTTCTCCTTCTTTTTGTTCACAGTTAGCAAAAGAATGAGAAAAGACCTTGTAAGGAAGCAGCTCCTCACAGCTGGACATCCCATGTTCATTCATGCAAGGAAAAAATTTGGGTTCTGATGTATCATAAAGTGCTTGAGTAATACAAAAGCAGCTAAACTAAACTTTATTAAACCCCAATGAGATGTTACCTTTGAGCATAAGATAGATAGAAATAATATTGAAGCAAAGACTTCTTTTTTTTCTTGTGAAGTTACAAGTGCCTGCAAATTCAGGTGAGAAAGAATGTAGTTTCTCTTTTAGCAGTGTAGTACTGCTGCTGAAGTCAGTGAAGGCAGTGTATCCTCCCATGTGCTGCAAATAGCGGCTGTACAGCTACATTATAGTGTTAAAGGAAAATGAATTACCAGTCTTATTCTTGTTGAATTAATATTGTGCTTTATCTGATGATTATTGTCAGTTTTGCTCAGCCATCTAGGTAAATGCCTTTCTTTAGCTGTAGTGAAATGGGTAAGCAACTCTTGCTTGAAATCAGAAATTTAAAGGAGAGTGTTCAGATTCTCACAGATACATATTAATTCTGTTGTGAAAACAGTATAAGTTTTAAGAACATAGGACTTCAATAAACCGAAGGCACAGTATTGTTTTAGGCTTTACTGGAGTTGTCTTTAGTCTCTTCTTTGTCTTCACCGAAGAAAATTCTCATCATCTTTTTACATTCTTACCTCTTTGTGCTTTGCTTAATATCCTTTACAGGCCTGACTTCTAGGAGTTCATCTTGTAGTCTTTGGCTTCTATGATGAAACTTTCTTGACTAGACTGTCAAGAAAGACTGTTCCTCTTTGTCTTTTTTAAGGCTGCTATTTTAGCCGCCCTTCTGGAGTCTTCCTCTGCAAGGTTTTCATCTTTGTAGGATCCATTGTCTAATCATTTTCACATCTTCTACTTAAAAGCCTTCCCTACGTTCTGACCTCCATGCTTGTAAGTGACGTTTCACTCCCTTGACTAGCTTTCTCACCAGACTTTGCCTTTTTAAGGTCCTAAATCTTAGTCGTACGTATGCTTGGTTATCCTTTCACTGAATTTAATCACACATCCCAGCATTATTTTTATAATTGGTTCTTCTGTACTATTCTTCTTGATTGTCAAAACCAAATCTAAAATAGCCTACGTCCTGTTGGTTCACTGACAACTGAATTAATTTGTCGTCTATGACCAAAGGAAATAACTGGGTCTTGTTTAAGTCTCTGATTAGGACTGGTTGTTTCCAAGTCTGTATCTGGAATGTTAGTCTTCCATAATAACACAATTCCTAGTGGTATTTGTTTGTCTCCACTAAGGTTTCATTTTGATTCGTATCTGAATCTGACCTCTGGAATTGATAGCCAATTGCTGCAATTATTCTATGCAGCCTCTTTTCCCATCTTTTCCCAAAATATTTTGAAACTACTAAGAGCACATTAGTTTCTCTATCCCATTTTATACATGCTAAGTTAAAAATTTAACAAAGCCAGCAGTACAAGAAGGGAAAAGTTAGTTAGGCAAGGAGGGAAAATTTAGTTAGGCAAGGGGAGAATAGTGAGGGTTTCAGGAAAAGCAAATTGAGATGAAATGAAAAAATTAGGAGGGCAGAAGTGGTAAGGAAGCATTTTTGAGAAGGCAGGAACTACAAAGGAAAAAATCTGTATCCCCCAAAAGTGATTTAAAAAAGGCAATGTCTGAAAATGAACAGTAAACACAGAAAAATGGAGTGATAGTGGGCTCAGACTAGTCTTTTGATGGCCTAGTGGGGGGAAAACTGAAGAAAAGCTGTGGAGTAATTGAAAAAGAAGGCTATGCTATTTTCAGTTTGGCATTGAAATACTTGACATTACAAGGTAAAATTGGCAGGTTCAGTCAAGTTTCCTCCAACCGTGGCCTCGTGTGAGGACATCAGAGGCTGCATCTCAGATAAAGAAGTCCTAGAAGTCTAGCTGAAAGGACATGGACACATAAACGAAGACCAAGGTTTTACTGAAGTAGATATCGGATAAGAGTTTAGAGGTAATATCACAGAGGTGGTGAAGGCATATGCAAGCATAAACAAAAGTGCAAGCAAAGATTCACGTGTGCATGCTTTACAGAGTTATCTCAAAATTTTGAAATGTAGCCACAAATGTTTTGTCAGAAGAGAGAGGAGATGAGATAGATGAAAATCTTTGCAATGTCGACATATACGAGCAGCTGAGAAGTTCAAAGGTAGCACCTAAAAGATAGACATAAGCTTGCTTATAGGGAGGCAGTAAGAAGAGTAAGGATGATCAAGAGCATGAAACTTGTGAGCAGCACGCCAGACGTAAGGTATAGAACACAGTGAAAAGCAGTAGCACTGCACTCTACATGCAGTAGTTTAATAGCTGCACAGAAAGGATGGCAGCACATGGATATAACTCAGGATGTGGACCCAAAGTGCTGAAGGAGGCTGAGGAAAGATAAAATGAGTAAAGACCAGCAAAAAGTAGTTGTTTTCGCTCTGTGACACAGTGAGACTTCACAGCTATAGTTAACAAGCAACGAGTCTGGAAATGGCCAATGATACTGTGCAAAATGGAAGTAGTGAGGGAGGAAAGAAGAAATGCTTTACTAAAAGAGTAAGTACTGAAAAAAATCTGAATAGGAGGAGATGGGAGTTGGTTTTTAATAACTGAGAAACAAATGTTTGCTTCATATACTTTCAGAAGGTAACACAGGCAGAACTGTTGGCTCCAGCAGTAATGGAAGGCCAAGATGATGGAGCCAGAGCAAACAAGAGGGAGATTAAAGTAATAGGTGGTTTTGGGAAGAGGAATGGTTTGTGACAGATGTAGATAGGGAAGCAAAGGAGAGAGGGAGAGGAAGGGAAAGGTGGGCAGAGCTCTTAAAAGGGTTGAGGTGTACAGACATGTCCGTCTCTAGTTGTGTTGTCAGCAGGAAGGTTGTCTCATAGAGGAGACTCAGGAGCCCAGTACCTTTGAACTGTCCTTTGAAGAAGCTGGTTTCTGTGTTGCCTATCCAGGAAATTTGGGGTTTTTTTACCCGCAATACTGGTGTCCAAGTTCATGGCACAGTTATTCTATGCAGTTACTTTGTGACCCACTGTACACATTGTTGGGTGTGAAGCGGTTCCAAGGATAAGCGGGAAACAGAGGAGGGAAATGAATTTGGTGTACAGGAGAGTAAAGAGTAAGCAGCTATTTTAGTAGTGTAGAAAGAGCAGAGATATATTCGTAGCCTGGGAGGCAACCTTGTAAGAATTATTTCATTAATTATCTGCAGATTTTTTGCAAGGGTGAGGTTAGTATTTCAAGAGTTCTGGTCCTGGTTTGTTTGTGCAATTCTTATTTGTCCACTCAGCTTCCCCTTGCTGCCCATCTGGCTTATCATGCTATTATGTAATGTTCTCATGCTCTGTTAAATTGCTGTCATCATCTTCTGTTCAAGTGACTACCTTGTGTCAGAGACGAAATGATTCTGCTGTACAAGAGGTCTGTCATGTCTGATACACTCCTAAATTGACATACTGTGTAGAAGTCACACACTATTAATTTTTAGCAACTTGCACAGGTTCTCTTTTCCTTGCCATTGACTCTTAAGCGTGTTTGTCATGGGCCATTTTCTCTAACCCTTCTGTTTCAGAATGACTATCGCAAGCTGTCCATGCAGTGCA